>NC_137170.1:132655000-133280000 GCF_951804945.1 Podarcis cretensis | reverse complement strand
TCCAATGAGGCAGGTTAATCTGTAAGCCTGCTAGCGGGCTTTATCAACATTTTCAGTAAACCTGTCTCCTTAATCCTATAGGTCGTATCCAACAACAGTCCTCCGCAGGGTCAACACATTGGAATTAAGAGGCAGAACTAATTAAACCCATTAATTTCAGTAGGTCTACTCCAAGTAGGACCAGTCCCAGGTATAGAATTTGGCAGAGCAGGACATTTGCACATGAGGTTTCTGGTCCACTGAAATGATTTGCACAGAGACACATTGATCTGGGTATTTTGCACTTCCAGAGGGTTTAGGCAAACAGTTTTGTTCTACAAAAGCAAAGCAATACATTCACTAAGAATGGCTTTCAGAGTTCAAGCCGCTTTACCAGTGCTGATTTCACTTAATCTCACTCAGATATTAGCCTAGTTGCCTAATATTTAGTGGTAACACCACTGTATTCCTTTCAAATTATAGCATACTGCCTGTTCTGACCTTAAATATGGTGGTTTCTTCAGCACTGCCACCCCAGTCAATTGATCCCTCCTTGCCTTTGCTTTATTACTGCACAAGTCTTTTTTTAACACACCTTTTTCTCGGGTTTTTGTTTTCCCCTTAGCTTCATGTGCCCCATCCTGTCTTCCTCTGAGCTCCCTGTCCCTTGCCTTGTCTCCTGAAACGTCTTCCCAGTCTTTCGCATCACCGGAAAGCTACCCTCGCAATGTTTTCATCTACGAAACCCCTCTAGATTAACGTTTCACCTCGAAATCCCAACTTCCCCTCCTCTCACAAACTCTGGATGGAAAACATGCTGACAGCTTTCTCCCCTGAGCAGGGAGGGACGTTTGTGGATGTCATAGCCGCTCAGAAAGGTGTGAGGGGCTTCGCCATTGCAGTAGCGATCCATGAAAGGAGGACAGAATGTATATTTCCAATGGGACTTGTTTGTAAAAGCATGCTTGGATCCTGTTTGTAGAAAACAATTTACATGTGCATTACATTTCTTTGAGACGTATGGTGGAAACTATTTACATTGATGTAGGCTGCAAATGTGTTGCAGCCATATATTTAAAATCATAATATTGCCAAAGCAAGGAAAACAGCATTTGAAATAAATACTTCAGATTAATTTTGTTTGGTTTGGTTTTGACTCATAATGCCATTACAAATGTGGTGAGCTGGGAAGCTTTGCCAGCTGCGTGTGTTTTGGGAAGAGGAGGGAGAAGACTCTATTTTCTGAACCTCTCTGGGTAGGAAATAATGGCGTTTGTATGTATGGCGAAGAATGTGAAATGAGCAAAAGCTTTCTAGATGCTTAATTCCTTGGCCACATTATACTAAATTGCTTTGCTTTCTCGAGCAATCAGCTCTGTACATGTTTTGTGTTCCTTGCCTCTAATAAATGAAAATCTGCCCTTATTTCCTTCTGGGGGACACAAGAGCCCTTACAGAGTCCTTTGTAGGTTCTCCATCGGTCAGAGGAAAGAACAGAGGCCAACCAGAGAATGTTGTTGTTTAGTCGTTTAGTCGTGTCCGACTCTTCGTGACCCCATGGACCAGAGAACGCCAGGCACTCCTGTCCTCCACTGCCCCCCGCAGCTTGGTCAGACTCATGCTGGTAACCTCGAAAACACTATCCAACCATCTCGTCCTCTGTCGCCCCCTTCTCCTTGTGCCCTCCATCTTTCCCAACATCAGGGTCTTCTCCAGGGAGTCTTCTCTTCTCATGAGGTGGCCAAAGTACTGGAGCCTCAGCTTCAGGATCTGTCCTTCCAGTGAGCACTCAGGGCTGATTTCCTTCAGAATGGAGAGGTTTGATTTTCTTGCAGTCCATGGGACTCTCAAGAGTCTCCTCCAGCACCATAATTCAAAAGCATCAATTCTTCGGCGATCAGCCTTCTTTATGGTCCAGCTCTCACTTCCATACATCACTACTGGGAAAACCATAGCTTTAACTATACGGACCTTTGTTGGCAAGGTGATGTCTCTACTTCTCAAGATGCTGTCTAGGCCTGTCATTGCCCTTCTCCCAAGAAGCAGGCGTCTTTTAATTTCGTGGCTGCTGTCACCATCTGCAGTGATCAACCAGAGAATACTGAGAAGCAAAGCAGCTTGTAAGCCTGATCTTTATTGAACTGTTGCAACAGGGAGCTCCCCTAACAAGCAGGAGAAGGGAGGACCCAGAACCAAGCTGTGTCTGCCCTTATATAGACATTTAAAATTGCCCGCCCTGGAGTCCAAGACCACCCCCAGAAACATCCTACCTACATCGCAGAAAGGGTGGGCTAAAGCAGAAATCTGAGTGGGTTGTTTACCTCCTGGCAAGTTACCTGTTAATGCTTACTGGATTGATACCCTGGGGAGGCTGGCCAGTCTTTTGTAATGATAAATACTTAGTTCCTGAGCCAAGTCACAGGTTCACCCTATTCATACACAGACATACCCTTAAGACAAGATTTGTGAAGGAAAAGACAATGGGGAGGCTTTTCTTTTTGACTTTGCAGAGAAGACACCTGGTCAACCTGGGAGTCAAAACAACTTCATGGCTGTTCTCCTGTGCTGCTTCAGACATGTGGTTTATATATGTACGTGTTTGCTTGGTACATTTATGAACATTTATTATATACATAAGCCCTTATTTTATTATTTGGCCATGCATTCTCATGTGGCTTAGCTCATTTCTTCATGGGTTCTGTATTGGTTGGGACAGATGACTTTTCTCCATAAATTCACCGAATTTGTTGTAGTCATGGTGCGGGTTGCTTTGTGTTTTGAATTAATTGTCCTAGATTTAGTGATCTGTTCTCTTGATCGGAGTTTCTAGCTTTCAGTTGTTTCCCATCTGTAAAATGGGTTTCAAGAATGTCTTCTAAACGGAATTGCTTGGTGTGTTCCATGTTGACGTGTGCTGTGCAGCCGGGCTCACCTGCTCTGAGTTGCATTAAAGCTCTTGCTTTGTGTCTGTGAATATCCGCCCTCCCTTCCCCACAGGTGAGCGGGGTTTGCGGCACTGAGCAGGGCTCAACTGGACGGGTGCCACCCACCTGCTTGAGCTGGCCTTTGACCCGCCCTCGGCCAGGGAGGACAATGGATGGCCGGCCGGGGGCGGGCCTAAGGCCAAAAGAAAAGAGGCTGACCCCTGGGCTCAAGCCTCTTTTGCCGTTCTTCCTTCCAGGATCAATGACTTCACTGGGCAATGACTTCTGGCTCCACGACTTGCGACGAGCCCTTGGGGACTGGATAGATGGCGGGGTTTGATTGGTCCTCGGTTGTGGGACTTGGCAGTGAGGCCCCTTAGGGCCTCGAGTGGCGGTTTTAGGCCTCGGCAAGGTAGCCTTTAGTCTAACATCAAGTTGGGGAGATGCTTTCATGCTCCTTCCCCATGCGGCGGCGCTTGCAGGGCCCGTTAAAGGGCAAAACCGGGAGTCCCTGGCTCTAGAGCAGTGTTTCCCAACCTTGTGCCTCCAGCTGTTTCTTTTTTTTATATAGATATTTATTAAAGTTTTTCATAATAAAACAAATATCACAATCAGAAAAAAGAAAAAACAGAGAAAAAGACAATCAAAAATAGCACAAACCAAAAATAACAAAAACAACAAAAAACAGAGAAAAAATTATTCCTTGCTTACTATCTTTGTAACCCTCTTTCCTGACTTCCTCACATCTCCCTTTTCTGTGTTCCCCTTTACACAATCAAATTCAGCAATTTCCTACCCTCTTTCCAATCTTGTACCCTATTTATACATTTCAACCTATTATGCCTTTGGTTTCTTTTCCTTTCCTATTAAGCCATTTATCACATGTTCTTTATAACTTAGTCCCTTATATCATTTGTTTAGTCATGACATAATAATACTCTGGTCTTACCCCCTTTTTTTCCAAATCATTTTTACATATTTCTTTTTACCAAGTCACTGATGCCATATTATTTTTATATCCAACATCATTTTAACATTCAAACATTTTACAGTGTTTTTGGAGGTATTCTTTGAACTTCTTCCAGTCCTCTTCCACCGACTCTTCTCCCCGATCTCGGATTCTGCCAGTCATTTCTGCCAATTCCATGTAGTCGATCACTTGCATCTGCCATTCTTCCAAGGTGGGCAAATCTTGTGTCTTCCAATACTTTGCGGTAAGTATTCTTGCTGCAGTTGTTGCGTACATAAAGAATGTTCTATCTTTCTTTGGCACCAATTGGCCACCAATGCCCAAAAGGAAGGCCTCTGGTTTCTTAGTGCCTCCAGCTGTTTTTGAACTACAACTCCCATCATCCCTGACTAGCAAGACCAGTGGCAAGGGATGATGGGAATTGTAGTCCAAAAACAGCTGGAGGCACAAGGTTGGGAAACACTGCTCTCGAGTGGCAGCATGTAGGTCAAACTCCCTGGACAAGGTCAGTGGAAGGGCATGCTGTGTAAGTTTGCGCTTTGCAGTCCCCTCTCGCTGGACCTCAACTGCCTGCATATCCTCAGCCAGCCGAGCTGAGAGGGTTACCTGCCAAGGCCTGTGCCAAGTTTCCCACTTCTGAAGTTCAATACAGTTGTGGCCAATTTGAACCCATACTCTGGTCTCTTGTCTTATCATTCGGGGAAAGGGGTAGGCACCACAGACAGGGTTTAGTGCGTGTGCCCACAAATATTAGGTTGATCTGTGCGGACAGCCCGCATTTGCTGTAAGATTTCAGTCCCGTGTTCAAACGCACATGCCTGTGTGTGTCACGTTCAGTTTGTCCTTCGCTCACAGCTCCTCGCTCATTGCTCATTTCTCCTTATGGGAGAAATAACACCAGCAAAATTTATGTACTGTGGAAAAAGTACTTTAGTGAACTATACGTGATTTGTTTCTGCAAGTGTGTGTGGGCTGCAAATGGCTGCAGAACAGCTGGCGCTCGTGACTGAGCAACTGGCTTTGCAGAAAACAAAATGCATGCCAAACTGACTGTGGAGTGTTTGCAAAACTGGAATTGGGCTGTTTTGGGAGCTGGCCTGGCCTCTGTGACGGTTCGCCTAATAGATCACAGAATATGTTGCTAGTAAATTCCTAGGCAAGGTTATGCAATATCTGAAGATGGAGGCATGTATTATCAAAGGCACTCCTCCAATGCACACAAACACCCTATTGCATGGTGGTTCTAGGGCACATTCTTTGAAAGCAGTGTGGGACCTCGGATGCCCTGGCCGCCTGCCACTTTGGATGATCTTATTCTTCTGTAGGGGTGGCTAACCTGTGCCCGCCCCCCCCCCCGATGTTGTCGGTCTCCCCCTCCCATTTGCCTCAGGCAGTACAGCCCATGGTCAGGGATGATGGGACTTGAGAGCCAGAGATTCCTCCACCCCTTGCCTATCATTATTTGGTGTGCTGGTGTGAAGGTCTCAGTTCCAGATACTGTGAACAAAGACTCTTGGATCATCCTTAGACACGCTTTATTTTTGGGCTCAAGCTAATTTCAGTAACCCTTTTCAGCTTGGTTCATCATCTGCCATGCTTTTAAAAAATTATTTTGGTGTGAACTACGTGTCAGGGGGTAGAGGGAAGAGACGGCCCAATACAGGCCAAAGTTGAAAATTCCAAACGTCCCCAACATGCATATTTTTCATCTCTGCCGAGCTAAGCAGTTGATTCCTTACCTCTTTCAACCCGACCTTGCCACTGTGATCCATGCAACGGTTACCTCCAGGCTTGATTGTTCTAACTCACGCTACGTGGGGCTGCCCTTGAGACTGACCCAGAAACTCCAGCGGGTGCAGAATGCCACGGCGAGGCTCCTTATGGGGTCCTCGTCGCGGGATCACATTCACCCAGTGCTATACCAGCTGCACTGGCTCCCGGTGGGGTACAGGATCAGGTTTAAGGTGCTGGTTTTAACCTTTAAAGCCCCATAAGGCATAGGACCCTCATATCTACGGGACCGCCTCTCCTGGTATGCCCCGTGGAGGACCTACGGTCTGCTAACAACACCTTGAAGATCCTGGGCCCCAGGGAAATTAGACTGGCCTCGACTAGAGCCAGGGCCTTTTTGGCTGTGGCCCCGGCCTGGTAGAATGCTCCCGCACAAGAGACAAGGGCCCTGCGGGATTTGGCATCTTTCCGCAGGGCCTGCAAGACGGAGCTGTTCCGCCAGACCTTTGGGCAGGATGCAGTTTGACTTACTTTCCTTTGTATAAAACAAGCCCGAAGGAGGCCCCCAACCCGCTCACAGGTCCTTGTATGATCAGTGGAAACAATTGGTCCTGGCAACTATTAACCACTCTCAATTCCAACCTGATAATTGCCACCTGCCCAGATTTTAACTTGTCTGAATTAATTTTAAGATGTATTTTAATTAATTGATGTCTGTTTTTATGCATATTGTGTTGTTTTTATGATGTTAGAAGAAGAAGAGGAGGAGTTTGGATTTGATATCCCACTTTTCACTCCCCTTCAGGAGTCTCAAAGCGGCTAACATTCTCCTTTCCCTTCCTCCCCCACAACAAACACTCTGTGAGGTGAGTGGGGCTGAGAGACTTCAGTGTGACTAGCCCAAGGTCACCCAGCAGCTGCATGTGGAGGAGCGGGGAATCGAACCTAGTTCACCAGATTACGAGTCCACCGCTCTTAACCACACCACACTGGCTCTGTTAACCGCTCTGAGCCTGGCCTCGGCCGGGGAGGGATGGATACAAATAAAAATTTATTATTATATTTATTATATTTAGTAACAGTAATACTAATACCACTTATAGAGGATCAAAAGCTACTAGTCACGATAGCTATGTGCACTGCCCAAGTGCTGAGAAATAGTTCAAGGGCCATTGCGTATAGAAACTTTGCTCCTCCAGATGTTTCTGAACTACATCTCCCAAGAGTCAAGGCTGATGGGAGTTCACAGATCGTAGAATTGGAAGTGACTGGGAGGATCATCTAGTCCAAGCCTGTGCAATGAAGGAATCTTTTGCCAACGTGAAGTACAACAGCTGGAAGACCACTGGCTCCCCCAATCCCTGTTATAGGCTGTGACGTGGTGGTACCAGTGTCCTGAACAAGGCCTGTAAAGGATACTCATTTTCACATTTTGTTAATTTCTGTGAGGTTAATAGAAGCCACTGATGTCAAAGGAAGATTTTGAAAGCATTTTTCCCCAGTGCAGTCCTATGCATTTGTATTGCAAAGTAAGAGCCACTGAGTTGAGCAGCAAGTATTTGTTTCCTGCAAAGCCGCATTCATTAAAATGCTGTTTGTTTTGTATGCTTTTCCGTTATACTGATCCACGAAGCTTATGCAACAGGGCAGTTGCTTAAGCAAATTGCTGGAATATGTCTTTTCCTTTCCCTCCCAGTTGGGTGTTTGAGAAACTGTTTACTGGTGCTTGAAAAAAAGAACTGCTGAGGCAGACACCTTGCACCTGGCTCCTTCACATGCCTCAACTCACCACCTTTCTCAGGACATTTTCACTACTTATCGGGACTTAAAAAGAAACACCAAGTTTTGCAGCAATATGCAAGTATTTGAAACAAAAGCCAAAGGCAAGCTGTTCAAAAAATATGTTTTGACACATGGCAGTCACCTTGTTTAGTGCATCGCCCCAGAACGTTCTACCCTACAAGGTCCACTAGAGATGGCTGAAATCAGTCAGAAAATGTTGGTGCAGAGGCAGAGCTCATCACAGAACGGTGGCAGATGGAAGGAGTGTTTGGCAGCCAGCTGGCAGTTACTGGCACCATTTTCCATCGAGATCTAATCCATAACCTTTGGGAACTGATGCAGTGTTTTGCTTGTGGCAAAGAATTCCATAGCTTGGTTTCCCTCAGGTTAAGTGCAGACATTATAAGGTAAAGGGGCCCCTGACCACTAGGTCCAGTCGTGGCCGACTCTGGGGTTGCGGCGCTCATCTCGCTTTATTGGCTGAGGGAGCTGGCGTACAGCTTCCAGGTCATGTGGCCAGCATGACTAAGCCGCTTCTGGCGAACCAAAGCAGCGCACGGAAACGCTGTTTACCTTCCCGCCAGAGTGGTACCTATTTATCTACTTGCACTTTGACATGCTTTTGAACTGCTAGGTTGGCAGGAGCAGGGACCAAGCAACGGGAGCTCACCCCGTCACGGGGCTTTGAACCACTGACCTTCTGATCGGCAAGTCCTAGGCTCTGTGGTTTAACCCACAGCGCCACCCGCGTCCCGCAGACTTTATATTCAGGGCAATAATCTACTTTCCACCGCCACTGTCAGAGGTACTAAGTCTCTTAATACCAGTTGGCATGAATCTCAGGTGGGCAGTTTTAGAATAGTGTTTTGTCATCATGCAGTTTCATACTTTTAGGTCAATTCACGCTTCTCCCGGAGTTTGATACAACATTGTAAATGTACAATTGTTAGGACAGAGTATGGGGAGAAAACATGGACTACACCACACCAATCCAAACTATAAATGGGATATTACATTTCAGCCGCTCGCCTGCATTTAAAAGAGAATACAAAGAGAAAGCCAATGCAACAGAGGGCTAGAATCTCCTTAGCTTCTCCCAATGTGCTAGTCTTCCTCTTGTCTTGCTCTCATTGTTTACATGAAGGAAGCACTGAAAAGGACTACAAATCCCATCATCTCTATCAGCCATGTTGGCTAGGACTCCGATCCAACGTTTGGAAGGCCAAAGGTCTCACACTCCTACTCTAAGGTCATCTAAGGAATGTAATGGCCCAGCTGGCAAAGCATTTGAAATTGCCTTTCCTTGATGGAAATCGTTGTGTTCACTCTCTCATGTAGTTGAGACAGGAAACACAACTGTGAGTAACTGGCGGCCACAAAAGCAAAAGATGAAGTTTGCAGTGGATATAACCAGGCTAAAGAGCCATAACCAAGCACTCACAGTTTCTCAACAGCTCAAGGCTAGGAAGCAAAAGGTTACGCACACGAAAGTTTTGCTAATTTGCATCGACTGTGAGCTGGCAAGCTCATTCATCAATCAAAACATGACATCATCTGCAAGATTACAGAGCCGCCTTGCTTTCAAACAAAAGCATCCCAGAGTAGCACATGGAGATAGGAGATAAGTTTTGCTAAAACAAGCCAGCCACTGTGAATTCAGTATGTCCAGGGTTCAACATTTAGCACCCCAATTCAAATGGACAAACCCTATTGTTCTCATCCTAGGGCTTCTAAGTTATCTTCACAGAACAGAAAGGCTACACATTTTGTCAAGCAAACCATTACTCCACGAAACCTGAATTACAGCATTATGGAGGTTTACTGCAGATTGCTCGGTCTGCTTTCAAAACAACTGTCAAAATCCCAGTGTGAGACAGCTTTTCTCAACTCCTTTGCAACTTAAAAACCAATGTGCTGGTAAGAATCCATTTCTAGGGGACAGATTGCTGGTCCACCAAGGCACATTTATGACCCCCCCCCCAATTGTCCATCAATCCAAGAGCAGCAGCATGTGCAGTATACCTACAGTATTTAAAATGTAGAGTCAGCTGTCCAGTGACCCTCGAGAGACCCATTCAGCATTTAGTGATGCAGGAGGTCCTGTGGCTCTTTAGGTGATGTTGGGGCTACAGCTCCCATTGCCCTTGACCACAAAAGCTTGGCTTGGGACTATGAACATCTGCTACTCCCATGCTGTCTGAATCAGGTCATCCACAACTTTTAAAAACTTAGAATCATAGAACTGTAGAGTTGGAAGGGACCCTGAGGATCATCTAGTCCAACCCCCGGCAATGCAACCTTGGTGTTATCAGCACCATGGTCTAACCAACTGAGCTATCCATCATAAAACATCATAACATAATCATAACACATCAACATTAGTTTGGGTTGAGTATCGTACATTTAAATCTTTGAAGGAATCTTGCATTTGTGATGGCCCCTACCTTGTCCTACTACTAAAGTTATTTCCCAGTAAAGGTTCTGTGTGTTGCACAATGCCAAACGCTGGGCTGGTTCAGAAACTATTTTCCACTTTCCTAGAGATCCAGGGGTGTGGAACAGCGTTAACCCAATACATTCAAAGAAGAAACCTTTGCATATAGCCAGGGAGATTGGCTGCAATTAAAATTAGGTAGATTTACTTTCTTTTCCCCCCTCCTATCACATTTTTCAATAGAAGGCATGTTTTATATTTATTGTATCTAGTGCACTTTGTGCAAGCTAATGGGTTTTGTCACCAGAGAACCAAGTTGCCAGGGATACTCAAAACAGATATCCAAGGAAGCCTGTTTTGTTATTTTGTTTCACCATTACCTCGATCCCAAAAGCTACCATATTACTTGAGAAGCTCCAATACTGGACTGATCACAAAGGGCAGTCTGGATTGCAGGTACACACTGATTTTATGAACAGGAGCATTTGCCACCCTCTTTTTAGCAGGCATGAGACGGCAAGGATGTGTGAATGCTGTTATTCCTCCATTCCAAACTGAGAAAAACCACATAGTACCTCTACTGTACTAAGACGGCTGTGCTAGATAAGAGGGCACCAGGTTGAGTACACACTTGATCAAGACACTGCATTCTTTAGCACCCAGAGCCAATGCCAAAGGTTGCATGAGACCCCTTTAAATTGCATCGTTTTGCACCAAGCATACTACAAACGGGAGAAGCAATGCTACGGTATAAAAACCCCACTATGGTAATGTCAAGTCTTGCTCTAGATAATCAAGCCTAAAACAATGGTCTCCCTCATGTTATCCTTGGGAAGTATCTTCGCAGGAGTATTCCACTACTGTGGCCTAGTCAACTATCTAAGTTTGTAAGGTAAAAGGTAAAGGACCCCTGGATGGTTAAGTCCAGCCAAAGGCGACTATGCGGCTACAGCGCTCATCTCACTTTCAGGACGAGGGAGCCGGCGTTTGTCCACAGACAGCTTTCCAGGTCATGTGGCCAGCAGGACTAAACCGCTTCTGGTGCAATTTTGTTAACCTACACCTTCCCTTGTGAAGACTGCCTTCGGAATGAAAAGGGGTCCACGCTATGAATGGTGACAACGCAACTAGAATGATGCATTATTTTAAACGGCAGTTTGGGACATACAAAACACACACAAAAGCCTCGAGTGTTGCAAATGTTTTATTCCTGGTGCTATTGGGGATTAGATTTTGTTGAAAGCAGCCACATCCATGGACTGAACATAATCCTCAAACGCAGTGATCCTCTCTTCCAGCATATCGGTTCCAACTTTATCGTCTTCAACTACACACTGAATTTGAAGTTTCTTGATTCCATAACCAACTGGAACCAGCTTGGCTAGAAAGCAATCAAAAGAGCTGTGAGAAGCAAGGTCCCGCCTCTTCTCTATCTACGCAAACTCAGGGTTATGGACTGACAAGAATTTCGCCCCATCATAATCTTGGCTCTTTTCTATCTACGCAAACTCAGGGTTATGGACTGACAAGAATTTCGCCCCATCATAATCTTGGCTGGTGTCGCGGCTTCCGATGGGGAGAAAGCAATAGCCAGTGGCCTAAACCTGACCTCACTGCAACAGCTAATACACAAGCAAGCTGTGAACATTTACATTCCCCCTCAGTGGAATGCAAAAGGGGAAAAAAGCACTTTTTTAAAAAAGGAAAAGGGGCATCTAACTTTTGGCTCAAGGACCACGTCCACCCTTGGATCAACCCTGTGGAGGCCCCACCCAGCAATGGATGTGCCCAGAAGTGGGTGCTGCCACCCCACACTCTCATTCACCTGCTTGCCCCCCCCCAGCTTACCCATGCAGATCAGCTGAGAAGAATCACTGCCTCCTTCTTGCTCATCAAATGCTCAATCTGATTGGGGGGAGGGGCAATTTGCATCCCCATCAGGGTGCTGGCACCTGCCTGCTCTAGTTGCTGCCAAAATTGGTAGGATCTTTTTGGGGGGCAGGATTAGGCCCTCAAAGTGGAAGCTACATACCCCTGACCATAAAGGGAACAGATTAAAGGAGCCCCTTCTCCTAGACCGACAGTGGGGAAGTGAGACATTATCTTTGAGGGAATATAATTCTATTTATACTCCGCTCATCTGGCTGGGTTTCCCCAGCCACAGATACAGTGGTGCCTCGCAAGACGAAAAGAATCCGTTCCGCGAGTCTCTTCGTCTAGCGGTTTTTTCGTCTTGTGAAGCAAGCCCATTGACGGCTTATCAGATTAGCGCTATTAGTGGTTTAGCGGCTTATCGGATAAGCGGCTTAGCAAAAAGGGGGAAAAAGGGAAAAAACCCCTGCAGGAACTCGCAAGACATTTTCGTCTTGCGAAGCAAGCCCATAGGAAATTCGTTTTGCAAAGCACCTCCAAAGCGGAAAACTTTTTCGTCTAGCGAGTTTTCCGTCTTGCGAGGCATTCGTCTTGCGGGGCACCACTGTACCTTCATCAAATCACTTCTTTAACTGTTGAATACATCACAAAGAAAATGAGGACAGGGTGTTTGTGGGAGTTCAGAGTTCATCCAGTTCACCAGGTTTTTCTAGACTTTTCTGCAAAGGGCAAAATCCTTGCTGTTTCAAAGGGCTGCGCATTAGAAGCATTGCTTTGCACACATGTACTCGGTGCCTGCTACATACAAGCACCACCCTGGCAGTGCTACCCCTCCGCTAGTGGAGATGGTTTCTTACCCTTCCTTTTCCCCAACCTTCCTCCAAGGGGGCAAATATTTAGATGCAACCCCCCACCTGTCAAATGCACAAATGGAATGTGATTGTGGAGCTCATTACGTAAGCCATTCTGGACCCACGATCTATTCAACAGCTGTGATGGAACGCCAAAATTTTACTCTCTCAAACTCAGAGAACTACTGGGAGGCCGCATGCAGCTGTAGCAGTCTTAAGCCCACCCACTGGAAGCTCTCCAGATCTTCTTACTTGCAAGGTTCCACTGCCCTGGGAATTGAAGTAAGTGGCACCATCAAGTTCTTCGGACTACAATTTAAGAGCCATCTGAATCGAGCGAGATGTTATGCATATAAACTGTGAGCTCTGCCAGAGAGCTATGAGCCTCCTATTGTCGGCCAGTTACTTACAAGATCCCCAAACAAGGCCATCCGCCTGAATACTTCTGACACACTCTTCTAATTTGCCCATGTCCGTCTCATCATCCCAAGGTTTCACGTCCAACAAGAGGGACGACTTGGCAACGAGTGCTGGCTCTAGAGAAACCAAAGGATAGCTCAGGAAAAGCAGCAAAGCAGAGTGTTCCGATTAAAACCAGGAATTCTCTACAAATGCACCTAGTTGCAAGTTTAACCTATACTGGTTAAGAAAAGCATTAAAAAAAAGATTACACAGAGGCGTAATACATTACAGAAACGTTAAGTACTGCAAAACGGAACATTGATTTCTCTATCCAACTAGGCTATTACAAGAATATGAAGTGTGGAAGATACGGTCCTGTCTGTTACACTGAAATTCTCTTCCCTGGTGGAGAAAGGAGCATTGCATAGTGTAACTGCTAATCTCCCACAGTTGGAATACTGCAACTGCTACAGTACAGAGCAGTTTCAGGCCAGTAGCTGTGGGATCCTGCATTGGTTAGAATTAGGAGTCAGAATTTCCCCTTCAGCAACACAGCACAGGATTTGATTGTAAACAATTGTTTCCTATGGCTTCTATTCCACAGCCTGGAAAAAACATTGGTCAAAACTAGGAATTTTAACTCAAAACTTATTAGGACACTTTAGAAATAGCTGGAAGGAAGTTCTGCTGTCACTTATTTATGCTGATTTTAATTCACAATAACCTTAATCAAAAAAGCAATTCAAAGTGCATAAATTCAAAGGCGAAGGAGTTGGATAACGTACTTTTGGATTTCTTTGATTCATACTGAGCAAGCCGCTCCTCCCTTAATCTTTTTGCTTCTTCACTTTCCTATGAAAAGAAAGAGACTGTGTTGGACAAAAGAAAGCAACTGTTCCCAAACAGTGTTCAAGTATAACTGGACATGTCAGGTAAAACAAATCATCATGTTTTCAGCCGAAAGATGGTGATTTGGTTTTGTTCATCATGTTGCCAGGTTCTTTTTTGTTTAAATGCATGTGGGCTCATGAGACCTCTCTGCAACTGGAAACTGAAAGAAAAAAACATTCTGGATACCTCCTCTTCATCAGAGCCAAAGAGATCAATGTCATCGTCATCTTTGCTGTCTCCGCCTGTGCCTGTTGAGTCCTCAACATCTGAAGGGCCATATTTTCCCAACGCCTTCTTCACTCCAGGCAGACTAGGAAAAAAAAACGCCAGACAGAACTTATATGGTGCCCTTCTATTAACTACATACGACCCAGAATTAAATTGCAAAAGTGTGTCCCAGTTTGGGCAACTAATTAACAAACCAGCCACCACTTAACCATGGAGACATCTCAGAGGCAAGATACCAGATGCCAGCTGAAAAAGCACCTGCTACCCAACGGGCAGGGATGTGGGTGGCGCTGTGGGTTAAACCACAGAGCCTAGGACTTGCCGATCGGAAGGTCAGTGGTTCGAATCCCTGCCGGGGATGAGCTCCCGTTGCTTGGTTCCTGCTCCTGTCCACCTAGCAGTTTGAAAGCACGTCAAAGTGCAAGTAGATAAATAGGTACCACTCCAGCAGGAAGGTAAATGGCGTTTCCATGCGCTGCTCTGGTTTGCCAGAAGCGGCTTTGTCATGCTGGCCACATGACCCGGAAGCTGTCTGCAGACAAACGCTGGCTCCCTTGGCCAATAAAGCGAGATGAGCACCACAACCCCAGTCGGTCACGACCGGACCTAATGGTCAGGGGCCCCTTTACCTTTACCCAATGGGCTAGTCACTAAATCAAACATGCAAGCATGGGAGATTGGGTTTATGCCTGCCACAGAATGAGGTTCAAATAAGGTGGTGGAATGAACTGAAATCTTTTTACCCAAATGTGCTCATTTATTATTATATTATAATGAAGCGTATGTGCTCTCCCATTTTTGAAAAGACTCACTGCAAATAAATCTTTCTTAGAGCAGAAAGATTCCAATTCAGCCCTGTCCCTGCTATGTTCCACGTCAAATTCCAGGGAGTTCTTAGCAGAGGAATAACGAAGATGATACCGCCCCCCGGAGCCTAAAGTGGTACAGTCCATTCCTCCACATCAGTCTGCAGCATGAAAAGGACCAGACCTAAGCAAGCTGTCTAACCAGGATGTAATATTTCCTTCTGCTATTCCCCCCCCCCCCAGTATTCTCTCCCAACCATCATAAATCTTTGGCCTGAACCTGGATTCGTAGCTGCTCTGGCAAACTGCTTGTGCGCTTGCGGCCGAGGGATCACCACGCAAAAGCCGCAGTTCTAAGCATGACTCTGCATAAATGGCCAACCTGAGGTGCCCTCCATCTCACCGCTGCCTGTCAGTTCATTGAGCCCAGCCACTGAGTATGATTAAGTGTTTTGTCACAAGCCTGGAATTCTCTTAAAACAGCCATATTCCCATGCAGCGCTAGCCAGAAGAGTTTTTAATTCGGGGGAAGGGAGGGGAAAAGGGAATAAAACCTTTTGAAAAGCATTGGAAGAGCTCCACCTGCTGCCTGAAAATTTTGAATAGGGTACACAACACTTAATTTCACAGGTTTATTCTATATGCACCAACTTATTTCTGAGGAGCAGGAGTTACAGCAATTTCATGTCATTCTCAATTAGATCTTTACTGTACAAGGAATAGTCTGCACTGATACAAGTATATAATTCATGCCTTAAGTTGTCTTTTTCGCACTGCTCGTTTAAGAAGGCCCTCTTGTCTCTCCTTGCTTTTCTTTGGAAATCTGCGTTCAATTTCCTGAATCTTTCACGATCTCCCTCGCATTTTGCTTGCCTTCTCTCCCCCGCTATTTGTAAGGCCTCATTGGACAGCCACGTTGCTTTCTTGCATTTCCTTGTCATTGGGATTGTTTTCATTGCTGCCTCCTGTATAATGTTACGAGCCTCCAGCCATTGTTCTTCAGGCACTCTGACCACCAATTCTGAATCTTTAAATCTGTTTCTCGCTTCCACTGTGTATTCACAAGGGATTTGATTTAGATTCTCTCTTACTGGCCCAGTGGTTTCCCCTGCTTTCAGTTTAAGCTTGAATTGTGCTATAAGAAGCTGATGATCTGAACCACAGTCAGCTCCAGGTCTTGTTTTTGCTGACTCTATAGAGCTTCTCCATCTTTGGCTACAGAGAATATAATCAATCTGATCTCGATGCTGCCCATCTGGTGACTTCCATGTGTAGAGTCGTCTCCTGTGTTGTTCGAAAAGAGTGTTTGTGATGACCAGCTTGTTCTTTTGACAGAACTTTATTAGCCTTTGCCCTGCATTGTCCTGGACTCCAAGGCCGAACTTGCCAGTTGTTCCTTTTATCTCTCGATTCCCTACTTTAGCATTCCAATCCCCCATAATGAGAAGAACATCCTTCTTTGGTGTCAGTTTTAGAAGGCATTGTAAGTCTTCATAGAATTGGTCAATTTCAGTTTCTTCAGCATCGGTAGATGGTGCATAAACTTGTATTACTGTGGTGTGCAAAGGTCTGCCTTGGAATCGTATCGAGATCATTCTATCATTTTTGAGATTGTAGCCGAGTATCAATTTCGCCACTCTTTTGTTGACTATGAGGGCCACTCCATTTATTCTATGGGATTCTTGACCACAGTAGTAGATATGATGGTCATCCAAACTGAATTCGCCCACTCCGGTCCATTTTAGTTCACTGATGCCCAAGATGTCAATATTTATTCTTGCCATCTCCTGTTTGACCACATCCAGCTTACTATGGTCCATGGATCTTACATTCCAGGTGCCTATGCAATATTTTCCTTTAAGGCGTTCAGCTTTCTTTTCATTTCCAGGCACATCCACAACTGAGTGTCCTTTTGGCTTTGTCCCACCTGCTTTATCAGCTCTGGATCTACTTGTCCTTGTCCTCCGCTCTTCCTTAGTAGCATGTTGGACGCCTTCCGACCTGAGGGGCTCATCTTCCAATGTCATGACTTTTATATGCCTGATGTTATTGTCCATGGAATTTTCTTGGCAGAGATACTGGAGGGGGTTGCTGGTTACTTCTCCAACCAGAGATCTGTTCAAGAAAATTGAAAACATGAAAGGAATGTTTCACGCAAAGATGGATATGATAAAGGACAAAAGTGGTAAGGACCAACAGAAGCAGAAGACATCAAGAAGAGGTGGTAAGACTACACAGAGGGATTATACCAAAAAGATACGGATGTCCCAGACACCCCAAATTGTATGGCTGTTGACCTTGAGCCTGAAATCCTGCAGAGTGAAGTCAAATGTGCCTTAGAAAGCACTGCAAATAACAAGGCCAGTGGAAGTGATGACATTCCAGCTGAACTATTTAAAATCTTAAAAGATGATGCTGTTAAGGTGCTACATTCAATATGCCAGCAAGTTTGGAAAACTCAGCAATGGCCAGAGGACTGGAGATCAGTCTACATCCCAATCCCAAAGAAGGGCAGTGCCAAAGAATGCTCCAACTACCGCACAATTGCACTCATTTCACACGCTAGCAAGGTTGTGCTCAAAATTCTACAAGGCAGGCTTAACCAGTATGTGGACCGAGAACTCCCAGAAGTGCAAGCTGGATTTCGAAGGGGCAGAGGAACCAGAGACCAAATTGCAAACATGTGCTGGATTATAGAGAAAGCTAGAGAATTCCAGAAAAACATCTACTTCTGTTTCATTGACTACGCAAAAGCATTTGACTGTGTCGCCCACAGCAAACTATTACGGGGGGGGGGGGGGGTTCTTAAAGAAATAGGAGTGCCTGACCACCTTATCTGTCTCCTGAGAAATCTCTATATGAGACATGAAGCAACAGTTAGAACTGGATATGGAACAACTGAAAGTGAGAAGGAATTAAATAACCTCTTAATGAGGGTGAAAGAGGAGCGCATAATATGGTCTGAAGCTCAACATCAAAAAAACTAAGATCATGCCCACTGGTCCCATCACCTCCTGGCAAACAGAAGGGGAAGAAATGAAGGCAGTGACAGATTTTACCTTCTTGGGCTCCATGATCACGGCAGATGGTGACAGCAGTCACGAAATTAAAAGACTCCTGCTTCTTGGGAGGAAACGATGACAAACCTTGACAGCATCTTAAAAAGCAAAGACATCACCTTGCCGACAAAGGTCCGTATAGTTAAAGCAATGGTTTTCCCAGTAGTGATGTATGGAAGAGAGAGCTGGACCATAAAGAAGGCTGATCGCCGAAGAATTGATGTTTTTGAATTGTGGTGCTGGAGGAGACACTTGAGAGTCCCATAGACTGCAAGAAGATCAAACCTCTCCATTCTTAAGGAAATCAGCCCTGAGTGCTCACTGGAAGGACAGATCCTGAAGCTGAGGCTCCAATACTTTGGCCACCTCATGAGAAGAGAAGACTCCCTGGAAAAGACCCTGATGTTTGGAAAAATGGAGGGCACAAGGAGAAGGGGACGACAGAGGACGAGATGGTTGGACAGTCTTCTCGAAGCTACCAGCATGAGTCTGACCAAATTGCGGGAGGCAGTGGAAGACAAGAGTGCCTGGCGTTCTCAGGTCCAGGGGGTCACGAAGAGTCGGACACAATAGACTAAACAACAACAAAAGCTGTCTGGCAGCTCTGACTTTTCATTGTTGGAAAGCTTTTTAAAAAAGGGACTGAAGAACACATGACGGGAACAGAGAAAAGTCACTGTATGCAAAGACCTGTTTCCAGGAGAAGCATTGTTCGTGAGCAATAACATTATTTTCCCCTTACATATGAGATCTGGAGTTGGCATTATTGTGGCTTAGCTTTGTTTTTTATTATTTTCACAATAATTATCACAAATAAATTAGGGTGCTACAAGATTCTGCTTCAGTTTGCATGCTACAGTAATGCATACATAGCTGCCCCTAGTGCAAGTAACCAACCATTATCCCTAGCTTAGCATTATGTCCAAACCAGGGATTGTTTCACTCAGGCAAATCTAGTCTGGAGCAAAACAAACCATGATTCCTGGTTCAAACATAATGCTCAGCCAGGGATCATGGGGTGAGCCATCTGAATGTTTTCACTAAGCCATTCCAAAAACATCCCGATTTCCTGAGGTTTAGCAGATTTGAATCATGCTGAATTAGTCTGGTTTTAATTTACGCACTTCACCCAGTGTATGTGTGCTATAAAGGTAAAGGACTCCTGAACAGTTAAGTCCAGTCAAAGGCGACTATGGGGCTGAGGCACTCATCTTGTTTTCAGGCTGAGGGAGCCGGCGTTTGTCCACAGACAGCTTTTCTGGGTCATACGGCCAGCATGACTAAACCACTTCTGGCGCAACGGGACACCATGACAAGTGCCAACTGCACAGAAACACTATTTACCTTCCTGCCACAGCGGTACCTATTTATCTACTTGCACTGGTGTGCTTTAGAATTGCTAGGTTGGCAGAAGCTGGGACAGAGCAACATGAGCTCACCCTGTCCCTTGGATTCGAACCACCGACCTTCAGATTGGCAAGACCAAGAGGTTCAATGGTTTAGACCAGGGGTTGTCAATCTGGTCCCTACTGCCCACTAGTGGGCATTTCAGGATTCTAGGTGGGCGGTAGGGGTTCTATGGCACAAGCTAATCCTTCCATCAAGCACTGGTGGGCGGTAAGGATTTTTTACCATAATGAAAGATGAATTAGTGGGGGGTAGGTATAAAAAGGTTGACTAACCTTGGTTTAGACCATAGTGCTACCTATATACACTACAGCAAGTATAAGCTCCATTGAGGCAAGAAAAACTTAATCACATAACTGGTCATTATGACACACTTTGTACCTATTTTTGAAGTTACTAATTGGTCCGTTACCTCTCTCGCCCCAACCTCGCCACTGTGATCCATGCGACGGTCACCTCCAGGCTGTATTACTGTAACTCACTCTATGTGAGGCTGCCCTTGAAACTGACCCAGAAACTCCAGCGGGTGCAGAATACCGTGACAAGAATCCTTACGGGGTCCTCGCCGTGGGATCACATTCACCCAGTGCTATACCAGCTGCACTGGCTTCTGGTGGAGTACAGGATCAGGTTTAAGGTGCTGGTTTTAACCTTGCCCCACAGAGGACCTTACAGTCCGCAGATAGCATCCTAAGGATTCTGGGCCCCCGAGAGATCAGACTGGCCTCAACCAGAGCCAGGGCCTTTTCAGCTGTAGCCCCAGCCTAGTGGAACGCGCTCTCACTATGGGCTTGCGGGATTTGACATCTTTCCGCGGGGCCTGCAAGACGGAGCAGTTATGCCAGGCCTTTGGGTCAGGGCTAAGTCTCATTTTCTCCTTGTATAAGAACAAGCATGAAGGAGGTTCTCAGCCCACTCACAGGTGTTTGTTAGCCGCTCTGAGCCCACCTTTGGCTGGGGAGGGCGGGATATAAATATAAAAGTATTATCACTGATTACTGCTGATACTGTATATGGCTGTCCAGGACAAAAGAGTTCTAAAGTTTTTGGGTGTCATTACATAGTTACACTAGCACAATGGGATTCCCCACCCCTCTTTTGCCATCTCCAAATCTGCTATGGAGAGTAGGGGGAACCCTCAGAAAAAGGGGGGCGATAAGGAGAGAGAAATTGCTCTGTTGCTTAATGCTACATTGAATACAAACCTGTAAATGACAGCAAATTGAGCCCTACCTTGCCTTCTGTTTGTCGAAAGACTTAATGTGGTTGTACCAGCGGAGGGCATGGAACAGCTCAGGAGGAGGGGGTGCACCAACTGCTTCAAAAACTGCAATATCTGCTTGGGATGGGACATACCTACAGAAAACATGTTCAGGTTAAAATTTGTTTCATTCAGCAAAACGAAAAGCACCACAGATATAAAGTGAAATCCATGTCAGCAAGACACTCAGATGTCTCCCAAATAAGCAGATATGAACAAGAGTTTGCAGCCCCTTTGTGCAAGCTACAAATAAACCAGGAAGGTTCTTATTAACTATAATTTCCTGTTCACCTGAACCAATAAATTATGGTTACCAGACCAGCTTCAGAACAAGCCAGCTTCCAGCAATATAAGAGACCAACTTCAATCTTTCATATCATGGATTGTTCCAGAACTGATAACCGCCACTTTCCCAGTTTGAACAAAATGGTGAACTATGGTTAATTAACCATATCAATTACTTCTGGGTTAGAGTCTTAATACTCCACCACCCAAGAACCGTAACAAAAGCTCTTACAGAATCTGCAATAATCAAGGCCCAAGTCATTTTTGATGTATTTTTTAAATGATGTAAAGTCTCACTTTTGGGCATTATGGCAGGTTGCAAATCCCATGATCCACACACAAAGATTGCCATGTGGTCTTGGAACAAGTTACTTTAAGCTTACATATTCTCACATGTACTCTTCCAACCCCTCTTTGTATTTTTCTCCCATTTACTTTTCTAACCCATCCTTGTATTTTTATTCTCTCCCCCCCCCCAAAGTCAGAACCAGAATAGCTCCATCCCCAAACCACCCAGCTTCTATCCCAAACAATGGCCAAATGTGTCAGTAAAGGGCACGTGGTAACCATTGCAAATCAGATGGTTGCTGGTTCAAATGCCTCATAAACCATCAATTCCTTAGGCAAACCGCTCTCTCCCAGAGCCCCAAATCTGCAACAGAATAATTGATGGGACTAGAGAGCAGAAGGGAAGTAGAAGGGCAGGGGTAACGAGAGATAGGGTAAGGCCTAGCTACCTATCTTTGAGGAAGGGGGTAATGACCAGCTTGCACCCTGCACCACCCAAAGGAACAGGAGCCAGCAGCTATTCATATACAAATTCAGTTTTAAAAGGCGGCTGCTTTGGGGCCTTGAACTCCCCTTTCCTTTGTGCCTGCAGGCTTACGACAAGAGCCCCTCTCTTCTCTTTTTAACTAATGTGAACCTATGTGGGAGACAAGCCTGACCTGAAAAGCAAGCACCACTCCTAGGACTGGTATTCGTAACCATGATTTGCCTTATGATGCCCCTCAAAGTAGGAAGACTAGAGGCTAAGATTTATCAGCTGCATTTTAAATTGAATTTTAGCCTGTATTTTAAATTGGTCCCCCCCCTCTCTTTTCCCCTATTATACTTTTACTGTGATTTTATTGGTGTTAGCCGCCCTGAGCCCGGCTCTGACCAGGGTATAAAGACAAATTATTATTACTAATATACTTTAAAATGTTAGTTCCTCTATTCTTTAAAACTACCAACTAGCATTTAGACAAAGTATAGCTGAAACCTATGGGCCTGAGCCCTGGAGGTGCCACGTACAGTGAGGTTACTGGTATCTTGGCACTGTTCATGTAACAGGATTCCTATAAGCACCAATTTAAATCACAATCCCACTGTCTGTTTTAACTATCAGGTTTTTTATCCACTTAATATTGGGGTATTCTCTGACTGCTGGTCTATGACTGTAATAAGCTGATTGATTGATACTTTAAAATGCCTCAGAACAACGTGGCTCCAGCTGTAGGGTGTCAAAAAATGAAAGGAGGTGTATCTCTTTTTAATGATATAATAATAATGACAATAAAGATATTATTATTTATTATTATTATTATTATAATATTAAAAAGAGATAGACCTACGACCATCTATAGCTCCTTTCTCGCGCGCGCGCACAAAGTACAGCATGGTTTCCAAAAGAGACTTGCCAAGGCGCTAGTCCTCATTCCAACTGCTAGGCCGCTGCCCTCTTCGTGCAGCCATGTGGGGCCTACGCGGGAAGAAGCGAAGGCCAATGAAGGGGAAAAGCGGGACCTACTGCTGGCCTTTCAAAGGGAAACCGTCTATATTTGGGGGTGCGGCTCACCCCTCGATGTAGCTCCTGCTGGCGAGGAAGGCGTTGAGATGCTGGAGCCCCGAGGCGGATTTCAGATCCCCAAAGCCCATGATGGCGCCGAAGTTTCAGGAGCGGGAGGCGGGGAAGAAAGCGGCTGCGCGCGCACAACAGCCACCACAACGGCCGCCGGGGAAAGAGGGCGGCGCTCGGCCTCCGCTGCTCTTATATATACGCACGCACGCACGCACGCACGCAGATCCCTCCGCCGCGGGAACTAATTTCCGCCGACGTGTCCTTCCGCTCTTCAAGCCGTTCCAACGGAAACGCCCAAGCCCCGCCCTTTTTGAAAGTGGCCGATTTATGACAGGAGGAGGCGGGATCAGCTCTCACGTCAATCAAGGAAGGGGCGGTGCTTCTCCCCGTTTGTTTCTAACGGACCGGCCCCGCCCCTCCGCACCGGAAGCTACGCTAAGAGGAGGGAAGCGACGCCGGAAGCTACGCTAGGAGGAGGCGGATCATCGCCCACGTCAATCAAGGAGGGAAATCAACGGTTGGTTCTCCTCGTTTTTTTTTTTGTTTTTTTTTGTATTATTTTTATTAAGTTTTGCATAACTATATTTCACAGACATACAACAGACAAAAGTAAATGAAATAAACATAAAAAGAAAAGAAAAAAAGAAAAGAAAAAGAACATAAAATACGTACAACATAAACAACACAACTTACATTAATTTTACAACAACATTGATCGACTTCCCTTTATCTCGATTTCGGATAATGTTATCTTAATTATCTTTCTGCTGCATCTGTTCCAAAATAAAATTTATAACGTAGTAAGCGTTATCTCATGCCTACTGTGATTTTTTTTTTTTTTAGATACATCTATATTTCTGATTAACATTTTGATTTTCCCCTTGTCTCTATTTCCATATATATTCTAAATTTATCCCATTCATTACTAAATTTTGTACGTTTTTGATTTCTTATTTTCTGAGTCAATTTTGCCAATTCTAAGTAATCCATTAATTTAAATTGCCACTCCTTTAATGTTGGGGTTTTTGCTGTTTTCCAGTACTGTGCTATGAGGGTTCTAGCGGCCGCTGTTGCGTATTGAAGAAGGGTTCTATCTTCTTCTTTAATATCTTTGCCAATTATCCCCAGCAGGAAGGTTTCAGGTTTTTTAACAAACGTATATTTGAAAAAAAAATTTTAATTCATTATAGATAGATTCCCAGAATTTTTTGAGAATCTCGCACGTCCACCACATGTGAATAAATTCGCCCTCTTTACTCTTACATTTCCAACACAGTTTGTCGCCTGTTCTATAAATTTTATGCAATTTTATCGGCGTTATGTACCATCTGTACATCATCTTGTACATATTTTCCTTAAGTGTCGTGCATGCTGAAAAGTTCATATCTTTACACCATAAAGCCTTCCATTTATCAAACTCTATATTATACCCTAGATCTACCGCCCACCTCACCATCACCTCCTTTACTTCCTCATCCTTGGTGTCCCACTCAAGCAACTGGTTATACATTTTTGATAATAATTTTGTTTTACTTTCTATTATTTCAATCTGGAATCTAGATTTTTTCTCATTTATTCCAATCTTTTTGTCTTCTGTCCACATTGAATTTATTTGATGATACTGAATCCAACCAGTCAACTTATTTTTTATTTCTTCGTATGCGCCCGCGGCCGAGACTCCCCTTGCCGGCTTCCTCCCTCGTCGCGTCGCCCCGTGTGGGAATAAAAGACGGTCCCTCTTTTCCCTACTGCACTGGAGACGAGCCGGGCCTCGGGAAAGAGCAGGCAGGTGTCCCGTCGCCCTCGGGGGCGCCCAAAGGTCACCTTTCGTGAGCTGGCAGAGGGTGCGGAGAGGGAGGGGGCCGCAAGCAAGCAGGAGCCCCCGGGCATCGAGATGCAGCGGCAGAAAGAAGCGAATGTGAGGGCGCCTGGCTGCTTCACCAGGCAGGTGGCTGGTTCGAGCCCACCCAGGGATGGGGGGGGGCAGGATGATTATTTTGCAGTGGGTTGGGCTAGATGACTCCTGGGGACCCCTTTCAGCTCTGTTGTTGTCGTTTAGTCGTGTCCGACTCTTCGTGACCCCCTAGACCAGAGCATGCCAGGCACTCCTGTCTTCCACTGCCTCCCACAGTTTGGTCAAACTCATGCTGGTAGCTTCGAGAACACTGTCCCACCATCTCGTCCTCTGCCGTCCCCTTCTCCTTGTGCCCTCCATCTTTCCCAGCATCAGGGTCTTTTCCAGGGAGTCTTCTCTTCTCTGGAGGTGGCCAAGGTATTGGAGTCTCAGCTTCAGGATCTGTCCTTCCAGTGAGCATTCAGGGCTGATTTCCTTCAGAATGGAGAGGTTTGGTCTTCTTGCAGTCCATGGGACTCTCAAGAGTCTCCTCCAGCACCAGAATTCAAAAGCATCAATTCTTTGGCGATCAGCCTTCTTTATGGTCCAGCTCTCACTTCCATACATCACTACTGGGAAAACCATAGCTTTAACTATACGAACCTTTGTTGGCAAGGTGATGTCTCTGCCTTTTAAGATGCTGTCTAGGTTTGTCATTGCTTTTCTCCCAAGAAGCAGACGTCTTTTAATTTTGTGGCTGCTGTCACCATCTGCAGTGATCATGGAGCCCAAGAAAATAAAATCTCTCACTGCCTCCATTTCTTCCCCTTCTATTTGCCAGGAGGTGATGGGACCAGTGGGCATGATCTTAGTTTTTTTGATGTTGAGCTTCAGACCATATTTTGCGCTCTTCTTTCACCCTCATTAAAAGGTTCTTCAATTCCTCCTCACTTTCTGCCATCAAGGTTGTGTTTTCTGCATATCTGAGGTTGTTGATATTTCTTCCGGCAATCTTCCCATCCCACCCATTCAACTTTCCAATTGATTGGCATGCATAACATGGAAAAAAGAACAAGAAAGGGAAAGGGCCAGATAATACCAAGCCGTGGCTAATATGGCACAGAGGAGAGAATCTGGGTTCAATAAGGCATTTACAGATTGGAGAACTGGGCCTAAAAAAAGGTTCTGCCCTCAAGAAGGAATAACCAGATGCAGCAGTATAAGAATTGGGGGCGGGGGGGGGGCGGGCAGCTGATTGCCAGTAGTACATTTGAAAAGTCTCTTGTGGGGGTCTTGGTGGACCGCAAAATTAACTTGAGTCAACAGTGTGATGTAGCAGCAAAAATAAAGGGATGCTGTTGTAGGCTGCATCTGCTTAAGCAGAGTGTTCCGATCAAGGGACGTCATAGCATTACTCTTTTCTCCCTTGGTCAGACCACAACAGGAGTACTGTGTCTAGTTCTGGGCACCACAGTTTAAGAAGAATTTAGTCACGCTGGAATGTGTGCAGAGGAGGGCTGCTCAAGGTTATGAAGGTCTGGAAACCAAGCCTTAGGAGGGAACAATTGAAGGAGTTGGGTCTGTTTAGGCTGGGAAAGAGGTGACAGAGGAGATACAATAGGGCTGTCACATGAAGGAAGCAATAAGCTTGTTTTCTGCTTCCGCAGAGGGTAGGACCCAAATCAATGGCTTCAGGCTTTAGCTGAGATTTCTGCATTCTGCATTGCAAGAGTAGATGACCCTTGGGAACCCTTCCAACCCTAAATTTCTATAAAAAGAGGCCCACCAAACCCACCTGTTTACAAGAACAGCAGCAGGTTCACAATGTGATCCTAGCCCTGCTTGCTTGCTTATGTTGCGATTTTATATGCTTTCCCAGCCCGTTTCCCCTTATGAAGACAGTATAAAAGCATTGCAGGGCATCACTTGACAGCAGTACTACATGTATAGACAGCACAACTACAAGCTACCTCCCTTTTTTATGTTACAGATTCAGTGGCAATGCTTATGGAACTATTTGAGACTCAAAATCTACCTCCTTAGGATTTTTGCCATTTACTCTGGAGTAATTGTCACCATATTCTGCCCCGGGGGAGTGTCCACAGTAATTCTAGCATCTTTCTTATGATCCTTCTCTGTGTTAGTGTGCAGATTTAGGGACTGAGTGCAAAGGAGCTCCTGCACTTTTAAGAGCCGTGAAGAAGTCTCTTCAATAGGTGCGGCGATAACCTACACACAATGTATACTGTGTGAAACGTTTATGTACTCTGCTTACCTTTCAGATTTTGTACGTAAGGTTTTTTAAATTGGACCTTGCTTCTCATGGCTCCATTCCTTTATAGCATTGCAAACCAACTACAAAGAAAAATAAGTACAGTGGTACCTCAGTTGTCGAACGTCTCTGTTGATGAACATTTCGGTTTTCAAATGCCTCGGAAGTCGAACATGCTACATGGCTTCCGTATTGAGTTTTCAGTTTTCGAACGTTTCAGAACTCGAACGGACTTCTGGCACGGATTACATTCAAAAACAGAGGTACCACTGTACTTGGATAAAAATAATAGCTTTTTTTTTTATAAATGAGAGACTGGCAGTGCTTTCCTAACATATCTACTTGGAAGTAAGACCGGTTGTGTTTTAATTGTAACCTGCCTTGGGACCTTAAGGTTAAGGGAAGGGTAATAATAATGATAATGAATGATGAGTTCAATGGGACTTTCTCCTAGGTAAATGCTTATAGACTTGCAGCCTGAGTCATATTTGTATGGAACATGCTAAAAAGTTCCTTACATGTACATTGACACTTTTTCTCTTGTGTTTTGTCTTTTCCGTAGGCCTGTGAAAAGGTTGGAATGCAGATCCCTCGATTTTGCTATCATGACAGATTGTCAGTGGCTGGAAATTGTAGGATGTGTCTCGTGGAGATAGAGAAAGCTCCCAAGGTTGCTAATACTTTTATCTTTCATAAATTGTTGTGTTGTAGAAGTGTAAAGAGCCGACAGGAGAGTTAATGGCAAGTGTAATGCGCTTAGCAGAACAGCTAATGACAACCTTGCTGGCATCTAAATTACAAGTTGCAATATGTCTACTGCTAGCAGTTGCTTTTTGACATTATTGTGAATGTTGTGTTCACCTACATAAAGCTGGTGGCATAGTGTGTTTGTGCACGTGCACCACACCCCATAGTCCAATTTGACTGGACTTAACCATCCAGGGGTCCTTTACCATTTTACACACATTTATTTTCATATTTGTAGACATCCTATCAAACACATTGATGATAGCGGAGCATCAGCTTTTGGTTTCCATTGAGAAAACAGGGGAGTTAAGCTGTTGGCAGTTAGGGCATTCAGTAGCATATAGTGCTGGCATGCGCACGTGTTTTTACCCACTTCAGAGTGGCAACATGCTGCACCCAACCCACCAAACAATGTAATTCCTATACTGTGACTTATACCATTTTTCCAGAGCTTGAGAACCCTATAGGCTTGCAGCTCTACCTACCTTGTGTGTTATGTCTGGTGCCTGAGAATTTAATCTCTCAGCACTTAGTGATGAAAAAATACAGGCAAGCAGCTGGACTAGAACATTTAAGGTTAATATGTTCTTTACTTGACAGTCTCTTGCAAGCCTTTCCTTGTTCCGGCAGTCCATGTGATTGGCAAAAACTTCTAAATATTTCTATGGAATATGTTCATAAATGCTTGCAGTGTTTACATGTCCACCCCTTGGAGGAAGGGATAGCTGATAGTCAGATGTTTCTGGGGAAGACCAGAAGGAGAGCATGAAAGATAGCTCAGTCAGTAGAGCATCAGACTCTGAATGTCAATGTTGTGGGTTTGAGCCCCACGTTGGGCAAAAGATTCTTGCATTGCAGGGGACTGAACTAAATGGCACTCACGGTCCCTTCCAACTCTGAAATTCTATGATTCCATGATAAGGCAATTGTCATCTCATGCTGTTACCCTCCACCTTCCCCCGTAACTGTTATTCAGTAGTAAATTTCATCTTAAAATGGAGGTTCCGTGGAATCATAATGGCTGTTAGCTTCTGATAAATCCTACTGACCATGAATTGAGTCAGATTTTAAAGCCCTCTAAGCTGCTGGCCGTGACTACATTAATTCATGTATTACGTGAATGTTACTTCCTTATTTTTGCTTTGATCTTAAGCCTTGGTGTTGATTTTTATCTGTACATTTATTATGAAACTAAGGCAAACAGTTGAGGCATTTAATTGATAATACCCTGCCACTATGTGAGCATCCATGTATACAAATTTGTTATTGATGTAGCTTTCTTATGCGTTTGTAGCCTTTGGGGTAAAACTTTGCTTCTCAGTCACATATGTTCATTTATTTGGGTTTATTTGTCTTTAGGACCAGTCAATGATGTTTGGCAGCGATAGGAGCAGATTCCTAGAAGGCAAACGTGCAGTGGAAGACAAGAACCTCGGCCCACTAGTGAAAACTATCATGACCCGGTGCATACAATGTACTCGATGCATTAGGTAACTGCTACCCTGTTTTGTACACAAACAGCGTGTATGCATAGTTATCGGGACATTCATCAGCCCGTTGCTTGTGTTCAGTTGCTTATGAAAGATCATTCTTTAGTTCTATTCCACTGCTGAATTATCTCTGGAAGCACCGGAGTCCACACATTTTTCACATGAGCAGCTGACTATTGCATAATGTAAAATCAGGTGGGCACAAACAAGGATCTGGAATAAAAATGCACTTGTGTGAAAATCTGTCATTTTAGCTTTGTGTTGGGTCACTTGTTAGAAATAGGATACCTGGCTGCTGTAACAAAGTGCGCTATGGAGTGCTCCCTGCTGGATTCCAGACACTTCATTTCCTCTTCTCTACCCCACCCCCGCAGTGCTCTGTTTTATCTCCCAGTAGTCAGTTACCCACTTAGCATGCTCAGCCTTCATTGGGTTGTTGTAGAGGAACAGGAGTTTTGCAACAAAATGCCTGAACTGTTTCTGCACCACAAGGCTAAGATAAATTAATGTAGAGAGATTCTAATGTGGTACAGTGACTTACACTTAACGGAAACTTAGTAGACTTCATAGTTCCTTTTAATACTTTCCCTGAATCTGTGAGTTGAGTCAGGTCAGATAGCTAGGCGTGGGTGGTTCTTGCATTATAATAAACACTTTACAGGGGCTTCTTTTTGATTGTCATCGTCATCTTTGCTGTCTCCGCCTGTGCCTGTTGAGTCCTCAACATCTGAAGGGCCATATTTTCCCAACGCCTTCTTCACTCCAGGCAGACTAGGAAAAAAAAAACCCCAGACAGAACTTATATGGTGCCCTTCTACTAGCTACATACGACCCAGAATTAAATTGCAAAAGTGTCCCAGTTTGGGCAACTAATTAACAAACCAGCCACCACTTAACCATGGAGACATCTCAGAGGCAAGATACCAGATGCCAGCTGAAAAAGCACCTGCTACCCAACGGGCAGGGATGCGGGTGGCGCTGTGGGTTAAACCACAGAGCCTAGGACTTGCCGATTGGAAGGTCAGTGGTTTGAATCCCTGCGACGGGGTGAGCTCCCGTTGCTTGGTTCCTGCTCCTGTCCACCTAGCAGTTCCAAAGCACGTCAAAGTGCAAGTAGATAAATAGGTACCACTCCAGCGGGAAGGTAAATGGCGTTTCCATGCGCTGCTCTGGTTTGCCAGAAGCGGCTTTGTCATGCTGGCCACATGACCCGGAAGCTGTCTGCAGACAAACGCTGGCTCCCTTGGCCAATAAAGCGAGATGAGCACCACAACCCCAGAGTCGGTCACGACCGGACCTAATGGTCAGGGGCCCCTTTACCTTTACCCAATGGGCTAGTCACTAAATCAAACATGCAAGCATGGGAGATTGGGTTTATGCCTGCCACAGAATGAGGTTCAAATAAGGTGATAGAATGAACTGAAATCTTTTTACCCAAATGTGCTCATTTATTATTATATTATAATGAAGCGTATGTGCTCTCCCATTTTTGAAAAGACTCACTGCAAATAAATCTTTCTTAGAGCAGAAAGATTCCAATTCAGCCCTGTCCCTGCTATGTTCCACGTCGAATTCCAGGGAGTTCTTAGCAGAGGAATAACGATGATGATACCGCCCCCCGGAGCCTAAAGTGGTACAGTCCATTCCTCCACATCAGTCTGCCGCATGAAAAGGACCAGACCTAAGCAAGCTGTCTAACCAGGATGTAATATTTCCTTCTGCTATTCCCCCCCCCCCCCCAGTATTCTCTCCCAACCATCATAAATCTTTGGCCTGAACCTGGATTCGTAGCTGCTCTGGCAAACTGCTTGTGCGCTTGCGGCCGAGGGATCACCACGCAAAAGCTGCAGTTCTAAGCATGACTCTGCATAAATGGCCAACCTGAGGTGCCCTCCATCTCACCGCTGCCTGTCAGTTCATTGAGCCCAGCCACTGAGTATGATTAAGTGTTTTGTCACAAGCCTGGAGTTCTCTTAAAACAGCCATATTCCCATGCAGCGCTAGCCAGAAGTGTTTTTAATTCGGGGGAAGGGAGGGGAAAAGGGAATAAAACCTTTTGAAAAGCATTGGAAGAGCTCCACCTGCTGCCTGAAAATTTTGAATAGGGTACACAACACTTAATTTCACAGGTTTATTCTATATGCATCAACTTATTTGAGTTACAGCAATTTCATGTCATTCTCGATTAGATCTTTACTGTACAAGGAATAGTCTGCACCGATACAAGTATATAATTCATGCCTTAAGTTGTCTTTTTCGCACTGCTCGTTTAAGAAGGCCCTCTTGTCTCTCCTTGCTTTTCTTTGGAAATCTGCGTTCAATTTCCTGAATCTTTCACGATCTCCCTCGCATTTTGCTTGCCTTCTCTCCCTCGCTATTTGTAAGGCCTCATTGGACAGCCACGTTGCTTTCTTGCATTTCCTTGTCATTGGGATTGTTTTCATTGCTGCCTCCTGTATAATGTTACGAGCCTCCAGCCATTGTTCTTCAGGCACTCTGTCCACCAATTCTGAATCTTTAAATCTGTTTCTCGCTTCCACTGTGTATTCACAAGGGATTTGATTTAGATTCTCTCTTACTGGCCCAGTGGTTTCCCCTGCTTTCAGTTTAAGCTTGAATTGTGCTATAAGAAGCTGATGATCTGAACCACAGTCAGCTCCAGGTCTTGTTTTTGCTGACTCTATAGAGCTTCTCCATCTTTGGCTACAGAGAATATAATCAATCTGATCTCGATGCTGCCCATCTGGTGACTTCCATGTGTAGAGTCGTCTCCTGTGTTGTTCGAAAAGAGTGTTTGTGATGACCAGCTCGTTCTTTTGACAGAACTTTATTAGCCTTTGCCCTGCATTGTCCTGGACTCCAAGGCCGAACTTGCCAGTTGTTCCTTTTATCTCTCGATTCCCTACTTTAGCATTCCAATCCCCCATAATGAGAAGAACATCCTTCTCTGGTGTCAGTTTTAGAAGGCATTGTAAGTCTTCATAGAATTGGTCAATTTCAGTTTCTTCAGCATCGGTAGATGGTGCATAAACTTGTATTACTGTGGTGTGCAAAGGTCTGCCTTGGAATCGTATCGAGATCATTCTATCATTTTTGAGATTGTAGCCGAGTATCAATTTCGCCACTCTTTTGTTGACTATGAGGGCCACTCCATTTATTCTATGGGATTCTTGACCACAGTAGTAGATATGATGGTCATCCGAACTGAATTCGCCCACTCCGGTCCATTTTAGTTCACTGATGCCCAAGATGTCAATATTTATTCTTGCCATCTCCTGTTTGACCACATCCAGCTTACTATGGTCCATGGATCTTACATTCCAGGTGCCTATGCAATATTTTCCTTTACGGCGTTTAGCTTTCTTTTCATTTCCAGGCACACCCACAACTGAGTGTCCTTTTGGCTTTGTCCCACCCGCTTTATCAGCTCTGGATCTACTTATCCTTGTCCTCCGCTCTTCCTTAGTAGCATGTTGGACGCCTTCCGACCTGAGGGGCTCATCTTCCAATGTCATGACTTTTATATGCCTGATGTTATTGTCCATGGAATTTTCTTGGCAGAGATACTGGAGGGGGTTGCTGGTTACTTCTCCAACCAGAGATCTGTTCAAGAAAATTGAAAACATGAAAGGAATGTTTCACGCAAAGATGGATATGATAAAGGACAAAAGTGGTAAGGACCAACAGAAGCAGAAGACATCAAGAAGAGGTGGTAAGAACACACAGAGGGATTATACCAAAAAGATACGGATGTCCCAGACACCCCAAATTGTATGGCTGTTGACCTTGAGCCTGAAATCCTGCAGAGTGAAGTCAAATGTGCCTTAGAAAGCACTGCAAATAACAAGGCCAGTGGAAGTGATGACATTCCAGCTGAACTATTATTTTATTATTTTCACAATAATTATCACAAATAAATTAGGGTGCTACAAGATTCTGCTTCAGTTTGCATGCTACAGTATTGCATACATAGCTGCCCCTAGTGCAAGTAACCAACCATTATCCCTAGCTTAGCATTATGTCCAAACCAGGGATTGTTTCACTCAGGCAAATCTAGTCTGGAGCAAAACAAACCATGATTCCTGGTTCAAACATAATGCTCAGCCAGGGATCATGGGGTGAGCCATCTGAATGTTTTCACTAAGCCATTCCAAAAACATCCTGATTTCCTGAGGTTTAGCAGATTTGAATCATGCTGAATTAGTCTGGTTTTAATTTACGCACTTCACCCAGTGTATGTGTGCTATAAAGGTAAAGGACTCCTGAACAGTTAAGTCCAGTCAAAGGCGACTATGGGGTTGAGGCACTCATCTTGTTTTCAGGCTGAGGGAGCCGGCGTTTGTCCACAGACAGCTTTTCTGGGTCATACGGCCAGCATGACTAAACCACTTCTGGCGCAACGGGACACCATGACAAGTGCCAACTGCACAGAAACACTATTTACCTTCCTGCCACAGCGGTACCTATTTATCTACTTGCACTGGTGTGCTTTAGAATTGCTAGGTTGGCAGAAGCTGGGACAGAGCAACATGAGCTCACCCTGTCCCTTGGATTCAAACCACCGACCTTCAGATTGGCAAGACCAAGAGGTTCAATGGTTTAGACCAGGGGTTGTCAATCTGGTCCCTACTGCCCACTAGTGGGCATTTCAGGATTCTAGGTGGGCGGTAGGGGTTCTATGGCACAAGCTAATCCTTCCATCAAGCACTGGTGGGCGGTAAGGATTTTTTACCATAATGAAAGATGAATTAGTGGGGGGTAGGTATAAAAAGGTTGACTAACCTTGGTTTAGACCATAGTGCTACCTATATACACTACAGCAAGTATAAGCTCCATTAAGGCAAGAAAAACTTAATCACATAACTGGCCATTATGACACACTTTGTACCTATTTTTGAAGTTACTAATTGGTCCGTTACCTCTCTCGCCCCAACCTCGCCACTGTGATCCATGCGACGGTCACCTCCAGGCTTTATTGCTGTAACTCACTCTATGTGAGGCTGCCCTTGAAACTGACCCAGAAACTCCAGCGGGTGCAGAATACTGTGGCAAGAATCCTTACGGGGTCCTCGCCGTGGGATCACATTCACCCAGTGCTATACCAGCTGCACTGGCTTCTGGTGGAGTACAGGATCAAGTTTAAGGTGCTGGTTTTAACCTTGCCCCACAGAGGACCTTACAGTCCGCAGATAACATCCTAAGGATTCTGGGCCCCCGAGAGATCAGACTGGCCTCAACCAGAGCCAGGGCATACTGTATATGGCTGTCCAGGACAAAAGAGTTCTAAAGTTTTTGGGTGTCATTACATAGTTACACTAGCACAATGGGATTCCCCACCCCTCTTATGCCATCTCCAAATCTGCTATGGAGAGTAGGGGGAACCCTCAGAAAAAGGGGGGCGATAAGGAGAGAGAAATTGCTCTGTTGCTTAATGCTACATTGAATACAAACCTGTAAATGACAGCAAATTGAGCCCTACCTTGCCTTCTGTTTGTCGAAAGACTTAATGTGGTTGTACCAGCGGAGGGCATGGAACAGCTCAGGAGGAGGGGGTGCACCAACTGCTTCAAAAACTGTAATATCTGCTTGGGATGGGACACACCTACAGAAAACATGTTCAGGTTAAAATTTGTTTTATTCAGCAAAACGAAAAGCACCACAGATATAAAGTGAAATCCATCTCAGCAAGACACTCAGATGTCTCCCAAATAAGCAGATATGAACAAGAGTTTGTAGCCCCTTTGTGCAAGCTACAAATAAACCAGGAAGGTTCTTATTAACTATAATTTCCTGTTCACCTGAACCAATAAATTATGGTTACCAGACCAGCTTCAGAACAAGCCAGCTTCCAGCAATATAAGAGACCAACTTCAAACTTTCATATCATGGATTGTTCCAGAACTGATAACCGCCACTTTCCCAGTTTGAACAAAATGGTGAACTATGGTTAATTAACCATATCAATTATTTCTGGGTTAGAGTCTTAATACGCCACCACCCAAGAACCGTAACAAAAGCTCTTACAGAATCTGCAATAATCAAGGCCCAAGTCATTTTTGATGTATTTTTTAAATGATGTAAAGTCTCACTTTTGGGCATTATGGCAGGTTGCAAATCCCATGATCCACACACAAAGATTGCCATGTGGTCTTGGAACAAGTTACTTTAAGCTTACATATTCTAACATGTACTCTTCCAACCCCTCTTTGTATTTTTCTCCCATTTACTTTTCTAACCCATCCTTGTATTTTTATTCTCCCCCCCCAAGTCAGAACCAGAATAGCTCCATCCCCAAACCACCCAGCTTCTATCCCAAACAATGGCCAAATGTGTCAGTAAAGGGCACGTGGTAACCATTGCAAATCAGATGGTTGCTGGTTCAAATGCCTCATAAACCATCAATTCCTTAGGCAAACCGCTCTCTCCCAGAGCCCCAAATCTGCAACAGAATAATTGATGGGACTAGAGAGCAGAAGGGAAGTAGAAGGGCAGGGGTAACAAGAGATAGGGTAAGGCCTAGCTACCTATCTTTGAGGAAGGGGGTAATGACCAGCTTGCACCCTGCACCACCCAAAGGAACAGGAGCCAGCAGCTATTCATATATAAATTCAGTTTTAAAAGGCGGCTGCTTTGGGGCCTTGAACCCCCCTTTCCTTTGTGCCTGCAGGCTTAAGACAAGAGCCCCTCTCTTCTCTTTTTAACTAATGTGAGCCTATGTGGGAGACAAGCCTGACCTGAAAAGCAAGCACCACTCCTAGGACTGGTGTTAGCCGCCCTGAGCCCGGCTCTGACCAGGGTATAAATACAAATTATTATTACTAATATACTTTAAAATGTTAGTTCCTCTATTATTTAAAACTACCAACTAACCTATGGGCCTGAGCCCTGGAGGTGCCACGTACAGTGAGGTTACTGGTATCTTGGCACTGTTCATGTAACAGGATTCCTATAAGCACCAATTTAAATCACAATCCCACTGTCTGTTTTAACTATCAGGTTTTTTATCCACTTAATATTGGGGTATTCTCTGACTGCTGGTCTATGACTGTAATAAGCTGATTGATACTTTAAAATGCCTCAGAACAACGTGGCTCCAGCGTAGGGTGTCAAAAAAGGAAAGGAGCTATAGATGGTCGTAGGTGTATCTCTTTTTAATAATATAATAATAATGACAATAAAGATATTATTATTATTATTATATTAAAAAGAGATACACCTACGACCATCTATAGCTTCCATCTATATTGCTGGAAGCTGGCTTGTTCTGAAGCTGGTCTGGTAACCATAATTTATTGGTTCAGGTGAACAGGAAATTATAGTTAATAAGAACCTTTCTGGTTTATTTGTAGCTTGCACAAAGGGGCTACAAACTCTTGTTCATATCTGCTTCATATCTGCGCGCGCACAAAGTACAGCATGGTTTCCAAAAGAGAGACTTGCCAAGGCGCTAGTCCTCATTCCAACTGCTAGGCCGCTGCCCTCTTCGTGCAGCCATGTGGGGCCTACGCGGGAAGAAGCGAAGGCCAATGAAGGGGAAAAGCGGGACCTACTGCTGGCGTTTCAAAGGGAAACCGTCTATATTTGGGGGTGCGGCTCACCCCTCGATGTAGCTCCTGCTGGCGAGGAAGGCGTTGAGATGCTGGAGCCCCGAGGCGGATTTCAGATCCCCAAAGCCCATGATGGCGCCGAAGTTTCAGGAGCGGGAGGCGGGGAAGAGAGCGGCTGCGCGCGCACGACAGCCACCACAACGGCCGCCGGGGAAAGAGGGCGGCGCTCGGCCTCCGCTGCTCTTATATATACGCACGCACGCAGATCCCTCCGCCACGGGAACTAATTTCCGCCGACGTGTCCTTCCGCTGCTCAAGCCGTTCCAACGGGAACCCCCAAGCCCCTCCGTTTTTGAAAGTGGCCGATTTCTGACAGGAGGAGGCGGGATCAGCTCTCACGTCAATCAAGGAAGGGGCGGTGCTTCTCCCCGTTTGTTTCTAACGGACCGGCCCCGCCCCTCCGCACCGGAAGCTACGCTAGGAGGAGGGAAGCGACGCCGGAAGCTACGCTAGGAGGAGGCGGATCATCGCCCACGTCAATCAAGGAGGGAAATCAACGGTTGGTTCGCCTCGTTTGTTTTCAATCGACGGCGTAACTTGCGTGCGGGCCGCGGGACGTCGGCGGCGTCCTCTCCGAATGTTGCCGAGCGCGTCGCGGAAATCGCCGAGGGCCCGCCGCCATCTTAAGTGCTGAGGAGAGCGCTTCTGAGGAGGCAGCGGCGGAGGAGGCGTCCTGGGTCGTTAAGGCCGGACCGGGTTACCGCCCGCCCGACCCACCGGGCCAAGGAGGAGGAGGTAACGGGAGGAAGGTCGGGGCGCGGCGGGCAAAAGGGCTTCCGCGGTGCTTTCCGTCCCGTTTCCCGGACCGAAGGGAGGCGCGTAGGTAGGCCGCTGTCCGCTTCGCCTTCGCGGCGCCCTTGAGCGGGTCGTCGGGCTGCCTGCGCCCCCTCGGCGCCCGCGGCCGAGACTCCCCTTGCCGGCTTCCTCCCTCGTCGCGTCGCCCCGTGTGGGAATAGAAGACGGTCCCTCGGGAAAGAGCAGGCAGGTGTCCCGTCGCCCTCGGGGGCGCCCAAAGGTCACCTTTCGTGAGCTGGCAGAGGGTGCGGAGAGGGAGGGGGCCGCAAGCAGGAGCCCCCGGGCATCGAGATGCAGCGGCAGAAAGAAGCGAATGTGAGGGCGCCTGGCTGCTTCACCAGGCAGGTGGCTGGTTCGAGCCCACCCAGGGATGGGGGGGGGCAGGATGATTATTTTGCAGTGGGTTGGGCTAGATGACTCCTGGGGACCCCTTTCAGCTCTGTTGTTGTCGTTTAGTCGTGTCCGACTCTTCGTGACCCCCTGGACCAGAGCACGCCAGGCACTCCTGTCTTCCACTGCCTCCCACAGTTTGGTCAAACTCATGCTGCTAGCTTCGAGAACACTGTCCCACCATCTCGTCCTCTGCCGTCCCCTTCTCCTTGTGCCCTCCATCTTTCCCAGCATCAGGGTCTTTTCCAGGGAGTCTTCTCTTCTCATGAGGTGGCCAAAGTATTGCAGCCTCAGCTTCAGGATCTGTCCTTCCAGTGAGCACTCAGGGCTGATTTCCTTAAGAATGGAGAGGTTTGATCTTCTTGCAGTCCGTGGGACTCTCAAGAGTCTCCTCCAGCACCAGAATTCAAAAGCATCAATTCTTTGGCGATCAGCCTTCTTTATGGTCCAGCTCTCACTTCCATACATTACTACTGGGAAAACCATGGCTTTAACTATACGGACCTTTGTTGGCAAGGTGATGTCTCTGCCTTTTAAGATGCTGTCTAGGTTTGTCATTGCTTTTCTCCCAAGAAGCAGACGTCTTTTAATTTCGTGGCTGCTGTCACCATCTGCCGTGATTATGGAGCCCAAGAAAGTAAAATCTCTCACTGCCTCCATTTCTTCCCCTTCTATTTGCCAGGAGGTGATGGGACCAGTGGGCATGATCTTAGTTTTTTTGATGTTGAGCTTCAGACCATATTTTGCGCTCTTCTTTCACCCTCATTAAAAGCTTCTTTAATTCCTCCTCACTTTCTGCCATCAAGGTTGTGTTTTCTGCATATCTGAGGTTGTTGATATTTCTTCCGGCAATCTTCCCATCCCACCCATTCAACTTTCCAATTGATTGGCATGCATAACATGGAAAAAAGAACAAGAAAGGGAAAGGGCCAGATGGCTAATATGGCACAGAGGAGAGAATCTGGGTTCAATAAGGCATTTACAGATTGGAGAACTGGGCCTAAAAAAAGGTTCTGCCCTCAAGAAGGAATAACCAGATGCAGCAGTATAAGAATTGGGGGCGGGGGGGGGGGGACACGGGCAGCTGATTGCCAGTAGTACATTTGAAAAGTTTCTTGTGGGGGTCTTGGTGGACCGCAAAATTAACTTGAGTCAACAGTGTGATGTAGCAGCAAAAATAAAGGGATGCTGTTGTAGGCTGCATCTGCTTAAGCAGAGTGTTCCGATCAAGGGACGTCATAGCATTACTCTTTTCTCCCTTGGTCAGACCACAACAGGAGTACTGTGTCTAGTTCTGGGCACCACAGTTTAAGAAGAATTTAGTCACGCTGGAATGTGTGCAGAGGAGGGCTGCTCAAGGTTATGAAGGTCTGGAAACCAAGCCTTAGGAGGGAACAATTGAAGGAGTTGGGTCTGTTTAGGCTGGGAAAGAGGTGACAGAGGAGATACAATAGGGCTGTCACATGAAGGAAGCAATAAGCTTGTTTTCTGCTTCCGCAGAGGGTAGGACCCAAATCAATGGCTTCAGGCTTTAGCTGAGATTTCTGCATTCTGCATTGCAAGAGTAGATGACCCTTGGGAACCCTTCCAACCCTAAATTTCTATGAAAAGAGGCCCACCAAACCCACCTGTTTACAAGAACAGCAGCAGGTTCACAATGTGATCCTAGCCCTGCTTGCTTGCTTATGTTGTGATTTTATATGCTTTCCCAGCCCGTTTCCCCTTATGAAGACAGGATAAGAGCATTGCAGGGCATCACTTGACAGCAGTACTACATGTATAGACAGCACAACTACAAGCTACCTCCCTTTTTTATGTTACAGATTCAGTGGCAATGCTTATGGAACTATTTGAGACTCAAAATCTACCTCCTTAGGATTTTTGCCATTTACTCTGGTGTAGGTGGCGCTGTGGGTTAAAGCCTCAGCGCCTAGGACTTGCCGATCGAAAGGTCGGCGGTTCGAATCCCTGCGGCGGGGTGCGCTCCCGCTGCTCGGTCCCAGCGCCTGCCAACCTAGCAGTTCGAAAGCACCTCCGGGTGCAAGTAGATAAATAGGGACCGCTTACCAGCGGGAAGGTAAACGCCGTTTCCGTGTGAGCCTCTGGCTCTGGCCAGAGCAGCGATGTCACGCTGGCCACGTGACCCGGAAGTGTCTCCGGACAGCACTGGCCCCTGGCCTCTTAAGTGAGATGGGCGCACAACCCCAGAGTCTGTCAAGACTGGCCAGTACGGGCAGGGGTACCTTTACCTTTACCTTTACCTAATTGTCACCATATTCTGCCCCGGGGGAGTGTCCACAGTAATTCTAGCATCTTTCTTATGATCCTTCTCTGTGTTAGTGTGCAGATTTAGGGACTGAGTGCAAAGGAGCTCCTGCACTTTTAAGAGCTGTGAAGAAGTCTCTTCAATAGGTGCGGCGACAACCTACACATGCATGGGTGACCATATCTGCAAGTGTTCATATGCTTGGGTGTCAGAAATGTTGGGTTATAAATTTAAACTATTTTTCATTCATTTTAAATTTAACAAGCTCTTGTTTGAACCTTGTTTTAAACTTTAATTTTAATGTCTTATCACCAGCACCCTATTTCCAGCACCATGTTGCGACTCCCTGCTGTCCACAAGGCCTTAGCTGGTGCCACTCAGATTACTAAAGGATGTGGTAAGTTGCCTTTATATCCAGTCCATTTATATAGTAACTCTTTCCAGTTTTTGTTGTAATTTTCATTATAGACTCGGTAATTCACAGATAATTCAGATGTCTGAAGTTTAATTATGGACTTAGAATGAAGACAAATTCCGTTTTGGGGAAGGAGAATCCATTCTGTTTAATTTGTAAGGCTTTTTTGAAGTCTTAACGAAGTTCATACAAACTTGCTGGCTTTTTACTGAATTCTAAAAAAAGCTGTCTGCACTGTACTGTATTTTTTTAAAAGATTTCTATCAAAGTCATTTAGAGAAGTAAAGGCTATAATGAATTGTCATAAAAATAACACACCAACAGGAATCCTTTTTAAAAAAATACCTGAAATTTAAAAAAGTATGTCATGTTTTTAGACACACCTCCTTTTAGAGAAAATACTTCATTTTAATGCTTGGAAGCAGCTTCTTGCTGTATATGAATGTAATGTATCCCCCACGTCCCCCTGGCAAGGAAGGAATCAAGTTTGTTTTGGATTGACTGCAATTTAGCATATCAGTCAGACCCTAAACTGTGACTAATCTTAACAATGGTTGGTTCAAATAAGCAGGCTTTAAAAAGTATGAATTGATGTTGGCATATTACAACTAACCATTAAGATTAATCCAATTTGTCCAGGTTGAGATTATATGGCAAGCTCCAGTTAATCCTAAAAGGAAATAAAAACTGAACTCTCATCACAGTGGGGGAGCGCAGAAACCTAGGACCTGCTGTGGCTCATTCTTGTAATGGTAAATTATGGTCTGAACAATCCGTGGTATAAAACACACTGTGCAGATAATGCCATCCTAGGGAATTAAATGTTTTTTCCTCTATTTTTGTAAGGTCAGTTGATAGGTTAAAATTAATAAAATATTATATTCCAGCACCTAAATGACTGACAACTTAAATTCATATTATGCTTTGGGGGTTTTGGCAGGACAGGCTCCTCTCAACTCTCACATGATCAGCATGTGTGCTGAAAGGGGGCGGGGCAGGAGAGGAGGGATGGGATTTGCGTGTGCAACAACAGAACTCCTTGTGTAAGCGGGGATTCCCCCGTATGAGCTTGTGTGCCCTGTTTGTCCTTTCAGCAAGTTACTAGTGAATGAATCCAAAATACAGTGGTGCCTCACAAGACAAAATTAATCCGTTCCGTGAGGCTCTTCGTATAGCGGTTTTTTCGTCTTGCGAAGCATCCCTCTTAGCGGCTTAGCGCTATTAGCGGTTTAGCGGCTTTTAGCGGATCAGCTGATAAGCGGCTTAGGAAAAGGGGGGGGGAGGGAAAAAACCCTGCAGGAACTCGCAAGACATTTTCGTCTTGCGAAGCAAGCCCATAGCGAAATTCGTTTTGCGAAGCGCCTCCAAAACGGAAAACCCTTTCGTCTAGCGGGTTTTCCCTCTTGCGAGGCGTTCGTCTTGCGGGGCACCACTGTACTTAATCTGACTTCTGAGCAATAAATGATCACATTTTCCATATTTTATTCTTTTGTCTTTCAGTGCGTGCAACGGCAACAGCAGCCAGCAACCTGATAGAGGTTTTCGTTGATGGGAATTCTGTATTAGTACCTCCAGGAACCACAGTACTTCAGGTAGAATAAATTTGTATACACTGTCTCTTTCTATTCGCATTCTGTTCACATCCCCTCCAGTACCTGCTGTAATATCTCTTTAAAGCACATTGGACCTTGCTTCTCATGGCTCCATTCCTTTATAGCATTGCAAACCAACTACAAAGAAAAATAAGAACAGTGGTACCTCAGTTTTCGAACGTCTCTGTTGATGAACATTTCGGTTTTCAAATGCCTCGGAAGTCGAACATGCTACATGGCTTCCGTATTGAGTTTTCAGTTTTCGAACGATTCAGAACTCGAACGGACTTCTGGCACGGATTACATTCAAAAACAGAGGTACCACTGTACTTGGATAAAAATAATAGCTTTTTTTTTTATAAATGAGAGACTGGCAGTGCTTTCCTAACATATCTACTTGGAAGTAAGACCGGTTGTGTTTTAATTGTAACCTGCCTTGGGACCTTAAGGTTAAGGGAAGGGTAATAATAATGATAATGAATGATGAGTTCAATGGGACTTTCTCCTAGGTAAATGCTTATAGACTTGCAGCCTGAGTCATATTTGTATGGAACATGCTAAAAAGTTCCTAACATGTACATTGACACTTTTTCTCTTGTGTTTTGTCTTTTCCGTAGGCCTGTGAAAAGGTTGGAATGCAGATCCCTCGATTTTGCTATCATGACAGATTGTCAGTGGCTGGAAATTGTAGGATGTGTCTCGTGGAGATAGAGAAAGCTCCCAAGGTTGCTAATACTTTTATCTTTCATAAATTGTTGTGTTGTAGAAGTGTAAAGAGCCAACAGGAGAGTTAATGGCAAGTGTAATGCGCTTAGCAGAACAGCTAATGACAACCTTGCTGGCATCTAAATTACAAGTTGCAATATGTCTACTGCTAGCAGTTGCTTTTTGACATTATTGTGAATGTTGTGTTCACCTACATAAAGCTGGTGGCATAGTGTGTTTGTGCACGTGCACCACACCCCATAGTCCAATTTGACTGGACTTAACCATCCAGGGGTCCTTTACCATTTTACACACATTTATTTTCATATTTGTAGGCATCCTATCAAACACATTGATGATAGCGGAGCATCAGCTTTTGGTTTCCATTGAGAAAACAGGGGAGTTAAGCTGTTGGCAGTTAGGGCATTCAGTAGCATATAGTGCTGGCATGCGCACATGTGTTTTTACCCACTTCAGAGTGGCAACATGCTGCACCCAACCCACCAAACAATGTAATTCCTATACTGTGACTTATACCATTTTTCCAGAGCTTGAGAACCCTATAGGCTTGCAGCTCTACCTACCTTGTGTGTTATGTCTGGTGCCTGAGAATTTAATCTCTCAGCACTTAGTGATGAAAAAATACAGGCAAGCAGCTGGACTAGAACATTTAAGGTTAATATGTTCTTTACTTGACAGTCTCTTGCAAGCCTTTCCTTGTTCCGGCAGTCCATGTGATTGGCAAAAACTTCTAAATATTTCTATGGAATACGTTCATAAATGCTTGCAGTGTTTACATGTCCACCCCTTGGAGGAAGGGATAGCTGATAGTCAGGTGTTTCTGGGGAAGACCAGAAGGAGAGCATGAAAGATAGCTCAGTCAGTAGAGCATCAGACTCTGAATGTCAATGTTGTGGGTTTGAGCCCCACGTTGGGCAAAAGATTCTTGCATTGCAGGGGACTGAACTAAATGCTCCTCATGGTCCCTTCCAACTCTGAAATTCTATGATTCCATGATAAGGCAATTGTCATCTCATGCTGTTACCCTCCACCTTCCCCCATAACTGTTATTCAGTAGTAAATTTCATCTTAAAATGGAGGTTCCGTGGAATCATAATGGCTGTTAGCTTCTGATAAATCCTACTGACCATGAATTGAGTCAGATTTTAAAGCCCTCTAAGCTGCTGGCCGTGACTACATTTATTTATGTATTACGTGAATGTTACTTCCTTATTTTTGCTTTGATCTTAAGCCTTGGTGTTGATTTTTATCTGTAAGTTTATTATGAAACTAAGGCAAACAGTTGAGGCATTTAATTGATAATACCCTGCCACTATGTGAGCATCCATGTATACAAATTTGTTATTGATGTAGCTTTCTTATGCGTTTGTAGCCAGTAGCTGCTTGTGCCATGCCAGTAATGAAGGGTTGGAACATTCTGACAAATTCTGAGAAGTCTAGGAAAGCAAGGTAAGCTCCATCCGATTGTGTGCAAATTGCAATGTATGCTACTCAGAACTGAGATCAGTGTGACTTATTGCCAAGTAAGTGTGCAGCAGGGTGCATCTTTAGTCTTCAACGTTATAACAGTAAGCTGGGCATGTTTTGTTTTTTTTAAGACTCATTTTTAACAGAAATGTTAGTGCTTGAACACACTTTCAAAGGAGGACATAATTATTAATAGTGTGCTGTATTAAAATAAATCAATTCATGTATTACTAGTCTATAAAGTGTTTTTGCATACATTAAATGCTAAATAAATATGGTGGTTTCTCTTTTACTGACCTCCAACAGAGAAGGCGTAATGGAGTTCTTGTTGGCAAACCATCCACTGGACTGCCCCATCTGTGATCAGGGAGGGGAATGTGACCTTCAGGTATAGCGTCTTGGATTTTTAAAATGGCCTTTGGGGTAAAACTTTGCTTCTCAGTCACCTATGTTCATTTATTTGGGTTTATTTGTCTTTAGGACCAGTCAATGATGTTTGGCAGTGATAGGAGCAGATTCCTAGAAGGCAAACGTGCAGTGGAAGACAAGAACCTCGGCCCACTAGTGAAAACTATCATGACCCGGTGCATACAATGTACTCGATGCATTAGGTAACTGCTACCCTGTTTTGTACACAAACAGCGTGTATGCATAGTTATCGGGACATTCATCAGCCCGTTGCTTGTGTTCAGTTGCTTATGAAAGATCATTCTTTAGTTCTATTCCACTGCTGAATTATCTCTGGAAGCACCGGAGTCCACACATTTTTCACATGAGCAGCTGACTATTGCATAATGTAAAATCAGGTGGGCACAAACAAGGATCTGGAATAAAAATGCACTTGTGTGAAAATCTGTCATTTTAGCTTTGTGTTGGGTCACTTGTTAGAAATAGGATACCTGGCTGCTGTAACAAAGTGCGCTATGGAGTGCTCCCTGTTTGGATTCCAGACACTTCATTTCCTCTTCTCTACCCCACCCCCGCAGTGCTCTGTTTTATCTCCCGGTAGTCAGTTACCCACTTAGCATGCTCAGCCTTCATTGGGTTGTTGTAGAGGAACAGGAGTTTTGCAACAAAATGCCTGAACTGTTTCTGGATGCACCACAAGGCTAAGATAAATTAATGTAGAGAGATTCTAATGTGGTACAGTGACTTACACTTAACGGAAACTTAGTAGACTTCATAGTTCCTTTTAATACTTTCCCTGAATCTGTGAGTTGAGGCAGGTCAGATAGCTAGGCGTGGGTGGTTCTTGCATTATAATAAACGCTTTACAGGGGCTAGAGCTGCAGAAAATTACTTGTACATGTGAGGCTAGAAATGCTTTTCATTCATCTGAACAATTGCTAGTTCAGAAGTGCTCAGTTATAAATCCTTCTTTTTGATTGTTTCTTTAAAAGAATTTTTTTCTTGCAAAGACAAACTGACATTTCATGTATTTCTGTGTTTTGTTTTTGCTTTCATTTGTCAGGTTTGCAAGTGAGATTGCAGGAGTTGATGATCTAGGAACCACAGGAAGAGGAAACGAGATGCAAGTTGGCACTTACATTGAGAAAATGTTCATGTCAGAGTTATCCGGCAATGTGATTGATATCTGCCCAGTAGGTGCCCTTACCTCCAAGCCGTATGCTTTTACATCTCGACCCTGGGAGACAAGGCATGTGTCTTTACTGGCACTTGAAGTGTCACTTTAAATATAATTCTTTTATTGTGCTATATGTTAAGTGTCAAATATTCAGATTAATTCAGACATGGGCATGTAGCTTTTCCCCATGGCTTTTGGACTGTATTTGTAACCTTGAACCTTTTGAAGGTCGTAAGAATCCTAATAATACAAAAGCTAATATAAATAAAATTTATCATGGTTCAGGAATGTGTCCATAGAGCACATTCATTGGTAGTGTGTTCTACAGCAACATCTGTTGACCTGGGGTAACTTGCCCATAATAAGCATTTCCACCGATTTTGGAAAATTCTGGTCTCTTTCAGAACCATGTAGCTTCTGCTTCATGTCAGGTGGTGGCACCAGCAACAGTGCTCTGTTACTCCAGTTCAGCCATTCTTGAAGCAAAATTGCTTGCCACAGGGAACCAGGCAGTGGGTCATGCCTGCCTGCCCTGTGGAACGTCCACCCATCAGATGTCAAATAGATAAATAATTATACAACCTTTCGTAGATGTCTGAAGGCAGCCCTGTATCATGACACTTAATGCCTGATGTTCTGTTGTGTTGTTTCTGTACATGATGTTGGAAGCCACCCAGAGTGACTGGGACAACCCAGTCAGATGGGTGGGGTACAAAAAATTGCTGCTGCTGCTGCTGGCATAGGCTGTTCAGGATGCAGAACTGAGAAAGGAAGGGTGAGGAAAGAATGGTAGTAATGAGATAGGCAGTAGTCCTTTACAGGCTGAATTTACAGTGGTGCCCCGCAAGACGAACGCCTCGCAAGGCGGAAAACCCGCTAGATGAAAGGGTTTTCCGTTTTGGAGGCGCTTCGCAAAACGAATTTCCCCATGGGCTTGCTTTGCAAGACAAAAATGTCTTGCGAGTTCCTGCGGGTTTCCCCCCCTTTCCCCCCCTTTTCCTAAGCCGTTAAGCCGCTTATCAGCTGATCCGCTGATAAACCACTTAACAGCTGATCGCTAAAAGCCGCTAAACCGCTAATAGCGCTAATCCGCTAAGCTGTCAATGGGCTTGCTTTGCAAGACGAAAAAACCGCTATACGAAGAGCCTCACGGAACGGATTAATTTCGTCTTGCGAGGCACCACTGTATATTAAGTGCTGGTAGTTGCTGACTTCTGATTTGCAATATATTATGGGAGGTTAGTCATACTTGTCGTCCATGATTAGAGTTGTTAGAAGCTTGGGAGCATTTGGGAATGTTTAGTGCGAGATCTGTTTTCCAGATAACAGCATCCTGAAGTCTTGCAATTGAAGGACTCTGTTCTTTTCGCTTAGGAAGACAGAATCCATTGATGTTCTTGATGCAGTAGGGAGTAACATTGTGGTAAGCACTCGAACTGGAGAAGTGATGAGGATTTTGCCAAGACTACATGAAGATATCAATGAGGAATGGATATCCGATAAAACAAGGTATGCTTTATCATGTATATAAAACATGATATTCTCAGAAGAGAATTTTAGTACAAAAATATAGTTACAACACTTTCTTCATTCGATGTTTGAAGATTTAGGAACAGTTCAAGAACTACTTGCAAATGGATGTTGATCATCTTCTGTTGCAGCACCAAAAAAAATATTAAAAAAATCACTGCTATCTCTGGAATTTTTTTGGGCTTAGCTGTGCATATTCTTCAATAGGATTATGCCTAATATGTTTGTATTTTTCCAATTTTAAAATTGTAGATTTTAAAAACTTTCTTTGGCCATTTCCACTTAAGAAGGTCTGGTTATGAACAAAACACTTAAGTATATGTGCCATAGAAAATGACAAAGTAATTCAAACTTTCTGAAAAGGTGGTATGCTGATACGTCTCAGTTAATGAAGTAGCTGCTGATAGCTGAGTTGTTCCTTCAGCAGTTTCTTCATCATTATCTTGATCTTCACTCCAGATTTGCTTATGATGGTTTGAAACGTCAGCGTCTTATTGAGCCAATGATAAAGAATGAAGAAGGGCTGTTCACTTACGTGTCTTGGGAAGAGGCCTTGAGCCGTGTGGCAGGAGTGGTAAGAAAATATTGTTTCTTACAGTGTACTCTTGACCATAGCTAAGGTGCTTGACCGACTGCTTTCACAGTAGTACTGAACCTAATGAAATCATTACTAATGACTACACTGCAATCATTAACTAAAGTTCTTATAATTTGGGGGAGTGAAATTTGAACTTAAGTCATGCTTTCTTCACTTTAGAATTCGGGTTAATTGCATTACACATCTTGTAATTTTAAGGTGTAGCTCAGGAACTTGTTTTGCATTGTGAACTCTGAAGAGCCATATTATATATTGAATGCCATCTTTACATATCAGGATAGTTTTGCTTCCTCCTCTGCAATCTTGTGAATATTTAAAAGAATAAGCAATGTGTCCCACCTGCTTTTTTTTGTGGGGGGGGGGTAGAGGAAATTGGCTTACCATTCTCTATTTTTCTAGTTGTCAAAGATGAAAGCTTTTCCACTATTGGTTTTTTTTTTTTTACAAAACATACCAAATTTGCTGCTAAAATTTTAATAATAATAATAAAATAATAATAATAATAATAATAATAATAATAATAATAATAATAATAAATTTTATATATATCCCGCCCTCCCCAGCCGAAGCCGGGCTCAGGGCGGCTAACAACACTAAAACAGTATGACATTATAAAACATTATAAAAATGAATTAAAATCAAAATTGATGGCAACCATAAACTAAAGTTTTGTTTCCTCATTTGCAGCTTCAGGGGAGCCAAGGTAATGATATAGCTGCAATTGCAGGAGGACTTGTGGATGCAGAAGCACTTGTATCTCTTAAAGACTTGCTGAATAGAGTAAACTCTGACAACTTGTGTACTGAAGAGATCTTCCCTACTGCAGGAGCTGGGTAAGTTAATGCTAACAGCTGTACTACTACTGGACTAAAAGCATCAGGGACAGCCCAAGTCATTTTCTGCTTGAGACTAGGACAAGATAGAGCCCAATATCATGTTCAGAAGCTGATTGGACAGGCAGTTGAATCTTGACATTGATAAGGCTGTGTCTTTTTGAGGGCAGCAGGCTAGCTTAGAGGGTACTGGCTGGGCTGTCCTCCTTGCTGCCACTGCCCAGCCTTTGCCATCTAAGGGGAATGCCTCATTCTGCTTAATGGTAGGGCTGGCCCTGAAAAGCATATCCTCAGATAATAATAATAATAATAATAATAATAATAATAATAATAAAATTACTTATACCTTACCCATCTGGATGGGTTTCCCCAGCCACTCAGGGTGGCTCCCAACAGAATTAAAAGCACAATAAAACATCAAACATTAAAAACTTCCATAAACAGGGCTGCCTTTGGATGTCAGATCAGCCTGTGAGTTGTCAATTTTGACATATCAGAACTGTATATATTAAGAGGACCACATAAGTTTTAGTAGAGGCAGGTATAAAGTAAGCACAGAGCCATTTTCACAGAAGAAAGTGAAAATGCTCATATCACCCTATTAGTTTATTTTAATGCACAGTGGAATCCAGGACCAGGATTTGGAATTATTATTTTGAGATCTAGTATTTTTATGAAATAAAAGTATTCTTAACAGAGGTATTAACAGAGTCCTTCCCATTGGAATACCCCAGTCATATTTTCCTTTTTTGTGTGTATTCTGTTACAGAACAGACCTGCGATCTAATTACTTGCTTAATACCAAGATTGCAGGAGTGGAGGAGGCAGATGTCTTGCTCCTGGTTGGTACCAACCCACGCTTTGAGGCACCTCTCTTCAACGCCAGAATCCGAAAGAGGTTTGTAGCTTCATGAAAGTAGCAGATGTTAAATGACTTGCTCCATGCAAATGAGAAACTGCATCTTGAAAGTGGAATATTGGGTCCTGCTATGTATGAACTTAAATTGGGAACTATTTAATTTGGACAGTGTCTTGATGGCTGTAGTTATATCACTTGCTGTGCATTGTGCTAATGCAACATACACATTAAGGGACTGTGACTGTTGTGGTTATTGTACTAAGAAAAAGGAGTACTTTCAGAATAAAAAAATGCAAGGGCTCCAAAACTGCATTTCATAAGATCATAGATCTTCAATTCATGTTAAGCAGTTCATACAATCTCCTTGCTAGAGTTGTCTTCATGCTGCCTAGCAAGCTGTCCCTGAAAATCTGGGAAATAGCACAACATTCTCTGATGCAATGCATCAGGAGGGAAGAAAGTCAATTGAATACATTTAAGGTGTTGCATCTGTTTTATGTCTTAAAAATTAGGGCTCTTACTCAGTGCTTTTTTCTAGAAAGATAGGTACCGGTACTCACCATGAAGTTGTTACAGCAAGGGCCACACTTTTTAACAACAACAACAAAAGAGGTGCCAGTACCTCGTACCCTTGAGAACCCCCTGAAAAAAAGCACTGCTGATACTGTCTTGGGTGCAGCCCATCTGTTAAGTTTCAGCAGCTTCTGTACAAGGAACTCTTGCAAGAATATATTGTGCAAAAATAAAATGACCATGCACTGATTTCTCTGCACATTATAAAACCTTAATAACATTTTTCGTGCTCCGTTTTCAGCTGGCTACACAATGAACTTAAAGTGGCTCTTGTGGGCAGCCAAGTTGACTTGACTTACACATATGATCACCTGGGAGATTCCCCACAGATACTCCTGGACATTGCTTCAGAAAAACACCCATTCAGCAAGGTACCATTTAAAAAATGCAGTGCTTTGGAGTGGTAGATTATAATCAAAGATTTTAGCAAGGTATTAAATTTTGTAAAATGGTGGTGATATTTAGTATTCATGTATGGGTTCATATTTAGTATGCTTTTGAGAGCAGCCTGGTAGAAGGCACTCCACACCATAGAGGCCACTTATTCCTCCAATGGAAATAAAGGACCCAGGACCACCCCCAAGCTTGGATACCTCTGGGGGAGCATGACCCCCAACTAGAACAGATTCCACCTCCCTCATCCAGATAGGGGAACTGCCTAGTAACAGCGCATTTGCAAATGATGCCACATACTTGTTAAAAGCTGTAGTTGGCCTTTTCATTCAGTATGTTAGCTCTGAGGTTAACATCCTGCTCTCTTGCAACTTCCACACAGGTCCTGAACCAGGCTAAAAAGCCAATGGTCGTGGTTGGCAGTGCAGCACTTCAGCGTGGTGATGGGGAAGCCATTCATTCAGCCATTTCCACCATTGCACAAAATGCAAGTACAAAAAGTGGAGCTGACCCCAGCTGGAAAGTCATGAACATTCTTCATAGGTTTGCTCAACACGTCTTTGTCCCTTTTTTACTGTCTTGTATGGTGAGGTTTAAAGGCTTCCTAGGTCAAAGCTATTGGTTTCATTCACCTGGCTCAAGTGTAAGATAGAGATCTACTGGGAAACAAGTGTCGCAAAATGGTTGCTTGTTTGTAGAACCAAGCATTTTGTTAACTTAATCTATAAAGGGGGTATTGTCCAGTAATGGGATTAGCAGGACATGCTCATATGCATTCAGAGCCAAATAGAAACTTATTTCAAAATTGAGCATGGAACACTAACTCTAGGTAAAAGCTCATTTTTGTGTGTGTACAGTATACATACATGTCCCAAAGTAGCCTCCTCCCACATTTCTCAGTGATTGTGTGTTTTCATGCATTGTTACAGAGTTTAGAAAGTGCTTCAAATAATTGGGCTTTGCCCTGGTAACTTTCAGCATGTTTTATAGCTGTGGATCTGAATGAATAACTTAGGATTTATACCTCCTGGATATTTTATTTTATCTGATTTTGAGAGAGGAATTTTAGATAATCGGGTGAAATTGTAATCTCTTCCTCGACAGGGTTGCAAGCCAGGTAGCTGCCCTTGACCTAGGCTACAAGCCAGGAGTGGATGCGATCCGGAAGAACCCTCCTAAAGTGTTGTACCTTCTAGGGGCTGATGCAGGCTGTGTTACTCGGCAAGATTTGCCTCAGAATTGCTTTATAATTTATCAGGGTAAGTAGCACCATTTGATCACAAATCAAGGGAGGAATTTAATGTTGCTCTATTTGGATCATTTCCTCATCACAAGCATTTCTGCTTTCCTGGTAAAATTATCTCCCCTCTCTGCCCCCGCCACTACTAGAATTAAAGTCCTTTAAGAGAAAAGAAAAAAAAAAAAACTCTCCACGACCTTAGTTGACAGGTTCTTTGCTTTAAATTATTTACAGAAAGGGGAGGCGGAGTTCCTGTTTGGACCTTCCCCGATCGTGCCGAATTTAAAAATATTCTTTTAAAAGATCCAATTTCCGTACTACTCATGGGTTGTTGTTTGAAATCTGAATGTCCACAAAAAGAAGTCAGCGCTCTCCGGCAACGGCTGTGCGGCTTCACTCCGCGAAAATAGCGATCGATTCAAGACACCGCGCCACTCACCCCACGTCACTTCGGAGCCCCCGAAAAGGGGTTTCCGTGTGAGTAGGGGGGCGCTCCTGGTGTGAGCCGAATCCCACGTTCCCAGGCTTCCTCCGCCTGGGATTTTTGGGGGGTCTCTGCCTTCGCCGCGGCAGCAAGACCCGATTTTAGCGGAGCGGGTTCCTCTGGATCAGAGGAATACCGCCATTGCCGATGGCGCTAACCCGGAAGTCCGAAATGTTTGCCTTTACACATACCTATTGCCTCAGGCTCACTATACCAGGCATCAAATAAGTGCTTACAAAATAAGCATCATTTCCGCAGCCCTCTGCCTTTCCCAATAACTTGAGAGATTTTTGTTTTATGTTAAAGCTGTACATTTTCTGTTCTGTTTCCTGATTTGAAGGCCAGAAGTAGCTGTTAAGTAGAAGTATACTTTGGCACAGAAGAAATGGAAAGTGTTGAATGCTGATTTGTGTTTTAAGGGGACTTTATCCCTAATAAATTAAACCTAATGTCAGTGTTTGCACTGTGCCCTCTATGATGACTAGAGTGGGTGTCTTGTTTTTGAGAGCCAGATTACTTCTTAAATTGGGAGAACTAAATTATTTTAAGCAACATAGAAACTTGGTGTAACCAGGAAAGAATCCTTACATGAATCCTATCAGCTAGCACAGTTAATTTGTCTAAACTGGTAGAATTCTTTATAGTTGCTTAAAATATAAGTTACCTTGAACAAATTAGTGAAGAGCTATTTAACCTGGAAGAAATGGTTTGATAATCCCAGCAGGTAAAATGATAAGCCTTTGATAATGGGGGAATTCTTGAGGGAATATCTGTAGGCTTTTATAATGTCCTGGCTAAGACATAACAAACCATGAACCAAAGCTGAATCAAAAGTGTGCAGTTTGTAACCCAAAGATAGAAAGAGCTAAAAGAGTACAAGATTAATAAGAGTACAAAATAAAAAGTATGTAGCAGTGCATGATGTAAAGTTAGGATACATGATGATATTGGAAGTACATCTGTTGGCACTGGGGAAGTTTCTGGTACCACAACTGAGAAAATGAAAACTGAGAACTTCATTTTGAAAACCTTTATACAGGCACTAAAGTATGGCTTTAATATATAAATACAAAGTATTAAAAGGTATTCTGTCTCTGTAAGGTGATGTCAGCAAGCATATCGCTTGAAAATAGTAGTTTGTATAACAATTTCTTCAAAGCTGTAGCTAGAGATAAAAACAGGATATCCAAGCAGAATACCGAAAAAGCAAACTTCAGCCAGTCAAAAGTAGAACTGAAGGAGACTAATCAAGCCAAGACAGCAGAAAAGAGAAATTAGCGAAGTTCTTGGAGTGCAATTTTCACCTAACTATTGAAACGTAATCTAGACTTTTATAGATACAGAAATTTAAACATACAGTACAGTCACACTGTGAAGTTTCCCATTCCTACTGACACTTTTACTGGATTCCATTTCAGGGCACCATGGTGACGTAGGCGCTCCTATGGCGGATGTTATTCTTCCAGGAGCAGCTTATACAGAAAAGGCTGCAACATACGTGAACACTGAAGGTAGAGCTCAACAAACCAGAGTAGCCGTAACACCACCTGGCATGGCAAGAGAAGACTGGAGAATAATTAGAGCAATCTCTGAGGTACTACAAGTGTAGCAGAAATGGACCTTTCCAGTAACAGTCTTTTTTATTATTATACTGCATTTATATACTGGCTTGGTTCTCATGTCATGTCACTACACACTTTAAAACAAGCTGTGGTTGAATATGAAGCAGCAGTATGCTGGTATATGTTGCTAAGAGGTTCCCGATTGATTCCTCTCCTGCTCCTGCTGGGAAACAAGTTAGTCTAACTTGTTGTGATGCCAGAACCCAGGCTTGTGTTTTCTCTCTCCCCAAGCAGCCAGAGACCAATAACCAAGATTGCTCTTAGCTTAATGCTTCTGGCTGGTTTGAGGAACACAATCATGCCTTTGTTCAGACGTCATGACAAACCAAACTCTGGCATGAGCACTCTGGCCTGGACATCCTATATTGATTTGCAAGCTCCACTGGACTGCAGTCTTCCGAAATGAATTGCTATGAAGTGCAAATATTAGAAATAGACCATTTATGTGAAATATCTTTTCTTGAATTAGGACTTCGGTTGAATCTGGCAAGTCCTGCTAAAAGTGTATGTGGACTGACTTTAAGACTCACCATTTGGAACTGCACAAATTCTAACAAACCTGGGTGGGATGCTAGGCATAAACAAATTTGCCAACCATTTCGCTTTCTCTTGTACTTGAGCCAATCAGAAATTCTACTTTCTAAATGGTTGCCCTATTTACCCTAATAATTACGGATTTTATCTTTTCTTAGCCCTACACAAGGTAGACTCATTGAACTTAATGGATGTGACTAACTGAGGTCCATTGATTTCAAGGGGGCATCCTACTCTGAATAACTAAGTTGGATACAATCCTGTACCTTTCAAGATGTATCCTTTTAAGCATGTTCATTGCAAAGGTAGTGTGTTTTCCAAGAAGGAACAAATCTGAACCCATTCTTAAGGTTCTTCCTCCCACTTTTCTCTTTCAGATAGCTGGCATGACCCTCCCATATGACACACTTGATCAAGTGAGGAGCAGATTAGAAGAAGTATCTCCTAACTTGGTCAGATATGATGATGTGGAGGAAGCAAACTACTTTAGCCAAGCAAATGAGCTGTCAAAGGTATGGGGTTCCACATTTATGCAGCGATAGCAAAATAAGTGTGTCTTGTGTCCTGCTGGAAAAGGTACCACAGGGCAAGTGAGAACAATTATTTTCATAAAGATGACTGCTTATTCTTTTTCAATGCAGGCAGTTAATCAGAAACTTCTTGGTGATCCTCTTATTCCACCCCAGATCACAGTTAAAGACTTCTATATGACAGGTAACAGCAGTACATGATCTCAATAGTGTGTCTTACTTAATACATGGATACATAATATTTCCCGTTTCTTCAGTTGAGAGGCATACCAATTTTGTTTCTGTGTAAAATACTTTAATTGCAGATACCATGTTCAGTGAACAACACTTGTAAGTCTTAAAACTTCTAGAGGTAATAGACATGTTTTTCTTTGCAGATCCCATTAGTAGAGCATCACAGACAATGGCTAAATGTGTTAAAGCTGTTACCGAAGGGGCCAAGGCTATTGAAGAACCCTCCATCTGCTAAGGAAATCCTAGAGTTACCAGTGTTGGATCAGGCATTCTTATGACTTTTCCCCAAAAATAATAATTTTGTGGTGGTCTATTTAGGTTTCCACTTTCTTTATGAATGCGGGTGAAAGTTTATTTAAAGCCAGCTGTCCAGTGTTCATTTGCTAATTATGTTCAGCACAGGTTAAATGTATTTAGACATACATATTATGTATACTGATTGTGTACAAACATGATGTAAAATTAAAGCAGTTTTACATATGTAATACTGTTTCTCTGCACTGTGTTTCTCCAGTAAGTTAAATATAAAATTCGCTCAAAGTACAGATGGCAAACTTTGGACAGAGGTGAAATCTAACACTTGCAATGTGAAACAATGTAGCAAGCATCTTGTTACCTTTTTTTTTTTGCAGAAACATTTAGTTAATGTGACATTGGTGGGTTTGTACAACTAACTCAGCAACAGGTTAAAGATTCCTTTAGAAGTACTCCCCCCTCCTTTCCAGTCCTATTTCATTTCAAAGGAAATTTAGACTTTACAGTTTGGGTACATCTTAAAACTTTGAAAATAAGGGAAAGCGATATAGGAGTTTTGTTTTACAATGGCTCAGAGCTGTATTATTTTAAAAGTACAGCAGAACAAGAGATGGCTTTTGACAGTGCAGCACAATCTTAATTCTATCCTAATATCCTTCAACTAACATGTTAGGCCTTTACCTAGTAGTTCGGACTCGTTCCATCTAAGCAAAAATAAGTCTTACACATTAAATAGCTTACTCATAAGGCACAATGGGAACGTGGCAAATCTAATATTATCTACTGTGGGTACTGCAGAAACTTATTTAAAATGCAAAAAGCAACTTATTTTAAATGGTCAGTTTTAGTCAACTTCAGCTTGCACAGGCATCTGTACACTGATCTATGTAATGCTGCTCTCTGGTTTAGCATTACATGTGAGCCAGACCGTAACCTGTCTGATTTTTGAATTACTGTTTTGAATAAGAGGCTGGGGTCTATAAATGATCTGTGTTATGTGCAGCCTGGGGGGTGGCACATCCCCAAGCATACCATTTTAACACGTTCTCGGGAACAAATTTTTTTTTTTGGGGGGGGGGTTGTAAGGTGGGAAATAGTGATGCACAAATCAAGGTCTAGAATCCCAGTTGTAGTTGTTACTAGAAGTTCTCACTACCAGCTGGTAGTGGTTCTTATTTGCACCAAAACATACACTTAATTTTAGCACTATTTGTTGATCAACCGTCCAGCATAAGAACTGACATGCCAAAGAACTGTGGTTTAAAGTAGCTTTCTCATAAAAGTTGCTGTACTGGTGACTACTTTCTCAAAAATCCCTAGAAACAACTAGAGGAAGAAACAGCAAGCTCTTAGATAATGTGTTTGAATGCTAAATATTAACATCATAATATTATGAAATTATGTACTACTCATTGACAATAATCTGAATGCTATTTAGGATTAAAAGTGCCAGCCCACAGGTTTAATTATTTCTTAGACTGGCCCTAATATGACAGTTTAATTTTTGCAGTTACTAGTACAAGCCCAATAAACTGCAGAAATATATGAGTATGGATAAATGCCAGCCCAAAATTTCCCTCCCTGCTGCCTTTGCCCCATTTTCTCTCACCCAATGCCAGCACTGTTGCTTGTGGCCACACAGCAGAAGTACTGTCTTGGAAGGACCCTCCCCCATTTTTTAAAAAAATCATGTGCTTACAGACCTATTAAAGCATGTCTGTTTGTTCCTTTTGTGGGGGGGGGGGTGTATGTTGCTTTGTAGGCAATGTAAATCGGTGCTGTCAAAAGACAGCCAGGAAGCGTTGGCTTAGTTCACCAGCTACTAAAAGGACTGGTTTACCTCTTATCTTGCCTCTTGACAAGCCAACATAAATTTAAGCTGTTTTTCAAAAAAGCAGCAAGAACAAGTATGTTGAAGCAGCTACAGCCAGCCCACGTTCTGATATTATCCCAATGTGCTTCCTATATCCCATCATGTGCTACAGGTACACTTTTAAAAAATATGAAGGTGGTCCTTAAGTAGTGTAAGAGAAAGTTCTCTACCACCCCAATTATACAACTTATTTCATCCATTTTCATTATAGAAAGTAGAATCCTGTTCCCCACATTTGTAGTAGCAGTGTAACCCCTTCTAATCTCCATAAGGCTAACATGTTGTAACCTGCCCTGCGACCTTAGGGTGGCGAACAAATGAATGAATAACAGCATCAGAGGGCTACTATGAACAAAATACTACGTAGACATTGCTCATGTATAGGAATTCCTTTTAATCTTATATACAGAGTATTTATGAAAATTATGAAAATGAGCACCTGTTCCAATGCTAGGATGCAGAGTGGTACTTGCAGGCTCTCACGATGTAACCACTAAGTCTAGATAATAGGCATAAGCCCGAGTTTAAAGGAGGGAATATGAGGAAAAGGAAAAATCTCTGTTGCACCATAATTTAGGTGTCCAACATTTTAATTAGTTAGATGGCAAATATTACAAGTGGGCCAAAAGAATGTTCTGAAGCACTTTTGTTACTCTCACTATGAAGTGGCTGTAAGTCTGGCTGCAGACTGTGTGGGAAACTGACTGACTGTTGCTCTGAACAACTAGGAATACAAATGCAATATAACAAACCAGTATGAACAACAGCTAATTGAAGCCTCTCCATTTCTCATGTTGCTCCTGTCTATAGTGGCATCTTAACAATAAAATAAGAACAAACAAATCCGTCAGAATGCAAAACAACAATAAAAAAGATCTTATAAGCACAGGAAGACTTTGATTCTGTTTATCTAATAATCTAGTCAAGTAAATGCTTTGGAACAAGAACTGTAAGTTGCACAATGAGTGGGATTCTTTCCACTTGTGCAGTGGGGTTTCCTGACAACAACACCCCTGCTCCGCAAAACTGACAACCTCCCAAACAACAAAAGGGGAATAATTCTGTCTAGCAAGCTGCAAGGCTTGTGTAGACAGAACATATGTAAGCACAACATTGATTTCCACCCAGTTTTTACAGTGACATCCTATAAACATATCTCCTCAGAAATAAGGTTCATTGAGTTTCACAGAGCTGACTATTTAATAATAACAATAATTTTATTATTTGTACCCAGCCCATCTGACTGGGTTGCTGCTTCCAACAAATATAAAAGTATAATAAAACATCAAACATAAAAATCTTCCCTATAAAGGGCTGCCTTCAGATGTCTTCTAAAAGTCGTATAGTTTTTTATCTCCTTGATATCTGATGGGAGGGCGTTCCACAGGGTGGGTGCCACCACCGAGAAGGCCCTCTGCCTGGTTCCCTGTAACTTCACTTCTCACAGAGCAAGATCTCAGTGTCTGGACTGAATGATAGGGGTGGAGATGCTCCTTCAAGTATACAGAGCTGAGGCCATTTAGGGCTTTAATGGTCAGCACCAACACTTTGAATTGTACTCCCAGTCACCAATCTAGCTGCCACATTCTGGATTAGTTGTAGTTTCCAAGCCACCCTCAAAGGTATCCCCATGTAGAGCACATTGCAGTAGTCCAAGCAGGAGATAACCAGCAGATGTACCACTCTGGCGAGGCAGTGCGTAGGCAAGTAGGGTCTCAGCCGGTGTACCAGCAGATTGTAGGCAGCTGCCCTGGATACAGAATTAACTTGCGCCTCCATGGACAGCTGTGAGTCCAAGATGACCCCCAGGCTGTGCACCTTGTCCTTCAGGGGCAGTTTCGCCATTCAGGACCAGGGAATCCCCCACACATGCCCACCCTGTCCCCCCAAAACAGGACTTGTCTTGTCATGACAATCCTCAATCCATTAGCCATCATTCATCCTCTGACTGCCTTCAGACACTCACCGTCCTCACTGGTTCCAATTTAAATGAGAGGCATTTGATGTTAACTGTCTTGGCTAGAAAGTTTAATAATATAACAATAAACTTATTTTAAAAAATTGGTTACATCACTGTTTCAGCTATCCTTATATTTACATTGTTCGCAGTCAACAGAGGGTACTAACAAATAGTGGACCTGGAACATCTGAGAACTACTGAACATTATATTACCAAGAGCCACAGCACAGACAGCATTTTGCAGATCACATACAATCAGTGAAGATGACAGTGCACAGACTGCCTATATACAGCAGACAAAGAATACTGCAGATGGTAGATTTTGTTAAACCTAAATTAAGTCTGTAAGTGTTTGGCAAATTTCCAGTTTAAAGAATAAAAAGAAGATTTGAAAGATCCAGTTTGTATTTAATGGATCCGAATACAGAAAATGCAAAAGCTTCCAAAAGTTAAGTCTGTCCTCAGATATTTGTTGCCTGGCCACAAGTTCTGACATTATATGAAGTTAGAATAACCCAGTGCTCCCTAAAAGTAGAAACACTATAATCCTACTAAGGAGTAAGAGAATTTCCCCTCAAATGGACAAAAACTATCAAGGAAAGGAATAGTACACCTGCCAAACATGCAGAACTGAAGGGAAGTTTGTCAGTTCCTTTGACAAGAATATTCAGCAGTAACAGATAACACTGCCAAATTTGGAGGGAAAAGATTTCTGCTCCAGGAGAAAAATCTAGGTTTGCAGAATAGTGGCTTCTTTCTCTGAATACTGAGACACAAAGAAAGCTTCATGAGAATTAATGTGAAGTAATTTCAAATATCTTAGGTGTCCGTCCTATTCAGTGGTTTTAAAAAAGGCATATTTTAAAAATCTAGCATCTATAATCATAGTTCATCTGAGAAATTCTGAAACATTAAGTCAATGCTGAGTTGGTGAAAAAAGAACACCTGATAGATGAGCTTGCAGCAAATGCCAGTTTAAAACCACTGCACTGTTGCTATTGCATGTACCACGTGGTTTTCAGCTAAATCAGCAGCACTTTTTAAAAAAGTGACAAAATCAGCAACTGTGTACTAGAAATCTCTGGAAACAGTCTGAAGTCCTTTTGCAGCGCTTCGACCTATAAAGATTAAGTCGAAATGAATGATATAAGAGTATTTCGCAATGTTATATCTTGCGCACGCATTCTTACCACAGACAACCATCCTCAATTTGGTTTCTGAGAAAAAGCAGCCTCTGTTAAGTTCAGGAAGCTAACTATGAGAAAGGCATCAGAACTAGTGGCTCAAACTTCAGGCACAACACCGTAAATCAGATTAAATAAAATTTATATAAGGGCACAAGCACCTGCGAAGAAACAACAACAACAACAACCACACACACACACAGAGAGAAAATATAATAAAAGCCCTTTTCTCTTTTTTAAAGTTATTGATCCCAGTGCAACCTGAGGGGGAAACAAAACTGCTATGAACAACAACACAAAGCAGTTTGTTTTTACTTTTGTTTGTTTTTTTAAGTTGCACTTGAGTACATATTTAATCTTCTCCGACCTATCTTCCCCCTCACCTGGAGCCCGATCCTTTTTCTTTTTTTGCCTCACCTCCATGGAGGAAAATATCCCTTTCTACGCCCCCAAAAAACCCCATCGTGCGCCCCTTTTTGGGACTTACCTTTGCAGCACCTCCTGGGGCGTCCAAAACTTCCGAGATGCGATGGAGAAGGATGGAGGAGAAGATGGCGAGGCACCTGCCCCTGGTTTTTTTTTTTTCCAATTGAAAACACACAAAACAACAAATTCATTCATAAAAATAAAGGGAGGGGTGGAAAACAAAACCTTAAAACGCTGCCCACCCCATTTTCCCAATTTTCTTCGAAGGGAAACCCACCATCCCGGCGACATTTGGCCTGGCCTTTCCCAAACGTTGCATGGATCGGGGCTTTGCAAAAAATGCTGCATTTTCTCCACATCTCCCCCTCCAAAAAAAGAAGGGGGACCCCGAGCACCCCATCCTTCTTCCCCCTGGTCCTGATCTCCCCTCTTTCTCTCTCTCTCTGCCCTGCGACCCTCCCAAGATGGTAGGGAAGTTGTCGTTTTGGCCGGGCAGAGGAGCCTCTCTCTCTCTCTCTGGTGTTATGTCCTCTCAGTGCCTGTAGTGGTGCTGTAGGAGGGCTGCAAATCTCTCTTTTTTTCCCCTCCTTTCTCGAGAGCAGCCCCAGCAGCCCTGCCTTCTTTGCTGGAGAATATATTCAGGGAATTTCCACCCCCCCCGCCGCCACCTCCACCCCCAACTTCATAATCACCTACCCTCTCCGAGCACTTTCGTAAGCGTTTGTTTTGTTTGATTATTTTGCTTCTTTTTATATATATATAAAAAAAATATTATTATTATTTTTTTATTTAAATCCTCCTCAGAATAAAAGAGCTCCCGTTCTAAGCCTAAAAAAAAAGAAAGAAAAAAAGCAGGGATCTTTCTCCTCAGAGCCAGGGGGGCAGCAGCAAACCAAGCAGCGAAGCTTCCTCAGCCGCTTCAAGCAGCTCCCGAGACCCATTTCCCCGCTCCCTCCGCTGGGGAGGAAACTCTGCTCTGCCAGCCCAACAGAGGGGGAGAGAAAGGGGGGAGAGACGAGAGAGCCGAGAAGAGGAGGGAGGAGGAAAAAAAAAAAGGAGGGCCAGCTGGAAAGGTAAGCCAGGCCCGGCCTGCATCCCCGGGCTCGCCTAGGGCGGCAGGCGGCGCCGCGCGAGAGGGGACAGCCGCCGGGTGGGCTACGCGAGGCCGGGGATGCGCGTGGGAGAGCCGGGCCGCGCGGGTTTCGAAAGGGGGTGGGTGGGGTGGGTGGGTGGAAACCCGTCTGGGAACCGAGGGAAAGGGGCGCCGGGGGTGGAGGGGAGGGGAGCCCGGCCGAGGCGGGAGAGAGACGGGCCTTGGGGCCTAGCGGCTCCCCGCCCCCCGCGACGGGGCCCGGCCTAGCGCCGGACAGGCCCCGGGCCCCGGGCTTAGGCCTCCGAGAGGGGTTTCGGAAGGCGCTTCGGCCAGGGAGCTCCGAAGCCCGGGCGGGGGTTAGGGGGGGGGAGGCCGGCGGGCCGCGGAGCAGAGACTCCGGGGCGCGATGGTGGTGGAGGGGGGTGGCGAGAGAGGGCGAAGCGGGCTATTATTATTATTATTATTATTATTATTTTCCACTACTATTTTAAACACTCCCCAGTTTGGGGCGCACTTCGCCCCCTTTAGACCTGGGGGAGTGGGGGGTCCCGGGGAAGCGCGTCCACCGGGATCTCCCCCCTCCCCCGCCTCCTCCGACCTTTTAAAGTTTTGCTTTTTGGACATCGCTGAGCCCCCCCACCCACCCTCCAGCACCACCTCGGACCCTTCCTTCCTTCCTTCCTCGTCCTACAATTTGGGTTATAATGCGACCTGAAATGAGTGCAAGAACATTTTGGCGCTCCCTCCTGAATTGCATTGGGAAAGATGTGGCTGGGGGGGGGGGAGAGAGAGAGAGAGAGAGAGAGAAGGGTTTCCCCCTTTTCCAAACGCCCACCTTTTCCTCCTCCTGCCCCCCCCCCCAAGTATGAACGTTAATCCTGATTTTAAATGGTTATGGGGCAGCGGGAACTTTTCCGTGGTGCTGGCGGGGTAGGCGAAGGGTTAAAGGCTGGCAAGTCGAGGCGAGGAAGGGCATCATCCTGCTGCAGAGGTGGTGTTGCAAGGTCCCACTAGAAAGAAAGAAAGGGAAAAGCCTAGAAATAACCTTGGTTAGTTTTAAGATTTGTTCCAGGGGAGTGGGAGGTCGGTGGGTGGAGGGTGCTATCGCCCAGCTTCTTACTTCTGGCGTCTGTTTGCCCAGGGCTACCAGATCTTACCACTTCAGTACTTTCCTAGGTGCTGTCAGAGAGGGAGTCCAGCCTTGCAAAGGCATGCTGGGTTTGTGTATGAAACCCTGGTTTTTTGTGAATGAGTTGGAATTGTAAAGGCTAGCCTCGTAGCTTCTGGCCGTTTGTAGCCTGGAAACAATTTACTACCCAAGCCAGGGTCTTGGGGGGGGGTGTTAGGCCATAAACACATTATACAAGGACACAGATAGCGTTCTGTAAATGGTTGGTAAATTGTTTCTATGGTCAGTGTTGGAGCGTAAAATCTTCAGGAGAAAGTTGTTGCAGAAGAGATGAGTTTCAGGAATGTCAGTTCAGAAATGTGGCTAGATAAGGATAATTGTGCGTCGGCATAAATTCAAGTCCTTGAGGCTGGACTGTATCAATGCAGAGGTCTGCAATGGCCGGATTCCTAGGCCAATGTTGCAAAAAGTTAACTTGGGCTTGAATGCTTACAGTACATTCAGTTCCTCCATCTCCAGGTGAACTTTTGGCCAGGATTGCAAGAGCTGTGAATCTAGTTCTGTGTATCCATGAAGGGAGCTTTGGATTTGTGTTTCTCATGGTGTGCCTCTTCAAGCCACATGTCAAAACAGTTTCTGAAACTGAAAGGAGTTTAGAATGCAGTTTGGGACTTGCCATTGGGACCTGCCCATTCACAGAAATTGAAAGGCTTAAAAACAAAACAAAACAGTGCTCGAGTTTAAGGTCTTGGCTGCACTCAAAGTATGTTTTTGGATCTCTGTCCTTGTTTTGTATGCAGAATAGAAACCCCATTGCATGGGGGAATTGAAATCAGATGTGTCAGGTGAGCTTTTCTGAGATTCCAATGGAATACAGTACCTATATAGGCAATTTTCCATTATTCTTAGATGACTGGTGGGACATTTTCGTTTTAGCTGTGGCAAAGAGTGTGGCTTCAAGTGTCTGTTCTGCAAAGCACTCATGCAAGCATTCTGTTATAAATGCATTACAGAACTGTACCTTGAATGGACTTCCCAACACTCAAGAGTGCTGTTATGCTGAGTGAGATAACAACAACTTTGTCACTCTGTAGAATGATGGACCAAAACTGCAACCTGTGACACTATAACCCTATGCATTTTGTTGGTGTTTTGTTAAAGCCGTTTTGTTTGTGCTAGCGTAAGTGCTTCAAGGCTGAGGCCTAGTCTACACATTCTCAAAAAAGTCACCATGTGTTTGGGTTCTGATTCATTATTTAAATATAACCATCAAGCTGCATAGTGCTTACAATTTTAACATCACCACCAGCAACCGTTTCTTAAGTGTATTTCAGTAGTTGCACTTAGCTTTGGTAAAATTGAACATGGCCTTATCTTCATAGGAACTACCTTTTAAATCCCTCCCCTCACACTGGACTCTTACTCCATTAAAATAAGTAAATTTTACTTTTAAATAAGTAGCTTAGGGTGGAAATGCAAAAAAAGTTATACAAATATGAACATTACTATCTAAAACACAACTACCTAATGTTAAGACCCTTCCTTACCCAAATACAGCACAGGGTGCTGACTAGGGGGCCATAGTTAGCAGATGCCTCTTGGACTTGCAGATCAGAAGGTTGGCGGTTCGAATCCCCACAACAGGGTGAGCTCCTGTTGCTCTGTCCCAGCTCCTGCCAACCTAGCAGTTTGAAAGCACGCCAGTGCAAGTAGATAACTAGGTACCAGTGCGACGGGAAAGTAAACAGTGTTTCCGTGCGCTCTGGTTTCCGTAACGGTGTCCTGTTGCAGCAGAAGTGGCTTAGTCATGCTGGCCACATGACCCAGAAAGCTGTCTGCAGACAAATGCAGGCTCCCTCGGCCTGAAAGCGAGATGAGCGCCACAACCCCATGGTCGCCTTTGACTGGACTTAACCGTCCAGGGGTCCTTTACTCTTTACTTTTACCTAGTTAGCTTTTTGCATGCCCGTCTTACTGATTTCAACAGAATTAAAGCTAGCTTTTCATGAATGCCAGTACATCTTAAATAATTGCAAAATGTGGGTTGAATACAGTTGACTGTTATAAAGTAGTTAATTTCCATGATTGGCAAATAACTACCACATAGCCAGTTGCTTTTGCCACCGGTCCGCATGGAGCAAAGAACCTTTACTATCCACATTCAATCAGACATCCCGGCAATCAGGGGGTGTTAAAAATCTCACCACATGGGTGTATGTGCACTGAGAATTGTTATGACTTAGTAAGTGGTAGTTACTCTTCCAAAGCAGAGAGAACTACAATTTTAAAATGAGAGACAATCTAAAGTTGAAGGTTTCATTCTGCAAAGTGGTACATAAATACAATATTTCAGAGTAATGAGTATTACCATATTTCCTGGGCGGGTGGGGGGCTTGAGGGAAGGAACTCTAAAATAAGGGTTATCTGACAGTTCTCTCAGTGAGGTAGCACATGCTCCCCTCCCCTCTTTAGTACTGAATATTTTGGTTCCACCAGCCTACCCTGTCTTCAGATTCTAAAACTGTATCAGTTTTAGAAAGACAGAATGGGAGCAGTTTTGTCACATCTAGCTTCTGGAGATTTTTTTTAAAGTGGCTCGAAGTGTTCAAATATAGAATTACTGATGATAATGAGAAAAATGCTGCTGGGACTAAATTAACATCTTTCTGATATGTGGGTGTTAATACTGAGAGCAAGACGATATGAGTCACTTTCACTCTGATCCTAAATGCAGGATGTGGAAATAAGTTGCAACGAGTTTCAGGGGAACTTGTTTTCACATTAGGGGTACAGACCTCTGCACCCACCTGGGAGCAAGCCCCCTTGAACGCACCGGGCTTACTTTGGAATAAACATTCCATAGGATAGTGCTGTCAATGTCCATGAGATTGGACTCAATTCACCATGATCCCAAGGTCCATGGAGGAGAGAAATGTGGTGGCTCAAAGGGCTTTGTGTTTCACCAGTATTGGTTCCTAGGTGATCCCTCCTGAAACATAGCAAACCAAGGAAAGGCTGACCATAAATTCACATGAGTTAGCTTCTGCCATGGAAGATTTCAGCAGAAACCCTGGGCAAAGGAATTGGGGATGCTGTGTATAGACCATGGCTGATGGGATATAAAATTCTCAGCAGCAGGTCGTTATTAATATCTGACACTATTGTGTGATTTCAGTATAAATCTCTAGAAATCAGTGGGGAATGTCTGGGGCTGAATGCAGCCTTCTGGACATCTCTATCAGGCCCTTAAATGCTTCCCAGGGCACACCTTTCACTGGTTCTACTTCCCACCCCAAATGTTTAGGTGTGTGGCCCTTGGAAGTTTTTGGCAAAGGAACTGTGGCCATTGGGTTGAGAAAGTTCCCCGCATCGCCTCTAGAATATGCTGTAGAAGGGGTTTCTGTCTTGGTAACTAGCACCTTGCAAACAAAGATTGCAGTTCTAAGCAAATAGTAGGGAAGCACCACTGAATTCAGTGGATCTTCTTAGGAAGCATGGGCTCCATCTGCACTATGCATTTAAAGCAGTATCATAGCACTTTATAAACAGTCATGGCGTCCCCCAAAGAACCCTGGGAAGTTTAGTTTATTAGGGATGCTGATATGTTGTTGTTTAGTCATTTAGTCATGTCCGACTCTTTGTGACCTCATGGGCCAGAGCACGCCAGGCACTCCTGTCTTCCACTGCCTCCCGCAGTTTGGTCAAACTCATGCTGGTAGCTTCGAGAACACTGTCAAACCATCTCGTCCTCTGTCGTCCCCTTCTCCTTGTGCCATCCATCTTTCCCAACATCAGGGTCTTTTCCAGGGAGTCTTCTCTTCTCATGAGGTGGCCCAAGTCTTGGAGCCTCAGCTTCAGGATCTGTCCTTCCAGTGAGCACTCAGGGCTGATTTCCTTCAGAATGGATTGGTTTGATCTTCTTGCAGTCCATGGGACTCTCAAGAGTCTCCTCCAGCACCATAATTCAAAAGCATCAATTCTTCGGCAGTCATCCTTCTTTATGGTCCAGCTCTCACTTCCATACATCACTACTGGGAGGATGCTGATATAGTGTTAAAGATTTCCCAGGCGCCAGGTGCGTTTTGTGACTGACGCACGCCCAATTGCAACCAGGTGGAGATGTCTGGATGCAAGGTTGGCGACTGACATCTCCACCTGGCTGGCCCCTCCAGCTTTCTTAAGCAGGTAAGCAGAAGATCTTATTTATTGCGTCAGTTTTCCACCTTTTTCTCCAAGGAGTACATGGTTCACCTCCCTCCTTAGTTAATCCCTACAATGACCCTGCAAGGCAGATTAAGAGGTTGTGAATGGCCCAAGGTCATCCAGTGAGCTTTATGACTGAGTGGGGATTTGAATCCTGATCTCCCAGGTCCTAGCCCAACACTCTTAACCACTACACCAAAATGACTTCCTAGAGCACAGTACTTCTGCTATGGGGCAGCTCCATAAGTTAAGTAGGTAAATAAATATGGGGAGGGCAAACTGTCTCTTAGAGAAGGATCTGAAATAATTTCTTTGAAGCTTGAATTTGTTTGTTTTATTCTGGATTGTTTTATTTGATGTTTTAATGTGTTGTACACTGGTTTGCTTTTTTATAAAAAAATATAAAGCAGTATAGAAATGAAATGAAAAGAATACATACATACATACATACATACATACATACATACCACTGCAAAAAAGGTACCTAGACATTCTGTTGTAGTGCCATTTGGTGATAAACTCATATACCTGAGTTTCTAACACTGATTGGGAGACCCCCTATTTCCCATACAGAGCTATAATTCCCAGAGTTTTCTGGGGTGAGCGATTGATTGTTAAACCACTCTGAAATTGTAGGTCTGTAAGGGAATAGAGGTTTCCTAAAGCTCTTTGCAGCCTTAACATGCTACAGTTCCCAGGATTCTTTGAGGGAAGGAATGACTGTTGAAAGTGATATGATACTGCTTTAATTGTATTGCGCAGATGGGTCCACAGTTAGGATCATGCTTTCAGAAAGGTAGCATAAGCTAGATCTCAATTGGTTAGTTGTACTGTGACTGAATTTCTCGGTCGCTCAATGAGCTGTCACACATGACAGTTGTGGAGGCTTTGGAATGTATTCAGATCTTTCCTTTTTCAGAGCTGCGATAGTTTACTAACTCTCTTGATCTCTGGTGAGGATTACCACTGTATTCCTCCACCATTTACAGCAGGGATTACCACTAGAAATGCTCCTACCACAGAAGGATAAAAGATTCTTCCATGGACCTGCCTTGCTTCCTTCCATTTACAGTGGTACCTCGGGTTACAGATGCTTCAGGTTACAGATGCTTCAGGTTACAGACTCCACTAACCCAGAAATAGTACCTCGGGTTAAGAACTTTGCTTCTGGATGAGAACAGAAATTGCGTGGCGGCAGCGGGAGGCCCCATTAGCTAAAGTGCTACCTCAGGTTAAGAACAGTTTCAGGTTAAGAACGGACCTCCAGAACAAATTAAGTTCTTAACCTGAGGTACCCCTGTAGTAAGATTCTATATGAGCTCTGAATTTTGGGGGGTTGGGTGGGTGGAGGTTATAGTAGATGCCTGTACACTCAGTTCTTGGATATAGAGGCACATATAGGTTAAAGAGTAAGTTATAAGTTGAACTATGTCGGAAAGAAGCAGTGTTTGGGAAGAGTACTAAAGGACAGGGTTATTGCTGAGGAGTTGCTCTGGGCTGTCATGACTGTCCCTCTGCAGCTTACCTTGGCTGGTCACCAGCGTGGCCATTTAACGCTACTATGATGGCCAGAAGCTCTCAGATGCCAATTGCATTGTAGTTCAAGTCACCGTTTCTTTATAGTCAAGCAAACTGTATGACAACAGCCTTAGGCAAGTGTATGCGTGCGTAGAGAGAAGAGAGCTGTTGGCATTCATCTGTCGTGAAAGATAGTGGAGTACTCCTCTGGGCGTGAAGTCAAGCCACTGTGTTAGCAGCATCAAAGTGACCTCCCCAGGGTGCAAGTCTGGGCAGTTTGTATGGAGGTCCTGGGCTGACCAGACAGCTAGATACACCTCTTGGCCTCGTTTATGTTGTCCAAAGGAAAACAGAGCAATACGTTTGGAACGAGCTTGGCTCCAAGAGTTGCCAGAAGGTGGTGTGCAAGGTGCCACCCAACTATCTTAGGGACTCCACTCTGCAGTTGTGTAGAGATTACTCCTTAACATTTTATTCTAAAGATATCCTGCAAGGCAGCGGAGATTTGGATCCGTGTTCCTTCTAGATGGGTTACCTTTCCAGGTTGATGAGCCCCATCTGCCCCTCACTACCCTCTACAGTGGTACCTCGGGTTACATACGCTTCAGGTTACATACGCTTCAGGTTACACACTCCACTAAGCCAGAAATAGTGCTTCAGGTTAAGAACTTTGCTTCAGGATGAGAACAGAAATCGGGCTCTGGCGGCGCAGCAGCAGCAGGAGGCCTCATTTGCTAAAGTGGTACCTCAGGTTAAGAACAGTTTCAGGTTAAGTACGGACCTCTGGAACGAATTAAGTACAGTGCTGCCTCACAAGACGAAAAGAATCCGTTCCGCGAGTCTCTTCGTCTTGCGGTTTTTTCGTCTTGCGAAGCAAGCCCATTAGTGCCTTAGCGGATTAGCGCTATTAGCGGCTTAACGGATCAGCTGATAAGCGGATTAGCGGATCATCTGATAAGCGGCTTAGCGGATCAGCTGATAAGCGGATTAGCGGATCATCTGATAAGCGGCTTAGCGGATCAGCTGATAAGCGGCTTAGCAGCTTAGAAAAAGGGGGGGCGGGGAGGGAAAAAAACCCCGCAGGAACTCGCAAGACATTTTCATCTTGCGAAGCAAGCCCATAGGAAATTCGTTTTGCGAAGTACCTCCAAAACGGAAAACCCTTTCGTCTAGCGAGTTTTCCGTCTTGCGAGGCATTCGTCTTGCGGGGCACCACTGTACTTAACCCAAGGTACCACTGTATATCACATGCAGAAACTGCCTTCTTGACCATTGGACCCAGTATTGGTCTTGCCCACTCAAATCTGCTGGAGTCTGTCTTTGCATACAGGGGAAATTCCTAGCTCACCAAGGGTTTGAGACCCATTGGCTCCCCTCACTTGGTTTAGCCAGTCGAAGCTGTTCCCAGGATGTGTCTGCTGTTGCATGCTGACAGATTCTAGGAGCCACAAGTGAGAGCTGAGTGCAGGGTGGGGACCAAAGGTGGACAAACTACCCTAGAAGGGGCACAACATGTCCCCCCCCCCACCAGAGGTACTACCCCATACATAAACACACGCACACACAACATTTAAGTACTGTTAGTTTGTAGATGTTTTCAAAATATTGTTGCTGCGATACTTTAGGGCAAGACTGCACCATATGACGCAGGATTGTCCCTTGCTGCTAATCATCTGGTCAGATGTCAATTAATGCTGAAGCAAGTTTGCTTTGGAGAAACAAACCACAAGTGCTGGCTTGGATGTTAATGCTCTGTGGTTTGCCTCCCAGCTCTAGGAAGGGAGGAGCAAAACAGGGACTGATAGAGCAGTGTGCACAGAATAATTTGCATAACTATGGCTTATGGTCACCATTGCGAATGAACATGGCAAGTGTGTGTCTGCAGAGCAACTTTGGTGGTGAAGCAATTGGTCCAGGACTCAAAGGAGCTGCCAGAGGTGGATTGTTAGGTACAAAACTTGCTCCCGTTGGCACTCAGGAGTGAGTGGCATGGATGTGAAGGGGAAATGAAGACCGGTTTACAGAGATATAGGACAATTACTTTGAGCTGAATAGCGGCTGAGGAGAAAAGCAGGGTTTTTTTTTATGTACTATCCTTCTCTTTAAAAAGGTTTTATCTTGTTTAATTTGTTCCTTTCCATGCCTGAGAACATTCAGCCAACCCCTCCTACTATACATACAGAGGATGAGCATGAGGGTGAGAAGAGAGATGCAGGAATAACCTAGTTTTTGTTCGCACTTTCTGTATGATTGAAAACCTTAATAAATTGCTAATCACGAATTGAACCAAAAAGAATGGGCCATGGAACCATGACTCCCAGAACTCACAAGCGAGTCTAATCTTGTTTGTCATAATTTGTAAAAATAAAAAAAGCTATGAATTGAGGACTAAAAATATTCTTTCTGGCCTTTAAATCAAGGAACAATGCTCAGCATCTGTTCATATGAAAACCAGCTCATAACACCCCTGCGTGACCAAGCAACAGAACCCGGTCAGAATATGTATGTTAATTGGCTGCTGTGGTCACAGAGACAGGGAACAGGTTTTGACTCCTATCCCTTCAGGTGCATCGTATCGCATTTTCCTGCATGCTGTTCATTTCTATTGGGGGAATGTAAATCATTGCACTTGCAGACAGTATTGAAGTGAGGGAAATCCTGCTTTATACTCCTGGCATTACCTGTCCACAGCCACAACTGACAGGTAGACCACAATGGAGGTAGACCACAATGTTCTGCCTTTCTCTTCTGAAGACAGTTCTAAGAGTTGTGGAGGAGATGCAATTTGTTTCCAACACCTCCTCCAGCAAAAAAAACCCCAAACCCACCCAGGAATATTGTTTGGGAAGGAGGCAAGTGTTTCCCCTCACCTTTTCAGGACCTGGAAACAAAGTTTTAATTTGTAGGGATAGGGTTTTGAAAAGCAGGCCTGGTCTCCCCACTTTGGCAATTGCCCTTCTATCTATCCTCCCAGGCTCTCTTGACAAGGATTTTTGTTTGATTTGAATGTTTATTGTCCATATAAAACATCAAATCCTTACAAACGTTAACAGCCCACTGTCATCTTCAAGTAAAACAGTGGCCTACAAAGAGCTATACAGTGGTACCTCGGGTTACATACACTTCAGGTTACATACGCTTCAGGTTATAGACTCCGCTAACCCAGAAATAGTTCTTCAGGTTAAGAACTTTGCTTCAGGATGAGAACAGAAATTGTGCTCCGGCGGCACGGCAGCAGCAGGAGGCCCCATTAACTAAAGTGGTGCTTCAGGTTAAGTACGGACCTCCGGAACGAATTAAGTACTTAACCCGAGGTACCACTGTATTTTAAGGAACCACACACACTGAAGTGAGATCTGGTTGCTACTTGGATTTGCTGTATCTATACTAAGGTAAAGGTACCCCTGCCCGTGCGGGCCAGTCGTGTCCGACTCTAGGGTTGTGCGCCCATCTCACTTAAGAGGCCGGGGGCCAGCGCTGTCCGGAGACACTTCCGGGTCACGTGGCCAGCGTGAAGAAGCTGCTCTGGCGAGCCAGCACCAGCGCAGCACACGGAAACGCTGTTTACCTTCCCGCTATAAAGCGGTACCTATTTATCTACTTGCACTTTGACGTGCTTTCGAACTGCTAGGTGGGCAGGAGCTGGGACCGAATGACGGGAGCTCACCCCGCCGTGGGGATTCGAACCGCCGACCATACGATCAGCAAGTCCTAGGCACTGAGGTTTTACCCACAGCGCCACCCGCGTCCCTGTATCTATACTACTGAATCTTTTAAAACGTTTGTGGAATAAATGCTCTCATAATTTGGATTCTTGAATCATTGCTAGTTGCAATATTATTTTGCAGCGTAAATTATATTCAATCCCTAAAATATAGGTGAGTGGGAGCCAAATTGTTACGGTTAGCCATGGCACACAGTGAAACAATCATTAGAAAGAGCCATGGGCTACCAGATCAGAAATGTAACATATGGTTGGAAAATAAGAGGGCATCCACTATGGAAATTAGATTGTGTTGCCATCAAGCTTTCTAAATCATATTAAAAATTATGTGATGGTTCCTTGTATTCTTAAACATACTGTATTTTTCGCCCCATAGGACGCACCGGCCCATAGGACGCACCTAGTTTTTTTTTTGGGGGGGGAATAAAGAACCCCCCCCCAGGTGCGGGGCTGGGGCGGGGGAAGCCCGAGCTTTGCGCAGCTCTCCCACGGCTAGCGGATAGCTTCCTGAAGCCTGGAGAGTGAGAGGGGTCAGTGCGCACCGACCCCTCTTGCTCTCCAGGCTTCAGCGAAAGCCTGCATTCGCCCCATAGGACGCACACACATTTCCCCTTCATTTTTGGAGGGGAAAAAGTACGTCCTATAGGGCGAAAAATACGGTAACTTTGAGTATCAGTATACAAGTACCATCCGGTGAGAATGGCACCAGGAATTTGCAGCGCCCCTGCATGAGAGCAGAGGTGATCCCTGTGCTGGCATAGAGGATTACATTCTTGCGTGTTGTTCCGCTGTCTGCAGTTGAGTTGGCTTGTAGCAAAACCACCCCAAGGCTCTTGGGGCTTTGCCTTCCATCCTTTGGGAAGCTTGACAGCACACCTGCACCCCCTTCCTCCACTTCTTGCAGCTGCTGCCAACCAGCTTGACTTCTTCCTCTCTTAGTTACCCAGCTCTGCTCACTTAAGACCATTCTACACAACTCAGAAAGGTGTGCAGGATTTTTGGTCCAGGGCACTCACTGCTGACATCGAGACGGAGTTTTTTTTTTAAAAAAGCCACCCCTGAGCTTTCTTTATTCCTTGCATCCTCTGAAGGAATCCTACCTGGCCTGGCTAATCAGTAGCCTTTAAATGCTGCCTCCCACCTGCTGTGTGACCAGGGAACATGTGTCATTTGCTTGGCAACAGTGGACCAGAGTTCCCCTTCCTGATTTTGCTCCAGACCACCCTTACGTAGTTTACTTGTCCAGTCTCCAGGTTGGACCCTGGTAACGCTGCATAAGCCAGGAGTCGAGAGGGAGGGATCTTGGTGTCTGGGCAGAACGATGGGGCTGGAGATGCTCCTTCAGGTTTACAGGACCGAGGCCATTTAGGGCTTTAAAGGTCAGCACCAACACTTTGAATTGTGCTCGGAAATGTACTGGGAGCCAATGCAGGTCTCTCAGGACTGGTGTTACATGGTGCCGGCTGGGATCCTGGGACCTGGGTTGTGGGCACCAAAACAGAATGTCTAGTTGGCATTGGGGGGGGGGGGTCAGCAACACTTTTTATTTATTATTTTGATAAGCATGAACTAATACGCAATTCACATAAGAGACACATTGTTACTATCACATTTTTAGCAGAAATTGTTAATACATAAGTGTAATTTGGTGTTTACAGTAAAAATATTCGCACCATACTTCAGTGTTCAAAACACTCGACTCTTTATTGTTAAACTCCTTAACATATTATCTTATCTTTAACATATACTTAGAGGCTTCAAAGCACGTACATTTCAGTAATCCTTGAGTGGCAGCCAGGCACAAAAAATGGCACCCAGACTTTTAGAGGTGCTCGCAAATGGAGAATCTTTAGGCGCAAAGTGCGCCTGGCACCCTGCTAATTTCAAACCCTGTCTGGGAGGCAGGAAGCCTGGTTGGGCAAGTGGGGTTGGTTGGTTGGCATCCGCCTGTCTCAAGAGATAATGGAAGGGTGCGTCTTTGGGGGTGAAGTCAAACCATCAGAATTACAGCGCCTGCTGTGGCTGTAGAGACCGATGTGGGAGAGACAAATTTTGTTGCGGCTGGAGCAGATGAAGGCATCCAGTTGTGCTGCTGCAGATGCACAATGGCATTTCTTCTTTCTGTGCTCCTCCCAGCTGTCATTGCTGTCATTGTCTCTAGGTGTTGCGATCGTCTGTAAGGGATTCCCACACGGTGATGTTAATGTTGTCAGCTTTCATGTCATGTTTGCAGACATCTTTGTAACACAGTTGGTCTGCCAACACGCCAGCTGATTGAAGCCAGCTCCCCGAGGAGCGTATCCTTGGGGATCGTGCCATCTTCCATTCTGTGGACTTGGCCAAGCCACCATAGACATTGCTGAGTCAAAACATATTTGGAGCAAGGTGTTTGTTGATTTGTGACTATAATTTTAAACCTCTTATGAACCTCCGAGCTGCTGATTTGCAAAATGAATGTCACCAGCTGCATGTTTTATGTGGAAACCAGATTATTATTTAAGTTTAAAATAGGAGCTTAACTGTACCTCAGGATACACGTTTTGCTATCAGTCTAAAATTCATGCCAAGTTCTTTTGTTCACTTGTAATGATAGATAGTTGGGTTTTGCACCAATACCTTAAAAAGCAACAATTTGAACATAATGTCAAGCATAGACTCATGTTTTGATCTCTGAAGGTGGAAATTCAGCCGAAGGGGAGATTTAAAGCTGAGAAGCAATGGGTGGGGAAAGTATTTAGCGCCCCTGCCCTTACCTATTGTCAGTCTGCTCCATATTGCTCTCTCTTTTTGTTTTTCCAATTTGTTTTTTTTAGTTTTCACAACATTATAAACAAACACATAAGACAAACAAACAAAAATCATAGCCTTATTAAAAATTACACTTATTAACATTGTTAAGTGACTTCCTCGCTTCCCCTTGGTTGAATTTCATTGCATGTCCTTTTAATGGTTTTCCAAATCACAGTTCTTATAAAATTTAACTTAAACATTAACATCCTTAGATCTTCATATTATGAAATTAAACATATTAATTCATCACTTAACTTAAATAAAATCCTGAGCCAATTAAGTATCTGCAAGCTGTTTTCAGTTAATTGAACTTAACATATTTAAATAAATAATCATTAAATTTAATCCACTCTTCCTGATACTCCTCCTCCTTCTGGTCGCGGACTCTTCCGGTTAGGTCGGCTAGCTCCGAAAAACCCATCATCTTAATCTGCCATTCTTCTATCGTTGGTAATTCTTGGGTTTTCCACTTTTTAGCTAACAAAATACGAGCCACAGTTGTGGCATACAAAAATAATTAACATCTTTCTTGGGCAATTCCAAACCTGTTATTCCAAGAAGAAAGGCCTCTGGTTTCTTTATAAATGTATATTTCAACATTTTTTTCCAATTCATTATAAATCTTTTCCCAGAAGTCTTTCACCTTGGGACAGGTCCACCACATATGATAAAAGGTTCCTTCCTTTATTTCCAACATAGATTATCACAGTTATGATATATCTTTGCTAATTTTACAACATTGCTTTTCCAGAAGGTTTGGCAAAGGGTGTTGGGATTTGCTTATCCCCATTTTGCATATGATGCCAGCTTTCTGCCATGATTTGGCGCTAAAGTGGCTGTAGCTAAAACGGTTCTAAAACTTGCAGTGTACCTAGAAGGGAGGACATCAGTGAACGCTTTCCCATAAGTTGCTGGTAGAATTCACCACAGCAAATTCTTCAGGAAATGGAGATAATATCCTTAGAGATAATCCTGTGCGAAGAGTATTTCACATTCAGATTGTTAAATTGGTGTTCCAGCTGATGATTTTTCTGGGGAGATCAAATTGATTAATTTGCGCTCTGTCAGCAGTGTAGTTCTGTTTCTTTCATACGTTTTCATTAACACAATTTCTCTGTGTTATTCCTCTTAGACAATCTGCTTCATCTTGACTCGTCATCATTCTGGGATAGTGGTGTCTGCGGGGCTCTTTGCTGACGTTGACATGGTAGAGAAGATTTAAAATTGGGTAACTGGTCCTCTTCAGCTAGATTAGAACTAAAACTTTTATCTTCTTCGTTGACTTTGAAACTCGTTTTTAACTTTTGTTGTTTTGGTGGTGGGGGGTCTTGTTTCAGCTGATGTTCACAAGGAAAAGAGTCACGTGATGTATGAAGGCAAACACATACACTTTTCTGAGGTTGACAATAAGCCGTTGTGCTCGTACAGCCCCAAACTGTGCAAGCAGAGGCGACTTAACGGCTACGCCTTCTGTATCAGGCACGTTCTGGAGGATAAGACTGCTCCCTTCAAGCAATGTGAATATGTGGCCAAGTACAATAGCCAACGCTGCACCAACCCCATCCCCAAATCTGAGGACCGTAGGTAAGTAATGGGAGCACAGTTTTGAAAATAGCAGCGACAGTCTCAGTGGTGGCCTGGAGCATGGTTTGGGGGCACATGATAGAAGCTCGCCAGGTCAACATGGGTGGCATATAATTAAGTTGTTGTGTGTGCAGAATAAGGTCCACTCTCACAGTGAGACTTTCCCCCTCTCCCCCCTCCCCAAAATCTTTGGAGCATTGAGAAAAACCCAGAATAGTTTTAAGGGATGCGCTGGGGAATAAGGGGGAAAGGGAGTTCCATTGCATGTGCAGACCCTGTACATATATCTTGAAATCTACCCCCTGTTTCTAAATTATCCTTCATCCTATGATCCCAGCCAATCAGGGATCACATGCGAATTTGATAATGTCGTGCTGTGCCATAATCAGATGTGTTTACATGGCAACGTCACTGAGGGCAATTGACCATATTGTTCTTGCTAAGGAGGATGGAAAGGAATAATATGTCCCTTGTTGCTAAGACAACTAGATCAGGGCACTTCAGTGTTTGGTGTGGCGGATGTTGAAAGTGGGCAAGTGCCACATCTCCACTAGTTGTGTAGAAGAGAGAATTAAGTGTTCTTTGAAGTGCTTGGATATTACCCGATAAAATCTTTAAAAACAGGGCCTCTTTGTAGAGCAGGCACCCCCAAACTCGGCCCTCCAGATGTTTTGGGACTACAACTCCCATCATCCCTAGCTAAAAGGACCAGTGGTCAGGGATGATGGGAGTTGTAGTCCCAAAACATCTGGAGGGCCGAGTTTGGGGATGCCTGCTGTAGAGTATCTATGGGGTGAAACTATAGCACAGCCCTTCATATCTCATTGCCCCTCATGAATAGGAACAGAATAAAGTATGCAGACTGAGGCAATATTTGCCCAGTTGTTCCATTTGCATAACTTGTGAGGCAGAGTACCACAAGTTTTGACAGTGAACCAAATAAAAGTGACTTCAGAAATCACTGGAGAAACGCTGTCTGCTGAGCACACAGTGGTTTCTGTAGACACCTGGCAGCAGTTCTTCTAATATGACATTGCAGGTTGTCAAAATGAAGGAATTTTGCTCCCAAGTAGAATTCCAGCCTTGCCTTCCTAGGGTTGTATCCAGGTGTGGCCTTCTAGTGATGGAAGTGCTCTCTGGTCCCATGGAGGTTCCCATGAATAAAATGGGAGGAAATGATTTTCACTTTCCTCTTTTATCCAGCAGCCCTATGTGCCACCTCCTATGCTGTTCCAAAGCAGGTCCGTCCCCCCCCCCCACTATATTTTTCTGTTCAGATTATTCTTTAGTTAGCAGCGAATACTTTGGGCTTTGAATTAGCATAATTTGCCAGTTTCTCTGGGGCGGCTGATGCGATAGGCAGTAGGAATGCTTTGTTGTGGCTCACAAGATGAAGTGTATAACTTTCTAACATGCGTGTTTTGGGAAGGCAAGGGAAGTTAACTAGGTGTGAAGCATCATGTCACAACATTGGAAAATGGAGGACAGCAAGAAGAAAGCAGCATAAGCGTATCAGTTTAACACATTAAAGAAGCAGACTGTGGACTTATTCATAACTGGAGGTGTATAAAAAGACGGTGTTTTTCTCTTCAGAGTTATTTTTCCTTAAGATTTGTGATTGAAGTGGGGGCTGCCTACTCAAAAGGATTCAAAGGATTTTGAAAGGATTCAAAAGAAACACAGTATTAAAGAAATGAATTATATCTGTAAGCCAGAACCCTAAATTCTGAAATTGGGAAATCTGAATTCTGCAAGTCCCCAGTTAGCATCAGTATTAAGCTGTTTTTAATATTGAACTTTAAATTGCACCTTCTGCTGAAAATTGAAATGAGGTGAAGACAGTGAGAAATCTGTTCATTTATTCAACAAGATTTATATACCGCTTAACTGACCCCAACCTCCAAGTGGTGTACTTAAAACAATATAAAATGTATATTTAAACTACCAATAAAATAAAATGTTACAAATAAATTGACATATAATGTATTGAAGCATATATAAAATCAGCATTTTTCTCAAGGAATATGCACAAAAAAATTACATATTAAAAATATGTTTGGGGGCATGCTTGCCTAACCAAAAAAAGTTTTTAGTGGGTTCTGAAAGCAGCACAGCTAATATACCTGCCTAATAGTAATGTGTTTCACCATTAAGTGTTCCACAGTGATAATTATACTGTATTGTTTTAATTAGTGTTTTTATAGTTTTTCTGATTTTGTGTGGAGTGCCCTACCTGGGTGGATGGAGCAGCCAAGTAATTTTCGTTGTCCCCGAGAGGGGCCAATGACAATAAAGATTATTATTATTATTATAACAACAACCCACCTTCCATCCAAGGCTGGCTGGAGTGTACAGGTTATCCACTTTTTATCTTCTCAACAGCTGTGTGTGGAAGCTTAGGCTGAAAGAGGGTAGCCCAAAGACACCCAGTGAGTTTCATAGCTGAGTGGGGATTTAAAACCTGGTCTTCCTGTTCCCAAGTCCAATATTTCCAGGTTTAAAATTGTTTGCCTCAAGCCAAAAAACATATCCCCTCTTTGCTCTTTGACTTCATAATTCTCAAAGGAAAAAAACCCCCCCACTCTTGTTCTTTGTTAAACCATTTTCTATCACTTGGGCTACTAATAAATTTTCTGCTTTGCATCCTTTTCAAGCATAAGATTGAAGTGTTAGGGATGCAAGCTTTTCACAGAAACATGTAGAACCTAACACAGTTATTTTTATTAGGGTAAGAAAAGAGATCGCCTTGAAAGATATCTGCTGTGCTTTTATGTCACAGTTTTTCCATATATGGACTCCATTGAAATGCAGACTGTAATTCTGTAAATGTTCTGATGTGCACTTCAACTGGAAGTACATTGTATCTATAGTTATAATATAGCTAATGTAATATGCAATTCAAATAATATCTTTATATTTGAAAGTTTATAACTGGCTATGAGATATTCATTTAAACGTTCTCCATTGAGGTTTCTCACAAAAAAATATACTTATGCCATTTAAGCTACTTTCTCATGAATTCTGGTTTCTTAAGAGCTGGCGAGGAGAAAATAATTCTGATGGTCTTGCTTCTCAAAGGTACTGCAACAGTCACCTGCAGGTACTTGGCTTTTTACCGAAAAAGGAGAGGAAGAAAAAGAATGACCCCGTCGAGGAGGTAAAAGTTCGGCACCAGATGGATTCTGTGGCCTTCAGCCTGACAGTTCCTCCCCTGGCCTTGAAGATGCCCAATGGACTAGACGGGATGTCCCTCTCTCCACCGGGTGCCAGGCTTCCTCTCCACTACTTGGAAGCAGAACTGGAAGACCCCTTTGCTTTCAACGAGGAAGATGAAGATCTCAAGAAAGGGGCAACGGTGAAGAAGAAGCTGCAGAGCAAATTAGCCCAGAACCGGCAGCGCCAGAGAGAAACAGAGATTCTGAAAGTTCGCCAAGAGCACTTTAGCCCTCTTCCTGCACCTTTGCAGCAGCAGCAGCAGCAGCAGCAGCAGCACTCCCATCTCTCGCCATTACCAACTTCTCTAAAGCCAGCAGGGCTACAGCAGGGCTTAGTCTGCAAGTCACCTCAACCTCAGAACACCAGCCTACCAGTGCAGGGAGTGGCTCCCACCACGTACACTATAGCACAAGCCAGGCAGCTGTCTAACAAAAGACCGCTGCCTCCCCTGCACCCTACTAGGGCTCCTGGCCCAGACCCGCCCGGGGTGGACAGGATCCTTATGAAAGCCACAGCCTTCTCTCCGCACTCATCCTGTATGAGCCGGCTACAGAGACTGGTGAAACTGTGCACTCAGAAACAGCAGCTGGATGCTGATCTGTTTCCGCATTTAGGTAAGTGGAGAATTAATGGTACCCGAACGTTTTGATCATTCGGTCCAGTAAATTTGCTGTAGATTGGTAACAGTGCGCAAGTGAAGTACTTGAGTAAACTGTATCCTTGTGAGTGTGTGCTTTTTAATGCAGAAGGGCAAACTAGGCCATGGGCAGGTGTTTCTGCATCCTGCCTCACAGCTAAGTCCTGTAAAATTCAGCTCGTTACTACTACTAAAATCACATGGTTTGTCATTTTGTTTTCAAGGCAGTTCTTCTAAGCACACAAAAAAGGGAGCATGGCTGTAAGTCTAGAGGACCAGTTCTAGCTTTTGTCATGTACGTAAACCAGGAATTTAGGATATTCAGATTGTTGCTATGGTACAAACATTGGTGGCTAGGCAATCTGAAGTAGCAGAAAGTGTAACGGCAATTATGGATATAAGGTAAAGGTACCCCTGCCCGTATGGGCCAGTCGTGTCTGACTCTGGGGTTGCGCGCCCATCTCGCTTAAGAGGCCGGGGGCCAGCGCTGTCCGAAGACACTTCCGGGTCACGTGGCCAGCGTGACAAGCTGCATCTGGCGAGCCAGCACAGCACACGGAAACACCGTTTACCTTCCCACTAGTAAGCGGTCCCTATTTATCTACTTGCACCCGGGGGTGCTTTCGAACTGCTAGGTTGGCAGGCGCTGGGACCGAGCAACGGGAGCGCACCTCGCCGCGGGGATTTGAACCGCTGACCTGACGATTGGCAAGTCCTAGGCGCTGAGGTTTTACCCACAGCGCCACCTGTGTCCCTATAATTATGGATATATAATTGGTCTAAACCACAGAGCCTAGGGCTTGCCGATCAGAAGGTTGGCGGTTCGAATCCCCGCGAGGGGGTGACCTCCCGTTGCTCGGTTCCTGCTCCTGCCAACCTAGCAGTTCGAAAGCATGTCAAAGTGCAAGTCGATAAATAGGTACCATTCTGGTGGGAAGGTAAATGGCATTTCCGTGCGCTGCTCTGGTTCGCCAGAAGCGGCTTAGTCATGCTGGCCACATGACCTGGAAGCTGTATGCTGGCTCCCTCAGCCAGTAAAGCGAGATGAGCGCCGCAACCCCAGAGTCGTCTGCGACTGGACCTAACAGTCAGGGGTCCCTTTACCTAACTGACAAAAAACGATGAAGCAATAATGTGTTGTGGCGCTGTGGGTTAAAGCCTCAGCGCCTAGGGCTTGCCGATCGAAAGGTCGGCGGTTCGAATCCCTGCGGCGGGGTGCGCTCCCGCTGCTCGGTCCCAGCGCCTGCCAACCTAGCAGTTCGAAAGCACCTCCGGGTGCAAATAGATAAATAGGGACCGCTTACCAGCGGGAAGGTAAACGGCGTTTCCGTGTGCGGCTCTGGCTCGCCAGAGCAGCGATGTCACGCTGGCCACGTGACCCGGAAGTGTCTCCGGACAGCGCTGGCCCCTGGCCTCTTAAGTGAGATGGGCGCACAACCCCAGAGTCTGTCAAGACTGGCCCATACGGGCAGGGGTACCTTTACCTTTACCTTCTTCCTTATACGGACCCCTCCATCCAGATTATCTTCATATGCTTTGCTGTTCACTGACCTATGGCCAGAAATTAGCCTAGAGCACATTACTCTTTTCCACCTCAGATGTGGACCTCTGATGCCCATGCCCCACAGTGGCTGAGTATGTCTGTGCTAGTAAGCCTGACCCCAGAAGACCAGGACTTAGTGCCAGGGGAAGAAGGGGCAGTGGTGATTAAGAATCATAGGGTTGGAAGGGACCACAAGGCTCATCTAGTCCAACCCCCTGCGATGCTGGAATCTCAACTAAAGCATCCAAGACAGATGTCCATTCAACCCCTGCATATAAACCTCCAAGCAAGGAGAGTCCACAACCTCCCGAGGGAGACCACTCCACTGTTGAACAGCTCTTACTGCCAGAAAGTTCTTCCTGGTACTTAGTTGGAATCTCCTTTCTTGTAACTTGAATCCATGGGTCCTACCCTCCAGAGCAGGAGAAAACAAGCTTGCTACGTCTTCCATGTGACAGCCATTTAGGCATATGTGGGAAAAACAACCCTACATGTGGCCATATAGCCTTGATGGGGTGGGGTGAGATGGCAGCTGTTTGGGAAACTTCCATAGGCGTGGTACATCTTCTCTCTTTTTGTTCTAATTCATGCACTTATAATGAGGTTCCCGTTTATGATGAGGCCCTCTGTTGTGCTATCACAACAGTGCTTTTTATTTGACTACTTTGTTTGTTCGCTTCCTTCCATGCTTTTCCAGGGTTGGACTGGTCTGAAGACAGTGGAGAAGAATTGGAAGAACTGGAACAAACCTCGCCATACCAGGTTGCATGGTCTATTCGGGAAGCCCTCAGATATGACAGGAATGAGTAAGTGCATACAACTCAGAACAGAAGACTGAGTAATTAAGTGCAGAATATGAAATAATACAGAGATCAGGCTGTTTTTTAAACTGTTAACCTGTAGGTGAGGGTAGGTACAGTGAAAGAGGGTATTCAGAGAGACTTGGGTTTGTATCCCCAAAGCTTTCTGTCTGTAAGCAGAATGGAGGTCTACTTGTGCCACTTGACTTCACCGTCCTCCCCTGAACACCCTCCAAAATCTTCTCTGGAGCACTGGGGGCCCTCTGGCGCAGGTTATGGGGGTACACAGTGGGTTGCAGGTGAGATGAGAGGGTGGTGAAGTCCCGTGGCAAAAGAGGAAGTCCATTCGTGCACTGAATTTTTACTCCAAACATTTTAGAAATAGCTGGTGAACTTTGTCTGTTGAACCTGAAAAACAGATATGTATAACGTAGAAACAGAGGCCGGAATCAGAATAACAAAACTTGATCAGTGATCTTGCCCTCGGTGGAGGTGTTTGCTTTTCCTATCTCAAAAGCATCACTTTATAGTCCATTCCTAGGAGCAACTGCCATGGCAAAGAAACAGAGGATTGGTCACAAGAACTGTTGTGTTGCATGGTATCACAACTTGTGGTATTTCACTAGTATGGCCATTGCACCACAACAACAGTTTGTTCATAGTGGGTGGGGGTGCTATTTCATTTATTTTCTATATTTCCCATCAGTTCTGTAATTCTCAAGGTATATTTACAACAATTACAATTTTATAGTGACAATAAAAAAATATAAGTGCTTAGATCCTATTCTCCCATCCGCAGAACTTTGCTTACAGGATGCTCCTGCTGGTGTGAGGAAGGGGGAGTCAATTTTCTTCCCCTTGACTCCCTCCCCCTGAGAATTTGCTCCAGAGGGAGGGGAAACTCTTTGGAAAAGCATGAAAAGTGGTGCTCAAGCTGCAGGGGAAAGGGGGAGCTGAGCCCTTCCATATATGGAGGGACAACTCCGGATCCAAGCCAAAATCAATGACAAATTCAGTAAAACACCCTAGTCAAATCATGAAGGGCAGAAGCAGCAATAAAATCAGACTGTAAAACTTTTCAAATAGTAGGAGTCTGAGAAAATAGAAAGACATTAGCGTGGACTCTAGTGTCGGCTAGATTGTCAGAGGGGATATTTTCATAAAAGGGGTGCCGCAGCCTAATTGCCAGCCAATGTGTGTGTGGGGAAACCACCCAAAAATGAACGCAGAGCTCAGGGAGGTTGACGTAGAAACTGACATTTCTTCAGGTACCCGGGACTTGTGCTGTACAGACAAGATAGCAGTAGTGCAAGTTTGCAGAATGATGATGTTGGGTTTTGAGTGCCAGCCATTTTATTACCTGCTTTTTCCTCCCCACACAATCTCACAGGCCAGATGATGACGCTGACGCCAGCGGCAGGAGCTCCCGCATTTCCCAACTTTGCACTTACTTTCAGCAGAAATACAAGCACCTCTGCCGCCTGGAGCGGGCAGAATCTCGCCAGAGGAAATGCCAACATACATTCCGGAAAGCTTTGCTGCGGGCAGCCAGCCGAGAGCCGGAGTGCGCTGGGCAGCTGATACGAGAGCTCCAAAGAGCTTCGTGTACTCGGAACAGGTGAGGGACCACCCACACATGGCAGTACAGCATGCACATTATATCCCAGCCTTCTCCGTTTTTTGGTGCTAATCTTCTTGGGTGTCCTTTTGTTTCAGCACAAGCCAAGTGAAGCAGAGGGACGTGTCACCATGTAGAGGGACAACAAAGGGTGAACCATGCACCAACAAGGCTCTTCCGTTCACTAAACATTGTTTTCAACGTATCTTTTTCACTGTTTCCCTGTTCCTGTTGTGGGCTAAAAACGTAATTCAGTCGTACCTTGGTTGTTGAACGTAATCCGTTCTGGGAGTCCGTTCGACTCCCGGAACGGTTCGAAAACCAAGGCACAGCTTCCGATTGGCTGCAGGAGCTTCCTGCACTCAAATCGGAAGCCAACGTCCAACGTCCGGCTTCCGAAAAATGTTCGTAACCCGGAACACTCACTTCCGGGTTTTATGGTGTTTGGGAGCCAAAACGTCAGAGTACCAAAGTGTTCGACAACCAAAGTACGACTGTAATTAATTCTGACCATCTCCCATTTCCAACGAGTATTTCTGGGGGCGCTCCTGCTAGCTTCTTGGTCTGGTTCTTCTTTTCAAGCTAGCCACTTATGGGAGAGACTTGGTAAATCCATTCTTAAGCCTGTGCAGTTGTGTCAGCTCTGAAGCAGCAGAGAGACCCTGAAACAAAGGTAGAATCCAGGGGCCTAGCCAGCATTTGAATCTGTCCTCACTTCGAATCACTGGCATCAGATCAGAATTGTTTGGTTAGGGCTATGGTACACCTTCAGGGTGGAGGAACAAACAGCTTCCTAGAAATGTCCCTGTACTGGACACATGTACCTGGCATTGCCCTGTGTGAGGTTGGTTTGTCAGTTTCCGCAGAAAGTCTGAATTATCTTATAGCTTAAATTGCTATAAAGGTTTCAGCAGGGTGTGAAATCTGCACTGTGAGGTAGTACAATGACCTAGAATGAATAAGAGATGAAAGACCTATAATTCTGCAGTATCGACAGAAGAGGCAGAGATCAGGGAAAATGAAAGTCCTTATGTTAGAAGCCCTTACAATGAGCACGATTATGTGAAATTGCAGGAGCAAAGAAAGGAAAGTTTCCAAATGCTGCAAGCTCGGAATTGTAATGAGTTTTCTCTTTCCCACTCCTCCCTCAACTTCAAAATTCACTTAAATCTCTTGCAGCTTTCCCCACTGCCCCTTCCTAATTGCAACTTTAGCCTTAATTTTAAGGTTCCTCTAAGGCATCGAGGAAGAACTGAGAATTATAAAGGGATCAATGAAAGGACTTTTGTAGATACGACAAGCGCAGAGCGTTTGAAAGAAAAGTGCCATGCAGAATATTGACTATGCTTTCAAGTGCTGGTCTTGGTATGGCTGTTTGCAGACTGGAGTTGGCGAGTTATGTGAGTTAGTCCACTGACATATCTTATCTTGCAGTCTCTGTGGGATTGGACACCACACAAGGCCACTGAGCTCACAGGCAGGAAGCTCCATTTGTAATGAGCCAGCACTGCCACAAGGAGGCAGCGTAGGCCCTTGCTTGAGCTGCCATAGAGATAATTCACCAGTGCGTCTCTCCTAAATCACTGCCCCGTGTTTATCCCACTAAGGAGTCCCAAGTTATGATGCTCCCTGTATACCTGCAATAATGATCATTCCCTTGTTCGCATTGGCTCCATTCAGGCGTTGCTCTCATAAAGCCATGCCTTTAGTTCCACACCCGACATTGTATCTTCTTTCTCCCAGTAGCCAAGTGTTGCGCTTGGTTGTGTGAGAAGAAAAAACAATGCAGAAGTTTCTGTTCATGGTGAGTAGAGGTTTCTCCATGTTCAGGACACCTGATTGTGCTGCTGACCAGAACATGCAGAGCTCCTACGTGGAAGCAGGGACTTGTGCATTGGTCTTCCTCATCACAAAGTTGCAGGCAGCCGTTGAAAGAAAAATTTGCAGTATCAGAGGTAGGGCCGAAAGCTCAGCCTTGTTCTCCACTCTCCCCACTCCTGCCCTGTGTGAGTGACTTGGGCTGTGACTGCTTCTTAAAGAGTTGAAGGAGAACTAGGAACCTTGTAGCTTCTGCTGGACTACAGTGGCCACCATCCCTGAACACTGGCCATTCTAGAATTTCAACAGTGTAAGGCTGTAGGTGCCTCACCAATGCCTCAAGTCAGCCTTTCTCAACCTTGGGTCTACAGATGTTATTGGGCTACAACTGCTAGCTAGGTATGATGGGAGTTGTAGTCTAACAACATCTGGGGACCCAAGGTTGAGAAAGGTTGCCTTAAGCAGAAAGTTGAGCGTGTCCCTCAATGGCGGGAACCATGGTGGTGAATAAACACAGGGAGAAAACAAGTGAAGTGGGTATCTCAGGAAATTGCATCATGTAAACTTGCATGATGAAGGAACATGCCTACTGCTGATTTAGGAAGAACTTCCTGACAGTAAGAGCTGTTCGACAGTGGAATTTGCTGCCAAGGAGTGTGGTGGAGTCTCCTTCTTTGGAGGTCTTGAAGCAGAGGCTTGACAACCATATGTCAGGAGTGCTCTGATGGTGTTTCCTGCTTGGCAGGGGGTTGGACTCGATGGCCCTTGTGGTCTCTTCCAACTCTATGATTCTATGATTCTAGGAATAGATGAGAAAGAGACTAAAAACGCATTGAGTTTATATATCTCTTCTGAACAAAATAATTTTGAATCGGGATTCACTGTATTGACTTCTGTGCGTCATCTGTCAAAAAGGCAGGAAGAAATTTACAATTTTTATGTGCTCTCATATGTGGATGACAGAAATCCTCTTTTTAATATTTGTGTATGGATTCTCATTGGTTAGAAAGCAAATCTATTGATTGCATTGTCCCAAAAATCACAGTATTGATTAAGAATCTCCAGGAAACAAGACACACAAACTCATTAGCAAAATAGCTGCTTCCATAAACCCATCTTAATAAATTATAAAATCATTAGTAATTCTGCTTGATGGCAGGTTTTTGTGTGTGTGTGTTGGTTTTTTTGCTTTTAACTGTTGACTTCGCATCTTCTGTAGCTGCAGGATGGATGACATTTAAGGAATTGCTCCAAAGTGAGATATTAGTTGGGAATAGAATTCAAGGTTTGGTGTCTTACTCTCTCTGTGTAAATCATGCAGTCTCCTGCCCCTCCTTTGTGTGTTATTCCTGACTACAGAGAAACCCAGATATCCTCTTGAACCGGTCCCAGCAGCTTTTCTCAAGCTGCACAGCCAAGTTTGCAGACGGACAGCAATGCTCTGTGCCAGTTTTTGACATTACGCACCAGACCCCCCTGTGTGAAGAACACGCCAAAAAAATGGTAAGTATATTTGCTAGTCAGAATACTTGAAGAACAGCGGCAGCAGTATTTCCAGCAAGCCGGGGAATGACATCAGCACGCAGCTTTTGCTTCTGGCCCCTTCAGAAAGCTGTAAGGTGAGCTCTGATGATAACCAAAGAAAAATGCGATATCAGCAGCCTTTCTTTGACTGAACTCATCTAAAGGATTATAGGGAAATGTTTCAAAGATCCTCCTTCGCTCATCCTATGCAAGCTTATGCGGAACAGAGTCTCCCTGAATTTAACAATCCCAGTTAAGGATGCATAGGATCGCATTTAAGAATGATGTCTGTCCTCTTTTGTGACTCTGTCATGTCTGCCGTGAGAACACAGAGAGACTGTTGGCGGTATCCAACTAATTTGTTCCATTAGCACAAGGATTTCAGCTTGCGCTGTGGAACTTCTTCCCACCCCCTCCCTAAATCTTCATTCCTGACTCTGGGGAGCCCCCAGGCAGATTCAGGGAGTACACAGAGGGAGAACACTGGGTAGGGGAGTTCTGTTGCACAAGCAGAAATCCTTGCACTGATGGATGAAGTTACCTTATTTTTTGCTCTATAAGACTCACTTTTTCCCTCCTAAAAAGTAAGGGGAAATGTGTGTGCGTCTTATGGAGCGAATGCAGGCTGCACAGCTATCCCAGAAGCCAGAACAACGAGGGATTGCTGCTTTCACTGCGCAGCGATCACTCTTGCTGTTTTGGCTTCTGAAATTCAGAATATTTTTTTTCTTGTTTTCCTCCTCCAAAAACTAGGTGCGTCTTGTGGTCCGGTGCATCTTATAGAGCGAAAAATACGGTAATTGGGATACCTCTCATAGGCTTATAGGTTATTCTCCTGGAAGGCCTTGTCAAGGTGGAAACGTGAGCATTTCAGTTTGTTCACACAGTTTATTTTTGCCAGTTGCGTTGGTCAGTGAAACAGAAGCTCTCCTCATTTTAACTTCTTTCCCCAGACAATCTGCAAACCACCTCACAAAGGTTTGAACATTACCTTTCCCCTTTGCTAGGCACAAAAGCCATACACCATAGTCCTCAAGCTAATAGCTGGCACCTGAATTTGGCTAATTCCCAGATGACACTCACATTTTGTCATCAGACAGTTTCTTACTGGCACAAAGCTCAGTTTTTTGGCTGCCCTAAACTTTGTGTGGGGATCTAGCCTGTGGGTTAATTCAACCCATGGAAGCTCTCCGTCATAACCACTGTGTTTCCTCCTTGCCTCTGCACACTATCAGTAGGAGATTTTCAAGCCTAAATGCAACATGGGGCATTTTCATGGAGGTCCAGTTGGCTCTAATGGGGGGCTTTTCATATCTAACTTTGGCAAGGGGCAGGGGAATGCTAGTGTGTGCGTGTGTTTGTGTATTGTGGGTCCCTCCCCACCAATATGCTCTACCCACACTCACTTTCATTTTTGTCCTGCCCATGGAAGCTTGGCCACAGGGAATACAGCCCTTAGGAGCCACCCCAATGTAATCCACTTTGAAGATCCACCCCTTTTAATTATAGCACCTTGTGAAACCTTGCAACATCAAGATGGCAAACGCCATCTATGGAAAATTACATTATCCGAAGGTTGTTAATTCATTTGGAAGTAATACCTTCTCTGTATTTTGAATTCGTGTGTGTAATTCTGTGATTCCTGGTGACATGGCGTTGTGATGCTCCAAGCCATTTTCAAAGAGAAGTAATTGACCATTTCTTGCCTTGAACTCTGATGAACATTCTTTCTGATTCAGTGCCATCCTAAACTTCCTGAAGGCCGCATGTTAAACCCGTATGATTTGAATTTGGAAATAGTTTGGTCCGAATGTGTTTTGGATTCTTTCCCGCCAGTGGTACAAAAGGCAGTACGGTTTGCTTAGCACCATGGTTCCCTTTTCAAGGTGTCAGGCGTTGTCTATTCCGACTTGCATGCCATAGAGATGTTCACACTTTGGAATGGCAAGGAAAGAAAAATGCTTCTCAGTTCAATGTTGGTGTTTCCAATTCTCGTTCTAAAAAGGATAACTTCTTGAGAGGAGACAGCTCCCGCAAAGTCCAGCACCAGCAGCAGAGGAAACCCAGGAAAAAAACAAAGCCACCTGCTCTTACCAAAAAACACAAGAAAAAGAGAAGGCGAGGGCCACGACGTCCCCAAAAACCGATTCCTCCTGCTGTGCCCCAAGGAAACCTCAGTATGCCCACCAGCGTCTCACTGCCAATGGAGATCTCCCATATACGGTCAGAGCCCAGCTATGATTAATTTTCTAAGTTGACAGCGTAGTGTTGGAAAAGATAGGCTGAAGTGATGGACATGAGGCAGGAGTTGGTAATGCAGGTGAGCTGCGCACAGGTGGGCTGCATGCAAGCTGCCGGCCAGCCCTGTGGAGCCTCCTTTTATTGACACAAATATGCAAACCAGGCAGATGCATTTTGGGTTGTGACCTTTACACATCTTCCGGTCCCAAGATCGTGGGGTGGTACAAAGTTATTTTGGCACCTGTTTCCACCACGTCATTTTTCCCTTGCACAGTGTATGACGAAGGAGACAAAAGGTCTCAGGGACAAAGGTTACAGACAGGGCACAGCAGACTACTGAGACCGCAAAAGGTTAGACAGAGGGAATGATGTTCAGACAGCCGTGGCTTTGTCTGGGGGGGGGTGCCCCGCACCCCAAGGTCACGCATGCAGGCAGACTGTGGCTGCCTGCTGGTGGGGAGTGTGCTCCCTCCGGACCCCACTCCGCGATCATCCCTACAATAGGCCAAGTAAATGAGTATTGGTCCAGATTCAGCTAAATAGTTGTGCTAGCAAGAGCAGAACGAGTGACGCTTGCACAACAGGGCTTTCCTCCCCTTGCACTCCCCACTAAATTGGCTCTGCAGGATTGGGACCCCCCCCCCCCGGCAGAACAGCACATGGCGGTGAGGAGAGTGTATATAATTCTGTCTGGCAAGCAAAAACACTTGCGCTGATAGAACTATTGCCTTAGCTCGAATTCCAGCCATAGTCTACGCTACCTGTATGAGGAATAGGAAAACCAACTCTGATGTTCTGTGCATACTTACTTGAAAACAAGCCTTCTTGAGGACAGTGGGTCTTACATGGCACATAATCCTATGAACGTTTACTCTCACACAAGTGCTGGGTTATGGCTGGCGGCAGAGAGGGGGAAAGGTTGTGCGCACTCATTCTGCACACTTGCAGAGTGATCACTTGTTTGTTTTGCAATTTGCTCTGCATTGCTGCCTGGCCAGGTCCCCAGGGGGCATTTATCATGCCAACTTGTAGACATTTTTGGCCAGTCTTTATGACCTGATGTAATATACTTTGCTGCTGATGTAATGGCGCTTTTCATGCATTAGAGCTCTCTAATACCTTAATAAATTGACATACCAAGTAAGACTTTTGCTCCAGAATGGTGCATTTTTACAGCCCTTAACTGTCTCAGATTATTGAAAAAGATGTGACTGATTCACATCTTTCCAGAAGAGTCTGTAGAACAATTTAGTGTGAAAGAACTCAGCTTAATGGCTCCTTTCTAGTACTTTAATAAGCCAGTCTAAATAGTAACTGAAAGAGCATTATGCAAGTCAGTGGATGTATTCACACTTGTATGCAAACTGTGGTTTGAAGGAAGATTGTTTAAAAGTGGGTCTCTCAGACTTTTAATCCAGGGGAAAACTACCCTGGGTTTCAATATTGGAGATAACAATTAATTCTTACAATCAAGAGATGTGTGTATGCATTTTCTAGGTCAACTCCCAGAACCTTGGGTCAGGCATCCTCCTTATATAATAATAATTTATTATTTATACCCCGCCCATCTGGCTGAGTTTCCCCAGCCACTCTGGGCGGCTTCCAATCAAGTGTTAAAAACAATACAGCATTAAATATTAAAAACTTCCCATAACAGGGCTGCCTTCAGATGTCTTTTAAAAAGAAGATAGCTGCTTATTTCCTTCACATCTGAAGGGAGGGCGTTCCACAGGGCGGGCGCCACTACCGAGAAGGCCCTCTGTCTGGTTCCCTGTAACCTCACTTCTCGCAATGAGGGAACCGCCTTGGAACCAATACTACCACTAAGACCATTGGGGCCCTGGGATGGAGCTATGCTTTCAGAGCAATGCAGACATTTCAAGGATCTGAGTTAGGGAATCCCAGCAGATCATCACTTGCTGCTCATATTTTAGCCAAAAGTGGATAAAGCAGGGGGGAGGAATCCCTGCTGCCTGGGTTCCCTGTTTTCCGAAGAACATTGAGGATTGGAAGCATGCAACTTGTTTTAAGTTTCAAGGCATGTTTAAGCCCCTCTTGGAAATCACATTTGTGCAGTGATTTCTTCTGTCATAGTATAGCCATTACCCAGCACTGCGTGAGAGTAAACATTCATAGGATTGTGTGCCATGCGTCTTCTTGCACCAGCAAGGATATCCCATACCATCTTTTGTGCACCAGCAGAGGTAGAAAAGAGACAGGGCTGTACATAAATCTTAGTTGCAGCCATACCAGATCCTGCAGTAGCTTTATCTATGGCAGCTCCAACGGCTCCATACATTCAGAGTTGAGTTTGGTGAGGGAACAGTTTAAAAAACATAAAAGGGGGGTGGGGTGGAGAAAGGGCCTATGCATCCCAGAATAGATCAGAGCCCAGCACGGCGCCAGACCAAAGGGCGGGGGTGACTGTCTTCCCTGTTTCTGTAGGAGCCCTTCCACACCGGAGCTGAGTACAGATGAGCTGCCAGATGACATCGCCAATGAAATCACAGACATTCCACACGACCTCGAGTTGAATCAGGAGGATTTCTCTGACGTCCTGCCACGGCTGCCGGATGACTTGCAAGACTTTGATTTCTTTGAAGGTACCTTCTCTCTCGATTAAACACAAAACTCAGTGCTGTGGCAGGAAATGGCAACATTTTTGACATTCATTTTATTTTTATTTTTTTAAATGTACAATTAAGGAAAATGTCGAAATGTGCAAGGATGAAAAACGATGGTTCAGATTTCTAGTCAAACTGTCAGCCAGGATTCTACGTGACCATTTTAGGTGTGTCCAAATGACACGTGATTGCCAACACGTAGGTCCTTTTGGATCCGGCAGAGGGAAGGGCATAGTTATGCACATTCGGGAACTGAGAACGGAACCCCTGTGCAAAATGGTCTTCGCCTGTACAGTGGTACCTCGGGTTATATACAGTACACTTCAGGTTACATACGCTTCAGGTTACAGACTCCGCTAACCCAGAAATCATGCTTCAGGTTAAGAAATTTGCTTCAGGATGAGAACAGAAATCGTGCTCCGGCGGCGTGGCGGCAGCAGGAGGCCCCATTAGCTAAAGTGGTGCTTCAGGTTAAGAACAGTTTCAGGTTAAGTACGGACCTCCGGAACGAATTAAGTACTTAACCCAAGGTACCACTGTACGTTGTATTTCTGAATGTCAAGCAGATACTTTTCTCTTTTGAATTGCTTCAATCCTATTTTGCAGAGAACTCAAAGGTGTGCAATTATTGCACGATCAAATACCCTTAACGCTTTTCAATTCCACAGAGCCATTTGTGGAAAGGATTTTTTTTTTTAATACATAAATGTAAATACTCTGTACCTTCCAGTTTTATGTTTGTCTAAGCACCAGAATTTGAACTTGGTGAATAATTTTTGTGTTTGTGGGGGAATTTTAAATGTTGCGAATTTGAAGAGACTTAAAAAAAAAAAAAAAAGTTTAAAGGGCAACCCCCCCCCCCAAAAAACTCCAGCCTCCTAAGCAGTTATGACAAGGTTAACCACTGATTGTATCCAACACTGCGTGGGCGGAGTTCTGCTCATGCAATGGGAATTCCTGCTACTCTCTGAACCCTAAAATCTGCTATGGAGGGTCCCCCAACCCTGTGAAGTGGAATTTGAGGGCCTACAGGGAGAGCAGGGGAAGCTTTGTTCTGCAAGTGGAACGACAGTGTTGGATACAACCCAGTGTACTGAAAAGGATTAAAGGTAAAGGTACCCCTGCCCGTACGGGCCAGTCTTGACAGACTCTGGGGTTGTGCGCCCATCTCACTTAAGAGGCCAGGGGCCAGCGCTGTCCGGAGACACTTCCGGGTCACGTGGCCAGCGTGACATCGCTGCTCTGGCCAGAGCCAGAGCCGCACACGGAAACGCCGTTTACCTTCCCGCTGGTAAGCGGTCCCTATTTATCTACTTGCACCCGGAGGTGCTTTCGAACTGCTAGGTTGGCAGGCGCTGGGACCGAGCAGCGGGAGCGCACCCCGCCGCAGGGATTCGAACTGCCGACCTTTCGATCGGCAAGCCTTAGGCGCTGAGGCTTTAACCCACAGCGCCACCTGCGTCCCTGTCTGAAAAGGATTACAAGCTTGCTATTAGGAAGAGCAGCTTTTGAAAGAGAGAGCACAACAACAACAACAACAACAATAATAATAATAATTTTTATTTATACCCCGCCCTCCCCAGCCAAGGTCGGGCTCAGGGGAGCTTACAAGCAATAATAAAAACAAGTTGAATGATTACAACTTAAAAACAAAATTAAAAATACAACATTAAAATATTGAAACATTAAAATATTAAAATGTAGCCTCATCGCAGGAGAAGGAAAAGAAAAAAGAAAGAGGGGGAGGGAATCAAATTGGCTCCAAGCCAAAGGCCAGGCGGAACAACTCTGTCTTCCAGGCCCTGCGGAAGGAAATCAGATCCTGCAGGGCCCTGGTCTCATGAGGCAGAGCGTTCCACCAGGCCGGAGCCAGTGTTGAAAAGGCCCTGGCTCTGGTTGAAGCTAATCTAACTTCCTTAGGGCCCGGGACCACTAGGGTGTTGCTATTTAGGGACCTTGAGGCTCTCCATGGGGCAAACCGGGAGAGGCGGTCCCGTAGGTACGAGGGTCCTAGGCCGTGAAGGGCTTTAAAGGTCAAAAGCAGCACCTTAAATCTGACCCTGTGCTCCACCGGGAGCCAGTGCAGCTTGAAAAGATAAAAACTATCTAATTATATTAACTTTGAAAAGACCAAGCTTCCTACATTATGAAGTGAAAAATCCAGGCGTGTTTGTCCATGTTGCTCCACTGCCTAAAAACATAACAATTCCACGCTGCGTTACTCAAATATCTGAACAACAGTCTTTTATCTGGGTATTTTCCTCCCAAGTCCTCCTCCTCTTCTGAACTAAGGTGGGGATGACTAAGGACAGGGACTTTTTAGCTACAGTGCCCTGTCTTTGCAAATTTGGAGGCTCCTCTTTTGTTTTCATTTTCTCCCATTACTTCAGTACCACCCCATTTTCACTTTACAAGGCCGTTTTAACCATCAGTTAATACAATTTTAAGATGCTCTTTTTTAATCCTACTGTGTTTTTTATTGAGGGTTTTCATTGCATGTTTTTATTTTTTCATTATCAGGTGCCCTGAAGGGCATTGTTGGAAGAGCAGGATATAAATATACTACATAAATAAATAAAAGCAGTTCAGAGACAAGTGCAAGGAGTGCACAATTCCAGAAACAGCTGAGCATCTCCACCTCTCTCTGACCCATTTATGAATAATAGTAAAAAAAATCTTTCCCAATCTGGAAATATCTTATATGAGCAGTCCATTTTTAATCTTTTGTTGGAAGCTGCCCAGAGTGGCTGGGGAAACCCAACCAGATGGGCGGGGTATAAATAATAAATTATTATTATTATTATTATTATTATTATTATTATTATTATTATTATTGGATTGCAGCATAGGGATTTTTCCTCTTTCATTACACATCACATATCATTCCACTGTGGTCAGCGAAGTTAATAGGTCTGGGGCTAGAAGTTGAAGTGAGCCCAACACAAGTAGGTCCAAACCACAAAAATCCATGTGAATTGAACTTCCGATGTATAGATTGTGAAATTATGGCTTACTCACACTGGGGGTTTGTGTGCCTGCATCCTTACAGAAGCATGTCAAACCAGCATTGGTTGGCGTGCAGCGCCAATTGTTAAACTTCACATAATCATTTGCTTAGAGCTATTGCTGGCTTTTACTATGGCTCCTTTATTTATGTCTTTGATCGTTATCTTAGCTCTGTCCATGTACTGCCATCCTTTATCACGACCTATACTATAGTATGTAGGTAAGGCTCTGTACAGTGGTGCCCTGCAAGACGAATGCCTCGCAAGACGGAAAACCCACTAGACAAAAGGGTTTTCCGTTTTGGAGGTGCTTCGCAAAACGAATTTCCTATGGGCTTGCTTCGCAAGACGAAAATGTCTTGCGAGTTCCTGCGCTGTTTTTTTCCTTCCCCCCTTTTTCTAAGCCGCTAAGCCGCTTATCCGCTAAGCCGCTGAAAGCCGCTAATAGCACTAAGCTGCTAAGCCGCTAATGGGCTTGCTTCGCAAGACAAAAAAACCGCTAGACGAAGAGACTCGCGGAACGGATTCTTTTTGTCTTGCGAGGCACCACTCTAAGGCTCTGTATACCGTGCCCCTCAGCATTTAAAAATCCAGCAGAGGCTCAGGATACCAGATTCTCCAGTAGATAGCGTATTACATATTTTTTGCAACAATCCCATGGAAGAAACATAGCCCTGACAAATAATGTTCCAATGTATGTTGCTTGTTTTTATCTGTTGCATTTTCAGTTAAAAGAATGTCATCTCCTCTAAAACAAAATGATTCTCTGAAGATCTTAATGTCAATTGAGAGGGGAGAGCTTTCTTCTTTGTATTAAACCCACTTAAGCTTCCTTTCTGAACTGTGGTAGGCCTTGCCTGTCAGTAATAAAGTTTTCTGACCAGGGGCTTGCATGTGCACCGCTCAGTTTTATTTTGTTTTATGCATTTGATGACTTGCAGCGGAAACAGGTGGAAACAGAACCTGCTGTTAAGGCAAAATGAAGTGGTATGAAAGTTCTGCCTTGGCAGCTCTTTCACACATGCAAGTTGCCACTTGGTGCTGCAGTCATCAAGTAATCAACCTGTCTGCATGAACATGGCCTTGTTTGGTAGACATACACTCCAGCCACCCTACGACATGTAGATTCATGCTAACAGGCTGGTAACACTTCCAATGGGCTGGAAATAAATTCATGCACTCACATATAAAGTTAATAAAAAAAATGAACCGCTAAAGGTCAAAATAGGGCACACAGGTGGTGTTGTGGGTTAAACCACAGAGCCTAGGACTTGCCAATCAGAAGGTCGGCGGTTCGAATCCCCTCGACGGGGTGAGCTCCCGTTGTTCGGTCCCTGCTCCTGCCAACCTAGCAGTTTGAAAGCACGTCAAAGTGCAAGTAGATAAATAGGTACCGCTCCAGCGGGAAGGTAAACGGCGTTTCCGTGCGCTGCTCTGGTTCGCCAGAAGCGGCTTAGTCATGCTGGCCACATGACCCGGAAGCTGTACTCCGGCTCCCTCGGCCAATATAGCGAGATGAGCACCGCAACCTCAGAGTCGGTCACGACTGGACCTAATGGTCAGGGGTCCCTTTACCTTTGCCTTTAAAGGTCAAACTGGATGTTAAACTAGCCATTGCCTGAATTGTTTTTGAAGTGGAAGAATGCACCTACGAGAGGTATGCCAACTGCTTAACATATCTTTAATTTAACGCAGGTAAAAATGGAGACCTCCTCCCTACGACCGAAGAGGCAGAGGAGCTGGAACGGGCCTTGCAGGCTGTGACTTCTCTTGAGTGCCTGAGTACTATAGGAGTGCTCACACAGACAGATGGCGTGCCGGTTCAAGAACTTTCGGACAGAGGCATAGGGGTGTTCTCCGCGGGTGCTGAAACTTCAGGAATTCAGTCCTTGAGCCGGGAAGTCAATGCGGATCTAGGTGAGCTGCTGAATGGGCGTATAGTGCATGACGAGAATTTCTCTAGCCTGGACCTGGATGATAGCTTGCTCCGCTCTGCTACCTTATCCAACCCACCTACGCCCCTGGCAGGGCACATTCAGGGGCAATTCTCTGCCCCAGCCAACGTTGGCCTTACTTCTGCCACTCTGATAAGTCAGAGTGGGCTCGGGGAGAGAGCCTTCCCAGGACAATTTCAAGGACTTCACGATGGCAGCCATGCCTCCCAGAGGCCACACCCTGCCCAGCTGCTAAGCAAGGCAGACGACCTAATCACCTCACGACAGCAATACAGCAGTGACCATTCACACTCCTCACCCCATGGAAGCCATTACGACAGCGAGCATGTGCCGTCGCCCTACAGTGACCATATAACGTCCCCTCATGCCGCCTCCTACTCTGGCGATAACTTGGCAGCTACCTTCTCCGCAGAGATGCCCATCATAGCACAACATCTGCTCCCTTCGCAGCTGGAGGTGCCGCTCGGTGGCGTGGTGAACCCCAGAACTCACTGGGGGAGCCTCCCCGTCAGCCTGGGAGACCCTTCTCCGTTCAGCAACCTGCTCGGTGCCGACGGACACCTGCTCTCCACCTCCCTGTCCACGCCACCCAGCACGTCGCACTCAGAGACCACGCAGCCTGCCTTCGCCACCGTCACCCCCAACAGCTCCAGCGTGCTCCCGGGGTTGCCGCAGACCAGTTTCAGCGGCATGGGCCCTGGGTCCTCTGAACTCATGGCCTCCACCTCCCCAAAGCAACAGCTCCCTCAGTTCAGCGCCGCCTTTGGCCACCAGCTGAGCTCCCACAGCGGCATCCCCAAGGACCTGCAGCCAAGCCACAGCTCCATAGCGCCTCCCACAGGCTTCACAGTAACAGGTGCCACAGCTACTAGTACCAATAACTCATCTGCTCCCTTCACCACCTCCAGCTGAGCTCGTCTGTCTGCAAAATTCAGGCAGTTGGGGGGACCTTACGTTCCCTCTCACCCCACCCCGGCCCACTTCTCTTTTCCTGATTTCTGTCATCTCCTTTTTAAAGACTTCGTTTAAATTTAAAACAAAAAGAGGGGCAAAAAGTCCTGATTCAGTGCAGACCAGGGTTTCCCCGTTGCTCTGCTCTCTTGATCTTATGTGCTGGTTTCTGTATTGGTGCTCATTTACCCCTTTCAGATTTTGTTATACTTAGCCAGTTAAATATCCCAGATAAAAGAATACAACACAGGTCCCCGATGATGTAACTGACCATAGATGAGGAATCTGTGACCCTCTAGGTGTTGCTGCACTCACGTTCCCATAGTCCTTGACCACTGGCCATCCTGCCTGCTGCTGGTGCAAATTGGGAGGAGTCCCAGCGACTCTGGAGGGCCGCAGACTCCCTAGTCCTGCCTTAGACTGATAAATGAGAAGTTAGATACAATGGACTCTAGACCCAAAAGTGAGATGATACCTCAAATATAACTAATGCAGGTTCCTAAGGCTCAAATCAGAGTATCCAGTCCCTTGAGCACCTGGGCAAGAGGTGAGGAGTTGATTTATTTCAAAGAATGCAAATGGCATGAAAGGGGGATCAACATTTTGATTTGGTAACTGGGCACTGCAGACTTAAACCAACACCATAGTTCAATTGTTAATTCTGTCAGCTTAACACTGGGCTCTTAACCTCCTCTGTGATCGCAGGGGTTTGTGTGTGTATTTGTGTGTGTGCGTGTATTTGATGGGTAAATGACAGGTTGTTTCCCTCCCTTTCTTTCCTGTTCTGAAAGACCATCTTGAAACCAGCAACCGTTCATACTGCAAGCTAATTTGGTTTTTGAAGTTGGGTTGGATGGAAGAAAGGATGAATTTGTAGGACATGAGATTGTACTTGTTGGTTCAGAGTATCTATGACAGTGGGGAGTTTTAAATAAAATATATATATCATTGGTATGTAGAACAGAAAGCAGAACTGAGTACTGTAATTAATTGCAATGGTGTACCTGCTCAGATAAAACATATGCTAATTCCTAAAGCTGATCAATTATTACAGTAGTGTTGTTGGGTTGGCATTTTCCAATGGAGCATTACTTTTAACATAGCCAAGTCTCAACCGAAACTGGCAGAATTGTGTCGTGGGCCCCTTTCCCCACTCAAACCAATGTGAGATCAGAACTGCTGGGTGATCTTACAAAGTTGTAGCCGTCTCCAGATACTTAATGCTTCTGGGGATTCCTACAGCAGCTGTGAGCCCTTACGGTGCTCCGTAATACTTTGGGAATATTTAGATATTTTTAGAAATCTTTTGTGCAGAGTGAGGTCTGAGAAGAAAGAACAGGCATGTTAAACAACACATGCTACTGAAGTTAATGGAAAAAAAGAAAAGTGCTGGCGTTCTCCTATCTCTAATCAGTGCTCTTGCTAATAAATACATTTTCAAAGTCAGAGATTCTACTGTTATCACTTCATGCCCCCTGAAGATCCACAGCAATCAAACTGTAAGGAGTTTGTCAGAATAAGGACTGCTTCCTCCACAAAAAGTTCTTTATCAAGCAGGCTACAAGGTCTCTGCTGCTCCCCCCCCCCTTAAACAGGGCTTGTAGCTGTGCTGATTCTCAAAAGAAAAGTAGATTATGCCATTTATTTCTCATGAAGTCCAGTTCTGCTCAGTGGAGGCCAATCCTTGCAATCATTTCTTGTTTTCTGGAGTAGACATGGAAGGAACGACCATCTACTCCTAAGAGCAGGGCTTCGTTATATTTTATGGTAAGAGGTTTGGACTGTACATAATTTCATCTACTTTTTATAATATATTTAAAAAGATACGAAGAGAGAAGAAGGCACACTCTAGTAGAGTATTTTAATTGGGCTTCTATGGGGGATGAAGAGGGAGCTCAACTTTCTCTTTGTGACTGAAGCAGTTGTTTCTTGTCTAGCTTTTCTATTCCACTTTCAAATGGTGCTCAAGTGAGAATCTGGTACAGGCGTCCTTCTTCTCCCAGACCTTTGGGCAGGGGAGGGTCCCAGGAATTGCCTGTCTGAATCCCATAAATTTGAACTATTGCCTTCTTTTAAAAAGCTGTGCTTATTATTTTGAGAGGATCAGGGAGTTTGCCCCTGGAAATAAAAGTACATGTTGCTGGAAAACATTTTTATGCTTTTTAACCTTGTGAAATCCCTCCCTGCATTTGAAATTGAACTGTATAATAAACATCTAAGTGTGTTCCAAATTATATTTGTAATGTATCTGTTTTAAGCCAGTTAACGAGCTGAAGGGAAGCCTTTCTTTATTCTACTTTAGTGCACAATGTATTGTGAAATGATTCCCCCCCTCCAAAAAAAACCTGGCTTTTGTGCTAAATAGGAAAGGGGGGGAAGCCCCATTCAGTTCCCTCTGTTTGTTTCCAATCAAATTGAACAAGTGATTAGCTCTCACAGGAAAGTAAATTGGTTTGGCAAACTACAAAACTCCTCTTTATAAATATCATTTGGTGCTATATTATTCCAGTACCTGAAAATATGGCAGAATGATTGGGATCTGAAGACTGGTGTCTTCCGGGCGTGTGCAAGAGCTTTTCAGCCTCCCCATGCCTGTTGCAGCCTCTTAAAGTTTGGGGGACCTTCCAAGACCACATTCCATGCAGTTTGAGGGGTTGCTGCCAGAAGGCAAAATGCACAGGCTGGGAGTGCAAAACAGACCAGTTGCAAAATTTGCAGCAAACCTTTCTGCTCCTTCTCAGTGATGTTCACAGCCTGTCTTTAAAAAGAAGCCAGCGTGGTTCTTGCTCACATTCAGGGCAAAGTCCTGCATGCATAACTTAACACAAAGACGCCAGCCTTCTGCATGTGACATAGTGGGAAAATGCACAAGGCTACAGCAGCTACACATCTAGGCGGAAGAGAGACTATAATCAAGTCAGCTTTGGAAGCGCAGGTCCCTGTTTTGATCTCACAGCAGGATTTTACAGTTTCCATATTTCCCATAAGGAAACACCATTGTTCGTATCAAAAGTGTATTGCTTCAAGATCCTGTTTCTCCATTGCATTTTCCTAATGCTGCTTACGTTACTAATCCTTCCCTTTCTAAACATCACCCTTTTGTTCTCTCGTAGTTAAATTATGGGCCACAAATGTACTGCATAGATAATTTCTTTATAATCGTGTCTTGTTAAGAGGCTGGAATTTTCAGGGTTCCTAGCAAAATTCGGTTTATGACTCTTCGCTTTTAATTCACATCTCTTGTTCTTGTGAATTCGTTTTCTTTTAAGGAGTTTTGATCATACCTAGTGTCATGACATGGTTTTCATTAACAGAGAACATGATGTTTCCATATGTGGTTAAGCAAGATGATGTGCGAGGATAAAATCCTCTAAATGTAATTTCCACCGTAAAGTAGGATCATTTCAGAAAGTTTAATGAAATCGCTTGAAAAGAATGCCTGCTTAAGGTGTGGTGCTTGTATGAACCCCTCCCCCCCAAAAAAAATCTTTAATCCAGGATGCTTAACTGTTTGTTGGTTCTTAATAAACCCTGCCTTATGAACAAAGACAAATAGTAATGTTTAACACACCTACTGTTTGTGTAAGCTAGTATTTTATGCATTAAGAAAAAGAAAGAGGTGGAATGGGTGGTTCTCGCCTCTTGATATCCAGGTCTGAAAGTAAGAACTTATTAACTTGCTTTATTTTATGTCTGTTGTAAACGGTCTGCTGCGTGAAATCTGTTGTTTTGGTTGTGTACATTGTAGATTTCCAGTTTAGAACTAAGAACACGTGGTAATGCGTAAGAAAGGAACCAGCTTTGCATTGCCACTGGAGGGCAGCATAAGGAAAGCCTATAACACACAGTCTAGAATTATGAAATATCTTTCCTAGAATGTGAGGGAACTAGAGTGAGAAAACTCAGGGCTGAAAAAAAAGAGAAAAATAACAATTCAGTGCAACTCCTCCTTTCTAACCCCTTATAACACACATGCATGTATGTGTTCATGCACGCGCACACACACAAACACACTCTTAAATTGTATGAGCTGGATTAATACATTGAACTTGGTCTGCTGGTGTGTCTTCACCGTCTTGTGGGTTGGTGGGCCCCCAATTTTTTTAACTCCACAGTCGTTGTCCCCAAATCTGTGTTGTCAAAAAGACAGTGCAGCTCACTCCTGGATTTTAGCATTTTAAAAGAAAACAAACTAGGAAATGGACCCAGCCTGGAAAAGATGGTCAGTTGTTGTGTTATGCTAAGGAGTATCTCGTTTCTGTTGAGGGAAGAGGGTTGAACCAGTTTCTCTGAATGGTGATTATCACTGTCCACTTTTGGGCATGTCTCAGGGATTCCTTGTGGAAATAAAGGCAGTTAAAATAAAAGTAGTTGCGAAGAAGAAATTTTTGCAGGAGAGCGTCATCAAAGCATGAACACCAGAAAGTGAATTCGTTTCTGGGTCTCATGGCCTGGTGGCTGTTGTCTTGCGGAAGCTGTGCTCAAGTCCACCGTACAAAATATTCCCCCACCCCATCCCATAATGCTTAGCTTTAAGCTTTTATTTAAGAACACCCCTTTCCCTTTCCTCCCTGCCTGCACCACATGTGTTCAGAATACTTATTGTAGATTTTTAAGAGAAAAGGTATATTAATTTATGCTATTAACATCACCTCATAAATTATAAGTTTTATACTAAAAAGCTATTGAGTGTAATGAATTATGTTGCATATGTGTTTTAATAGCTATGAAATTATACACATTTTTTTTTTAAAAAAGAACAATTTGCCCTTACCCTCAACGAAGCACCTTTTTACACTGGATATCTTTGCCATGTCAAGGTGTACAGCTATTCTTTGCTACCTTGCAGATATAAATATATAAATAAAATCTAAAACATATAAGGGGGGAAATGGTCTCTCGCATTGACAAAACATAAAACCCTTCTTGACCCATATATTCTTCCTCTGAGGACGTTTGTTATTCTGCAATAATTTATCTGTGGTTTGTACCTATGATGGTTAGGTGCTTTTAGTTACAGGGTAAGTAGATCAAATTTGAAATCCAATTACTGCAGCTGGGAATTGCGAACCGAGTTTGTAAGACTCCCTTCCCCTTGACCTTCAGATAGATTCATTTCCAGTTAGCTCTGCAAGTTGGAAGTTCAAAGGTTGAAATGTTAAAATCTAGGGATCCACAGTGTCTTATTCAGGAAATCCCCCCCCTCCGTTCCTCTCAAAGGAAATTCCCACTGTGACTTATAAATAGAACTTAGGTATCTTTTGTGCACGTATGTTTACTGTATACACACAAAATATGCATTGGGGGAACTGTATGTGTGATACACGAATGTGTATATTGTATGTAGGTTACGGGGCTTTTTTGTTTTTGTTTTGCTTTGTAAAGAGAAAAGTAGTTGAGGGGTGATAGAATATATCGTGGAAATGTGATCACTTAGTTGGGGCTCTTCTCGTGCTCACCGTTGTTCAAATAACCAAACTACATACAGTTTTCTGTTCCAAGGCTAACTCTGATATCATGTTGCTCGTTTGCTTGGTTTGTTTTCTAATCTCTGACTCCCAACTGCATTGAGCCCCGTTTAAATGACAGAAAATGCCATTTTTCCAAGACAGCCTCTTACAAATATAGATTAAATAAAGCGTGTGCTGATGAAGGAGAATTTAAAATGGATATATATCTAGTGGGAACGTCAGCCATGGGAATATGCTGTACTACTTCAGGGTAGTTCTAGAGTTTTCTTCCTCTCGTTTTTAAACACTGTCCTTGTTATCAGGTGGGTTTTTGTCTCCATATTAGATGTTCACATCAAAGCTCTATATAGTGTATTTCATAAGGAGATAAAGTGTCTGAAAAATATTTGGTTGGGGCTTTTATACAGGACTGATGCTACTTTCAATCCCAAAGAAACCCACTCTAATAACCATTTTAGTTACTGATATTTTGAGGGGACTGGAATTCTTACTTGGGCCAATGCGGGTGTAACTCTGGCTCCTTGCTAACCATGGTTTGTAGAAGACTGTGCACATTTCTTTCCCCTGACACATCCCATCGTGGAGAAAAGTTGCATGCCTCACCTCCTTTCATAATATTTAAGCAATTTGTCAGCACCAGTACTGATCACTGTTAAGGCCCATCCAGGATATGCCTTGAACCAGGTTCTCAAACTCACTTGGCACCCTTTCTAGTTTAAAGGAAACTGCAGATAGCCTTAACCACAAAAAAGCATGTGGTTTGCACGTATCACTAAACACAAACATGTGGTTTGCGTGTCACACTAAACTGTAATTTAACATTTTGTGCATGATCTAGCTCTCTTCTCCTCCAGCACAGGCACAATAACAAGGCTGGAAGCACCTGATTCCATTTTCAACTAACTGCAGTTTGTAAATCATCTGATTGGGATGATCATATCTTGACTTAATAAGCCAAGAAATGAACAGGCCTCTTATGTACACAGATTTTTCATTCCACAGATTAAGCAACCGTACCAGGAAGGTTCTAATTAACCTCAGTTTCCTGTTTTGTCCAAACGGAGAAACTATTGTTAGCAGCTTCAGAACAAATGAGGAGCTTAAACCATGGTCTGGAGATGGTTTAGGATCCTGGCTTGTTCTGAAGCTAATAACCGTACTTTTCCAGTTTGAATGAAGCAGGAAACTATGTTTAATTAGAGTCTTCCTGAAGAAAAAATTAATGGGGCTGTGGATGCAGACAAAAACATTCATATCTTGGCTTATCCAGATACAGACATCTGAACTGGGTCAATGACAAATCCCCAATAAATTGGAAGGAAGGAGCTACCATATGTGCCTGGGCAAAATACTTACTTATATCTTGACTTACTAAGCCAAGATAGGGTCATCCAAATATGGCCAATGTTCAAATCTGGAATGGTAGTAAGTATCATCTATTTAATCAAACCAGAATTATGAACCATCAAATTACAGAACTGTAGAATTGGAAGGGACCCCTCTGCCCCAAGGGTCATCTAGTCCAACCCCCTGCAATGCCGGAATCTCAGCTAAAGCATCGACGACAGATGGCCATCCAACCTCTGTCTGGAAACCTCCAAGGAAGGAGAGTCCACCATCTTCCAAGGGAATCAATTACTCTTGTCAAGGAGCTCCTACTGCCAGAAAGTTATTCCTGATGTTTAGTTGGAATCTTCTTTCTTGTAACTTGAAGCCATTGTTCTGGGTCCTACCCTCTGACACAGCGGAAAACAAGCTTGCTCCATTCTCCATGTGATAGCCCTTTATATATCTGAAGATGGCTAAGTACCCAATTCTCTTCCTTCCTTGTAAGGCTTGGTTTCAAACCCTTGATCATCTTGGTCACCCTCCTCTGCACACATTCCAGCTTGTCAACATCCTTCTTAAACTGTGGTGCCCAGAATTGGACACAGTATTCCAAGTGTGGAGGCAGAAATGAGCAGAACTATTACTTTCCTTGATCTGGACACCACTGTCGATGCAGCCTAGAATAGTATTAGGGGTTTTTTGTGTTTTTTTTGCTGCTGTACCACACTGTTGACTCATGTTAAGCTTGTGGTCCCCTAAGGCCCCCTAGATCCTTTTCCTAAATAAGCCAGGTGTCCCCCATCTTATATGTGTGAGCTGCTTCTTCCTGCTTAAGTGTAGAACCTTACATTTGTCCCTATTGAAATCCCGATTCTGCCTTCAGCACGTTGGCTACCCTTCCCAGTTCGATTCCGTCTGCAAATTGGTTGTTTGTTGTTGTTGTTTAGTCGTTTAGTCGTGTCCGACTCTTCGTGACCCCATGGACCAGAGAACGCCAGGCACTCCTGTCCTCCACTGCCCCCCGCAGCTTGGTCAGACTCATGCTGGTAACCTCGAAAACACTATCCAACCATCTCGTCCTCTGTCGCCCCCTTCTCCTTGTGCCCTCCATCTTTCCCAACATCAGGGTCTTCTCCAGGGAGTCTTCTCTTCTCATGAGGTGGCCAAAGTACTGGAGCCTCAGCTTCACAATCTGTCCTTCCAGTGAGCACTCAGGGCTGATTTCCTTCAGAATGGAGAGGTTTGGTCTTCTTGCAGTCCATGGGACTCTCAAGAGTCTCCTCCAGCACCATAATTCAAAAGCATCAATTCTTCGGCGATCAGCCTTCTTTATGGTCCAGCTCTCACTTCCATACATCACTACTGGGAAAACCATAGCTTTAACTATACGGACCTTTGTTGGCAAGGTGATGTCTCTACTTCTCAAGATGCTGTCTAGGCCTGTCATTGCCCTTCTCCCAAGAAGCAGGCGTCTTTTAATTTTGTGGCTGCTGTCACCATCTGCAGTGATCATGGAGCCCAAGAAAGTAAAATCTCTCACTGCCTCCATTTCTTCCCCTTCTATTTGCCAGGAGGTGATGGGACCAGTAGCCATGATCTTCGTTTTTTTGATGTTGAGCTTCAGACCATATTTTGCACTCTCCTCTTTCACCCTCAATAAAAGGTTCTTTAATTCCTCCTCACTTTCTGCCATCAAGGTTGTGTCATCTGCATATCTGAGGTTGTTGATATTTCTTCCGGCAATCTTAATTCCGGCTAGGGATTCATCCAGCCCAGCCTTTCGCATGATGAATTCTGCATATAAGTTAAATAAGCAGGGAGACAAAATGCAGCCTTGTCGTACTCCTTTCCCAATTTTGAACCAGTCAGTTGTTCCATATCCAGTTCTAACTGTAGCTTCTTGTCCCACATAGAGATTTCTCAGGAGACAGATGAGGTGATCAGGCACTCCCATTTCTTTAAGAACTTGCCATAGTTTGCCATGGTCGACACAGTCAAAGGCTTTTGCATAGTCAATGAAGCAGAAGTAAATGTCTTTCTGGAACTCTCTAGCTTTCTCCATAATCCAGCGCATGTTTGCAATTTGGTCTCTGGTTCCTCTGCCTCTTCTAAATCCAGCTTGCACTTCTGGGAGTTCTCGGTCCACATACTGCTTGAGCCTTCCTTGTAGAATTTTAAGCATTCCTCCATCCAAGCTGTTTATAAAGATGTTGGAGAGCAGTGTGCCCAGGACAGAACTGTGCGGCACTGCGTTTGTCACTTTTTCCCAGGATGACGAGAAACGATTATTGAGCATGCTTTGGGTTCAGTCAGTCAACCAGCTACAAATCCACCTGAGTTACTTTGTCCAGTCTACATTTTACCAATGGCTCCACAAGAATATGGTCAAAAGTCTTATTGCAGTCAAGATAAACTACATCCATAGCATTCCCCTGATCTACCAAACATGCAACTCTGTAAAAAAGAAATGAGATTCTTCTGGCATGACTTATTTTTGAGAAACCCATGCTGGGCCTTACTAATAACAGAATACTTTTCTAAGTGCTCAAAGACTGTTCAATTATCTGTTCTACAACCTTTCCTGGTATCGATGGCCAGCTCACTGGTTGGTAGTCTTCTCCCCCCCCCCTTTTGAAGAACATTTGCCTGTTTCCAGTCTGCAGGGACCTCACCTGTTCTTTTCCTATCTCGGGCTGCAGCTCCCTCCTTACATCATTTATTCTGTTGTCACCAGGTTGGGCATCACTTTCCTTTTGGGTCAAGACAGGCAAAGTAGGTGTTGAGCAGTTCCTCCTTCTCTCTGTCACCCAACAGCATTTCTCCACCTTCTCCATGCAGAGGACCTACCACTTGCTTGTTCTTACTTTCAACATAGCAGCCAAATAAATGTTATTTTTGTTATTTTTAACCTCTCTTGCAAGCCTGAGCTCATTCTGAGCCTGCGTGACATTCATCCTGTAACTCTTGGCGACTCATGTATGCTCCTTATTTGTGATTTCCCCTTCCTTCCGCTTCTTATATATGCCCTTCTTAAATCTCCTATCATCTCTAAGCTCCTTATGCAGCCACACTGGTTTCTTTAGCTGCCTCCCACTTTTCCTTCTTGTTGGAATTGTCTGCCTTTGTGCCTTCAATATTTTCACCTTTAAGAAACTCCCATCCATATTGGACTCCCTTCTCTTTGAGTACAGGACTTCACCTCGTAGTTCCTTAAACTTTATGAAATCAGCCTTCTTAAAACTCCAGAGTGCATGTCCGACTACTTCAGACATTTTCTGAAACCGACTTGTTTCAATAAGCATTAACTATATGCTAACCGTGGTTTGTCCAGGTTCAGAAATGATGACAAATCACAGTTTGTTGAAAGTGGAATCAAATACCTCTGATCATTTTCTCTCAGCTGTGCCAGAAGGGGGAAAGGAAGCAGCCACGCCTGGGGATCGTGCATGCAGGAATGAATTATGGTCTAGTGTTTTGTGGAAACACAGCTTCTTTATGTGCTGACAGACCGCTTAAGTGCTGTAGAAGGATATAGAGGGGGGGGTGGCTCTAGGGAGTAGGGAGATTGTGGGGAGGAAAAGTGTGTCCCAAGGTCCATTTTTGACATTGCTAGTTTCACTTTGCAGGCAGCCAATACAGTGGCACCTCTAGTTATGGACTCGATCCGTTCCGGGGTGCCGTTCGCACCCTGAAAAGTCCATAACTAGAGTGCCGTTTCTGCGCATGTGCGCACAGCGAAACCCAAAGTATACACTTCTGGGTTTGCCGCGTTCGCAAGCCAAAAAGACGCAACATGAACCTAACGCAACACGAGGTATGACTGTACTGCATCTGCAGGGTCCTTAAAAATTGTGTGTAAGAGACCCAAACCATTTTCGCTCAGTCCCTTTCTCATTTGGATACACAAAACTAACACCCAAGCTGAAAACAGCTATGCCTTTTATGCTGCAAGTTTCTGGTGCTGTGAAAATCATGTCATTAAAACATCTCCATTCACCCAAATTACTCTTCATACACACATGTATATTACAGGGTTTCTGAGGACTGATTTCATTGCAAAATAGGAGATATATATTTCTTAAGCCTGATTCCCCCCCCTTCCAATACCCCACCCCCAGTTATTTTTATGAACATCATATTCCTTGTACATATGCATGCAGCGAAAAGAGGAAATGTGGGGTTGTTTATGGTCTTTGCTTCCTGTGAGTTGGGGAAGACGGGAAGTACCAGAGTAAATTTATTTATAGGGAAGTGTAGACTCCTTTTGTGTATACGTGTACAGAGAGTTGTATATCAGATGTGGCAGCACTTCGCTGAATGTGGAATTGCCCTTTCCATGTAGAAAAGATAATATGAATGTGAGACTTCTAGTTCTATAGATGTGTGCAGGTTCGTGTCCACATGCTAGATATACATGCGGCACACATATACAAGATATGTTACAATGAGTATGTGTCTGGGATAAAGCTCTACGTGTAGAAAGCTGAAATTGTAGTTCTGTTTGAGGGGTTTGGGCTGACTTAAAACTACTGCTTGATGGCCACTCCTTTTGTTAGCATGGACTTCTCTTTTTGTATTTGCTTTTGTTTCTAATATGAAAGCCCTCTAAGCTATTTTCCAGATTCCCTCCTCCTTTTCCATAGCTCTGGCCCTTCCCTCAGTGCCCCCTCTTTCATCTGGCCCTGTCCCAGTCCTGACAAACCAGACAGGAGCTTCCACTGAGTATAGTCCAAGTTACCGTATTTTTCGCTCTATAAGACGCACCAGACCACAAGACGCACCTAGTTTTTGGAGGAGGAAAACAAGAAAAAAAATATTCTGAATCCCAGAAGCCAGAACAGCAAGAGGGATTGCTGTGCAGTGAAAGCAGCAATCCCTCTTGCTGTTCTGGCTTCTGGGATAGCTGTGCAGCCTGCATCCGCTCCATAAGACACACACACATTTCCCCTTACTTTTTAGGAGGGAAAAAGTCTTATAGAGCAAAAAATACAGTAAGTCCAGTCTTGCTACTCCTTTCTTAAAGCAGCTAATTTTAAAGCCAGTCACTTTAACCAATCAACTTTTTTTATTTTCAAAGCATATGTCTTATTGGTTTATTATGCCGAAGCATAAATAAACCCAAATATATATATATATTCAGATGTTTTTGTTTCTATATTCCCCTTTGTTTTCTTCAGGGCGTGCAAGAGGGCAGCCTTTTTCCTCTTAAAATTCCCAGTTCTTACAGTTACCTACTAAATACATTGCTTGGGATGTTGGAAATTGACCTGAAATTCCACCTTGAATGGAGGCAATATAAAGTCCGGGTCATTGATATTTAATATGGTTCAGTTTAGTGTTACACAGCTGCTTGTCTGCAAATAGGTTCTTCATGTTAGACCCTCTTGTGTTCGTTTTAAACTAAAGACCTGTTCGCATGGCCAAAAGGACAAAGCAGGACAGGGATGGTTCAAAATACATCATTACAGCAGGTCTCATCCTAGTGGTCCATGGCTTATCCATCTTTATTTTTCAGCACATGACAAAGGATTCATGCAGAAAGGAGAGCTCAGTTGTGTTGGCTGTCCAATGGACCACTTCCCTATGCAGCCAGATGTAATTCACCTTAAGCTTTAAACGTTGAGCCAAACGGTCATGGAAAAATCACCTCTAAATTGGATTTCTGTAGTTCTCAATAGACGATCCAGCCCCTTCCATAGCACATAAATCTCACTAAAAATTCATAACCATTTCCGAAGTATAATTACCCCTTTACATTTTCTGGGCTTCAATGCTCAGGTCTTCCCATATAATCTGTATCTCACCCCCAGCACTAAAAGTAACTTCTAGCCTCCGACATCCCCTTGTGTCCATGCGCAACAAAAGAGTCAATACTGTAGGGCTAAATGTTTCTGTATTTGTATATAAAAAACACACTTTTTCAGGGCATAAATATATATGTATGCAATTCCCTCCCCCCCTCAATCTCATTCTAAATTCACAAATACATGAGATTATAGCTATGTTTTATGTGGATTTTGGTCCAATTCTGACATTTAGCAAAATGCTGCCCCTTCTGGAGTAGCCAAGCTGCAGTTGCAGTTATATGTCATAAATGAAAGAAGAAAATATTTATGATTATCAAAAGCCATTTGGAATTGTCTCTTAACAAGGAATTTGATTTGTTAAATGCTGCCTGGTGTCAAAAGGGAAGGTGCCTGTTTCTTAGTGTGGGATCCCGTTGATTGTAATAAATTGCCTTTCATTTGAACCCTATTTTTAAAACTGTAAAGATTTGCATTTTGCTGTGAAGAATTTCCCTCCAAATTTTCCTACAACCGGCATGCTTCCATCAATGTATACCTTGCGCATTTATTAGCATTGGTTTCACTGAGGAGATGGTATATTTTGATGCCTCTACAGGAAAACAATATTGCCTCATTGTTCTACCGCAATTAACAACCCGTTCAAGGGTGCAGGTTTTTTTTATTTTTTACAAAGAAATGTCTGGAAATGAGTCATACTTTTTATTCAGTCGGAAAGTTCTTCGGCGAGAACCGTTTCTAAGAATTTCTGGGCCCGTTTTCTACACCATCCTCTTATGTAGCTCTCTTTTCCTACGTCCAAACGGAACGAACTAGTGTGTTCAGGTACAAAATGATGGGAGGGGTGGGGATTTAAGAACGTATGCTTAAAGCATGGCCGGTTTGAGCTGTTCAAAGCCAAAATACCTTCACAATCCAGGTGAAGCTGGAATGGAGGAAGTCATCAAATAATTGGGCTGGCCAGAAAAGGGGAAGGGATGCTCTCGTCTTTTCTTAAGGTTGTCCTAGAAAAAGTGTGCATTTGTGTCATTTCAAAGCTAATGTCCTTAACAGCTTGATATCAGAAGAAGCCTCCTAACACAAAAGCCACTTGTAATATGGAAGAAATTGCAGTGGGAAAAGCAAGGTGAGGTAGCAGCGCCTTGTGGGTGGTGCAACTTGCTAACGCTAACATGTCCTCCAGAGTTACCGTATTTTTCGCTCTATAACATGCACTCGACCATAACACGCACGTAGTTTTTAGAGGAGGAAAATCCGTAGGCATGCCACCCGTAGGCATTCCCTCCATAACACGCACAGACATTTCCCCTTACTTTTTAGGAGGAAAAAAGTGAGTGTTATGGTGCAAAAAATACGGTAACTCCTGCACGGTAGCAAGGATTAGCAGCCTACGCCCATCGGTTCCCATCCCAGCACCTGCTGATTTGTGTTTTTCTTAGCAACGGAAACCTTTAAGCAACCGTTTAAAGGGAGCCTACTCTGTTGACGTGGCACGCATTCACACACACACACACAAAAACCGCAGATACGATGCCTAATCTAAATACGAGTGGATGGGGACAACAATCGAGAACAACACCTGTATCCCTGAAAAAATTCCAGCGTGGCTAGAAATCCGCATTTTAACACAATTTCCAAGGCAGCATTCCAGAGGTGGATAACGAGGCTGCCCTTTGTGCTTTTTAAATTGGAAGAGCCACATGTTCCTCTTACTTCTCAATGAATGTACTGTATTACCATTAATAAGAGAAAAGAAAAAAAAGAATCAATGAAATTATAAGATTGGTCTTTGGTTATCTGGTCCTTGTTTTAATTGGTTTAAGGGTTTTTGTATACAGAAGTTTACATTTTTATGTATATTCTTGTGTAAAAACGGATGTAATATGTGTATAAAACACTGGTATGTATTATCTGTATATAGTGTGAGAAAATGATTTTTCTTTCTTTCTTTTGGATGTATTAATAAATCTTGCTGTGAAGTAGCCTTGGTTTATTTTATTAGAGTGAAAACCTCACCTAAAGGATTTATAAGCTGCTACTTTGAAGGCCAGTCGTATTGCTCTGGATGGCAGTGCTCAGAATATGCATAATGCACAAGGCATGCATTGGTAAGTGATTATATCAAAGAATCCTATGTATGTGGCCTCAAACTCCATTGTGGGAGTCCTCACAGAATCCCGAGGATTTGGGGGTTTCATTATTTTCTTTTGTTTTTCTCCAAATTTCTAGCCCTCAGGAGAAGAACCTGGAAAATGCATGGGCAAATTTTATGTTCTTGCACAAAGGGCTCACTTCAGGAGCATGAAATACAATGCAGATTAGCTATAGTGGTTCAAAGCAAGAGGCATTTTTACTCCATGAGGGATTATAAAAGGCTGAAATGAACATTCTTTTTAAAACCCAGGTGAATAAAAGCACTCGAAACATTTATACACATTATGCAGACTTGTCTGTTTTGCTCAGCTCCTTGCCGTTGCAGAACTTTAGCAGCCCCACATTTCTGGAATGATACTGAGCTGAAGTTTCAAAATGATCTTGAATTTCCAGTGGTCGCCCAGTTGCCATCCTCACGCCAACATATTCCAAAACTATGAGAGCAATTTTGCCAGCTCCCCACAGCCTTTTGGTAGAATAAATAGTTCTACGTCCGCACATGCCATAGCAAATATCTGGTATAGCTGTAGCTGCTGCCTCTGTTTATTCTGAAAGGTAACCGGGTGGTGACCAATAATAGATTTATCTCTGTCATTCAGACATACAAGTCAATTGAGAGTTCCATGAGTTCTCCTAGAATGAAATTTCTAACTCTGCTGAAGTTCGTTCTGTAACATCATGGGCTCGTGTTGGTACAAATCAAATTTTGAGGGGACTGGAAATCAAATTGCTGAATGGTGCAAACTTGAATGTTTCAATTTCTGCCTGGGACTAGTGTGCATTGTGCTCCAGTAGCAACAGTCATTCCAGATTGTCCTTTTTGTGATTTCAGTTTGGTGATCTGAAAGGTCTCAGAAGACATGTTTCTGAAGAAACGTGTGGTTCTCTTCCCCCCACAATCTGCTTAGAAAAAGCCATTTTGCAGAATGTTCTCCTAATCGCCTCCACCATTTGTTTCATTTGCCAGGGGGGAGGGGAACAGTGGCAGTGAGCTGCCATTTTCTTCCCAGAATGCTCTGGAGTGATGCTGGGTCCAGGCCAGTGTGGAGAATGCAAAATGGTGATGCTTGCAGCATCAAAAACACCTAAACCTTGGGGTGGAGGGAAGCTGTGCTGCTTCTAATAGCAAATTCCACAGCCAGGAAACTTGGACAGTTTTGCCTCCCCCCAGTGGCGTCGCAATGGGGGGTCATGGGGGGCGGTACGCCCCGGGTTCCATGTCTGCGCGGGTGACAAGAAGTCACCCTGCAGGGGCTCGCGGCGGCGAGAGCAGCCATCACACCGCCACAGCCTCCCCCTGCATAAATTCAGTGAACCAGTCTTCACATTCTGAGCCCACAAATAAGATGGAGAATTTCCAGAGGTCATTTGTGAGAAGATTCATTTTCGGATTTCTTCTCTAGGCCTCGGTCTGCACTCAGAGCTGCACTGCTCCATCTGGTACTTAATGAACATTCGAAGAAATTTCTTTTACCCGGTTCTGTTGTTTAGTTGTAGTCAGAAGTGAGGGAAGGGTGGTATTAATCCACCAGGACCTTCAAATTCTTTTTCATGTGGACATCAACAAACTTTTTGTCAAATGGGAAGTAAGTACAGAGCTGCGTGATGTTCAGAAACCAAGCAGGTGAAGGTGTTTCCTCTTTGAAGGAAAAACTTCACCTGCTAAATTTCTCTCTGCCAGCTGCTCTTGACCCAAAAGCAGAATCCATCATAAAGTTGGTAATTAGATGATTTATAATGCCAGCCCCAAACCTGTGTTCTTAATGGCAGCCTGAGATGCAAATATAAACTGAGGTGGATCTACACACAGGCAAAAAAAGCTATAAATAAGTCAGAAATTATAACAAAGTAAAATTAAAAACCCTATGGGGGGAAAAGTATAAAATTTTCCTGCTCTCTGGCGCCATCTGGTGTTGCACGTTAATAATAATAGTAGTAGTAGTAGTAGTAATAATAATAATAATAATAATAATAATAATAATAATAATAATTTATTATTTATACCCCACCCATCTGGCTGGGTCCCCCCAGCCACTCTGGGCGGCTTCCAACAAAACACTAAAATACAATAACCTATTAAACATTAAAAGCTTCCCTAAACAGGGCTGCCTTTAGATGTCTTCTAAAGGTTTGGTAGTTATTTTTCTCTTTGACATCTGGTGGGAGGGCGTTCCACAGGGCAGGCGCCACTACCAAGAAGGCCCTCTGCCTGGTTCCCTGTAACTTGGCTTCTCGCAGTGAGGGAACCGCCAGAAGGCCCTTGGCACTGGACCTCAGTGTCTGGGCAGAACGATGGAGGTAGAGACGCTCCTTCAGGTATACTGGACCGAGGCCGTTTAGGACTTTAAAGGTCAGCACCAACACTTTGAATTGTGCTCGGAAACGTACTGGGAGCCAGTGTAGGTCTTTCAAGATCGGTGTTATATGGTCTCGGCGGCTGCTCCCAGTCACCTGTCTAGCTGCCGCATTCTGGATTAGTTGTAGTTTCCGAGTCACCTTCAAAGGTAGCCCCACGTAGAGCGCATTGCAGTAGTCCAAGCGGGAGATAACCAGAGGATGCACCACTCTGGTGAGAGTCCAAGCGAGAGATAACCACTCATGCACCACTCTGAACCACTATAGCACAGTTAAATCGTTTCTTTACTAATGTATCTGAGTCCCAGCTTTTGCAAATGTTAATCTTTGTGCAAAAAGCTCTCCCTGCTTAAATTCTGTTTCACAGGCTACACCTGGAACCAACACCAGCACAAATGTTAGAAAACACCCCTCTTAAATATATTGCTGAATTGCACTTCGAGTGTGTTCTGCAAATAGGAGCAAACCACACCGTTGCTGAAGTCCGGCATGTAGGACTCCCAATTTAAGAGGTTCCAGGAAAAAAGGGGTGGGAGAAGAACAATTAAGAAGGAGGCAAGCATGTCACCTTGAAAAAGTACATATGCAGCCTGCCAGATGAGGAGAGAGATGGAGTTAGGATGGCAATAAGCAGCAGATGAGAGTGGGAAGGACCAGAATTCTAGCCATTCCCAGGACAGAAGAAACAGGACGGCTACAGAAACAATGCACCCATTATTTGATGATGAGACTATTGGCTGTGATGGCTGTGCTGTGCCTATGGGGTTGGAAGAGTTTGTGGAAACTGCAGAAAGAGAGAGGGCTTTCGTGCTTGGGTCCTGCTGCAGGCCGGCCCACCCCTGAGGCAAGGTAAGGCAACTGCCTCAGGCGGCAGAATCCACAGGGGCAGCAGATCCCAATGTAGATCTTTATTCTTCCCTTGTTCATTCACTCCTTCTTCCATGGCAGGGAGGGAGGTGCCGTTGCCTCAGGTGTCAAAATGTCTTGGGCTGGCCCTGGTTTCCCACCTGACAATCCAAATAGGTAAAGGTAAAGGGACCCCTGACCATTAGGTCCAATCGTGACCGACTCTGAGGTTGCGGCGCTCATCTCGCTTTATTGGCCGAGGGAGCCAGCATACAGCTTCCGGGTCATGTGGCCAGCATGACTAAGCCGCTTCTGGCGAACCAGAGCAGCGCACGGAAACACCATTTTCCTTCCTGCCGGAGCGGCACCTATTTATCTACTTGCACTTTGATGTGCTTTTGAACTGCTAGGTTGGCAGGAGCAGGGACTGAGCAACGGGAGCTCACCCCGTCGCGGGGATTCGAACCGCCGACCTTCTGATTGGCAAGTCCTAGGCTCTGTGGTTTAACCCACAGCGCCACCCACGTCCTGACAATCCAAATACTTGATTGTAAATTAAGACATAATTCAGTAGTGATATAAAAGTAGTGTAAGTATATTATTAGCCTACCGTGTTGCTTTTGGATTGTCAGACTGTTCTGCTTGCAACACAGGGGATCTTTTTTGTTTGCCTGGTTTCCCACCGGCATCTAGCTGGCCTCTGTGAGAATAGGATGCTGAAGGAGGTGGACCTGATCCGGCACGCTCTTATGTTCTGATGAATGGGAGTCTCCTCTCACTCAAATATACAGGTGAAACTCGGAAAATTAGAATATTGTGGAAAAGTTCATTTATTTCAGTAATTCAACTTAAAAGGTGAAACTAATATATGAGATAGACTCATGACATGCAAGGCGAGATGTGTCAAGCCTTTATTTGTTATTGTGATGATTATGGCATACAGCTGATGAAAACCCCAAATTAACAATCTCAGAAAATTAGAATATTAAATGAAATCAGCAAAACAAGGATTGCAAATAGACCAGTATTGGACCTCTGAGAAGTAGAAGCATGCATATGTATGTAGCACCCTGCTTGTGGTTAACGCTTAGCTGGAATGAAATATTCAACGCAGCAATAGAGAAATTAAAATAGTAATTTATTTGTCAGACAAATAAATATGAGGCACAGTGGTATATGGTTACCAAGCTCTGGCCTGGCCTCTTGCCATTCTGGCCAGCACTTATATTTCCTTAATCCAGCCCCCTTGCTCCTCCTGTGGCTGCCTCTGTCCAATCAGCCTGGTTGAAATTCCTATTGGCTGTTTGCTAGAACCAATCACAAAAGATACACCCATTTCCTCTTGCCCTATTATGGAAAATAAAAAGCTATATATTCTTCTATCTATAAATGACAAATAAGTAGTAATATATCTTACATGTGTCTCAACAAGGAATCTTAATTACCAGCTCACCTCTTGCCCTCCTTGCCCTATTGCCTTCCAAAACAGATAATTAATCTTGAATTTTTATCTTATGCATATGTCAAAGATTGAGTTCACATCAACATTGAGAGATCTCCTTCATTTGAAGGTTTCTAAACAAAAGGCCTGACAACCATATATCAGGAGCGCTCGATTGGCGTCTTCTGTCTGGCAAGGGGCTTGGCTGGTGGCTGATGGCCCCTGTGATCTCTTCCAACTATATGAAATAAGAATCTAGCATTTCTTAAATCCTTTGCATAATTATATTTAAACTAATATATTTTTAATACATAAATAACCTTTTAAAAGGAAAAGAAATCTTAAAAGGATCTTAGTTTAAGAAAGAAACAGCTTTAGAAAAGATTTCCCAAAATGTTCTCTTTCTGCCAGCTAGATGCTTTTTCACTGCTCTTGACCTTTTTTAACCTTAGGAAGAAGATATGGCTCATTTTACTATTTATCCACTCTTAATTTGTAGGGTCAGTGTAACCTTGGCTGTCAGCCTGTAATTCCCTTTTTACGACTTTGAGAATTGTTTTCTGCTATAAATCAGGGGGGCCCCTTGTCTAGGAGTAAAAATATCTTGCCAAGGTTTTTAGGCAACTGGTCTTCTGCCTGGCATGAAACAGAACATTTTTAAACTCATTCTTAAAATACAAGCCCTGATCAAACATATAAGCTTTAATAAAAATGCAGGCTTATGATTAGATGCCTCATGTACTCAGTACTTGGTTTGGGCCCCTTTTGCATCAGTTATTGCCTCAATGCGGCGTGGCATGGATGCTATCAGCCTGTGGCACTGCTGAGGTGTTATGGAAGATCAGGAAGCTTCAATAGCAGCCTTCAGCTCTTAACAACAACAACAACAACAACAACAACAACAACAATAATAACAACAACAATAATAATAATTTTTTATTTATACCCCGCCCTCCCCAGCCAAGGCCGGGCTCAGAGCGGCTTACAAGCAATAATAAAAACAAGTTGAATGATTACAACTTAAAAACAAAAATAAAATACAACATTAAAATATTAAAATGTAGCCTCAACGCAGGAGAAGGAAAGGAAAAAAGAAAGAGGGAGGGAGGGAATCAAATTGGCTCCAAGCCAAAGGCCAGGCAGAACAACTCTGTCTTACAGGCCCTGCGGAAAGAAATCAGATCCCGCAGGGCCCTGGTCTCATGAGGCAGAGCGTTCCACCAGGCCGGAGCCAGTGTTGAAAAGGCCCTGGCTCTGGTTGAAGCCAATCTAACTTCCTTAGGGCCCGGGACCACTAGGGTGTTGCTATTTATGGACCTTGAGGCTCTCTGTGGGGCAAACCGGGAGAGGTGGTCCCGTAGGTACGAGGGTCCTAGGCCGTGAAGGGCTTTAAAGGTCAAAAGCAGCACCTTAAATCTGACCCTGTACTCCACCGGGAGCCAGTGCAGCTTGAAAAGCACTGGGTGAATATGCTCCCATGGCAGAGACCCCGTGAGGAGCCTTGCTGCAGCATTCTGCACCCGCTGGAGTTTCTGGGACAGCTTCAAGGGCAGCCCCGCATAGAGCGAATTACAGTAGTCAAGCCTGGAGATAACTGTCGCATGGATCACTGTGGCCAGTGATCACTCTTCTGCATTGCTCGGTCTCATGTCTCTCATCTGTCTCTTGGCAATGCCCCATAGATTCTCTATGGGGTTCAGGTCAGGCGAGTTGGCTGGCCAATCAAGCACAGTAATCCCACGGGCATTGAACCAGGTTTTGGTACTTTTGGCAGTGTGGGCAGGTGCCAAGTCCTGCTGGAAAATGAAGTCAGCATCCCCATAAAGCTCGTCTGCGGAAGGAAGCATGAAGTGCTCCAAAATCTGCATTGACCCTGGACTTAATGAAGCACAGTAGACCAACACCATCTGATGACATGGCTCCCCAAATTAACACAGACTGTGGAAACTTCACACTGGACTTCAAGCATCTGGCATTTTGTGCCTCCCCATTCTTCCTCCAGACTCTGGGTCCTTGGTTTCCAAATGAGATGCAAAAGCTGCTCTCATCAGAAAAGAGATTTGGGGACATATCTCGCTTTGCATGTCATGAGTCTATCTCATATATTAGTTTCACCTTTTAAGTTGAATTACTGAAATAAATGAACTTTTCCACGATATTCTAATTTACCGAGTTTCACCTGTATGTCATGCTATAGTGCTTGCTCAGAGACGAGCAGCAACGTCCAGAAGGGGCTGAGGAAGAATGGCGAGTACAGGGGTACCTCGGTTTAAGAACAGCCCTGTTTACGAACCATTTGGTTTATGAACTCCGCAAAACTGGAAATAGTGTCCTGGTTTGCGAACTTTACCTTGGTCTAAGAACGGAGTCCGAATGGTGGAAGGGCACCAGCAGTGGGAGGCCTCATTAGGGAAAGCATGTCTCGATTTAAGAACGGTTTCGGTTTAAGAATGGACTTCTGGAACGGATTAAGTTTGTAAGCCGAGGTACCATTGTATTTATAACTAGGAGTTTCAACGGCTGCTGGTGTAGCTCTGTAGCTGTGGACCAAATGCAGCCCAAAGTTAAAAGCACAAGCCTGTGCCTGCCTAAACTCCAAAACTCCAAAACTGATTTTATAATGAATTGATTTTAGAATATTGTATTAATTTACTGTTGTTAGCTGCTCTGAGCCCGGCTTCGGCTGGGGAGGGCGGGATATAAATAAAATTTATTATTATTATTAAAGTAAGACCCATTGAGTTCAGTGGGGCCGACTTCCACCGAACTATAAATAGGATTGCAGCCTAAGAAACTATTTAACTGAGGGCTCAGATTAGATGCAAGTCCCATTGTTATTGTCAGGCCCAGGGGTCAGCAGGCTTTTTCAGCAGGGGGCCGGTCCACTGTCCCTCAGACCTTGTGGGGGGCCGGACAATATTTTTTGGGGGGGGGAAATGAACAAATTCCTATGCCCCACAAATAACCCAGAGATGCATTTTAAACAAAAGCACACATTCTACTCATGTAAAAACACCAGGCAGGCCCCACAAATAACCCAGAGATGCATTTTAAACAAAAGGACACATCCTACTCATGTAAAAACATGCTGATTCCCAGACCATCCATGAGCCAGATTTAGAAGGCGATTGGGCAGATCCGGCCCCCGGGCCTTAGTTTGCTTACCCATGGTCAGGCCAAACAAAGGGGAGAAAATGCTGAAGGAGGAGGCATGCATTTTATTTTTATTTTTTTTACTTTGGCATCCGAAGCTCTTCGCATGCTGAATTTTGACTGGTACCTGTTAAACCTTTTCACCTTTGAAGTGAAACCTGTGGTATGTGCCTTTGGGCTGCATTCGTCTGTTTCGTAGCTGCTCCCAGCAAGGAGCCAAGCAGGTTTATGTTTATAACCTGCTTTAGTGCTATCCCAGTGGCTCCCAGGAAAGTGCACAAAAATAACACAAAATATAAAAACACAGGTAGCACTATTGTATCTCCAGGGAGGTTATTTAGGTTGTGGAAACACCAATGGGGAGGGAGGGTTAACCCTGCTTCCCTCAGTGCTCAAAAAGACAGAATGGGAGAGATCATAAATCCAACTCTGAATTTCCCAGAACTCATCAGTTTCTACCTCACTTGCTTGCTGTCCCTCAGCTGCACTGGGATTTAGGATTGTCCATGCCAAACAGTCCTCACCACCGATAGGGCTGAATTTATCAGTTTTGGTTTCTCTCGGTTTCTCAGTTTTCCAGGCTTAAATTCAGTTATCCTCATTTTCACATCAGTTTGCAATTAAAACAAACAAGCCAAGCCTTGTGAAAATTCACCAGGATCTTAGAGTGAATTTTACTCCAACATGCACAATTTTATTCACAATTTTGCTTTACATATATGCATTTCTGTCAAGCAAGCTTCCCTGCTTTTCCCTTAAACATCCCAAACGTACGTTATTTCCACTAATATACGCATTTTCACGCACAGTTTCACTTGCATTGCCTGGCTGGGAAACTGCATTGCAAACTCCGTAGAAATGCTAAGATTGAGTGGTAGCTGTGCTTTGGTTTGCTGATTGTTTTGGAATGTTTGAATTAACGTAGCTTTGCCTTCAAACACAAACTGAATCAAACTTTCCCCCCATCCCTACTCACAGGAAAGCCACAACATTGCGCTTGACAAGAAACGGCATCCCTAGAAATGTGTATATTTGTGTGTGTTTCTCTCTCTCTCTGTGTGTGTTTGTGTGTGTGTGTGTGTGTGTGTGTGTGAGAGAGAGAGAGAGAGAGAGAGAGAGATTTGAAAATAGTCCTGCAATGAGGAATTTCAAATGAGTGGCAGCATGAGAAGGAAAATGGTACTTTCAACTGTCACTTCTTGAATGGGTGTGCTAATGCTGTTTCTGTTATTTAAGCTCTCTAGCCTGTAATCATCCCATTTCTTGCCAGACAGAAAGTGTCTCCTGTTTTATTAATATTATTGCTGAATTTGTGGTTGTGAAAAGATGCTGAACTGACATCCTTGGGCACTGACTGGCTTTTATTAAATAAACAGAACGGATTTATTATAGTCCATAGACAAAGCTGTTGATATTCCAGCCATGGACACGAGCCAGAAAGAAAGAAAAAATGCCCCAGATTCTGCGAGGAGGAAGCGCAGATTCTGTCCTCAAAATAAATGGCGGAAACATGTTTCCTGCATGCAAGCGTGTTACCACCTTGTTCTGAACCTGATCCAGAGCAACTTTTACAACGTGCGTAATCTTTTTGGCAAGGAATGGGGTGGTGACACTGGAAATGGACTGGTGGGGAGGCTGGGGATTTGCCAGACTACTGCCTTAACAGGGCTACCATGTTCACTTTTCACGAAGTGCCTACAAAGATCGGAAGCTGCCGAAGGGAAATCTCAGTTTGTATGCCTCCAAATCTTGGAGCCAGCAGAGGATAGTGGCCAAAGCCCATGAGAGCAGAATCGACAGCTATGCGTAACAGAGGCCCTGGTGCTGTTTCCAAAATGATTTAGCAAAACGTCCTTCTCCTCCCCATCTCCAGCTGGGTTACTGTCCTCGCTGGTCCACTGATGGGCACTGATAGAGCGTGTTCTCATTAAAAGAGAGCACGTGTTGCGGTGGGAGCCAGCCAAGACACCCCTCTGTTGCCAGGCAGTTTGGGATGGGATGGCTCTGGCAGAGATTGGTAGCCTGAGTTGCTGGGGTAATTTTGATGTTGCCAATTTGAGGGTGGGAACAGAGGTTCTTTAAACAGTGCTCACAGCAATCTGCTTTCTCTTACGCTGCGTGCACCGGATCACCCGCCCTCCCTCCCTTAATTTGGGACTTGTGCATTGACCTGCTATGCCTGTCATGGGGTCGTTGGCCGTTGGGGCAGGGGCCTGGTAGGAATTTTGTCCATTGGGCTGAATGGCTGGGGCCATTTGGTTTTTGCCTACTGCGTAGCAAATCGTCACAACTTGTAAGGTTGCGGTTAGGCATTGGTTCAAATTGGTTGGAGGAGGGGTAAGGATTGGCTGGGCCTGCCCCTCCAATGCTGCTGCTGTAAGGGAATTCCGTTAAAGGAATTCAGGAGCTTGCCATCCTTTCGTCCACACCCCTGGAATTGGGTTCGGGCCGCGTAAGCCCCTGGGAGCATGCGGGGAGAAGCTAAGGGCCTGTGGCGCAGCTCCAGTTTCCCCCAACATTGTTTCCCCTCCCTGACTTTCGCTGGAATCCGGAAGTCAGTTCTGTCCCCAGGCGGGGGGACAGATAGTCCTAACCAATGCCTAAGCAACCACTCACATCCATGTATGTTAATAAAGTTGTGGCCAAAATTATGCCAAAAACCTTAAAACTAAAATTCTGTGTGAAGTGTGTGTTATTGGGGTGGGGGTGTCTTGGGGACCTCGACACGCAACAAACCTTGCTTGCCAAGGAACAACTGGGACCGCCCTTCTGATATCCGGTGATGGGCAGGTGGGCATGGCTTGAGGGAAACGGCCTCAGGGGTCAAATTGGGCCAGGCGTGATTGGCAGGCACGAGTGTGGCGATCACACAGGGTCCCCAGACGTTTCACCATCTATTGATCCCTGTGCCACCACTTTATTTCTCGTTGCCACCACCCAGGCCCTACCTGGTACAATACAGTGGTGCCCCGCAAGACGAACGCCTCGCAAGACGAAAAACCCGCTAGACGAAAGGGTTTTCCGTTTTTCGAGGCGCTTCGCAAAACGAATTTCGCTATGGGCTTGCTTCGCAAGACGAAAACGTCTTGCGAGTTTTGCGAGTTTTTTCCCTTTCTCTCCCCTTTTTCTAAGCGGCTAATAGCCGCTTAGCTGCTTTGCTGCTAATCCGCTAATAGCCGCTAATCCACTAAGCTGCTAATAGGGATGCTTCGCAAGACGAAAAAACCGCTAGGCGAAGAGACTCGCGGAACGGATTATTTTCGTCTTGCGAGGCACCACTGTACTGAATCCAGTCAGGGTTAAATTGGAACATAAACTTCTGTTTATTTATTGCAGTTTAACAAGCGTGTGGTTTCATAAACAGTATCGGTCAATTACATTCATGGGGTGCCTATCCAGACCCCTAACTTCCGCTACCTGCTCTCACTCACTAAACCACCTCTCAGATATTTATTTGTCTTCCTAGCTCCTAACTGTTCCTGACTCAGCTTATTTCGCTACACTAACTCAGCCTACCCACAAACTCTATCCCAATTCACTCCCACTCCAACCAACCACCCATCTCCCAATGAACTCCTCAACGAACTCTTAACGAACACCCCCCTTTGCCCCTCCCAGAGCTGGTTTTATAGTCCCACTGACTCCACCCCCCTGGGTCCTGACCAGGCAACCTGTTTATCTATTTCACCTCCAGCACTCTATCATATGTTAACATCACAACGAGGAAATCCAAAAATATTGTTTTCCACAAATCCAAAATCTGTATGGAATTACAGAAAAGGGGCTGCCCATTGTGTGGTGAGGCAGCGATATCTACTTAGGACACTTCTTGACTGTTGCTGTTTTGGAGGTGGGTTGCAGGCATGTACAGGCAAATTCAGATTGCACTAAAGAGTCGGGGATCACAGTAGCCTGATCTGATGTCTTATATCACCTCTGTGCAAACAAGTACCATCGACCATAACATCCTTCTGGACCGTCTAGAGGGGCTGGGAGCTGGGGGCACTGTCATACAGTGGTTCCGCTCCTTCCTCCTGGGCCGTGTTCAGAAAGTGGTGGTGGGGGATGAGTGTTCAGACCCCTGGGCTCTCACTTGTGGGGTGCCTCAGGGTTCTGTCCTCTCCCCCATGCTTTTCAACATTTACATGCAGCCGCTGGGAGAGATCATCAGGAGGTTTGGGCTGGGTGTTCATCAGTATGCGGATGATACCCAGCTCTACCTCTCTTTTAAATCAGAACCAGTGAAGGTGGTGAAGGTCCTGTGTGAGTGTCTGGAGGCAGTTGGAGGATGGATGGCGGCTAACAGATTGAGGTTGAATCCTGACAAGACAGAAGTACTGTTTTTGGGGGACAGGAGGCGGGCAGGTGTGGAGGATTCCCTGGTCCTGAATGGGGTAACTGTGCCCCTGAAGGACCAGGTGCGCAGCCTGGGAGTCATTTTGGACTCACAGCTGTCCATGGAGGCACAGGTCAAATCTGTATCCAGGGCAGCTGTTTACCAGCTCCATCTGGTACGTAGGCTGAGACCCTATGTACCTGCGGACTGTCTCGCCAGAGTGGTGCATGCTCTGGTTATCTCCCACTTGGACTACTGCAATGCACTCTATGTGGGGCTACCTTTGAAGGTGACTTGGAAACTACAACTAATCCAGAATGCGGCAGCTAGACTGGTGACTGGGGGCGCCCGCCGAGACCATATAACACTGGTCTTGAAAGACCTACATTGGCTCCCAGTATGTTTCCGAGCACAATTCAAAGTGTTGGTGCTGACCTTTAAAGCCCTAAACGGCCTCGGTCCAGTATACCTGAAGGAGCGTCTCCACCCCCATCATTCTGCCCGGACGTTGAGGTCCAGCACCGAGGGCCTTCTGGTGGTTCCCTCATTGCGAGAAGCAAAGCTACAAGGAACCAGGCAGAGGGCCTTCTCGGTAGTGGCACCTGCCCTGTGGAACGCCCTTCCAGCAGATGTCAAAGCGATAAACAACTACCTGACATTCAGAAGACATCTTAAGGGAAGTTTTTAACGTGTGATATTTTACTGTATTTTTGGTTTCTATGGAAGCCGCCCAGAGTGGCTGGGGAGGCCTTCGGAGCTGTTCATGGACCTCCTGTAACTCCTCTGCCAATGCCTCTGCTCCCTGCGGCTCCCCTTCCCCCTCTTTCTCTAAGCCCGGGAAGGTCCTGGGATGTCGCCCATTGTTGGCGAAAAATGGTGTCATCCCCGTGGACACGTGTTTCGTGTTGTTGTAGGCAAACTCGGCCAGCGGTAGGTAGTCCACCCAGGTCGAGGGCTGCTGGTTCGCGTAGCATCTCAGGTACTGCTGCATGATGGCGTTGACCCTCTCCGCTTGTCCGTTGGTCTGCGGGTGTCTTGCCGACGCTAGGTTGACCTTGACGTTCAGGATCCCCATCAGCTTCTGCCAGAAACTCGAGATGAACTGGCGCCCTCGGTCGGACAGGATAGACCGTGGCAGGCCGTGCACCTTGAACACGTGGTCTATGAACAGCTTGGCTGTCTGTTCCGCTGTGGCCACCTTCGCGCAAGGAATGAACTGCGCCATCTTGGTGAACATGTCGACTACCACGAGTACTGCTGTTTTGCCCCTCGAGCTGGGCAGATCAGTGACAAAGTCCAAGGCCACCCTCTCCCACGGTTCGGACGGGGTCTGTAATGGTTCCAACAGTCCCGCCGGCGGTCTGTGTACTGGCTTGGCCCTTTGGCATGTGTCGCACCTCGTGACATAATCCGCGACTTCTCCCCGCATCTTGGGCCACCAAAAGTCTCTGGCTACTAATTCCACCGTCTTGTCCTTGCCGAAATGTCCGGCGCTGGGTGCGTCGTGTAGCTGTTGCAGTACTCTCGCGCGGAGTTCATCTCCCGGCACGTAGATGGCCCCTTTGCAGAGGAGCAGTCCGTCGCGTATCTGGAACTCGTCGTCCTTCGCTGTGCCACTGCGCACCTCCTCCATCTTGGATCGTGCGAAGGAATCCGTTCGAAGCTCGCGCCGTATTGCTTCCAGGTCCACGGTGGCCGAAGCGCATGCCCACGCCTTAGGTGCGAAAATGTGTTTGGCCGCTACCGGTGCTGCTTCCTCCAGATACTGCGGCTTCCTGGATAGCGCATCAGCCATGATGTTGTTGTCTCCGGGGATATATTCTATCCTGAAGTCGAAATCCGCAAAGAACTCCGCCCAGCGGATGTGTCTCTGGTTCAGGAACCGCGCCGTGCGCCAGTATTCCAGGTTCTTATGGTCCGTGCGAACTTGCACTGTGTGTTTGGCTCCGATGAGGAAGTGCCGCCACGCCTTGAAGGCTGCATGAATGGCCAGCAACTCTCTGTCCCAGATGGTGTAGTTCTGCTCCGACTTGCTGAGTTTCCTGGAGTAGAAGGCGCACGGCCTCCAATCCCCTTGCGGGTCTTGCTGCAACAGGACTGCCCCCACGGCTCTGTCGGAGGCATCCGTCTCAACCCTCATGGGTCTGCTGGGGTTCACATGTAGCAGTTGTTCTTCGGAAGCGAAGAGACGCTTGATTTTCTGAAAGGACTGCTCCGCCTGCTCCGTCCAGATGAACTTCTTCTTCTTGGAGCTGAGGGTGTCCGTGATGGCCGCCGTCTGCATAGCGAAACCCTTGATAAACTTGCGATAAAAGTTGGCAAAGCCGACAAACTTCTGGACCTCCTTCCGATTGCACGGGCTTTTCCAGTCCAGTACCGAGCGTACCTTGGCGCTGTCCTTGTCGGACAGCTTGTAGCCCAGGAAATCCACCTCCGTCATGTCGAACTGGCACTTCTCCAGTTTGGCGTAAAGTCTGTGCTCCCGTAGTCTTTGCAGGACTTCCTTGACATCTCTCTCGTGAGCCTCCTGCGATTCCGAGAAGATCAGAATGTCGTCCAGGAAGCAGACGCACTTCTTGTAGAGGAGCCCCGCTAACACGTGATGCATGAAGGCTTGGAAGCAGTGGGAGCCATTTTGTAAACCGAACGGCATAACCCTATATTCATAGGTGCCCAAGGGCTTAAACATGGCCGTCTTCCACTCGTCGCCCTCCCGCATGCGTATAAGATTGTACGCCCCTCGTAGATCCAACTTGGTGAAGATGCGTCCCTTCCTCACTGTCGCGAGCAAGTCGTCGATCTTGGGCATCGGGAAAGCCGTGGGCTTGGTTTTCGAGTTCAAGATTCTGAAATCAACTACCAACCTCTTTTGGGGCGTGTCTTTTTTCTTCACGAAGAACACAGGACTGCCCCCCACTGCTTTGGATTCCCGGATGAATCCCCGCTTCAAGTTGTGATCTATGAACTCTCTGAGCTCTTGCAGTTCGTCTTCAGACATGGAATACAGTTTTCCCGTCGGCAGCGTCGCCCCCGGCAGGAGGTCAATCTTGCAGTCGTAGGGTCTGTGGGGAGGCAGCTTGTCCGCTTCCTTCTCGCAGAAGACCTCCAAAAACGCCTTGTACTTGTCGGGTACCGCTTGCAGCATGCCCAGTTGTAGCTGTGGGTCATCCTCTTGCCCCTCGTCTTCCTGGTTAGTCATGATGCAATGTTCTGCGCAGTAGGAGGAGCAGAAGGTCAATTTACGCTGGTACCATGCCAATGCCGGGCTGTGCCTGTCCAACCAGCTCATGCCCAACACTATGGGCGTGTCTGACAGTTGGGTGACGTTGAAGCTGATGACTTCGCGGTGATTTCCAATTCGCATCACCATTGGCGGCGTTTGCTGTACCACCTGTCCCCCCAGCAATTCTCTTCCATCGACTGTCACTACTTTTAGGGGCATCGTGGCAGGCAGGAGTGCTATGCTATGTTGCTTGATGAAATCCACTTCTATAAAGTCTGCATTGCTACCAGAGTCAATGGTAATAGGGACTTCCATGGTGAGCCCATTGGGAAGCTGGAGTGCTGCGGTGAGCTGCACCACTGGTTTGGGCGGGAGGGGGTCTGTGGGCTGTAAGATTCCTGGGGACTGCTTCACTGACTCGTCTGGCTGGGCCCCAGTGGCTCTGCTTCCAGCCAGACTTCGTCGTTTCCCTGCTGTGGTTCTCTCTGCTGAACTGCTTCTGTTACTGTTGCTGAGGCTGCAGTGTGCTTGTGGAGCCTCTGGGGGCACTCTTTTGCCATGTGCTGAGCACTGTCGCAGATGTAACACTTCCTGTTCCCTCTAGGAGGCTTCACTTTGGCTGCTCCCAGTGTTAGGGCTCTGGTTGCTGACTCAGCCTTGGCACCACCTATCTCCATCGGCTCCTCTCCCCCTCCCAGTGGAGGCGTGGATTGAGCGCACGCTGAGTCCCTGGGAAAGAAGGGAGGTGCTCTCGCTGGTGTGCGTCCCCAACGCCCTTCGTCTTTGCTCCAGGGACGTTCTTCCAGACGCACCCCAATCGTCAGCGCTCTCTGGACAACTTCTTGAGTGCTCTGGGGTCTCTCCCCCCTTGCGATTTCGTCTTTCACAGCCCCGTTCAGCCCCTCCCAGAACAGGTCCCTGACGGCCGCTGAATCTTTTTCCCATCCCAGTGCGTTGACCAATGCAAAAAAGCGGGAGTGATATTGCCTCACAGTGGCTCTGCCTTGTTTCAATCCATGTATCTCTTTTCTGGCGACATCTACATCTATCGCTGATAAAAAACAAGCATCCATTGCCTTAATGAAGGCATTCGCGTTTTGGAGGGCTGGATCATTATCTCTCCACAGATTGCGCAACCACGCTTTAGCTTCTCCATGGAGATGCGTTAGTATGAAGCCTACTTTCTCCTGCTCATCTCTAAAGTCCTTCTCCAGTAACTTTAGCGCAAAAACCACGTCTGCTCTGAAGTTAGGATAGTGCTGCAGACTCCCATCGAAATGAGACACAAGGCTGCCTCCTCTCTTTCCCAGCCCAATCCCTTCTGGTCTGGCTCCCGGTAGCCCCTGTTTAGTCAACATTTCCAACCTGGCTTGCAGATCCTTGCAGACAGCAGCTGCTTCCTCTTCTCTCCTCCTGGACGCTAGTATTTCTGCGTTAAGTTGTGTCACTGTGTTTTGCAGGGCTGCCATTTGTTCTTCGGTAGTCATCTTGTGCTGCTTTCGTGAGCTTGCGAAGTACCAATCTTCGCCCCTCGCTGCGTCCACTCATGTTGCGAGGTTTTTAGAGAGACGGGACTTACTGTCAGAGCTGCCTCTAGGTCCCAGCTCACAGAGGACCAACGCTAGGCTGTAGTAATGTACAAAAGTCTTTATTGAAGTTCAGTTTCCATTTCAAAGCCACAGCGTGCAGCCCTACGTCTTAAACCCTAGATCGGCGAAGTCCCGTCTGAATCTCCTCCCCTATGACACCAGTTTAAGATCCTAGCCCTGCTTCACCTTTTACGCTGCTCTCTCCTCCTCTGGGTCCTCCTGCCCGCTGGGGCATTGCCCTTTCTGGACTCTTCCGACACTGAGTCGCTTAGCTCCTCCCCCTCCCTCCGGCGGGCTTTAGGACCCGGTTCCCAATCCTCATTCTCTGCTGTCCCGCGCTCCTGTACATTTGAACTTGCCTCTTGCGCCAGCCCAGTGACCTTTCTCCTAACCGTTACAGTACTTCGGTCACTGCTTCCCTCTTCCGGGACACTGGCCGGATCTGACCTCTCCTCCGTTGTCCGACTTTCTGATGGAGGCGTGGTCAGCCCTGCCTTATCTTCTCTCCCTGGTGGGGAATGCACTGGCCCCGATCCTTGGGACTCTTCCCCCCCACTCTGCTCTGGTGGGGAAGCTGGTCCTGATTTCCAGCTACTGCTCTGGGAGTCCCTGCTGCCCCCTTGCTCCTGGGGCATTCCCCTTGGGAACCCCCTACCCCTGGCCCCTGGCGCCCCCTTCTGTGAATCTTCCGATTCGCTGGAGAGGCTCATGGAATCCCTCGGTCCACTGTCCTCTTCTCCTACGCTCCCCTCGGATTCTTCCCCTTCGCTCTCCATCTCCTCTCTTCCCTGTGCCTCTGCTCCTGAGCCCCTGACAGCGGGGTATAAATAATAAACTATTATTACTATAAGTAGGCCTGGATGCTCAGTGAAAAGGGATTGCTATATATATAACCTCTCCACAAACTCTGTGCAAACGAAAAGCACATGCCTGCTTTTTTGGGGGAGAGCTGGTCTAGGGAAGGGGGAAGAAAAGTAACCAGAGGTGGCACTCCTTCAAAAATCCGAATGTGCCCATGGGCCTGAAAAGATTGGTGTCCCCTGTGAGGCTTTCTGGGGCCAGATCAGGTCACCTGCCAAAAGACATCTGACTTTTTCATAATATTTTATGAAATGTGAGTTCTTGTTGGGTTTAATCATAACGCGAGTTGTTGTTGTGTTTGTTCAGATGCTAGTCTTTAAAACAGCATTAATTTCCCCAGTGCAAGGTTAGCCCAACTGTTGCCCTCCAGAAATGTTGTTGGATTCTAGTTCCCACCAGTCCTAGCCAGCATGGGATGAAGGGTAGGGTTACCAGACGTCCCCGGATTTGCAAATCTGTCCCCAGACAAATTCTGCCCCCGGAATGTCTCCAGATTTGCAAATCTGTCCCCGGGAAATGTGGCAGTGGGAGCCTCAGCAGTCCAGAGCCACCCTGGTAGCGCAGTTGGCTCTGGCTGGCTCCGGGCTGCTGACTGCCGCTGCCACTGCCAAAGGGGAACCGGGACGTCCGGCGGTACAGATCTCCTGCCCCCGTCCCCCTTTGTTTTGATGGGGGAGGCGCAGCAGTTGTGGGTGGGCGGCCGCTGCCCCGGGGCAGGGCGCAAGGCGTGTGGTTCCTCTGCCAGACAAGGTGCAAAGCCCTTCTTTCGCACCCTGTGAAACATAAATGTGCAGAGTTTTATAAAAACTGGGCAATGGCGTGCCACCCATCCATGACTCCTGAGCCTCCCCCAATCTCCTGCCCCCTTCCCCCTTTGTTTTGACAGATTGGGGGAGGCTCAGGAGCCGTGGGCGGGCAGCCATTGCCCAGTTTTTTAAAAAACTCTGCACATTTATGTTTCACAGGGTGCGAAAGAAGGGCTTTGCACCTTTATACAATATGCATGTGTGCTTGGGCCCAGGGTCTTTTGCCTCACCACCCCCACTGCTGACTCCCTGTTGCTACTCAGCTTCAAAACAACAACAACAAAAGTGTCCCCGGATTCATTGAAAAAAATCTGGTAACCATAATGAAGCGTGCTGTAGTTCAGCAAATATGTGGAGGGCACCCAATCCTACCCCCCCTTGCTGTCCTATGGTGCAACTCTGGCTTCTCTGCTCCACGGACAGCATTTCCATTTCAGCGGCTGAATACGGCTGTCAAGGAAGCTACACAGGAATCTTAAGAGAATATCATTTTGCACATTGAGTGTAAGGGGAATTTCTGAAGGGTTCGACACTGGTGCTCGTTTTCCGAAGGATGGAAGGAAGGAAGGAAGGAAGGAAGGAAGGAAGGAAGGAAGGTGTGACATTTGCCCTCCTAGGTGACATCATGCTGGGTCATAAGGAAAGGGTTAAATGAGTGTGAAGTAATTAGCCGGTGGGAACCCAAAGGGAGGAGTTAGAGTTAGAGTTAGTGTTAGTGTTGTTAAGGAGTCAGTCGGGTGTTAGAGAAGAGAGAGGGAGGATAAGTCTATGGGTCGGGATAGTTTGATGTGAGAGAGTGAGAGAATCTGTTAAGAGGAGTCAGATAGACAGCTGGGATAATCAGTTAGAAGTTATTAGGAAGGTATAGGCCGGTAAAGAAACTAAGATTAAGAAACTGACAAGAAAAATTACAGTGGTGCCTCGCAAGACGAAATTAATCCGTTCCGTGAGGCTCTTCGTATAGCGGTTTTTTCGTCTTGCGAAGCAAGCCCATTGACAGCTTAGCGGATTAGCGCTATTAGCGGTTTAGCGGCTTTTAGCGATCAGCTGTTAAGCGGCTTATCAGCGGATCAGCTGATAAGCAGCTTAGCGGCTTAGGAAAAGGGGGAAAAAAGGGAAAAAACCCCGCAGGAACTCGCAAGACATTTTCGTCTTGCGAAGCAAGCCCATAGGGAAATTCGCTTTGCGAAGCGCCTCCAAAACGGAAAACCCTTTCGTCTAGCGGGTTTTCCGTCTTGCGAGGCGTTCGTCTTGCGGGGCACCACTGTATCTGAAAGCATAAACTTGTTAATGCTTATAAAATAAACTTGTTTATTTGGTTTAATGTTAACAACTGTCGGGACTCCGTGTGTACCTGAGAGAAACGGGTTGGTGGCAGCGGGGAAGCGAGCACAGTGGTGGCACAGGGATCAATAGACCGTCAAACGTCCGGGGACCCTGTGTGATTGCCACAGTTGGCTTTGTGGATCAAGCCTTATTCGGCAAGCCCCTCTGCAGATCCCAGAGGATGCAAATGGGTGACCCACTTGTGCGGGAAAGTCATATTGCAGATGCTCTAAGATAGGTTGCAGCATGACTTCTTTCCGTGCCAGTGTGGTATAGTGGTTAAGAGCGGTAGATTCATAATCTGGTGAACCGGGTTCGCTTCCCTGCTCCTCCACATGCAGCTGCTGAGTGACCTTGGGCTAGTCACACTTTTCTCTGAAGTCTCTCAGCCCCACTCACCTCACAGAGTGTTTGTTGTGGGGGAGGAAGGGAAAGGAGAATGTTAGCCGCTTTGAGACTCCTTCGGGTAGTGATAAAGCGGGATATCAAATCCAAACTCTTCTTCTTCTTCTAACGCAACCCCGCATGCACATTTGCAGGAGACGTGTGGCATGGTGGATTCAAGCGTTTTGGCCCAACGACAGCTCCTGCAGCAGCTGTGAGGGCTTGACCCCTCTCCCAGCTCTGCTCAAGCCCTGAGAAGAAGATCTAACAGCCGAGGTGGCTTATCTGTCTCCCAGCCCTTCACTGAGCACAGAACCCACACGGCTTGGTCTGCTGCCCAGTGCCCTTGCCTCAGGATCCCATTTCCGATTGCTGTGCGTTCAAGTTATTGTCACGAGGCGGGTGCTGCCAATTGCTGGGAGCATTGATTGGTGTCTTGGATGACTTTCAGCACATCCCCATCTTCCAACAATAAATATTCTCATGTTCCCACCAGCAGCCAACGCTTCCTTGCCTGCAGAAGGGACACCAAAGCTGCGACTCCTGCTTTGAAAAGATGAAATCCTGTGTTTACCATACCTTGAGGGTTATTTCTGGATTTCTTTCTTCTTCTTCAGAACTATTTTTACTCCAGTGTTTCCCCTGCCATATTCTTTCTCAGTTGATTCCGAACTTCTGTCTCACGTTTGCATATATCACTTTAACAGTGCTCACAGATGCATGCAAAGTGTGTTTGTGTAGTAGTTATTCACAGGCCTAGGAGACCAGGGTTCAAATCTCTGGATCACATGGATTTTGGGGTGACCTCGGGCCGGTTACAGTCTTCCTGCCTAACTGTATGGCTTGCTGCCCACATACAGTATTTGGGACCTGTCTCTTTCGCTTCATGTAATAAACCAAACTTTCTTTATTTCTCTGGTGTGCAAACTTCTTTAATGGCCACAAAGGGATAAGGGCAAATGTATATTCACCATCGGCTGGGTGAGGACTGCAGGGCCTGCTCCCTTCCAGGGCCTTTTCCAACTGGCCCAGGGGGCGTGGCCCAGGACCTCTCTCCCGGCTACAAAGGGACTCCTGCTGCAGTGAGGCCTCGGACCATCGGCTGGGTGAGGACTGCAGGGCCTGCTCCCTTCCAGGGCCTTTTCCAACTGGCCCAGGGGGCGTGGCTCAGGACCTCTCTCCCGGCTATAAAGGGACTCCTGCTGCAGTGAGGCCTCGGAACATCGGCTGGGTGAGGACTGCAGGGCCTGCTCCCTTCCAGGGCCTTTTCCAACTGGCCCAGGGGGCGTGGCCCAGGACCTCTCTCCCGGCTATAAAGGGACTCCTGCTGCAGTGAGGCCTCGGACCATCGGCTGGGTGAGGACTGCAGGGCCTGCTCCCTTCCAGGGCCTTTTCCAACTGGCCCAGGGGGCGTGGCCCAGGACCTCTCTCCCGGCTATAAAGGGACTCCTGCTGCAGTGAGGCCTCGGACCATCGGCTGGGTGAGGACTGCAGGGCCTGCTCCCTTCCAGGGCCTTTTCCAACTGGCCCAGGGGGCGTGGCCCAGGACCTCTCTCCCGGCTATAAAGGGACTCCTGCTGCAGTGAGGCCTCGGAACATCGGCTGGGTGAGGACTGCAGGGCCTGCTCCCTTCCAGGGCCTTTTCCAACTGGCCCAGGGGGCGTGGCCCAGGCACTTATTTGGAACAAACTTTTTGGGAAGGGTGGGAAGTGTTCTGCCATTCTTCCCTGTTCCAGGTGGTTAATGTGCTTTAAAATGTCCTCAAGCAGTCGGTGGCAATTTAAATTTAAATTTAAATTTTTATTTTCCCCCCCCTTTTTTCCATTGTTGGGGGTGGGTGGGATGGATATTTAGTTGGGGATTAATTTTAGTATAATTGTTTTGTTTCTTTTTGTTGTTGTTGTTTTATTGGTTCTGTATAGTTTGTGTTTTGTTTTTAAGGGGCGGGATCAGGGCTGCCTGGGAGTGGGGCCCCAGCCAACACGATGGCTGGGACAAGTTTCACAGGGGGGGAAGCACTAGGACATCCGATCTCGGTGATCATGGGCAGGAGGCGGAGTTACGCTAAGACCAGACCATGTCATTACCGAGGAGGCAGGTTTAGTCGTTGTTTGAAGACTATCCCTGCCTCCGGGTCTGGCCTTGACCAGATGGATACTGGAATCAACAGGGGAAACCTACATGACCTGAAGGTGTTGCTGTGTAATGCCAGGTCAATGATGAATAAAACCACTGCCATCCACGACCTGATTGTGGATGGAGGATTTGACCTGGCATGTGTGACAGAGACCTGGTTGGAGGAAGCAGATGGGCCTGTCCTTGCCGCTGCTTGCCCACCAGGTTTCTCTTATGCACAGCAACCCAGGTCATGTGGGCGGGGAGGGGGGGTTGCAGTGATTTTTAGGAAGTCACTAGCTTGCACCAGGCGTCCTACTGGGAAGATCCAGCTTTCTGAGTGCATGTTCTGGAAGTTGGGCAATAGGGGCAGTACAGGATTCCTTTTGGTGTACCGACCTCCCCGCTGCACCAAGGACTCCCTGTCTGAGCTGCTTCAGGTCGTGGCGGATTTTCTCCTGGAGACACCTAGTTTGGTTGTCCTAGGAGATTTTAACATCCATGCCGACACGACCTTACAAGGGGCTGCTCGGGACTTCGTGGAAAGCATGGCCTCCATGGGGCTGTCCCTGAATAAGTTTGGCCCAACTCATAGTCATGGACATGCCTTAGACCTGGTGTTCACCTCTAGTGACGTGGGTGATCTGACACTAAGTAAAAGTGAAACAAAAGAAGTGCCATGGTCAGATCACTTCCTGGTGCAACTGGACTTCTCTGCGACCCATCCCCTCTGCAGGGAGGTGGGACCAATTCGGATGGTCCGCCCCCGCCACTTAATGGATCCAAATGGTTTCCAGAGAGTGGTAGGGGATGCTTTATCCCATGTTGATGGCCTTTCAGCTGATTCCCTGGTGGCCCGCTGGAATGTGGAGTTAACCAGGGCTATCGACTGTCTGGCTCCGAAGCGCCCTCTCCGATTGCATGGAGCCCGGACAGCTCCGTGGTTTTCTTCGGAGCTGAGGGCGATGAAACAATCGCTGAGACGGCTAGAGCGTCGGTGGCAAAAAACTCACTCTGAATCTGACCGGACACAGGTTAGAGCTCAACGTCGAGCCTACCAAGTGGCGATAGCGACGGCGAAGAAGACTTTCTTCACCGCCTCTATTGCATCTGCAGAAAATAGTAGCAGGAGACTCTTTCAGGTGGTTCGTAATTTAACGGAACCACCTTTACCACCGGGGCCTTGTAAAGACCCCAAGATCTCCTGCAACGATTTTGCAAAGTTTTTTGCAGATAAAATCACTCATATTCGGAGGGAGCTAGACACCACCGTGGGAGCAGTGCCGGGGCAGGAGAGTGCTAGAGCTCTGTCTGGTCAAGTTGCATGGAATCAATTTCAATCCGTTACCCCCGAGGATGTGGACAGGCTGCTTGGACGAGTGAAACCAACCACCTGTCTCCTGGATCCTTGCCCATCCTGGCTAATAAAAGCTAGCCGGGAAGGACTGGGCGATGGGCTTCGTGGGGTGGTGAATGCTTCCCTCCGTGAGGGAGCCTTCCCAGACCCGCTGAAAGAGGCGGTTATCAAACCACTTCTTAAAAAACCATCTTTAGATGCGGCCACGATGGCCAGCTATCGCCCAGTCTCAAATCTTCCATTCTTGGGCAAGGTGATTGAGCGAGTGGTTGCTGAACAACTCCAGGCACGCCTGGAAGAAGCGGACCATTTGGATCCCTTCCAGTCGGGATTCAGGCCTCATCATGGGACTGAAACTGCCTTGGTCGCACTGGTTGATGATCTCCGGCGGGCTAGGGACAAAGGTGAGAGCTGTTTCCTAGTTCTGCTGGATCTCTCAGCGGCGTTTGATACCATCGACCATAACATCCTTCTGGACCGTCTTGAGGGGCTGGGAGCTGGGGGCACTGTCCTACAGTGGTTCCGCTCCTTCCTCCTGGGCCGTGTTCAGAAAGTGGTGGTGGGGGATGAGTGTTCAGACCCCTGGGCTCTCACTTGTGGGGTGCCTCAGGGTTCTGTCCTCTCCCCCATGCTTTTCAACATTTACATGCAGCCGCTGGGAGAGATCATCAGGGGGTTTGGGCTGGGTGTTCATCAGTATGCGGATGATACCCAGCTCTACCTCTCTTTCAAATCAGAACCAGTGAAGGCGGTGAAGGTCCTGTGTGAGTGTCTGGAGGCGGTTGGAGGATGGATGGCGGCTAACAGATTGAGATTGAATCCTGACAAGACAGAAGTACTGTTTCTGGGGGACAGGAGGCGGGCAGGTGTGGAGGACTCCCTGGTCCTGAATGGGGTAACTGTGCCCCTGAAGGACCAGGTGCGCAGCCTGGGAGTCATTTTGGACTCACAGCTGTCCATGGAGGCACAGGTTAAATCCGTGTCCAGGGCAGCTGTGTACCAGCTCCATCTGGTACGCAGGCTGAGACCCTATCTGCCTGTGGACTGCCTCGCCAGAGTGGTGCATGCTCTGGTTATCTCCCGCTTGGATTACTGCAATGCACTCTACGTGGGGCTACCTTTGAAGGTGACCCGAAACTACAACTAATCCAGAACGCAGCAGCCAGACTGGTGACAGGGAGCGGCCACCGAGACCATATAACACCGGTCTTGAAAGACCTACATTGGCTCCCAGTACGTTTCCGAGCACAATTCAAAGTGTTGGTGCTGACCTTTAAAGCCCTAAACGGCCTCGGTCCAGTATACCTGAAGGAGCGTCTCCACCCCCATCGTTCTACCCGGACACTGAGGTCCAGCACCAAGGGCCTTCTGGCGGTTCCCTCACTGCGAGAAGCCAAGTTACAGGGAACCAGGCAGAGGGCCTTTTCGGTAGTGGCGCCCTCCTTGTGGAATGCCCTCCCACCAGATGTCAAAGAGAACAACAACTACCAGACTTTTAGAAGACATCTGAAGGCAGCCCTGTTCAGGGATGCTTTTAATGTTTGATGTATCATAGTATTTTAATATTCTTTTGGAAGCCGCCCAGAGTGGCTGGGGAGGCCCAGCCAGATGGGCGGGGTATAAATAATAAATTATTATTATTATATTATTATTATACCTGAAGGAGCGTCTCCACCTCCATCGTTCTGCCCGGACGCTGAGGTCCAGTGCCGAGGGCCTTCTGGCGGTTCCCTCATTGCGAGAAGCAAAGCTACAGGGAACCAGGCAGAGGGCCTTCTCGGTCGTGGCGCCTGCCCTGTGGAACGCCCTCCCATCAGATGTCAAAGCAATAAATAACTACCTGACATTCAGAAGACATCTTAAGGCAGCCCTGTTCAGGGAAGTTTTTAATCTGTGATATTTTAGTGTATTTTTGGTTTTTATGGAAGCCGCCCAGAGTGGCTGGGGAGACCCAGCCAGATGGGCGGGGTACAAATAATAAATTATTATTATTATTATTATTATTAATGAATGTGTGTATTGACTCCAGCAAAAGATCCTAAATTTAGTAGGATATCTGTAGATGGTTGACATGCTTGTAGGTTTGGATGTAACAAAGTCTAGACTGTTAAGTTGTGGGTGAACATATCAGACGACACAGCGATTCTTCAAACAGCTCTTGTTTATTCACAGGCCAGAACAGAACTGAACTGAAGGGTTTAGCCAGCCTTCTTATATAGCGCTCCAGTACAACGTAACTGTAACAACTTTCTGTAACTATCCAATCACTGAACGTCACTTTCGATCCCTTATTTGCATATGTGGACCTGAACTGTCTACAGTATCCCCCTGCTGGCCCAGGGTGAGAACTTCAGTACATAACATAGGCCTGCGATTTCCCAGCCAAGTCACAATTCTGTACCACTTTCTCATGTCGAAAATACAAGTGATCAAAGGGACTCCTCCCATTTTTTCATTCTCGTGCTCCTTCAGATGCCTTTTCCTCAGTATTTATGTTTTTCCTGCCTAACAACAGCTCTCCAAGTTGGCTTACAATGCATTGGAATGAAAACACAATAAAGATTTTTTTTAAAAAAAGAGCTGTTTTTCGTTAAAATTTTCAAAATAGCCCCCCTCCTTTCCCAAAGTGTGTTGCCTAGCAGCCAGAGTCACTGTACACCAGATTTTTTTGGTCCTCACCTGAGAATGCCTCACCTGCGCAGGTGAATACTCTGCAAAATCTTCTGCTTTTTTAAGCCCTCCACTCCAATTTGTTTTCAGTTGTTTCTGTTTCATACAAGGCCAGGTTAAGGTGGTTGGGAGTCCTGATGCAGTTCCAAAAATAAACCCCCATTCCCCAAAATAACACGTGAGGTAAGGTACCACAAAGTAAAATATTTTAAAGGCTAGCATATTTATGTATTTATTATTAATTGATGGATGAATTGCCATTTAAGCTTTAAAAGTAGTTTAAAACTGCAAAGAGCCCCAGCCACTAAAGTTAGATGTAAAAACAATATAAAGGCAGAGACCATTTCCTTCATTTATCAGATTAGTAGTATTCTCAAGGCTGCCCCAAGTGTAATAGGTAAAAGGTAAAGATACCCCTGACTGTTAGGTCCAGTTGTGGACGACTCTGGGTGTGATGGCCTGGGAATCCGATTCAGAGGCTGAACCGGAGGAATCCCAGCCTGCACGGGAGTCCCCGCCTCCGGGGCCGGCTGAGCTGGGGCAGGGCCTTGATTCTGAAGCGCCTGCACCTGTGCTGGATCCTCAGGAGCAGGCACCAGGTGAATCCACTCTGGCTCCGGAGGCGATTGAGGACGCATTGCCTGCAGGTGAGCCTCTCCCAGCCCTGTCAGGGGAAAGTGAGTATCCCCTCCGGGTCCATTAACCCTCCAGCCTCTCCTGAGCTGCAGAGGCTCAGGGCAGAGAGGCGGAGGGAACTGGTTTCTCCCAGGAGGAGTGCTCGCCTTAAGGCCAGGAGAGGCGGGTCTCCAAGGGGCCGGGACCACCCCTGGCCTCAGAGGAGATAAAGGCCAGTCAGCCCGGTCCCAGGTTGCGGGAGCAACGTCGTTGAAGAGCTGTATTGGCCAGCACCCAGTCCTGTTCCCGGAGAGTTCCTGTCCTTGCCCGGCTCCTCGCTGTAGACCCTGCGTCGCCCATGGAGGACTGTCTGCCGACCCTCGACTCAGGTCCTGGACCTCACCCCACGGTAGCCTCCCCCCTGGACCAGCACACTGGCGTTGCGGAGCCCATCTTGCTCTATAGGCCGAGGGAGCCGGCGTTTGTCCGCAGACAGCTTCCGGGTCATGTGGCCAGCATGACCAAGCCGCTTCTGGCGAACCAGAGCAGCGCACGGGAACGCCATTTACCTTCCTGCCAGAGCGGTACCCACCGTATTTTTCGTTCTATAGGACACACTTTTCCCCCTCCAAAAATTAAGGGGAAATGTGTGTGCGTCCTATGGAGCGAATGCAGGCTCCTTGGCTTCAGCAACAGCAACGTGAAGCCTCCAAAGCACAGAGGGAGCGCTCCCCTCGCTCTCCGGAGGCTTTGTGTTGCTTTCGCTGAAGCCTGGAGAGCAAGAGGGGTCGGTGCGCACCGACCCCTCTCGCTCTCCAGGCTTCAGGGATAGCCACCTGAAGCGAGTTCCCACTGTGCTCCACAGGCTTCGGGTTCCTTTCGCTGAAGCCAGGAGAGCAAGACTCTCCTGGCTTCAGCAGAGAGGGAGAGCTGCGCAGCGCCCCTTCAGCCAAGTGGGAGGAGAAATGGAAGGGGCTCTGTTTCTCCTGCCGCTTTGCTGAAGGGGCGCTGAGCAGAGAGGGGGAGATTTTCCCCCCCTTGTTCTCCCCCTCTAAAACAAGGTGCGTCCTATGGTCCGGTGCGTCCTATGGAGCAAAAAATACGGTATTTATCTAGTTGCACTTTGTGCTTTCGAACTGCTAGGTTGGCAGGAGCAGGGACCGAGCAACGGGAGCTCACCCTGTCGTGGGGATTCGAACCGCCGACCTTCTGATTGGCAAGCCCTAGGCTCAGTGGTTTAGACCACAGCGCCACCCGTGTCCCTAAGTGTAATAGGATAAATCAATTTCTTTTGACGTGGGTTTCATAAAACAAAGCCAACTAAAAATAGGTTGAACCCCACCCCAAGTTAGGTTTGCTATCGTGAAATTAGAGTGCCCATTCTCCCCACTCCTAACAATAAAAATGTGATGTGTTTTTGCGTGTGGTCCAGCCTAGTTGAATGGCTCTGCATGGGGCATTGTCTCTTAAGACTACCTCTATTTTAAATGGACGGAAAAGGCTCCTTTCTGAATTCTTGGAGGCCTGCTGCCAGTCAGTGCAGACTGAGCTGTATGATATAGGCAGCTTCCTATGGTCCTGTACATGACCCGCAAATGACCCAAGAGCAGACGATAAGCAAAAGTTTCGCTATAGCCATGTCAAATGAGTCGCAATAACCTTGATATCCTTGGCCGTGTAAACAAAGCCTGCATGGAGTTTGTTCTGCTTTCAACCAGAGGAAAACAAAAATTGGTCCAAAATTCACATGCCTAACTATATTTTCCTTGGCAGTCGTATCAAAGGCTGAGAAAGGTCTGGGAACTGCATTTTGCTGCTGGCTATGGGTCAAACTCTGCTCCTGAGTTTACACTGCTGTTGCTGCAGAAAGCTGGCATGAGATAAGTTCAATCATTCCATAAAGCAATCTGCTTTGGTTTTCATCAACAGAGAGTCATCATGTATATTAATGAAGGTCATTCTGGGGAAAAGATGCTGCCTGTTAAAATTATTTTCAATTTTCTTCCTAACCTGTGGAATTAAACCTAACTGAGTACGAATGCCTTGAAAATTTGCCTGATTTGGTCCAAATTTCCTATGATTGTGTTGGTCTTCTTTCTTCTGTAACTGATCAGATTATTCCACACTGCCCCTGTTGTCCCTTGACTCTCTTCCTATATTTTATTTTGATTATTATTGGATTGGTGAAAGAGAAATACTGACATATTTCACATTAGGGATCCCATCTTAAAGATATTTCTGTGAAGTGCGTTCTATTAACTTTGATGAAGATAATTTTCAATTAAGTACAGCTAGGTTTACACCTAAAGGGACACGGGTAGCTGCGGGTTAAACCACAGAGCCTAGGACTTGCTGATCAGAAGGTTGGCGGGTCGAATCCCCGTGACGGGGTGAGCTCCCGTTGCTCGGTCCCTGCTCCTGCCAACCTAGCAGTTCGAAAGCATGTCAAAATCCAAGTAGATAAATAGGTACCACTCCAGTGGGAAGGTAAACGGCGTTTCTGTGCACTGCTCTGGTTCGCCAGAAGCGGCTTAGTCATGCTGGCCACATGACCCAGAAGCTGTACGCCGGCTCCCTCGGCCAATAAAGCAAGATGAGCGCTGCAACCACAGAGTCGGCTACAACTGGACCTAATGGTCAGGGGTCCCTTTACCTACGTTTACACCCTTATATCTACAGATAGTAGATTCTTTTTGTAGAGGGATTCTTTTTGTAGTCTTCCCTCCAACAGCACTTTTGCCCTCAGCCATTCTGAGAATTACACCAGACAAACGCCGGCTCCCTCAGCCTGAAAAGTGAGACGAGTGCCGCACTCCAGAGTCGCCTTTGACTGGACTTATCTGTTCAGGGCAATAGCAAGACATACCCATCTCATACCCTTTAACGTCACCCCTGATTTCAGAGCCTGATGTTGAAAAGCAAATGGCGCCTCCGACCCAACCCAGGTCAAGGTACATCGGGCGTAAGGCTGACCAGATTATTTTGGACGGAAACGCCCCAAGCGCTTCTCCCTAGGCGTGAAATTACAACAGCACCAAAAAAACCAAAACAAATATCTAGCAATCTGCTACTGTATCATGACACCCAAAACCAGCACTAGCTCTCTCCAGATGTCTTGGACTCCTGCTTCCACTAGCCGCCTCCAGAGTATGGACCCCAGCGAGGGATGATAGGGGGTGTAGTTCAAAACATCTGGAGGGCGATGGAATGAGCAAGGCTGCTCTGTTTACCAGCAGGGATCAGGGCTGCCCCTGCCTGACGTCTGCTGACTTTGAACAAATCCTTTCCTTTCTGTCGGCTCCTTTTCAACTCTTTGAGTCGTTACAGGCCGAAAAATTCACTTTGGATTCTTCACCATGCTCTCAATGTCCTATTCCCCCCACCCCAAGTCTCCAATTCTCTCGCAAACTTAGTGTACGCCTTCTCTGCCCACCACGAAAGCTATTCCGCCCCCAAGTCTAGACTTTATTTTCTGAAAAGGCCTGATCAGTTCCTTTCACATTCCATTTCCCCCTCTTTTTTATAGCTTTTCATTATGTATCTAGGCTCAGAAACTATTGTCTGATGAATAATTCTTAAATTGAGCAAAAGCTATACATAAAAAAGGGTTTCCTCCATCTTTTTTTTTCTTTTGGCATTATAAATCCTTCAGCGCCATAAAACACCCCCCCCCCATATCATCCATAATTCAGTCCCATTCTGTCATCTTTCTTTCCCCATTAACTGCTCATGGTTTGATTTGCAGTGGAATGGTTTTATTTTGTTGATGTTTAGGGGTATACATACCAAAACAAGCAACATTGATCTCCTCTGCCTGGCAGTTTACATTTTATGTCCTTTCTAGGACTACAAAAGTAACACATCCAGTATTATTTTCAGGGTTTTTTTGACATTTCTGTCCGATTACTTTCTTTCTTCACTTGATCCATCTGAAATAAAATGTTTCCTCTGGTTTCAGTCCTGATGGGAAATTCTCTCAATATTATTTTGCTTTGGTGCATGTCGGAATTACTGTTTTATAGCTTCAATTTCTTGTGTGAAGTTGTCAGAGTGAGAAAGTGAGATCCTTTATTTTCCAGCAATGAATAATACATTCCAGAAGCTTGAATCGAACATGTGTGGCCAAACGGACCTGGACTCAGCTGCAAATAAACCGTTTTAAATGTGTTGTAAAGTCCAATGTGCAAATGTGGCACTAGATGGCGACAGTGAGCTACGCCACATTTGATGTATTCTTCAAAACTTTTTTTTTAAAGCATCTTCATAGCGTTTTTTTATGTGTGTTTAGATTGCAGCCTGGATAGGCTCCTGTGAATCACAGACCACTGACACACTACCAACCTGACTGAATTTAGACTACAAAACTCAGTTAATCTATTGAGTGACTGACAGCACAATCCTACCCACCGATGTTGATATGGGGTGAATAGGGGGAGTTGGCTCCCCCTGAAACAAGGTGTTTGGAAGCAGGGTACCAGAAGCCTAGAATCCACTGGATCCTGAGCCCTGTGGATCCCTCAGGGGCCTTAGCTTTCCCTAGCCTAATTTCAGCACTCTGTCCACCACACCACACCACTCCTAAATCTAGCACCAGCTAGGAAGTTCTCTACTAGGCATAGGCAAGCCCGGCCCTACAGATGTCTTGCACTACAACTCCCATCATCCCTGACAACTGGTCCTGTTAGCTAGGGTTGATGGGAGTTGTAGTCCCAAAACATCTGGAGGGCCGAGTTTGCCAATGCCTGTTCTCTACAGTTTTCTGGCACACTGAATTTGGTAATTGAAACGGGACCCTGTACAGTGGTACCTCAGGTTACATACACTCCAGGTTGCATACGCTTCAGGTTACAGACTCTGCTAACCCAGAAGTGCTTCGGTTTAAGAACTTTGCTTCAGGATGAGAACAGAAATCGTGCTCCGGCAGCAGGAGGCCCCATTAGCTAAAGTGGTGCTTCAGGTTAAGAACAGTTTCAGATTAAGTACGGACCTCCGGAACGAATTAGCTACTTAACCCGAGGTACCACTGTATTTGGTAATTTTATTTTCTCATCATCACAGCCTGGGGGTTAATGGCTTTATTTTGTTTTTTAATGGACAAATTGTTTTTATTAAATGTATTTTTCTTTCCTATTTAGCTGGTTGCACATATTCTTTAAAAACAAACAAATAAATTCAGTTGGAAGCCTTCCCCAAATACTGCTAAATCGGTTTTTTCCTTTTCTTTTTTCACTATTTGCAGTTGTAAATTGCAGGCATTGACTGTGATGCATCTAATTCAGCCTCGCAACTCGCTGTCCGTATTCATGGAGATGACCTTGTCAAAATTTGAGCAGAAACTATGAGCGTATCGTTTGTGCAGCCAGTGAAGTGCCGCGCCTCATGAACCAGTAGCTCCGTGGTTTTCAGTCTGTGTTTACATTTCCCTGGGCTGAACAGTTATCAGAAGTCTTTGCAATGGATTTTTTAAATAAAAAAACCCCACGAGATTTTGAACGGCAGTCCCTTGCCATCTAACAAACTGGGGAGCAAGCCTACCCTCCCCGCGTCCCCTGATCAGGGTGTCAGCTTCACAGCTCTGTGACACACAGTGGCCAGGATAGAAGTGGGAGGCAGGCAGATTAATAATAATAATAATAATAATTTTTTATTTATACCCCGCCCTCCCCAGCCAAGGCCGGGCTCAGAGCGGCTTACAAGCAATAATAAAAACAAGATGAATGATTACAATTTAAAAACAAAAATAAAATACAACATTAAAATAATGGAACATTAAAATATTAAAATGTAGCCTCATCACAGGAGGAGAAGGAAAAGAAAAAAAAAAGAGGGAGGGAGGGAATCAAATTGGCTCCAAGCCGAAGGCCAGGCGGAACAACTCTGTCTTACAGGCCCTGCGGAAAGAAATCAGATCCTGCAGGGCCCTGGTCTCATGAGGCAGAGCGTTCCACCAGGCAGGAGCCAGTGTTGAAAAGGCCCTGGCTCTGGTTGAAGCCAATCTAACTTCCTTAGGGCCCGGGACCATTAGGGTGTTGCTATTTATGGACCTTGAGGCTCTCCGTGGGGCATACCGAGAGAGGCGGTCCCGTAGGTATGAGGGTCCTAAGCCGTGAAGGGCTTTAAAGGTCAAAAGCAGCACCTTAAATCTGACCCTGTACTCCACCGGGAGCCAGTGCAGCTGGAAAAGCACTGGGTGAATATGCTCCCATGGCAGAGACCCCGTGAGGAGCCTCGCTGCAGCATTCTGTACCCGCTGGAGTTTCTGGGACAGCTTCAAGGGCAGCCCTGCGTAGAGCGAATTACAGTAGTCAAGCCTGGAGATGACCGTCGCATGGATCACTGTGGCCAAGTCGGGGCGGGAAAGGTAAGGGACCAACTGCTTGATGCGGCGAAGGTGGAAAAATGTCGCCTTGGCTGTTACTGTAACCTGCGCCTCCATGGAAAGGGAGGCGTCAAGGATTACACCCAAACTCTTAATGGAAGGCAATGGCCCCCGCAAGAGAAGGCAGTTGGTCCCTCATCCCCATACCATCCCGACCTAGCCATAGGACCTCTGTCTTCGAAGGATTTAGTTTCAATCGGCTCCCACGAAACCATCCAGCCACAGCTTCCAAGCATCTGGTCAGTGTGTTCGGGGTTGAGTCGGTGTGGCCATCCATCAGCAGATAGAGCTGAGTGTCATCAGCATATTGGTGACAGCCCAGCCCAAAGCTCCGGATAATCTGGGCAAGGGGGCGCATAAAGATGTTAAAAAGCATCGGGGAGAGAATTGCGCCCTGTGGCACTCCACACACCAAGGATTGAGGCAGGAGCTGACTCAGCAATCAAGATTGGATCCTGAGCTGGCTCAGCTACTCCCTTCCTTGCCCCAGTAAACTCTGCTGCGTGTTTGGTGGGTGGGAGGAGCAGCTGTCACAGAGTGAGTGTGCTGGTCCCGAGGGTTAACCGTGCGGCGAGGTCTGAGTCCAGTCCGAGGTTGAGGGTGCGGTATGGAGGCTGTCCGTCAAAGCTGAAGCGGGGTCCAACGCAGGGAGTCGGGTGAGGTCAGGAGCTCCGGCAGAAAAGCAGGATGGTGCAGGCAGGAACAGGCTACCAACAACGTTGCTCCCGCATCCTAGGACTGGAGCTAGCTGGCTTTTATCTGCCCCGAGGCATAGGGCGGCCCCGATCCACAGGCGACTTGCCTCTCCTGGCCTGGAGGCGAGCACTCCTCCTGCAGGAACTTAGTTCCCTCTGCCTCTCTGCCCTGAGCCTCTGCAGCTCAGGAGAGGCTGGAGGGTTACCGGACCCACAGGCAACCTCAGCTTCCCCTGACGGGGCTGAGAGTGGAGCACCTGCAGGCAATGGGTCTTCCATCCCCTCAGGAGCCAGAGCAGACTCAGCTGGTACCTGCACCAGAGGATCCAGCACAGGTGAGGACCCTTCAGGCTCAAGCCCCAGCCCTGGCTCAGCTGGTCCTGGAGGTGGGGAATCCTGTGCAGGCTGGGATCCCTCAGGTTCAGCATCCGAGTCCGAATCCCAGGCCATCACAGTGAGCCGGCCAGCCAGCGAATCATGCAGTTGAAGCTGGAGCTAACTCTTCATTCGGAGACAACAACAACAAAGTTTCGCGGTGCCCTCGCTGCCTGGAGGTCGTTCCTGAAGGAGAAAGAAGCCACCGACTCTTCCCATGCTGTTCGCAGCATACAACCATGTTCTCCCGCCTTACCCAGCCCGCCTCCGCAGAGGGTTCGCCACCTCCTCCCAGAACAATGCTAAGGTGGCCGTGCTTGGTGCTTCTGGTGGGATTCGCCAACCTCTCTCTCTCCTACTGAAGAACAGCCCCTTAATCAGTCGCCTCAACCTCTATGATATCGCCCACACTCCTGGTGTAGCAGCTGACCTCAGCCATATCGAAACAAGAGCTGAAGTGAAAGGTTTCCTAGGACCTGAGCAGTTGCCAGAGTCTCTGAAGGGCTGCGAAGTTGGTGTTATTCCAGCCGGTGTTCCTAGAAAGCCGGGCATGACCCATGATGACCTTTTCAACACAAATGCCACCATTGTTGCTAACCTGGCAGCTGCTTGTGCCCAGCACTGCCCTGAAGCCATGATCTGTGTGACTGCAATTCCGGTCAATTCTACTATCCCAGTTACTTCTGACGTCTTTAAGAAGCATGGGGTATACAACACCAACAAAATTTTCGGCGTCACAACACTGGACATTGTCCGAGCAAACACTTTTGTGGCTGAACTCTTCATTCGCAAAAACGGTATCTCCACAGACTTGGCGGAGTTTCAGGCCTAATGACCACAACAGTTTGTTCCCTGTAGGTCCTATTCAACGAAATTATTTGCTGAGACCAAAGGTCCCTGCCTCCCCACAGCCATCTGTCTCCTCCTCTCCAGGGCTTCTTCCAAGCAAGCAGAGACGGCGCCTGTGTGCAGACTGCCTATGCTCTACCTGTTTCATGCCTCTCCTAGCCCTGGGAGTCAGGTGAGAAGGAAAGCTTGTCACAGCAAGACGGGGAGATAACCAGCCTGAATCATCTCTGCCTCTTGGCCTCCCTCCTCCCACTCGCCCAGTGCTGTTTTTCGAGAAAAATAGGTGCCAAAATTCACCATGAACGCCTCCCTCGTTCTCTTATAATGGCAATGGTGCCCACCTGAGAGGTGCCAGAACTGAGTTCCGACTTTTCTGCTTTCTCCTGCTTCAGGTTCTGTCTCTGATTTTGCACTTTTCTCTGCCAGACTCTCCCAGCTCACTAAGCCTTGTTACATCTTCAGCTCTTGACATCTCTTTTTCCCTGTCTTTTCCCTCTGATTGGTGGGCTCTGCATTGCTCCCGGACAGGAAGAAGGAAGTCAAATGACATTGAGGGTTGGTTCAGAGAAAGAGTTCTTTATTTCTGCTCTCCGGAACAGCAGAAAGGCACCTGCGTGGTGTGTCCACAGCAAGTCCAAAGAAATGAGAGATGTTGTTGTTTAGTCGTTTAGTCGTGTCTGACTCTTCGTGACCCCATGGACCAGAGTACGCCAGGCACTCCTGTCTTCTACTGAGAGATTACATGCAGTATATATATCCTCCAGGCACCCTCTCCCCCCTTCCCCAGCCATGTCAGCTTGTACACGCAGGTTGACATCACAGATGTTCCTGCTCCGGCACTCTTAACCATAAAAGGATATTCCTTCCTGTACTTCTGACCATAAAAGGATCTTCCTGTTCCTACTCTTATCTTGGAGCAAGAGGTCATCATCTCCAAGAACACCCTCTGGCTTTGTTCCCAGACTAGGTCTGTGCGTCTTTTGTGGTCAGGATATAAGATAAGGCACAGACGTGTCTTCCCTGTTCTACTGGTACAGTCAAGGCCATCCTTGCCGTCACAAACTGATAAAGGAGAGGGCTCTGAGCACTTGTTTATACAGCTGGGTTTCGGCTCAAGAGCTCAAGTTAAAGCATTTTAGCTAAGGAAAAATAGGGATTTTGGTGCAGTTTCAAACTCATTACTGCCTCACCACCGCTCCCCGGGCTCCAAGCTGCCTGGGAGGGTAATGGAGCTCAGCAGGGCTGGGCAGAGGGAGATCTTGATCCAGTCCATTCCCAGCCCCATGCAAATAGGTTTTGGATTGCTCTGCTTGTTTTATTAATCAATCACCAGGCTGCCCAATCAATCACAGTAGGCTGCGGCAACGAAATCAAATGTTTCCACGATAATAAAAATGAATTTCTTAAATCAAAATTATGTTTTGTCTTTACAAACCTCAGGTGCCCCTTTGAGATGCTGAAGGAGGTAGAATATTTCTGACTGGTTAACAAACAAAATTGATCACTCATAGTCAGAAGGTAAGGCCAACCATCATATTTTCTTCCAGCTTTCCTAGTTTAGTATAATATGCCAGAACTAAAATAGCCTCGAAAAATAAACACGTCTACCCTTAATTTGCACCCTCATAAGTTAAAATGGGCTGCCACTAATTAATCAACTTGAGCTTTTGTTGATCAATCTGTCCATTAAACCAATTAACACTCTCAGCCCAGGAAATACTTACAGAGATGGAGTTGTGGCAAAGCTGTAAGGAGGAGATAAGGAAATAGAAAAAGCCAGCCAGCGAAATATCTTTATTACTTTCTCAAAGAGTTGCCTGTGTTCATTTTTCATATTTGGTAGCATTTCCTGTCTTTGGTTGTGCTTTTTTGTTGGCTCCGAATTCCATCCAAGTACAGACTTCCTTTGCCTCCCTGTGGCAGGATTTGTTTTCCCAGTGGAATATTGCTGACAGTGTAAACACCACCGTGGAGAAGTCACACCTATCTCAGTCCATCTGGACTCTTTTCATCCTTCTTCTTCTGATTCTGCTGCTTCTGATTCCACCACCAACATCAAAACGAGGTTGCTTTTCCTCCGTGCCAGAGTGATGTATGTCACAATGTCTCACTAGAATCTCCCAATATGCAGGAAGCTCTGGAAGGAGAATATACATTTCCCTCACTTTATCCCATTACTCTTTAGGAAATTGCTTCCCCCTCAATTATCTTGACAGCTTTTATTTTGATAGCTCTAACTTGCAGCGAAAGGTTCACTAGCAAGTAGGGAGTATCTCAAGTCTTTCACATCCATATTTTCCCTTTTTGTTCATTTGCATATGCTAAATTGCATGTATAGTTCTCTCAGGGCGAACTTAAGAATCACAGAATCATGCATTCATAGAATTTTGAATTGGAAGGGACCCCGAGAGTCTGGTCTTAACCCCTTACGATGCAGGAATCTGAATCCATGACAGATGGCTATCCAACTTCTGTTTAAAAAGCTCCAAGGAAGGAGAGTCCACCAGCTTCTGAGGGAGTCCGTTCCACAACTCTTATCGTCAGAAATTTCTTCCTGATGTTCAGCCAGAATCTCCTTTCTTGTAACTTGAATCCACAGGCTCAGGTCCTACCCTCCCAAGCAGGAGAAAACAAGCTTCCTCCATCCTCTATGTGACAGCCCTTCAGATATTTGAAGATAGCTATCATATCTCCTCTCAGTCTCCTCTTTTCCAGGCTAAACCTTCAACCGTTCCTCCTTAAGGCTTGGTTTCCAGACCCTTGATCATCTTGGTTGCCTCCTCTGCCCACCTCCCAGCTTGTCAACATCCTTCTTAAACTGCGGCACCCAGAACTGGACACAGTATTCCAGATGTGCGTGTTCCTGTGGTCTGGCAATGTGAGAAAGTGCATAAATACTGGAGACAGCCTCTTTTTGAAAACAAAGAACAGGCCGTCCCTTGTCCGTTCTTACCTCTGACAGTTGACAGGATGGCGGTTAGAAGTGGATAGAAGATGGAGTCACCCTTGTCCCTCACTGATGTCAATGGTAGTTCTGGTTTCCTTTCATTCATTCGCCTGGGGCACTTGAAGGGGGGAGAATGAACAGTGTGCTACAGTATTCCTCCTGGGATGTACAGAAACTGTACAGAAACTGGGTTTGTACTGAGATTGTACTGACACACTGCCCAGTGGTGTTCACAGTGTTGGGATACTGCCAGGGAGATAAAGCCCATCATGGCCCCCACGTCGCTTCCGGACAATCCATCGACCTCCCGTAGATACAGTATCAGCAATTAGCGACACGAGCTCCAGAAAATAGCTTGCCACATTCCAGAGCTGATGCACGCTCTATCAGCAGAATTCGCACAGCGAAAGATGCATGCAGGAGAGCATTATTTAGAAGTTTATTCAGCATTGGTCAGAACAAAGGAAAAGACATGACTGCCTGTTTGCGTGTTCAGGCACAGAGGGAGAAATGAAAACAAAGACACAACAGAAACATCCTGTGAACAGGAAATACGCAGACTCTGTGACTCACAAAGCCTGCTCCCTTTTAAGGTGGAACGGAAATATCCTAACACACAGAAAGTGGGAGGATGTTAGTTTCTGTTTGCCACTGTGCAGTGCTTTGGAGTCACAAGACTCTGTTTACATTCCAGAGACATTCCAGGCTGTTGGAAGTTTCACGGAAGACAGGAGATGGATGTGACATTACTGGTTTCCTGTTTCCTGCTCTCTGCTCTCACAAAGAGAGGGTGTATTTCTTTTCTGTCTGTGTAGCTAGAAAATAAAGCATAGCGATGTAGCCATAAATCTCATCACTTCTGCTGCTTTGATTCTCTACGTAATGGGAACGTGCCTGGAGGCCTCATCAGAGGCTCAGGTCGTTAATTATCGTCGGAGGCGATTCCGGATGAGCTTTATCAGCTCGGTCGTTACAGAGATTCTGACACTCTTCTCTTTCAGATCAGATCTAGGGGCAGATGAAGAGTTATATCACCTGGAACAGGTGGGCAAGGTACCTCCTGCCATATTGTTCTTCCCTCAGACATCTTGACTAGATGACAGGAGGAAGCACTTGGTGGTTTTAACCATCCTCCCTCAGCAGTTCCCAAGTCTGTGTCCAACGCTCTGTCCTCTGGACATGGAAGAAGTATCACTTCTTTTCTCGCCATCATTTTGCCACAGCTGAGAAGTCAAGGCACTGCTCTGTTTAATAAGCAACCATTCTCCTCTGCAGTGGGTTTATCTTCTGTGTGTGCTTGTCAGTTCTTTGTACCATCCTGGTCAAAAGGTCCATCTTTTCCTTCCTTCCTTTCTTCCCTCGGACAATTGATCACACTGTGCAATGCAGGAAACAAACACTTTCAGGGGAATTGTACACTTGATTCTGCAGAACCTGATTTTGCAGTTTGGGGAATACGTGCAAAATGTCTTCTGAAATACTGTGGGCCTCTCCTTTTAGTTGATGCATGTAATATATTCAATAAAGAATATTTGTTCTTCTTTCTTATTCTGTTTCTCATAAACTAAAATAAGGAAAATAATAAGTTTCAGCAGTTTCAAGCCGTCATACTGGAAGTATGTAAGAATCCAAAAAGCTTTGCTTCTTTTATGGTCAAAGAGCATGTCTTTGTGTGATGTGCTCTAGCCTTGGACTCAGAGTCGTAAATAATAGCTGGAATGTACTTGATGATGAAGTCTCTGCCGCCTCCCCCCGCCTCCAACAGGGCAGAGATGAGGTGGTTTCAAAATCCCTTTCATGTCTATCCAGTTAGAGATCACATACTAGAAAATAACAGCAAACCTATCAATAATCTGACATTTTCCAAACTCTTTACCTTACTTAGAGATAGGACGAATGGATATTTTCATGGTTCACGTTTCTCTTTATCAAGATGTGGCTAGACACCCACAGATGGAATTGTAGATGTAAATGAATTTGTTTGCAACATCTTTGCAATTAAGCATGCAAGGAGTTCTTATCGTGGGACCAATTAGTACTTATGCTCCTAACTCTTCTCCCATGTACACCTCTTCCCTGAGCATATTAAGGGCCAGAATTCGGAGCACTTGTCCGGATGTGCTTGCGAGAAGCAACTTTCAAAATCAAAAGTATAGTGGCTTAGAAGAGTTCAAAAACCCCACTTTGGAAACTGAAGACTATGTTCTCATTAGGAGAGCAAATCAAAACGTGTCAGCATCTGCTGTCTCCCCCCTCCCCATCTGTTTCGCATGATTTCTCAAACACTGTATTGTTGTGACATGAAGACGAAGGCTGGAGGAGCGTGCGGAAGAGTAAAGGCTCCAGGAGGGGGTTGCGGTGCCAACCTTTGCCAGCCATGGCTCTCCAAAGCTTCAAGCCTGCTCTCTGATGCGTAAGCAGCTTCTACAGCGGGGAGCTATTGATAGGGAAAGACTGGCTGGCGACAAATCCCCATGTGCATTTTGAGATGGCACAACTGAATGAGGGGGCCGTACCCCCCGAGCACTCCTGGGACTTGTGGTTCCTTAAGGATCTGGACCATAAAGAAGGCTGATCACCGAAGAATTGATGCTTTTGAATTCTGGTGCTGGAGGAGACTCTTAAGAGTCCCATGGACTGCTAGAATATCAAACCTCTCCATTCTGAACGAAATCAGCCCCGAGTGCTCACTGGAAGCACAGATCCTGAAGCTGAGGCTCCAATACTTTGGCCAGATCATGAGAAAAGAAGACTTCCTGGAAAAGACCCTGACGTTGGGAAAGATGGAGGGCACAAGGAGAAGGGGACGACAGAGGACGAGGTGGTTGGACAGTGTTCTCAAAGCTACCAGCATGAGTTTGACCGAACTGTGGGAGGCAGTGGAAGACAGGAGTGCCTGGCGTGCTCTGGTCCATGGGGTCACGAAGAGTCGGACACGACTAAACGACTAAACAACAACAAAGGATCTGGGAACTATAGCTCTGAGGGACATAAACCACAGTTCCTAGGATTCTTAGAGTGGGGAGGCATGGACTTTAAATGTGACTCTGGCGTGTTGTCGTCATCTTTGGCAATCACTCGTAGCCGAGTAAGATTGTCTTCCATAAACACGGTTTTAACAATGAGTCCCTAAGTGACTGTGGAGGCCAATTCTGGATCCACACGTCCTTCCACAGTGGGGACATGGGTTTCCGGGTGGGAGTTGATCATGGTGAAGGTTTGCCAAGCGTGCCTTCCTCTTAGAACGTTTCTCCTTTGCGTACTGAGTTCGAGTGTCTTCAAAGCCCATGGCGCCTTTGGTAAAGACTGTTCTCCAACTGGAGCGCTCTCAGGCAAGTGTTTCCCAATTGCTGGTGTTCATACTACATTTTTAAAGATTTCCTTGAGACAGTCTTCAAACCTCTTTTGTTGACCACCAGCATTACACTTTCCATTTTTAAGTTCTGAATAGAGTAGTTGCTTTGGAAGACAGTAATCAGGCATCTGCACAACATGACAAAGTTGATGTTGAAGAATCATTGCTTCAACACTGGTGATCTTTGCTTCATCCAGTACACTGATATTAGTTCCCCTGTCTTCCCAAGTGATGTGTAAATTTTTTTGGTGTGTACACTGTGTGCGGTGCGTACACAGCCTTCAGCATGGGAAATTATTTCCCGACAATAATTCCTTACGTGCATTTTGAGGTGCCAGTTTCTTGAGGGGTCCATGTCACTTGAGAACCTCCTTTGGGTGGATAAGACCCCAGGTTCATTCATCTCCACCTAAAAGGGTCTTCTTGGGCAACAGGAAAGACCTTCCTTTGCCCGAGATCACAGAGAGCTGTTGCCAGTTATTACAGGAAGTTCTGAAGGGTTGCTGGGCAGACTCGGTGGAAAGCAGGTTCAAAGGCTCTCTTGAACCCCTGGATCAGCGCCTTTCTACAAAGTCCTGTTTGCCCTGCCTCCTCAGTACAGAGAGGAGCACAGGCTGCAACCCCTAAACCTCACCGATAATTACACTAATTGCCTCCATGAGTGGGGACAGGAAGGTAGAGCAGAGAGTTCCCCGACCAACCTCTTTATCTCTGGACTCTCCAATTAGTAATCAGAGTCGGGATTTCAGTGAAACCTGTAATCAAGTTATCCAAGCCCATCCAAGTGCTCACGTCGCCAAATGAGAAATTATTGAACTCTTCTGACATACTCAGTAGTTGTTAGCGACACTCGTGCAATTTGTTGAGCACTTTCGGGGGGGGGGGGGATTACGTTTTGTACTTGCCTCTTGCTGCTGCGAAGAAACAAGTCAGAATTAGTGTGCTCATGTCATGATCACAGCGCCCAGCCACAATCGCAACGGCAGTCAGAAGTCTCTGGCTAGGATCTGTCCAGGGTTCTGGACCATAGGACAGGGGTCAGCAAACTTTTTCAGCAGGGGGCTGGTCCACTGTCCCTCAGACCTTGTGGGGGGCTGAACTATTTTTTTTTTTGGGGGGGGACGAACCAATTCCTATGCCCCACAAATAACCCAGAGATGCATTTTAAATAAAAGCACACATTCTACTCATGTAAAAACATGCTGATTCCCGGACCATCCGCAGGCTGGATTTAGAAGGCAATTGGGCTGGATCCGGTCCCTGGGCCTCAGTTTGCCTACCAATGCCATAGGAGGTCTGATCAGCTTCAGGCCAGAGGGTTGGTTCTTTAAGCTAAGTTCTCCACAAGGAGGCAGAGTCCATGAGGGGTGGTCTGGTGTCAGAGACTCTAAAAGACTCTGTTTGCTTTTAACATTGGTTAGAGAAAGTTGCCCACTTTGGGTGGTATTGTGGCTCTAGACGTGCCTTGCTGTGAGATCATCATCATCAACAACAACAACATTTGCTATGGGTAACTGATAACAACAACAACAACAACAACATTATGTGTACCCCACCCACCTGACTATGAGTAGGTTGCCCCAGCCATTCTGGACGGCTTCCAGTATACACAAAAACATAACAAAACATTAAACATTAAACATAAAAAACAGCCTTCAGGTGTCTTCTAAAGGTTGCATACTTACTTAACTCCTTAACATCTGATGGGGGGGGGGGGCGTTCCACCACTGAGAAGGCCCTCTTCCTGGTTCCGTGTAACTTCGCTTCTCTCAATGAGGGAACCGCCAGAAGGCCATCAGAGATGGACCTCAGTATCTGGGCTGGACGATGGGGGTGGAGACGCTCCTTCAGGTATACTGGGCCGAGGCCATTTAGGGTTTTAAAGGTCGGCGCCAACACTTTGAATTGTGCTTGGAGATCTTCTGGCAGATCTAGAAGATGCTAGACTATAAATGCTTTTAAATAATAATAATAATAATAATAATAATATATGCAGACTTACTAAATGATAAGTACCCTTTCAGCTAGATGTTTGAATAGGTCCCGTCTTCAACAGAAGATGTGTGTTTAAATGTTACAGCCTACACAACGGGATTATTGCATCAAGTGATAATGATTGTATGTCTTTCTAAGTGGCTCCTTTGCACTGTCCTCTGTTAGACGCAAACCTAGTTTCCGTCAATGGTATTGGCTGGAACTAAGCAGAAATCGGCCAAGAGGGAACTGAGGCTTGTCTCCAACATTGTACATGGACAGAGGCAAGTGACCTAGTATAAACGATGCAAAGACATAATGGGTGCGCGATCCAGTGACAGGTGCAATTAAAGCCTCAATGAATCAATGGAATGAAAGCCAACCGTGAAATGTTTGAGTCCCGTGGACTTCAGGGGAACTTAGGACTGGCTTACACTTTAAGCAGCAGCTATGTTTGCTGCCTGCGAACACCATAAAGGGCAGATTACTGTATCTAAGTATACTTGCCTGAGAAGCACAGCTTGCTGGTCAGTGTCTACCACATTCCTCTGAATAGTTGGCAATGCGTACCTCTCCTTTTTTAAGGGATGCGGGTGGCGCTGTGGGTTAAACCACAGAGCCTAGGACTTGCCGATCAGAAGGTCGGCGGTTCGAATCCTGCGGGGTGAGCTCCCGTTGCTCGGTCCCTGCTCCTGCCAACCTAGCAGTTTGAAAGCACGTCAAAGTGCAAGTAGATAAATAGGTACCGCTCCGGCGGGAAGGTAAACGGCATTTCCGTGCACTGCTCTGGTTTGTCAGAAGCGGCTTAGTCATGCTGGCCACACCAGCTCCCTCAGCCAATAAAACGAGATGAGCGCCACAACCCCAGAGTCGGTCACGACTGGACCTAATGGTCAGGGGTCCCTTTACCTTTTCCTTTAACGGCACTGAAAAAAATAGCACAGAAGAAATACGAGCTCACGTTACTACCTGCATCATTGATGAAAATGTAATTGCATGACGAATACAATAAAGGGGTACAAAATAAATATTGTTTACGGAAAGATTAACTGCTGAGAATGTTTGTGTCTAGGTTGTAACTTTGTCATCTGCAGCAATTATTATTACGGATTCAATCCTGTATATGCGTTCCTGGGAGTAAGTCGGAACAAACCCGATGAGGCTTACTTTTGAGTAGGCATGCCTAGGATTGCACTCTTCAGGCTGCTACTTGATTAAGGACTTTTTGGTTGATTAACCACCTGTCCTTTAACTGATGAATTATTTCATTAAATTCAAATAAATTAGCATATAATCAGAGCCTCAGCAAAGATGGCTTTTTGAGATGCTGATGGAGGCAGAGGAGGAGGAGGATTTGCAATTTGATAAACTACCCAGTGCTGGAAGAAAAGTCCATCTTTAATATGTGGTCTAAACCACTAAGTCTTAGGCTTGCCGATCAGAAGGTCGGCGGTTCGAATCCCCGCGACGGGGTGAGCTCCCATTGCTCGGTCCCAGTTCCTGCCAACCTAGCAGTTCAAAAGCACGTCAAAGTGCAAGTAGATAAATAGGTACTGCTCTGGCAGGAAGGTAAATGGTGTTTCCGTGCGCTGCTCTGGTTTCGCCAGAAGTGGCTTAGTCATGCTGGCCACATGACCCGGAAAAAATGTCTGCGGACAAACGCCGGCTTCCTCGGCCAGTAAAGCGAGATGAGCGCTGCAACCCCAGAGTCGTTCGCGACTGGACCTAACGGTCAGGGGTACCTTTACCTTTTTACTCACTCTCTATTGAAGCAACAGACCAGAAGCAAAGCAGCTTTCAAAGTGAAGCATCCTTTGCTCCCATTGCTACCAATTTCAATTCATCTTCAGCTAGGAATTCATTAATCTGGGATCAACTTGCCTGGCAACTGAAAACAATGGGGCTTACTTCTCCGTAGACCTCCATAGGCCTTTCTGAGCTGGAGCTTGAATAAACTACCCAGATGTTCAGAATTTAACGTGTGCTTCCTTTAAGATGAACTCTGTGGTTTTTTTTTATTAAAACAAAACTAAGCTACTTGTGGGACCATAAAAAGCAGGTTGTAACACAAAGGACCATTTACAACAATTAGGTATGGAAGGATCTTTCTGTTTTGGTTCTCTCCATTTCTCTTTCTTCCAATCTTAAATTCAGTTCTCCACATTTGTGATTTTTTTTTTTTTTAAATCCTCATTAAAACTCATCAGCATTCAGTGTGAATTTCTCATTTTTATGTGTTTTGACTCAGGGACACATTTCCCCCTAGTGTAATGCATTTCTGTATGTTGTTTTCAATATGTTCTTTATTATTATGCACACTTTCCTCTAGAAAATGTGTTTTAGTAAGCACTGGGTCAGATTCAACTAACCTGTTCTGAAGTCAGCACAATAACTCCTGCTAGTGTAATGGGGTTTCCCTCCTCCAAATCTCCCCCAAATCTGCTGGGGGGGCAATTGGGGAAACTCCCAGAAGAGCATGCAGAGGGAGGAGACAGAAGACCTGTCTGTCTGTCAGGCAGAAATTCCTCAGAGAAGCATCTCCTTAGCACTATGTTCTAATCCACCCATTGTTTGGGTTGGATAACTTCTTTGCAAAATTCAGGTACAGTGGTGCCTTGCAGGACGAAAAGAATCCGTTCTGCGAGTCTCTTCGTCTTGCGTTTTTTTCGTCTTGCGAAGCAACCCTATTAGCGGATTAGCGGATTAGCGCTATTAGCGGCTTAGCGGCTATTAGAAGCTTAGCGGCAAAGCGGCAAAGCGGCTATTAGTTGCTTGGCGGCTTAGAAAAAAGGGGGGGAGTGAAAAAAATTGCAAGACTCGCAAGACGTTTTCGTCTTGCGAAGCAAGCCCATAGGGAAATTCGTCTTGCGAAGCGCCTCGAAAAACGGAAAACCCTTTCGTCTAGCGGGTTTTTCGTCTTGCGAGGCATTCGTCTTGCGGGGCACCACTGTAAGTGAAAATTTTGAAGGCCGGCTCTGTTTCGGACTTGCATATTGCTTGGGAAAGTGCCGATTTGGTAAATTTGGCTATCAATGCGCAGTTTATCGAATTTCTTCTTTGTCCCTAAGAGCAATGCTGAGCAGCTTGTGTCTATATCTGGATGAAACAATATGCAAAATAAAACCCAGATATTCGTTGAAAAATCTGCAATTGTACCGCTTCCACAATGCACTTTCCAGCCCAGTAATGTATACTTTAGTCACACTAATATACAAAAATCTGTTATGGGAGGGGAAATTGCTTTGCAAAAGTGTGCGTCTTAGGGGAAACTGCATGTATATATTGGGACAAAGGTGTACTAATACGCTGATGAATTTTCATGAGGACTTTTTAAAACACACACACACAACTGGATGTGCAGAAGTGAAGACTGGAACAATGAGAAATTGAGAGATTATTGACAGTTCTGCCCAGCCTTAGTTGCAAGGCAAATTCGCCTTTACAGTAATGTTGAGAGGTGTGTGTGTGTGTGTGTGTATCTATCTTAAACATAGCTTCATTGCCAAATGCTGCAATAAATGGTTCTACAATAAATTGTGGAAGAAGGGGGAAGTTCACCCACCCATTGCTCCCTGAAAGCCAGGCTTCCTGTGTCTGCCAGTGTCTTACCTCATTCCCCTCACGGCATTTACACCCTCTGGTTGAGTGATTGCCCAAATTTCTTGCATCGATTTGCTTCTACGTGGCACACTGGTACTCTGCTTTATCATTTCTGGGTCTTGGCTTAGTTCTGTGCCATGAAGCCTCTCTGGGACACTTGGTGTGAAAGATGGAGCGGAGGATAACATTTTGTGTCTTGCTCCCCCTCTGCTTTCCCAATACCTCTCAGGAGTTGATTTACTCATTAATCCCATGGAAAAGAAAATTTCATCCCTGCTAGTTCAAGTGAATCACAAACTATTAGATGGGCTTTGTACTTGTCCCAAACCCTCTCTCTCCATCCCACCCCCGTTTTCTCTCTCACACACTGTTTGTATACAGGTGTGTGTACATATGGATTTGAGTAGAATTTAATTGAGATTTGGCAGAGACCAGCCTTCTATCCCCATCTTCCATGTGCCGTTTTTACACCGGTTGAAAACCAGTGACTGGAGAAAGACTGTGGGTGCTTTGAGGCGGGGGAAATATTTGCAAACGGGCTGTTTACTTATTTAGCAAGGTTTGTTTGCCAATATTATACCGCCTTGTGAATACGGATATTGTTTATGTATTTTGTTACGTGCGTTGTGTGACATGGTTTCATTGCAATTATTGCATAGAAAGAAGATAAAGATATAGATTGTGAACCGCATAATTATTATTATTTATTAAATTTGTCTACCACCCTACATTCATAGATCTCGGGCTGGTTCACAACATAAGATAGCAAATGCATGCAGCCATAGATCAGCTGGTTGCTGATTCCTGGACCGTCCATAGGCCAGATTTAGAAGGCGATTGGGCCACATCCGGCCCCCAGGCCTTAGGTTGCCTACCCCTGGGATAAACCATAATCTATGGCCCACTGTCGCTTTCTTTTATTTTTTTTTCCTTTTTAAATTTTATTAACATATATATATATATATATTTAAAGTATATTTATTTATTTTTCCAAAAACAAAAGAAGCATCAAAACAACACAGAACAACAAAAACAACACAGACTGAGTAAAGAAAAAAGAAAAAGAAAATTAAAAACAAGAACTCCAGTTTTTAAGCTCACGTTTACAAAACTTTCTTTCTTGACCTCCTCACACCTCCCTTTTTTGTGTTCCTCTTTGTCCAATCAGATACAGCAAATCCTTACCCTCCTTCAAAACTCATTTCTAATTATTATAATCACTTCTATTATGTCTCCAATCTTTCCTCCTTATAATCAAACACCTTTAACATATTGTTTACTTTTGACATAATATAACCTTATTTTTTCACCCTTTTTCTATTACATTTTTTGCATATTTTTTTAACACTGTACCACTGATGCCATATTATTTCATATCCAACATCATTTTAGCATTCATACACTTTGCAGTGTTTCTGCAGGTAGTTCTTGAACTTCTTCCAGTCCTCTTCCACCGCTTCTTCTCCCAGGTCTCGGATTCTGCCAGTCATTTCTGCCAATTCCATGTAGTCTATTACTTGCATCTGCCATTCTTCCAAGGTGGGCAAATCTTGTGTCTTCCAGTACTTTGCGATGAGTATTCTTGCTGCTGTTGTCGCATACATAAAAAACGTTCTATCTTTCTTTAACACCAATTGGCCGACTATGCCCAAGAGAAAGGCCTCTGGTTTCTTAGGGAAGATATATTTAAATACCTTTTTCAGTTCATTATATATCATCTCCCAGAAAGCCTTAATCTTTGGGCACGTCCACCAAAGGTGAAAGAATGTACCCTCAGTTTCTTTGCATTTCCAACACTTGTTATCAGGCAGGTGATAAATTTTAGCAAGCTTGACTGGGGTCATGTACCACCTATAAATCATTTTCATAATATTTTCTCTTAAGGCATTACATGCCGTAAACTTCATGCCGGTGGTCCACAACTTTTCCCAGTCCGCAAACAAAATGTTATGACCTATGTCCTGTGCCCATTTAATCATAGCTGATTTAACTGTTTCATCCTGAGTATTCCATTTCAACAGCAAGTTATACATTCTTGAGAGAATCTTAGTTTTAGGTTCTAACAATTCTGTTTCCAATTTCGATTTTTCCACCTGGAAGCCCAGTTTTCTGTCCGCATTATAGGCCTCTCTTATTTGATAATAATGAAGCCAATCTTGCACTTTGTCTTTTAATTTCTCAAAACTCTGCAATTTCATTTATCAATAATATCTCCCAATATTTCGGCCATTTGGCCTCCATATTGAGTCTTTTCAGAGCCTTTGCCTCCATGGGTGACAACCACCTTGGGGTCTTGCTTTCCAGTAAATCTTTATACCTTATCCAGACATTAAATAATGCTTTCCTGACAATATGATGCTTAAAAGCTTTGTGTGCTTTAACCTTGTCGTACCACAAATATGCATGCCATCCAAACGCATTGTTAAAACCTTCCAAGTCCAAAATGTCAGTGTTCTCAAGAAGCAGCCAGTCTTTCAACCAGCAGAATGCTGCTGATTCATAGTAAAGTTTTAAGTCTGGCCGGGCAAACCCCCCTCTTTCCTTCACATCAGTTAATATTTTAAATTTTATTCTGGGCTTTTTGCCCTGCCAGACAAATTTAGAAATGTCTCTCTGCCACTTCTTGAAACAATCCATCTTGTCCACAATCTGCAAAGCTTGAAACAAAAATAACATTTTTGGCAATACATTCATCTTTATAGCTGCAATTCGACCCAACAAGGAAAGCTTCAATTTTGACCAAATTTCTAAATCTTTTTTAACTTCTGACCAACATTTTTCATAGTTATCTTTAAATAAATTCAAGTTTTTTGCAGTCATATTAATCCCTAGGTATTTCACTTTCTTAGCCACCATTAAACCTGTCTCATTCTGAAACCCTTCTTTTTCCATTGATGTTAAATTTTTCTCTAAAACCTTAGTCTTTAGCTTGTTTAATTTAAATCCTGCCACATGACCAAACTCTTGAATCAGTTCTAAAACCCTTTTCGTACTAGATTCTGGCTCCTGTAATGTCAAAACCAGGTCATCTACAAAGGCCTTCAATTTATATTGTTTGGCTCCGACCTGAATTCCTTTAATCAACCGATCCCTTCTAATCATGTTCAACAGCACCTCCAGGACCGAAATAAATAATAATGGAGAGATAGGGCAGCCCTGACGTGTTCCTTTTTCTATCTTAAATTCTTCAGTCACCACATTGTTAACAATCAATTTTGCTTTTTGTTCTGAATAGATTGCATCTATACCATTTTTAAACCCCTGTCCCACTCCCATTCCCTTAAGATTTTTCTTCATAAAATTCCAGGAAATATTATCAAAGGCCTTCTCCGCATCAGTAAAGATTAATACTGCTTTTGTGTTAATATTCGTTTGCAGCAACTCCAAAATATCAATTATGTTCCTTGTATTGTCAGACAAATGTCTGCCTGGTAGAAAGCCTGCCTGATCCTTATGTATCACTTCAGTTAACACTCTTTTTAATCTATTGGCTAAAATATCTGCAAATATTTTGTAGTCCACATTTAAAAGGGAGATGGGACGGTAGTTCTTAAGTTGTGTCTTTTCAGATTCTGTTTTCGGTATAAGTGTGATGAAAGCTTCTTTCCACGTCTCCGGCGCCTTCTTCCCCTCCATAATTTCATTACAAACCTCCTTTAGTGGTTGAATTAAATAGTCTTTCAAAGTCCTATAGTACTTGGAGGTTAGCCCGTCTGGCCCTGGAGATTTGCCCAGTTGCATGTTCTGAATGGCACCTTCAATCTCCTGTTCTGTAATTTTATAGTTCAGCATTATCTTATTTTCTTGAGATATTTTTTGTAATCCATTAGATCTTAGAAATTGATCTATATCAGTCACTTTCTGCGGCCCTTGAGTGTAGAGTTGTTTGAAGTATCTCTGGAAGCACTTTCTAATCTCCACCAGATTCTGAATATTTTTCCCTTCAATCTCAAGATTTGTAATCGTATTTAACTTCTGTCTTTTTTTCAACTGCCATGCTAATAATTTTCCACATTTATTAGCTGACTCGAAAGTCTTTTGTCTCATTTGTTTAATTTTCCACTCTACTTCCTGATTTATCAGTTTCATATATTGTACTTGATATAACTTGATTTCTCTCAGAATCTCTTGTGACTTTGGTTTCGATCTTAATTTCTTCTCTCCTTCTTTTATTTTCTCCAAAATTTTATCTTTTTTCTCATTTTGAGATCTCTTTTTTATTGCATTCTGTTGTATCAAGAATCCTCTCATGACCGCTTTGCTTGCGTCCCAGATTACTCTCTTTTCAACCGTAGTTTTCAAATTTACTTCAAAATAGTCTCTCAAGGTCTTTTGGGCCTTCTTGACAATCTCTTGATCTCTTAATAAGGTGTCATTCATCTTCCATCTGAAGGAACCGATAGGTGTCAGTTTCATTTCCATCTTTACAGCATTATGGTCGGAGCAGGTTTTTGGGCAGATTTCCACCTTTTTTATCTTAGGTGCCAGTCCTCTAGTTATCCATATTTGGTCAATTCTAGTCCATGTCATTTTGGCTTCAGAAAAGAACGTCCCTTCTCTACCTAGGGGGTTTTTAGTTCTCCAAATATCAATCAAATCCATATTGTCAGTCAGTTCAAAAAAAGTTTTCGGTAATCTGCCCTCTTTTGTTACAATCTGTTTTTGTGCTTTATCCATGTTCGTAGATACCACTCCATTCATATCTCCCATCATAATGATGTTATTGTAGTCCATATAGTCCAACATTGTCTCATGCAACTTCTTGTAGAATTCCGATTTCCCCTCATTTGGCGCATAAATTCCTAAAATCAAATTTTTTTCTTCTTGGGTTTGAATTTCAATTGCCAGGATTCTTCCTTGCTCATCTTTAAAAAGAAATTTTGGTGATAGGCTTTCTTTTGCATAAATAACAACAACTCTCTTCTTTACTTTGTCCGATGAAATAAATTCTTGACCTAGTCTTTTATTAATTAAAACTTTCCTGTGGAGCCTAATCACATGTGTTTCCTGTAAACAAATTAAGTCCAATTGCTCCTTTTTTAATAAATGAAAGATTTTCCTCCTCTTCTCAGGGGAGTTCAAACCATGAATGTTCCAACTTAATAGTTGCAGGGACATGTTGGAGTAGGTCTATTTTCCTCCTACTACTCCCAAGAGTTCTTCCTCCTTTGACGGTGGTATCACTTTCCCAGGTTCGTCGAGCCCCAAGGCCTCAATCCCTTTCTGAAGGTCTTCTCCGTAGTCACTCAAAAATTTTTCCTTATCTTCAACAGATTTAATTTTAACTTTTTTCCCTTTAAAAGTGAATGATAGCCCCTGGGGGAACTCCCATCTAAAGATGATTCTGTTACTTCTCAGTAATGTCACCAAATCTCCGTAGTTAGATCTGAGTTCAAGGAAGTGTTTCGGGATATCCTTGTAAATTTCCACCCTTGAATCTTTGATCTCTAGGGTCTTCTGAAAATGCGCACTCAGTATATTATCTCTTTCTTCCTTTGTTCTGAGGGAGATCAGACAGTCTCTCGACTTGATCTTCCTCCCTCCCTTTCCAAGTCTGAATGCACTTACAATCTTAAAGTCTTTGTCCTCTTCCAGAGACCAAAATTCTGCAAATTCCCGTGTCAAATACTAATTAAGTCCTCCTTTTCAAGTTCTGGTACTGACCTGATTCTGATGTTATTTTCCTTGTTTTTTAATTCTATCATGGACAGAAGTGCCTGATGTTCACCAATCTGCTTACGCATAGGTTTAATTTCTTCTTGCACAGCCTCTACTTTCTGTTTGGCCTCCTCAGCCGTTTTGCGATTTAATGTAGTGTCTTCCAATAATTTCCCAATAGATTGAGCATTTAAGCTAACTTGCTGGGTCAAATTATTGATACTAACTGTATTTTGGTCAATTTTAGTTGATTGATCAGTCAATTGCTTGCTTACGCCATCCAATTTTTCAAAAATTTTATTTAGCACTGAAGTAAAGTCCCCTCCTGTGGCCATTCCTTCAGGCCTGGTTTGTTCTAAATCTTCCTCTTCTGCCACAGGTACAGTGGGAACAGATTATCTGCGTAGCTGTGAAATTATACTAGGCTGCTGTGTTTTGGCTTTAGCTGATCTTGTCTTCCCACTCATCCCACTTCTGTCTATGAGCCAAGGTCAGTCCAACGGTCTGCCTTTCTCATGGAAAATCCCCAAGTCCAGAGATGGAAAAATCCCCCAGTAGTTGTATAGCTTCAATACTCCACTAGAAGGACACTTTGTTTATCTTGAAAAATCGCAATTTATAAAGTCTTTCCCAAATTACAAAGTGTCCCTTAAAAATTTACAACAGTAGCAGAAAACCTTCCAAGTCCTTTAACTTCTGCAGAGTTAGTCATAAAAAAGTTACAATGTCTCCAAAAAGTGCGAGTTACAATATGACAGTTCAAGCAGCCTGACAGTTCTGGTAGTTTGGCAGCCCGATCGCCAGGAGCTCAAAAGCTTTTTATAAATCCACAAATGAAGAGGTAAAAGTCCAATTTCCCCTCTTCCACCTCAGTTTAGTTGAGGTGGAATCTTCTATTTGATGCTCAGATTAAGTTCTTTTAAAGTCACAGTTTCCAAAGCATAAGTAAATTAAGCGTCGTTGCTTTAAGTCTTTAAACAAAGCCGGGAGATGGACTTCCTGGTTGCGCCTCCCGCTTCAGTGCCAAATTAAACTGTATTTAATCCCCGGTTCATTATGCTTCACCTACTCACGGGTAGTTGTTTTTTAGCCAAATAGTCCCAGGAAAAAGGTCAGCGCTCACCAACAGCAGCTTTGCGGCTTCACCCCACAGAAAGAGCGATCGACTCACAGCACCGCGCTACCCCCGTCACGCTCCGGAGCCCCTTACGGGGTCCCTTTGCAATTTCGGGGGGCACTAATGGTGCCCGCCGAGTCCCACGGCCACAGGCTATCGCTGCCTGTGGTTTTCCAGCAAGGGTCTCCGCTTCGCCGTAGGTCACCCACCCGTCCAATGGCTCACCCACCCGTCCACCACTGCTGATCGCTTGCCACAGCCACTGCCAATCACACACCTCACCGCAGCCGCCAATTGTCTACCCTCTCGCCGCCACCAACAGCCCACCTGCCCACTTGCTGCATCCGCCAATCTCCTGCCCAATTGCTGCAGCCACAGCCAATTGCCAGCAGGCCTTGCCGCAGCCACCAATGACCCGCCCAATCGCTGCTGCCAATCTCCTGCTTGCTGCAGCCATTAATCTGCATTCATAACAACAACAACAACAACAACAACAACAACAACAACAACATATTATTATTTATACCCCGCCCATCTGACTGGGTTTCCCCAGCCACTCTGGGCAGCTTCCAACAAAACACTAAAATACAATAACCTATTAAACATTAAAAGCTTCCCTAAACAGGACTGCCTTCAGATGTCTTTTAAAAGTTTGGTAGTTATTTTTCTCTTTGACATCTGATGGGAGGGCGTTCCACAGGGCGGGCGCCACTACCGAGAAGGCCCTCTGCCTGGTTCCCTGTAACTTGGCTTCTCGCAGTGAGGGAACTGCCAGAAGGCCCTCGGTGCTGGACCTCAGCGTCCGGGCTGAACGATGGGGGTGGAGACGCTCCTTCAGGTATACTGGACCGAGGCCGTTTAGGGCTTTAAAGGTCAGCACCAACACTTTGAATTGTGCTCGGAAACGTACTGGGAGCCAGTGTAGGTCTTTCAATACCAGTGTTATATGGTCTTGGCAGCCGCTCCCAGTCACCAATCTAGCCGCCGCATTCTACATTAGTTGTAGTTTCTGGGTCACCTTCAAAGGTAGCCCCACATAGAGCGCATTGCAGTAGTCCAAGCGAGAGATAACCAGAGCATGCACCACCCTGGTGAGACAGTCCGTGGGCAGGTAGGGTCTCAGCCTGCGTACCATATGGAGCTGGTAAACAGCTGCCCTGGACACAGAATTGACCTGAGCCTCCATGGGCAGCTGTGAGTCCAGAATGACTCCCAGGCTGCGCACCTGGTCCTTCAGGGGCACAGTTACACCAATTCAGGACCAGGGAGTCCTCCACACCTGCCCACCTCCTGTCCCCCAAAAACAGTACTTCTGTCTTGTCAGGATTCACCCTCAATCTGTTAGCCGCTATCCATCCTCCAACCGCTTCCAGACACTCACTATCCGTGTATAAGACAACACCCAATTTTTGCCTAATTTTTTTAAAGGCAAAAAGCATCGTCTTATAGACGGAAAAACACGGTAAGCATTTTCTCGTTGCCACTTTTCTCCACCATTTTTGCCACCATTTTCTCGTCCAAGACCTAATTTTCTCCCATTCCCTTTAGCATTTGCTTCCTCCCTGTGGCACAGAGCCCTTATTGGAAGCCCCGTGATTTTAAAGCAGGCTATACATTTTGCTAAATAAATAATACTAATAGGGAGAGCCACCGTGAGAGGCTTCTCCTGCACGCCCCCCCACCTCTGTCAAGAGACTGCGTAGCATCTTTAAGTACACAGAATATTGACATAATAATGAAACGTACTACATAGCTTAGTAAGTAGCATTTAATGATAACAAATTCATTAATAACCACGGATGCCAATATACTAGGCAGGCAAATCGACTATAATGGGATGCAAAAGGAATATCTTGCAATCCCAGCAAATTATGACTCATCATAGATCTATAAATATGATTTGCATTTATTAAAATTAAGAGCAGGAGTGATCAAACATTTGCATAATTCAAATAAGAAGCTCTTGAGATAATTAATGGCTCATTTACTCACATAGGTAACCTACCTGAATTTATCCCTTTCTTGCTCAGTTGGATAGCTTTGTTGGTTCGAGCATGCTGCTGATAAAGCCACTTCCGGCCTGCCCAGGAGGTGGGGTTGCAGGCTTCACGCCCACCCCCACATGAGCGGGGGCTGATTTCAGCCCCCGCGAGAACAGGGGAATCCCGGCCGGGTCTGCCCTATTTAGGGCCGGCGCAGAGGGGGCTCGCCCTCTTTTCGCCGGCTAGCCCTCACGTTTTCCCACCCTCCCTCCCTTTAGGTATGCTTTAGATAGGTCTTTGACTTTGCTATGGACTTCGGTCTGTCGCCGCAAGGGGCATGGTAGGAATTTTTCCCAATTGGCAATTTGTAGCCTTTTGGTTTTTCGCCTACCTCGTAGCAACTCGTCACAACTTTTCGGCATTGGCGGTAGGCATTGATAAGAAGGGGTTAAGAGGATGTGTGTGGGGGGGAGGAACGCCATCACCTCCCCCCAGTGAGCGAAGGGTGGTCCGTTAAAGGACTCCGGGGGGGCGTGGCCCTGTCCGAAGCCTCTGGAGGTGTGGGCCAAAGGCACGCCCCCGAGCGGTGACCCGGGGGAGCTCCTAGTCGACGTGCCTTGGCAGGAGACTCCCCCGACAAAGTGTTAACCCTTCCCCGTGTCTCCAGCAAATGGGCTGGAGCCGGATAGTCGATAGGACCACTGCCTAAGCCAATGCCTCTCATTCCTGAATTCAATAAAGTTGTGGCCTAATTCACCCAATTAACCTTAATTATGGTGTCTCATGTCTTTATTTATCCTGGTGGGGGGCGGGAACTCGCCACGCAATGCCAAGGCCGCAGGTTCAATTCCCATATGGGATGGCTGCATATTCCTGCATTGCAATGGGCTGGATTAAATGATCCTCAGGCTTTCTTCCACACTACAGTTCTGTGATTCTATGATGCTGGTAAGCATGATAATGATGATGATGATAATAATAATAATAATAATAATAATAATAATATTTTTTAAAAGATTTGCCCTGCAAGCTTACTTTCTTCTGAGAGAATAATAAGATGGTTTTGCTTCTCTTGCCATGTGAAGTCCGGAAGTCAGGCTTCCTCAAACTCAGCCCTCCAGATGTTTTGAGACCACAATTCCCATCATCCCTGACCACTGGTCCTGCTAGCTAGGGATCATGGAAGTTGTAGGCCAAAAACACCTGGAGGGCAGAGGTTGAGGAAGCCCGATCTAAGTTTACTAAAAGCACATGCTCACCTGATGCACTTGAACATTTGAGGGGGAATGCATACCGTATTTTTTTCGTGTATAAGAGGCCCCCATGTATAAGATGCTCCCTATTTTGGGGGACTCCGATTTAAGAAAATGGGGGTTTTTTTGGGGGGGGAATGCTGAAAATCACTCACCAGACTGAGAAACGATCACACATCACAAAAGCCACAAAGCATCTGCCCGCTCGCCACCAGCAGCCGGAAAGCACACTCACAATTGCCACAGCGAAAGCCAATCCACAGCAGCCCTTGCCACAGCCACCAGTCACCAATAATAATAATAATAATAATAATAATAATAATAATAAATTTTATTTATATCCTGCCCTCCCCAGCTGAAGCCAGGCTCAGGGCGGCTAACAACAATAAAATAGTACAACATTCTAAAAACATTTCATTATAAAATTAATTCAACTCAAAATGATGGCAACCATTAGGCTAAAGTTCTGTGAAGATTGCCAAAGGAGGGAGTCAGGCTGTGTCCTGACCAAAGGCCTGGCAGAACAGCTCTGTCTTGCAGGCCCTGCAGAAAGTTGTCAAGTCCTGCAGGGCCCTAGTCTCTTGTGACAGAGTGTTCCACCAGATTGGAGCCACAGCCGAAAAAGCCCTGGCTCTGGTTGAGGCCAACCCAATGGACGCAGCAGCAACCAATCCAAACAGCCCTGTCTGCAGGCACTAATCACCCACTCAATCGCACCTGACAACCTCCTGCTTGCGGCTGCAACCAATCGCCCCTCTGCACTATCCGTATATAAGACGAGTCCTGACTGTAAACATTATTTTAGAGTAAAAAACCCCTAATCTTATACATGGAAAAGTATGGCATTTTCAAGGGCTTGGATGTAAGTTTGTTTCAAGGCAATCATTATGAAATGGAAAAAAAAAATGTTTAAAATAGCTCTTGTTAAAAACAAACAAACCCAGAAGCTTTCTTTTTAGGAATTACAGGCCACTGGGATCAGAAAAGGATCAGAAAAGATTGTTTACGTATGTGACGACAGCCGCACGGATGGAAGGAAGAATCAACCCCGACCAGAGAAGAGAGGCAAATCAAGATGATGGATGATGCAGAAATGGCAAAATTACCAGGAAGCTCAGAAATCAAGAAGACAAGAACTTTTAAAAAAGAATGGGAAATGTTTATAATGTATATTCAAAATTATTGTCAACAGGTCAAAACATTTGCAGGATTCTAAACACACTTGTAATGTAACAGAATGTATACATAACCTAGGAAGATGCTTCTTGGGAAGCCTGTTTCTTGGGAGAAAAGCAATGACAAACCTAGACAGCATCTTAAAAAGCAGAGACATCACCTTGCCAACAAAGGTCCGTATAGTAAAAGCTGTGGTTTTCCCAGTAGTGATGTATGGAAGTGAGAGCTGGATCATAAAGAAGGCTGATCGCCGAAGAATTGATGCTTTTGAATTATGGTGCTGGAGGAGACTCTTGAGAGTCCCATGGACTGCAAGAAGATCAAACCTCTCCATTCTGAAGGAAATCAGCCCTGAGTGCTCACTGGAAGGACAGATCGTGAAGCTGAGGCTCCAATACTTTGGCCACCTCATGAGAAGAGAAGGCTTCCTGGAAAAGACCCTGATGTTGGGAAAGATTGACGGCACAAGGAGAAGGGGACGACAGAGATGGTTGGATGGTGTTCTCGAAGCTACAAACATGAGTTTGACCAAAGTGCGGGAGGCAGTGGAAGACAGGAGTGCCTGGCGTGCTCTGGTCCATGGGGTCATGAAGAGTCGGACACGACTAAATGACTAAATAACAAATTTATTAGTGCCCAAGCGCAAATGAAATCGAAATGAAGCTCCCTACCTTTAAAGCAAGCAAGCACACCAGAGGGAGCTGTCGAAGCTGCCAGGTGCTTCTCTCAGCTGCTCTGTGCAAAATGGCGGCAACTTGACTGCTCCTCTCCACTCTCCCTCAACCCTTGTGCCAGGCTTTTCTTTATGGCTGCTCCCCAAGTCTTATCCCTTCCAGTGTCTGCCCTTCTCCCCCTTCCTTGGGGCTCACTTGGTGGGAACGCTGCCTTCTCCCACTATTTGATGGGGTGACCCAAGGGAGAGGGGCTGGCAGGACATTTCGCTGACTGAAGCGGAGCCCAAATGGTGACCCCCAACACAGTCGAGCCCCACCATCCCGATGGCAATTCCCTCTTTCGTCTACATCTCCCTCACGGTGTCCCCTGAGGCAAGTCTCTTCACCTTGCTGTAGAGGAAGGCTGGCTCTGGAAGGAAGAAGAAGAAGAGTTTGGATTTGATATCCCGCTTTATCACTACCCGAAGGAGTCTCAAAGCGGCTAACATTCTCCTTTCCCTTCCTCCCCCACAACAAACACTCTGTGAGGTGAGTGGGGCTGAGAGACTTCAAAGAAGTGTGACTGGCCCAAGGTCACCCAGCAGCTGCATGTGGAGGAGCGGGGAATCGAACCCAGTTCACCGGATTACGTGTCCACCACTCTTAACCACTACACCATGCTGGCTGCAGCAGGATTCTTCAAGGGCAAGGCTGGGGCTTCCAAACTGGGGCTGACAGCCTTTCTCCACCTCCCTCCCCTGCCCCCTCTCTGCCATCGTTTTATTTTTAAAGTTTTATTAATGCGCTTCAATGAACAACAGCATAAATTATGTGCGGGAGAAAATACAACCACATACATAATAACCAGCCGCTCATTTTTGTAGTTCTTGGGCTTGGTACAATAATGTATCACCTTTACGTTAATTAATCTTATTTTCAAATTAATAACTGAATCATTTTTATACCCTTTAAAAAAAACAACAACCCAAAGGCAAAACACCTCATCCCCTGTGGGAAAAGGCACATAAAAACCAAAGCAGACAATTAATTAAATTAAAGGGATGGATCACAGAAAATGGCATTTTACAGAAATGATCTCTGTAGTTTCGGGGCTGCTAAGGAGGTTAGATACTGCCTATCTTTCTCATTTGTGCATGAAATAAAGGCATGGAAATCTCTTGCCCTTCAACAGCCTCTCATTAATCAGATCTCCTGTGTTATTTTTTTCCCCAGCCATTGCAGTTTTCCAAACGCCCCTTTACCACAGGGCTATGTTTAGCCATTGTGTTGAAAGTCAGGAGAAAATGGCCAGATGTGAGTTCTTTAAAAAACACACACAAAAAAACAGCTCACGTGTCGCTGCAACTATGAAATCCAATGGAAGCTGTGTGGCAGGATTCACTGGGCCAAAGATTTTTGGTATAATATACAGCTGAATGATTGGGTAAAATTATGGAAGGAAGGTTTAAAATTTACTGCATGCAATGCCCTAAAAGAAAATGTGGTGAAAAGGATGTATAGATGGTATATTACACCTGTCAAGTTAGCGAAAATGTATAACGTCAGTAATAAATGTTGGAAATGTAAAGAAAAAGAGGGAACATTTTATCACATGTGGTGGGAATGTAAAAAGGTGAAATGCTTCTGGGAGATGATATATAATGAGTTGAAAAAAATGTTGAAATATACATTTATAAAGAAACCAGAAGCATTTTTATTGGGCATTGTGGGGAGTGACATAAATAGAAAGGAATGCAAGCTCTTTTTATATGCAATAACAGCAGCAAGAATATTATTGGCCCAAAAATGGAAGCAAGAAGAGTTACCGACGATTGAAGAATGGAGGATGAAGTTAATGGACTATGCAGAATTAGATAAACTAACAGGAAGGATTCGAAATCGGCGAGACCAGAAATTCACGGAAGACTGGAATAAATTTACGGACTATTTGAAAAGTAATTGTGAAGAACAGATGACGTTTGTAGGTTTGCAAGAAGTTTTGTGAGGAGTATTATTAGAAGTATTGTAAAAATGGACAAGGGGGAGGATGATTTGTTAAGAGATGTAAAGGCAATATAAAGTTAAGAAATGCGTAAGAAGTGGTTAAAACGGTGGATCATCAGAGGTCTGATGGAAGTCTAAAAAGACTGTATAAGCGATAAGTTTTGTGGTACATTTTATAATTTATATGTTAAAATTAATAAAAAATATTATAAAAAAGGAAGCTGTGTGACAGAGTGAGGTGCTGGATTTTGGCGTCGCACAGGGCCAAGGTCTATCATTGCTGGCACCCGCAGGGTCTCCCTCCCCTCTGAAATTAGGCTCAAAAGAAGCGTTGTGCTGTAGCCAGTAGACTAGAATATATTGTGGTGTGTGCTTGGTTGAGGGGAAGGTGCAATGCCCACGACACTTTCACCTTTTTGCAAATGTGCCCACTGCCCCTCTCCAAAAATGTGGGCGAATCCATCGTCTGGATTCTTTGCCTTTACTGAGTAGACAAAATCAATTTCACAGAAAAGGGCTGGCGTAGCCAGGAGAAGAAAACAGCTGAGGTAAAATTTGAGGAATTTATTTGCTCTTGTTGCTGAGGTACCCTGACGTTTGGTACCCTGAATTCTTGTGCCGCCACATCCCAGATGGCGCTCAGTGGTCACATTTAGGCGGGAACCTGCATTTTGCGAGTTACAAAATACAGCTTGAGTGTTAGGGGGAAGTGTGCAATAGAAACACAACCTGAAACGTAAGAGGAAATGTGTTCAGAGCATATAATTCTGCCAAGGAGCTCTCTGTCAAAATCCACTAAGGGACCTTTTACATGCTATGCAACCATGAATCTGGATCTGCCACCACACATGAAATGGACAAGGAGCCCTCTGAAGGGCGCACTTTATTGAATCCTCTGACTACTCCATCACAGCATTGACACGTTATGCTTTTCGGTGTATACTTCAACAACTGTGCATTTTAGGGTGAACAATTGTAGCCTGAGGCCTGCATGCTGATGAGACGAATGATTTCTGGAAAGGCTGGAAAACTCACAGATTCCACTAGCCATCCGTTGGTGTTTTTCTATATAGAGTCCACTTGATGGAGCTCCAGGTTAACAGACTACAGGTTCTCCAGTCCAGCTAATCAGCTCCACATCCTCTTGTTTTCTCCAGCTCTGGATAAAGCACAATGGCTGAATTATCGTCCATTCTTCCCGCTCAAGGCTTCATCACCATTTCTATTGATTACTACACACCACTGGAATGGAAGGCGCACATGCGTGTGTCAGTGAACCTGGTCCTCTAATTTTTGTGCTGATGACTAGCTAGCGTCATCGGTGGAATGGAGTGGAACATTTCAACAGGTATCCTGTTTTCCTTTAGCACGAAGGCAGCTCTCTTGTTTGGACTGGCCAGGTTTACATAAGGTAAAGGGACCCCTGACCATTAGGTCCAGTCGCGGACGGCTATCGGGTTGTGGCGCTCATTTCGCTTTACTGGCCGAGGGAGCTGGCGTACAGTTTCCGGGTCATGTGGCCAGCATGACTAAGCTGCTTCTGGCAAACCAGAGCAGCGCACAGAAACGCCGTTTACCTTCCCGCCGGAGCGGTACCTATTTATCTACTTGCATTTTGACGTGCTTTCGAACTGCTGGGTTGGCAGGAGCAGGGACCAAGCAACGGGAGCTCACCCCGTCGCGGGGATTCGAACCACCGACGTTCTGATCGGCAAGTCCTAGGCTCTGTGGTTTAACCCACAGCGCCACCCGCATCCCGGCCAGGTTTGCATGCCTCACCTAAATGGCTTCCTTTTTTTTTCATTTTTTTATTATAATACATATTTATTAAGGTTTTTGAATACAAATGCATAAATAATAAACGACATTACTTATATCATAACATAATTTCGTCACTTCTTTGGACTCCCTCACATCTCCCGCTCCCACTTACATCGTTACAAAAAAATTTTTTCCAAGCAAATTACCCACTTGTTTACAATATTATCTCCGCTCATTTAAATAAAATCTAGTAATTCTCCAAAAAATTTATATTTTCCTTATTCTCACTTATCGTCAAAATCAGATCTAATTCAGTGGTGGGCAGTTATTTATGATCTAGCATCCTTCTTAGCATTCAACCAAATTACAATATTTTTGTAAATAAATCTTGAATTTCCTCCAGTCCTCCTCAACCCTCTCTTCTCCCAGGTCTCGGATTCTACCAGTCATTTCGGCTAGTTGCATATAGTCCATCAGCTGCATCTGCCACTCTTCCAGTGTGGGTAGATCTTGAGTTTTCCAATTCTTAGCGATGAGTATCCTTGCTGCCGTTGTTGCATACATAAAAAATGTTCGGTCCTTCTTTAACACCTTCTGGCCGACAATACCCAGAAGGAAGGTCTCTGGTTTCTTAGTAAAGGTATACTTAAATACCTTCTTCAGCTCATTATATATCATTTCCCAGAAGGCCTTCACTTTAGGGCAGGTCCACCAGAGGTGAAAGAATGTTCCTTCATGTTCTTTACATTTCCAACATTTATTATCAGACAAATGGTATATTTTGGCAAGTTTAACTGGGGTCATGTACCATCTATATATCATTTTCATTACATTTTCCTTCAGAGCATTACATGCAGTGAAGTTCAGCCCAGTGGTCCACAACCTTTCCCAGTCCTCAAACATAATAATATACCCAATATCCTGAGCCCACTTTATCATAACCGATTTAACCATTTCGTCTTGTGTATTCCATTTTAACAGCAAGTTATACATTCTTGATAATACCTTAGTCTTTGGTTCTAACAATTCTGTTTCCAACTTCGATTTCTCCATCTGGAACCCTACCTTTTTATCATTTTTAAATACTTCTTTAATCTGAGCGTAATGTAACCAGTCTCGCACTTTATCCTTCATTTTCTCCAAACTCTGCAATTTCCAATTGTCTCCATCTTTTTCTAATATTTCCCAATATTTTGGCCATTTGGCCTCCATATTGGGTCTTTTTCAGGCCTTAGCTTCCAGAGGTGAAAGCCACCTCGGAGTTTTGTTTTCCAATAAGTCTTTGTATTTTGTCCAGACATTAAATACTGCTTTCCTGACAATATGGTTCTTAAAGACCTTATTGATCTTACACCTAAATGGCTTCCTGGGGGTGCAAGATTTAACAGTGATTCAGCTGCTGCTTTGTAGGTCAGGCTGCCTGTTGCTTTTCAATATTTTACTTCCCACCATCTGCTCCTGACCTTTCCTTCCTGGATGTTAGGCACCGAGGAAATGGGACATTTATTTAAAATGCAGAAAACAATAAACTCATATGTTTTAGAGGTACAAATCAATGGTTGGTCAGGACAGCTAATAAAACGTCTTTGACAATTTAAGCAGGTTATAGATTGAAAGGATAACCTAATGGAAAACATTTCTCGACAGCCAAACCTTCCCCCCCCCCCCAACCATCCTCCAGCCACATTCTGGCATGTCTGTTTGCCCCCAAATCGGGTGGGCGGTTTTGTGGACTAGCCCCAGGCCTCCCTAGTTAACCAGCCCATTGCAGGCCAGATTGGCTTCTTGCCACCAAATGGGCCAACGGTGGTGGGGGTTAAGGGGCACTTAGCCGACCAATTGTGACTGTTGGCGCCATGCCCAGGGGAAGTTTAAACGCCTGGCCTGTGGGGCCTTTCAGTCTCTCTCTCGCTGTGCCAGTTCTCCTGTCTGCCCTCCCTCAGATTAGGGTTTTTCTCAGATGGTATGACCTTGCTATGGACAACATTGGTCGCCTAATTTTCAGGGGTGGGCAAGAATTTTCCCCACTTGGCTTATTGGCACCACCATTTGGGTTTTCGCCTACCTCATAGCAATCGTCACAACTTGGGAAGGCGGATAGGTACTGGGTAAGCCTAGTCTTGGTTTGAGGGGAGGTTGTAGCCTCTGCCTGCCCCTCCACAGGTAAGGGGATCCTGTTAAAGGGATCTGGGAGGAGTGGCTCCTGTCCAATGTCCAGATGTGGGCCAGGGCCATACCACTCCTCCAATGGGGACTGCTTGAGGAGATGCCCCGATTTGACGTAGGTCATAGGGTGTGTGTCCCCCCCCCAGCTTCACCCTTAGAAACCCTCCCAGTGGACGGAGGGGAGTGGCATGCACCACTGCTTACCACAATGCCTATGGCCAAACCTCACATCTGTAACCAATAAAGTTGTGGCCTTATTTGATTCCCAAAACCAATATGCAGTGTGTTTTCTAGCTATTTTCACCTTGGGGAACAGGGTGGTCATGGGGCCTCGATGCGCAAGTTTAGCTTTGAATGTTCTAATCACATTGCCATTGGTTTTCTTACATATTCCATTCTTACTCAATTCATAGCACCCTTGGTTTCCTTAATGGGCCTGATCTTCATGGCAGTATAAGCGCTGATGTCAGCCTTCCGTTGGAATCTGGACGTTTTCCACAAGTTTCATCGCCCGATTTCACCATGAAGATTGGTGTAACGCGAAACACGAGCATGAAAACAGACAAACATGCCACGCATACTTACATTTTAACAAGGCATGTTTGTATACAAGGAAGATGCATAGGACTTTCAGCTATGCCTTCTCCCACACTGGTTCTCATTACACACACACACACACACACACACACCTTGTTAAGACACATTTATAGAGGGATTTAAACTTCGAACAGTTCCTGGAATTTTGTTAAATTTGGTGTTAGCATTTCATCTATTTAATGGCTCCATGCTCCTTCCCTGCCAGGTCTAAGAGATCCAAGTTTCAGTTGGAGAGGTCACTACTTTCCAGTATCGCTGGCAATTCTCTTTGCTCTTATGATCTCTTGCCCAACCAGCGTTTCCTCCTTCCATTAAATTCTTTAGTCAACACGAAGATCACTTAAATGAGCAAAAACTGATTTCAGCTTCATTAGTTCTGGAAAGGTGTCTTTGGTGGCCCTTAGCACCCCCAGGTACATGGCGTGATTTTGCAGGACTGTATGTGGGATGCCTGTTGTCCTTGCCTGCTGTATACGGCAAGGCTGTATATTGTCTCCCTGCTTATTTAACTTATATGCAGAATTCATCATGCGAAAGGCTGGGCTGGATGAATTCCTAGCCGGAATTAAGATCGCCGGAAGAAATATCAACAACCTCAGATATGCAGATGACACAACCTTGATGGCAGAAAGTGAGGAGGAATTAAAGAACCTTTTAATGAGGGTGAAAGTGGAGAGCGCAAAATATGGTCTGAAGCTCAACATCAAAAAAACGAAGATCATGGCCACTGGTCCCATCACCTCCTGGCAAACAGAAGGGGAAGAAATGGAGGCAGTGAGAGATTTTACTTTCTTGGGCTCCATGATCACTGCAGATGGTGACAGCAGCCACGAAATTAAAAGACGCCTGCTCCTTGGGAGAAAGGTGATGGCAAACCTAGACAGCATCTTAAAAAGCAGAGACATCACCTTGCCAACAAAGGTCCGTATAGTTAAAGCCATGGTTTTCCCAGTAGTGATGTATGGAAGTGAGAGCTGGACCATAAAGAAAGCTGATCGCCGAAGAATTGATGTTTTTGAATTCTGGTGCTGGAGGAGACTCTTGAGAGTCCCATGGGCTGCAAGAAGATCAAACCTCTCCATTCTGAAGGAAATCAGCCCTGAGTGCTCACTGGAAGGACAGATCGTGAAGCTGAGGCTCCAATACTTTGGCCACCTCATGAGAAGAGAAGATGTTGGGAAAGATGTTGGGAAAGATGGAGGACACAAGGAGAAGGGGACGATAGAGGACGAGATGGTTGGATAGTGTTCTCAAAGCTACCAGCATGAGTTTGACCAAACTGCGGGAGGCAGTGGAAGACAGGAGTGCCTGGCATGCTCTGGTCCATGGGGTCACAAAGAGTCGGACATGACTAAGCGACTAAACAACAATATGTGGGATGCATGGAGAACTCAGCTGACCAGCTAAGAGGGCAGGGAATGCATGGCTACTGACGTTCTTTTGGTGCCCATGAGCAAATGGAAGCTTCCGGGAATGCCAAGTTAGCTGTTATATCTGACCACTTTGTAGTACTTGTGGGAGGGAAGAGTTAAATTTCCCACAAGAAACTAGAGCCAGGAAGGAACAGGACCCACCACTGTTAGCAAACACAACAAAAGCCACTTTTACAAGGTAATCAACTGGTAGCTTTTGTAGATAAATCTCCGGAACATTATAGCATGCCCCTGTTCACTAAGACAGAAGTAGTTGTGGAAACAAATAGAAAAGCCTCACACATTCCTATCCCCTTACACAATTTAAACAAATGTCTGCCATCCAAAAATCAGTTGGCACCCAGGATTTTACCTAGGGTGTGAGGGTCAAATTCAAACCTTACAGTATTTACAATTTTCAAAATAGTACCCAAAGCAAAATGCAGCTTCTCCAGATTACGTGATGCAAGTCTCCAATGCCCCAAAATATGTACCAAAATGCATGTATTAGGAGAAAGTATGGATTGAAATGCATATAATAATGAAAAGGACATACAAACCTGTGTTGTATTGGAGAAAACTGCTTGCAAAACTGCATATCGAAATGTTTGCATTAAGAGAAATGAGTGCTCAAATGCTGGCACATTTTTGAGAGCGATTAACACACACACACACACAAATAAATGGCAAACTGACGTGGAAATACTAAACAGAAAGCTTGGGAAAAGGAGGCGCTGAGAGAAAATGGAATTGACAAGAGGCGTCTGTTCCTAGTTCTGGCATAAGGAGCAATTTCAGAAGGCATGTAACTACAGACCCTTAATTATATATAAATGGCTGCAGGGATTTGCTGACACGAAGACTAATGACATGTTCACCAGTGTTTCTCAAACTATACAAACCTAGAGCTCATTCCTGTAGTCCCTTTATTTTGGATAGACAGAGACTCAGCACCCGTAATCTGTTCCACAGGTGAATTAAGGGAGATTCTCAGATACAGTTGGCCGTACCCTGTTGCGTCCTGCATGTGAGGTTCTGCAGACAGGGGTGCAAATCCAACATTGTCATGAGAAGAGAATAGCCTGCCCATTAGGGGGCGAAATAGAGAAAGGAACTCCAGATGTTTGAAGAAAAGCAGTGTCTCCACCACCAACACATTTCAAACCCACCCTTATGTAGGGGCATGGCTCGAGAACTGATTAGTTATAGTAGTGTGGTTTATGCACTTTGGGGAGAAAAAGCCATACCCAAGAGGAAGACTGATTCCTAGTTACTTTCCTAGTTTTGTTGTTGGGAGTTGTCTCCAAGATATATGGACACAAGCTGCTCGGAGCTTTAGAGTTCATGACCCGGACAACCAGTCTTTTGGACTGAGCCTTCTAAGGCTGCAGGAAGCCAAGTGCAGACTCTGGGAGCCAGAACCCCATCGCAATAGGTCCATGGTGGTCTGTCTCCTCCTTGAGAGCTACACTGATTGTAGTCTTCAAGGAGCCTTCAGTGCCAACCGCCGACATCAAGCAAATTATAGTCTTCAAGTCTCCGCCATCGATTGGCTTGGATCAAGTCATTTTCAAAAGGTTCCCTTTTTGATGGCGACACTTTCCCAGAAGCTTTTTGTAGGACTAAATGTTAAACCACATCTCCGACCGCCCCTACTTTTTCTAAAAGCAAAGCAATCTGACCCCCAGGGGCCAGGAGATGCTTTCTGAAAAGCGTATCCTTATTTGTACATCGTGCTGTTCCTCAAGGTAGGAAGGAATCACTAATGGAGCTGCCGAAGGAGTTCCCGGGGTCGGCGTTCCACCGCTGTGCGGGAAAGCATTCCCTAAAAGCCACCAGTCGAATGCCACCAGACGGTTATCGTAAATCAAGCCTGAGTTCCCTTTATAGACATCTTCCAGCTGTGTTGATACATTATCAAGCTAGCCTGTTAAGTAGATCTATAGTCCTGGTAAGTGTTTTTACTTGTGCGCTTCTTCTTCTTCTTCTTCTTCTTCTTCTTCTTCTTCTTCTTCTTCTTCTTCTCTCTCTCTCTCTCTCTCTCTCTCTCTCTCTCTCTCTCTCTCCCCCCCACCCCATTAATGCCTCCTAGGCTGCAACAGCCATCCATCACTCTTGCCTATCAAAGTTTGCAGTACTGGAACTAACACAGGTTTCTCCCACAGAGGAAGAAAAACAAGGAATAGAGAGAACACAGAACACGCTTCTGTACTTCCTCCTGTGCATCACGGACCAGATCCTATGCAGATACAAAGCAGTGATAACAACTCTGCCGCATTCGCTGCCATGATTTACCCACCATAGTCCCGCCAGAACCCCCATTTAGGTTTTCTAGAAGTTAGACTTCCTTTTCTAAAGGAGGCGTTTTCCTTTAAAATCAAAACCTTTTCTTTTCACTAGCATTTCTCTCCGGGGACTTGTCAGCAGAGAGAGAGAGAGAGAGACCCAAATCTCCCAGCGATAATAAGTTTCCGAGTTATTATGTCAGCAGAAAAGAAATACAGAGCTTTGAGCTTGGCCATTTTATTTTATTTTTATGGCGTTCCAGACTCGTTTTTTTTAAACCCGAGTTTATGCAAACCTCGGTCCACAATCAGATATTTGGAACTGCGTGCGATGCTTCAGTGGTGGCAGACAGCCTCAATTACAGGGCTTGAATAAAGCGCTAAAGCTAACAAAGGATACACTTATTATAGCTGGGATTGAGGGATGTTGTACACAAATGCACACTCTATCAACGCATTGGGAGGGTGCCTGGTATAGTGGATGTGTTCGCCCAAGAGCTGAATTCTGGCCACATCCCTGTTGCTTTGGCAAATGGCCTCACCTCTCGTTCCTTTCTTGCTTTCTGTCTTGCCTCTTTAGATTTTAGGCTCTTAAGGGGCAGATCTGCTTTTTTTGGCCAGGGTCTCTATATGCTGTGGCCAGACAAAGAGAGGCCAAGCAGCAGGGGCTCTCTGTGTTCAAAGTCATTCCTAGAAATGGCAAGAACCTAAATCAGTTCTGCTTGGAGCTGTTAACTAGAGTGGTATGCTTTTCGGCGATTCAACGGAAATGCAGAAAAGCCACCCAATTTTGAAATAAGCACCCATTTTGGAATCCTGCAACATATCCTAGCACCGGCGGGAGCCCTTTCTCCGATTGCAGCCTGATAATTGGATAAGGGAGATGCAGGACTAATAAAAATGAAGCACTTTGCCAAGAACTGCCCAAAATTCCTTGCATAAATGGCAAGCTCTGCAAGTGGTTGGGATTGAAACACCTGTGGAAGCTGGACTCAGCCTAAGGGAAAGGGAAGATATTTATTCTCTGCTGATAGCCTGAATGATTTGCCCGTGCTGTGGCAATCTCAGCTAGGGAAATCCAAATTTACAACTAATTTTGAGAGGAAAGATTCACTGTGTTTCCAATTACGAGAAAAACAAGGTTCTTCAGTGGAGCTCTGTTCATTTTGCTGTGAAGTGCAACGGGCTGATTTTATTGAACACCTCATCAGCCTGAGTTGAGTGCTTAATCAGTGTTGCAAACTCCTCAGCAAGCTATAGAAGTGTATAGTATTGGAAAATAACTATTCCTTTGTTTCAGCCTCTTAACTGTACTTAAGATGCTAAAGGAATTTTAACCCTTTGTACGGTGCTCGCTGCTGATCTGTGGAGAGGGATCGGGCTAGGTGGCTGTTGTGTATTCAAACACACCTTGTTGTTTATGTGTGGTGGTGTGGGGGATTGAGATGCTGTGAGGTTTTCCTCCATCAAACTCTCATTTGCAAGGGGGAGCAATACAGCAGCATTAATAAACCTGAGCTAAGGTTGCTCTGCAGGAGAGACCCCTATAGACTCCTAAATTACTAAGTAATTTCTTTTTGTTAACGCACACATACACACACCACCACAAAAATAAAAATATAAAGCCAACTTCTGTTTATTGCAGTGGGCATCTTCATGCTCTTCTGTTCTCAATGTGTGGCATTTTGCTTAGAGCCTGGAATATGATAAATGCAGAATGCGTATCCCTGGGAATAACAAGCATCATTTATGAAGCATCTCAGAGTGTTCCAAGCGTGTCACATACACTAACTCAGTAAATCTTCCACAACCCCCTAAGCTAACTCTGTGTTATTATCTCTCGGTTTCAGATTGGGGAGAGGCGCTGAAGCCAGGAGAGACTTTCAAAGGTAACCTGGCGAGCTCATAGCAGAGGTGGCATTGCATCTGGGGAATTCATGGCTCATAGCTCACAGAATAGACTACTAGATCGGAGGGGAAGGGCTAAGACTCAGGGGGAGAGCATACGCTTTAGATGCAGGAGATCCCAGGAGGCGATCTGGGGAAATCAGGGGAAGGCACCTTCTGTGAGTGCAACTCTCTTTGGAGAACTTCCATGAAGAGGAGGCAGTGAGAAAGTTACCTTCCATTTTGAGGATTTTGAGGTCCAAGCCATTTTCTCTCTCTGCTTTTTATCCTTCAAGGTGCCAGAGGGCAACCCTGCTGCCCTGCCTTGAACTCAAGGTCAGGGATGACAGCTTCTAGGAGCCACAGGTGAGAGCTGAGTCTGGGTTGGGGGCCAAAGGTGGACCAACTACCCCATAAGGACCACCAGAGGTACTAAAAGGTAAAGGAACCCCTGACCATTAGGTCCAGTCAAGACCGACTCTGGGGTTGCGGCGCTCATCTTGCTTTATTGGCCGAGGGAGCCGGCGTACAGCTTCCAGGTCATGTGGCCAGCATGACTAAGCCGCTTCTGGCGAACCAGAGCAGTGCACGGAAACGCCATTTACCTTCCCACCGGAGTGGTACCTATTTATCTACTCGCACTTTGACCTGCTTTCGAACTGCTAGGTTGGCAGGAGCAGGGACGAGCAACGGGAGCTCACCCCGTCGCGGGGATTCGAACCACCGACCTTCTGATTGGCAAGTCCTAGACTCTGTGGTTTAACCCACAGCGCCACCCGCATCCCTCCAGAGGTACTACCTCTCCCCCAATGCCCCATACACAACCAGTGTATCAGCAGTGTTTATTGTACCCAGTGAAACAAAAGTGCTATAGGGAAGGGAGACTCAAGGTTAAGGATTAGCCTTCCAGCATCTTGTTTTTAGAAAGTGTTTGTTTTTTAGTTATTTAAGTCTGGGGTTCACTGCTGCTGCTGCTGCTGCTGCTGCTCTTGTTGTTGTTTTGCAGCAATTCTCCTGGTAGTCAGTGGATGTTTTATTACATTTTTCAGAGAAGGTGGCCAATAGATTTTGATTCGAATCAATATTACACTTTTGAAATAAATGCATGTGCAATTATGCACAATATGTGCATAAATCAAAGGCGCCTTTTCAGAGCTAATGAAGCAGAAATCTGTTTTTTGCTAATTTAAGTGATCTTCCTGTTGACTAAGGAATTAAGCAAGAAGAGAGAGAGAGAAAAGGGAAAAAAGGCGAGTTGTGGGGAGGGAGAGGGGAGAATTAAAAAGAACAAAAAGCATCGGTTGAAACAAACAAATGTATTAAGTTTTAGCCACTGCTTCTCAGCAGCGATTCTTACACCTCATCGACAATTTAGTTTAAAGGCAACTGAAGCTGTTGCTGAAATTTCGGTTTTGTTTGGAAGATAACCCACTTTTCTTTAAAACACATTAGGGCTGCAAATCATTAATGTTGGATAAAACCAATGTGCCAGATCCGCCATCTGAAAATGTTTGCTCATGGTGGTAAATATTTTGTATCATGCTGATCTAATTTGCATGCCACGGGGAGTCACAGGCTGTGTTAAAACAGTTTAGCAAGTCAGTATGCATATAACATTAAATTAAACCCTAGATGCGCTGAGAAGTCTTCGCCTTGGTCTTCAGAGGTTGCGGTTGGGCCTAACCATCTACATCACTGGCTCTAGGCCAGGATACACTCATGGATGGTCTAACCTTCACCAGGCACTGGAGCCAGTGAATTCTGCACAAAGTTCTGCAGGCTGGCTCACGTCACTTGTTGTGCTACCTTCAACTCTCTGGGAAAATGAGTTCATGGGTACATGCAGCCATTTTGTCTGTTCCACCATGGTCGCTGGACAAACAGATAACATAGAATACCCTCCAACATTTCTCCAATGAAAACAGGGATGCATTATCATACCTCTGGTGAAAATAAGTCCATCCTAAGGAAAAGCGAGGGGTGCGGGTGGCGTTGTGGGTTAAACCACAGAGCCTAGGACTTGCCGATCAGAAGGTTGGCAGTTCGAATCCCCGCGACGGGGTGAGCTCCCGTTGCTCTGTCCCTGCTCCTGCCAACCTAGCAGTTTGAAAGCAAGTAGAAAAATAGGTACCACTGTCCCTGCTCCTGCCAACCTAGCAGTTTGAAAGCAAGTAGATAAATAGGTACCACTCCGGCGGGAAGGTAAATGGCATTTCCGTACACTGCTCTGGTTCGCCAGAAGCGGCTTGGTCATGCTGGCCACATGACCCGGAAGCTGTCTGCGGACAAACGCTGGCTCCCTCGACTAATAGAGAGATGAGCACCACAACCCCAAAGTTGGCCATGACTGGACCTAATGGTCAGGGGTTCCTTTAAAGGTAAAGGTAAAGGTACCCCTGCCTGTACGGGCCAGTCTTGACAGACTCTGGGGTTGTGCGCCCATCTCACTCAAGAGGCCAGGGGCCAGCACTGTCCGGAGACACTTCCGGGTCACGTGGCCAGCGTGACATCGCTGCTCTGGCAAGCCAGAGCCGCACACGGAAACGCCGTTTACCTTCCCGCTGGTAAGCGGTCCCTATTTATCTACTTGCACCCGGAGGTGCTTTTGAACTGCTAGGTTGGCAGGCGCTGGGACCGAGCAGCGGGAGCGCACCCTGCCGCGGGGATTCAAACCGCCGACCTTTCGATCGGCAAGCCCTAGGCGCTGAGGCTTTTACCCACAGCGCCACCCATGTCCCCAGGGGTTCCTTTACCTTTAAGGAAAAGCGGGACATTCCGGGATCAAATCAGAAACTGGGACAGCTGCTGTAAATCTGGGACAATCCCTGGAAAATAAGGACACTTGGAGGATCTGTTATAAGTTTAGGCTGAAGTAGCATACAAAACTACAAGAATTGTTATTAACTAAAAAGGTAAAGGGACCCCTGACTATTAGGTCCAGTCATGACCGACTCTGGGGTTGCGGCGCTCATCTCACTTTATTGGCCGAGGGAGCCGGCGTACAGCTTCCGGGTCATGTGGCCAGCATGACTAAGCCACTTCTGGCGAACCAGAGCAGTGCACGGAAACGCTGTTTACCTTCCCACCAGAGCGGTACCTATTTATCTACTTGCACTTTTACATACTTTCGAACTGCTAGGTTGGCAGGAGCAGGGAGTGAGCAACAGGAGCTCACCCCATCGCGGGGATTTGAACCGCCGACCTTCTGATCGCCAAGTCCTAGGCTCTGTGGTTTAACCCACAGCGCCACCCGCGTCCCTTTGTTTTACCTCTCAAAATGAGAGGGAGGGCAGAGGATGGTTACTGTGAGAGTTCCAGAGTGAAATATTCCTTTGCTCACCCACGCAGTTTGGGCCCCTCATGCCTTTGTGGGCCTAAGAGAAGGCATCACTGCCTGTCCCCATCCCCTGTGTTGGCTATGTTTCATCCCTTTTCAGATAAAACAGAAAGAATCCTTGGTTGGCCAGAAGACAATTCCGTAGTGGGAAGAAAGGCTTTTAAATAAAATAAAATAAATGAAGGAGCCCTCAAAGAAACATGGTCTTGGATTATCACCAAGTCTGGAACTCTTTTTACCTACGTTTTTTCCTCCGCAGAATGTCAGCAGCCTGTGAAAAGAGACGAGGAACGGATGTTTCGGTAATAATAACTTCCACTGCTACAGCGTTTGCGAGGAGGGAAAGTGCAGCAAGACTGACTTAACAACCTAGCAGCCTAGTTCATTGCTAACAGAACATAAAACAGATAGAGCTGTAGATGGGAAGCAGCCGGGGAAGCAATCTGTGAGCAAGTGGGCAGGAGAGATCGTTTGCACCTGGGCTGCATTTGGGGGTCAAACAATGGGGATGCGCTTGTGTGCTGAGTGACAGTTAAAGGCCTTGGATATGGTATTGATGAAAATCCCATTAAACTTGAACAGTTAATCACCTAATTAATGAATGGGTGCTTTTAGAAGACCATCAGAAGAACTATACAGTGGTACCTCGGGTTACATACACTTCAGGTTACATACGCTTCAGGTTACAGACTCCGCTAACCCAGAAATAGTGCTTCAGGTTAAGAACTTTGCTTCAGGATGAGAACAGAAATCGGGCTCCGGCGGCGTGGCAGCAGCAGGAAGCCCCATTAGCTAAAGTTGTGCTTCAGGTTAAGAACAGTTTCAGGTTAAGAACGGACATCTGGAACGAATTAAGTACTTAACCCGAGGTACCACTGTATAAGGACTATATAAGAACTCCAGTGGAACTTTCTTTATGTACGCTACAACAGCAGCAAGGATACTTATCGCAAAGTATTGGAAGACACAAGATCTACCCACCTTGGAAGAATGGCAGATGAAGATGATAGACTATATGGGACTTGCAGAGATGACTGGCAGAATCCGGGACCAGGAGAAAGAGACAGTGGAAGAAGATTGGGAGAAATTTAAGGACTATCTTAACAAACATTGTAAAATTAATGAATGCTAGAATGACGTGGGTTTAAAAGTCAAGTGGTTTTCAGCGGTATTGAATAAGGAAAAGGAAAAGAAAGATTAAAAAAATTATGGAAAATAAGGGAGAGGATTTGCTGATTTGACAATTAGAAATTAGAATATAGAAGGGGGAGGTATGAGGAGGTCGGGGAAACAAGGTTTAAGAAAATAAGATTTAAATTATACTTGTTTTTGTGTATATTTGTATTGTTGTTTGTGTTTATGTGCATTAATTGAAACTTTAATAAATATCATTAAATATATATATATATATATAAGAACTCCAGTGAAAACCAGAGGGGAAGCCACTAATGTTCACTTATTTGCCCCATGTCTAGAACAGAAATCAACCCAGCAAATGCAACCAGCGTTTTCTGTTGTTGTTGCTTTCCATCTGCAAAACGATACCTAATTGATCACTCCTCCACCCCTCATTTGCATTGCATTTCCTTTGCATCGAAATGGATGGGGTGAAACAGCATGCTGACAATGCAATTTTTGCAATTCATGTAATTAATTGCGTAAGTGAGGTAACTTCATCACGGCGGGCAGCGAGATGAATGGTGTGGTCTTTGGCAGAAGACAACCCACAGCAGAATGGAAAGGATCCTGCGTGTGATATACAGGGAATGGAAAACAGGACCCTATTGCATCCCCAGTTAGGACAGATCCAGGGATCCATCTATTCCAGCTAACTTGCCCTCCGTTAATTTGTCTCATTCCCCTTTAAAGCCATCTAAGATGGCGGCTTGGCCCTGAAGCACCACACTGAAGTAGCAATAGCAAGGTTAAAGCTATAATGACTTACTGTATTTTGGAGATCACTCAATAGCTCCAGTCAGAGTCTGGACCAAACCTGAACTGGTCATTTCAAGGGCAAACAGTGCAATTCTAACCATGTCTCCTCAGAATTAAGACCCGTTGAAGTCAATTGGTCCTACTTCCTGATGAGTGGGTGAGGACATTCTGGCATCTTGGTGTAGCTGTCACAATCCTACTGTGGAATTAGTGGCAGTAGTAGCATAGAACTGTAGATCTGGAAGGGATCCTGAGGATCATGTAGTCCAGCCCCCTGAAATGTAGGAATATGTATCTGTTCCTTATGGGGGATCAGATCTGGGCCTTTTGAGTACCACACTCTGACTGACTGAGCTACACAATCACAGTTTTATTCACCTCACTCTTTTCTTCAATAACTCATCTTGAGGGACAAAGGTAAGTGTAGAAGAAGCAATTATGGGGCAGAAAGAAGTAGTAAATGCCAGAATTTTGTTATATAGATGATAGAAGGTGCGTGTGTGGCGACTGTGGCAATAGATGGTCCTCAGTGTCCTTTGTGCCAGGGGAAGTAAGGTAAAGGGTAAAGGGACCCCTGACCATTAGGTCCAGTCGTGACCGACTCTGTGGTTGTGGCGCTCATCTCGCTTTATTGGCCGAAGGAGCTGGCGTACAGCTTCCGGGTCATGTGGCCAGCATGACTAAGCCGCTTCTGGCGAACCAGAGCTGCGCACAGAAACGCCGTTTACCTTCCTGCCGGAGCGGTACCTATTTATCTACTTGCACTTTGATGTGCTTTTGAACTGCTAGGTTGGCAGGAGCAGGGACCGAGCAACGGGAGCTCACCCCGTCGCGGGGATTCGAACCGCCGACCTTCTGATCGGCAAGTCCTAGGCTCTGTGGTTTAACCCACAGAGCCACCCGTGCCCCAGGGGGAAGTAGCCTTAAGCAAATTTCAGGCCCCACCTCACCCCATAGATCTCTGGGGCGAAACTTTGCAGCAGAGCTCTTGTGTAGTTATGGGATTTTTCATGGGTAGCTCACAAACTTCACAGTGCTGGGGGAATTTCATGGACATTTTTAGGCCAGCACTGCTTATGACGGCTTTATGTTTGGGAGCATCGTGCCATGGCTATGCCATTGCAGATTCCTGAAGTCTCATGCTAGTCTGTTCTGTTAAGATGGGCCAGAGGAGAGAGGAATTTAAGCTGCACCCCAAAGGGTACTTACTAGGTACTTACCAGTAATCCCATTGAACTAGGTAGCACCTTCTCCCATGCAAACATGTTTAGGATTGAAACATCAAACAAAGCTCTGCTAGGTCAAGAAATGACTTGAAGACTTCACCTTAGGCTGCAAATTTGGGGCAGTGGGAGATGGTCAATAGCTGTTCACTCTCACCTCAGACATACAGTGGTACCTCTGGTTAAGTATTTAATTCGTTCCGGAGGTCTGTACTTAACCTGAAACTGTACTTAACCTGAAGCACCACTTTAGCTAATGGGGCCTCCCGCTGCTGCTGCTGCGCCGCCAGAGCATGATTTCTGTTCTCATCCTGAAGCAAAGTTCTTAACCTGAAGCACTATTTCTGGGTTAGCGGAGTCTGTAACCTGAAGCGTATGTAACCTGAAGCGTATGTAACTTGAGGTACCACTGTAATTGCAGAAACTCGTATGAACAAAGAGAAGTCTGCAGAGAAATCCTTTGAAGGGAAAATCTTTGAAGGGAAAATCTTGAACGATTTGGCCCGAAATTAAGCCCGCTGATTTCAGTGGGGCATTTAAGCACCCAACAGGGTTCAACAGTGCTTAAGTCTGGCTCGATTGTGTCCTCTGTTTCCCTTTCCCGAAGAGTTTCTTGTGAAATTAATCCAAGAGCGAAGCAAAACATGGAACTGTCAGGACGGATCCAGTTAATATGCTTATTTAAAGCCTTCCCCTTTCCGTCTCCTCCTTTTGACATCAGCAGAAAGAACGTATGCCAGATCTTGACAGCTTGGGAAGCAGAAAGCCATTTCTCCAGAAAGAGCTGGCCCTGATATGCTAAAGCACTAATGTCTGGCAAGGTTGGGGGAATTTGATGCCAATGTGTTTATTAAAATTCTGTTCTGTCTCTGATGCATGCAAAGGGGACCTGAAACCTAAACGAAGGTGTGTGGGGGCCTTTTACATCAGTTCAATGACCAGGATCCAGGGCTTTCTCTGGATCAGAGGCTCTTGATCGCTGCTGCCCCAGAAAGGATGGAAATGTCCTCTGACCAAGAATAACAGTGTTTGTGTGTGTGTGTGTGTGTGTGTGTGTGTGTGTGTGTGAGAGAGAGAGAGAGAGAGAGAGAGAGAGAGAGAGAGAGAGGGATTACAGTGGTACCTTGGGTTACATATGCTTCAGGTTACATACGCTTCAGGTTACAGACTCCGCTAACCCAGAAATAGTGCTTCAGGTTAAGAACTTTGCTTCAGGATGAGAACAGAAATCGTGCTCTGGTGGCGCGGCAGCAGCAGGAGGCCCCATTAGCTAAAGTGGTGCTTCAGGTTAAGAACAGTTTCAGGTTAAGAACGGACATCTGGAACGAATTAAGTACTTAACCCGAGGTACCACTGTATAGGGAAACCTCCTATTGCAGAAACCTCTGCCATGTTACCAAATTTTCCCCAGATTATACTTCTGTGAGTTTGTAGCCCTATAATTTATTCACTAGCATTTCTTTCAGGGGTTATAATTTAAGGATGGCGGAATCAGTCAGCTTCAGTGTCTCTTGGTTTCTCATTTTTTTCACAGTTATTATGGTATATTTTTTTTAGACCTCATGAAAATTTGCCAGCGTTTTCTTTTTGCCGTGCAGTTTTGTCCGGCCATGCAAGTTACCCTAATATGTGATTGTCACTAATATATGCATAAATGCACATGCACTTCCGTCTAATATATATATTTTGTACACATTATTTAATTGGAGGACTACAGTGCAGAACTCAGTAAAGTGCACATTATGAAGGTTGTCCGTGTTTGAGTTTGCGTATTGTTTCAGAAAGGGCAAAGTAGGTTGGTTTGCGTTGAAATCCTTACCGAACTGGATTTCTCCCTGTGACCAGTATTGTCAGATATTTGTTCTGCTGTAGATGTGCTGAAAGTCCTGTACTATGGCTGTGTATTGATGGATTGGCCTTAGCCAGGTGATAGCTTTCAAAATGTGTTCCTCGGGGGAAGCCTGGGATGGCCTCAGAATTTTATCAGGAGTCCTTCAGTGACAAAACCAGTAATAGCGGTCTTGTTTCCCTGTCAAGAAAGCTTGTCTGCCTCGACCAATCTTCTCCTGAACATGCAGCTACAGGGGAGACCTGGGTTTCTTACTGGACACACTCTTGATTCATGCCAGAAAGCCACTTCCAACATCAGGAGGAGGTGGGGTTGCGGGCTTCACGGCCCCAACACGCGCACGGAGGCTGTTTCCCACCCCTGCGCGATCAGGGGAATCCTCGGGCCGCGTCATCCCCTGAGCCAGCCAATCAGCTGGCTCGGGGTGTGTGGCTTGCCTCACTTAAGGCAAGCGCTGCCCCGGGATCTCCCTCTTTTGCCTGTGCAGCTGCTCTTGTTTCCCACCCGCCCGTCCTTTAAGATTTCTCTTTTGACCTTGCTATGGACCTCGGTTGGTCACTGTTAAGGGGCCTGGTAGGAATTTTTTCCACTTGGCAAATTGGCACCGACCATTTGGTTTTTTGCCTACCTCGTAGCAAATCGTCACAATTCCTTATTCCTTTGGTTTTGGTGGTTAGGCATTGGTAGGGGTATTGTTATGTAGATGTGGTGGTGGGGGGAGTGCCATCACCTCCCCCAAATATTTAAGGGTAGTCCGGAAAAGGATTCCAGGGGTCGTTGCCTCATCCGAAGCCTATGGAGGTCAGGGCCTAAAGTGCCCCCCTGAGCGGTGACCCTGGGGGAGTACCTAGTTGATGTGCATCAGCATGGCTCCCCCTGCTGGTGTTAACCCTTCCCGGTCTTCAAGCAAACAGGCTGAAGCCGGATAGTCGGATTGGACCAATGCTTAAGCCAATACCACTCTTACCTGTAACCAATAAAGTTGTGGCCAATTTTAGCCCATTACCTATTACAGTGGTACCTCGCAAGACGAATGCCTCGTAAGACGAAAAATTCGCAAAACGAAAGAGTTTTTCGTTTTTTGAGTTGCTTCGCAAGACAGATTTCCCTATGGGCTTGCTTCGCAAAATGAAAACGTCTTGCAAGTTTGTTTCCTTTGTCTTGCAAGTTTGTTTCCTTTTTCTTAAAACTGTGCATTCACTTCGAGGAGCAACTCACAGCACGCGGTGTGGTAGCCTTTTTTGAGGTTTTTGAAGACTTTGGTGATTTTTGAAGCTTTTCCAAAGTCCGTGCTTCGCAAGACGAAAAAATCGCAAGACGAAAAAACTTGCGGAACGAATTAATTTCGTCTTGAGAGGCACCACTGTACAATGTTGTCACATGTCTTTATTTCCATTGGGGGAGGGCGGGAACTCGCCACGCAATATGGCGAGGCTGAACAGTGGTCGCTTCCCTGCATCAGTGGAGTTTGCTCTCTAGAATGTTTCCCCAGAACACCCCAGCCCAAAACAAGGGTTCCTCTTCAGAAATGGCTGAGGTGGAACTGGTTCCTTGAAGGCAGGTTTCAAAACCAGAGAGACAGACTTCCTATATATCTATGGTCCCCTCAGAAGCAGCATGTAGTCTCTGCATACAGATGCAGTCACACGTGTTACTGTTGTGTAATAATTGCTATTGTCAGTTTAACGATCTGGCGCAGTTATTACCTGTTGTCAAAAAGTACGTCATCATTAATTATTGCCTCTTACCATCTATGACATTTACCCAGCAGTGAGAAGTGGCACCTCTGACAGAGACCGGTGATCACTTATGTGGACATATGTGCAAGTAATGAGGTAACAGATGGGGATGTATGGCAAGCCGAAGGAACAAGCAGTGTGCTTGCTGCTTGCGCAAAGGAATACAGCATTCTTGCCCTGCTAGAATAACAATACATTCTGTGCACTGGTTTGTGGAATGAAGTGAGCCTTAAGTTGGATTTTCATAAAAGAAAACCCAGCTTAGGGGAGATAAATATCCAAATACTATTTTAAAATATCTGTGGCGATGGATTCTTCAACTCTCACATGTTATTTGTATAGGTGGTGTGTGTCTCCTTCATGATTTCAGAGTGGCAACTTCTCCTAGAGGAGTTGAACACAAGGATTTTCATTTAAAAAGCAATATGTGGATACAAGCACTGGAAGAATTCATCTGAGGCAATAAAGATCAGGGCAGTTAATTGGTTACACTTCCGGGATGAGCAAATCCAACTGATTTCCATTCATGCCTCTGCCATGGGTCAAATGGCCATACATTTCCCCAGTTGCTTGTAAGAATATTCGTAGTGCTCTGAAACAGTGTGTCCAGTGCTCCTAAAGCCAATTCAGTCATGACCACTCGAGTAATCCCTAGTAATCTCTTTGGGAGTCATGGCTTTAGGACAGGGGTCAGCAAACTTACCACGCCTCAGGCCGGTGTCTCCGGCACTGATCGCATAGTGGGCTGGAGGGCGGGGGAGCACGTGCCCATATGCGTGTGCACATGCTATTTGCGGCGCACTTCTGGGTCGGAGGAGCACCAGAAATAGCTTGTGCGCATGTGCACTGGAAATAACGCTTGTGCATGCGCAAATAATGCTTGCGCATGTGCACAAGCTATTTCCGGTGCTCCTCCGACCCAGAAGTGGGCAGCTGCGCAGCGCAGCACGTGGGTGGTGGCAGCGGGCGGCGGGGGTAGCCGCAGGCCAGATAAACGAGTCCCTTGGGCTTTACCTGGCCTGCGGGCCTTAGTTTGGGGACCCCTGCTTTAGGAGTACAGAGACCTGAAAGGGCATTTGAGAGACATGTATATTGAAACATTTATTCTGGGTCCCATGTTGCAAATTGGGGTTAAATGTGGGCTCTGGGTCTGAACCGGTTGAAGACTTTTCGCACAGGGGGATCCGGGTTCTTGCTTAGCTTGCCCTGACCTCACAATGGCAGCAATGCTGTGCAGACATCAGCAAGAGAGTGTGCTGTTTCACGAGTGCTCAAGGCTCACAGAGAAAGACCAGCATCGTTTCATCCGGAGCTTGTGTCAATAGTCTGAGACTGAGTCAATAGACTGAGTTAGCAATTCAAGGCAAGAATCTATGGCAGAGTACCTGCAGGACCTTGGATAGCTCCCAGGGTCCTGTTAAGACAACCATACATCTACAGTGGTGCCTCGCAAGACGAAATTAATCCGTTCCGCGAGTCTCTTCGTCTTGCGGTTTTTTCATCTTGCGAAGCACGGCTATTAGCGGCTTAGCGGCTTAGCGGCTATTAGCGGCTTGGCGGCTATTAACGGCTTAGCGGCTATTAACGGCTTAGCGGCTTTAAGAAAAAGGAAACAAACTCGCAAGAACTCGCAAGACGTTTCGTCTTGCGAAGCAAGCCCATAGGGAAATTCGTCTTGCGGAACGACTCAAAAACCGGAAAACTCTTTCGTCTTGCGCGTTTTTCGTCTTGCGAGGCATTCGTCTTGCGAGGTACCACTGTACAGGCGACTCTGGATCTGAACCCCTGTGTGCATATGCAAAATTGCGCAAAATGGAAAAGGAAAAAAAACCAAAACCCACCCATCAACTGTGTGAGATCTGCGCTGTCCCTCTAGCTCATGCATGCAAGAGGAGGGACAGCTTGGCACAGCTGACAGGGGGGCAAGAGGCTGCTGCTGCACTACCCCGCATGTCAGCTGTTAGGCAGGGAGGCCTCTTACTCGCAAGGAGACCCTCCTTACAGAGGATGTCCTCTTTGGGCTCTGGGAAGGGTCTCCTTGAGAGCCAGGACTCCTCTCCAGAGTGCTCCCCATTTCTGGGACCCACTTCCGGGATCCTGACACTTTAAGGTAAAGGTAAGGTAGAGGACCCCTGGATGGTTAAATCCAGTCAAAGACGACTCCTCGCTTTTCAGGCCTACGGAGCCGGCGTTTGTCCACAGACAGCTTTCCGGGTCACGTGGCCAGCATGACTAAACCGCTTCTGGTGCAATGGACACTGTGATGAGTGCCAGAGAGCATGCAAATGCTGTTTACCTTCCCGTCATACCTATTTACAATGGTACCTCTGGATACGAACCACCCCCTTTGCAAATACTTCAGGCTACGCACGCTGCAAACCCGGAAGTAAAGGAAAGGTTTCTGCCACCTGTGCCTGCACAGAAGCAGGCTACTGCTACCCACACCTGAGCAGAAGAGCATGCCTCTGGATGTGAATGTTTCGGGGTACGAACGGACCCCTGGAATGAATTAAGTTCGTATCCAGAGGTACTACTGTATCTACTCACACTGGTATACTTTTGAAATGCTAGGTTGGGACAGAGCAACAGGAGTTCACCCTGTCGTGTGGATTCGATTAGCAAGTGCAATTGGCTCAGTGGTTTAGACCACAGTGCCAACCGCTTTCCCAGCATTGTACTGTATCATGTCTGCAAACACCTAGACCCAATTGAAGCCCTATATGTGTTGACTGGGCCTGTAGGAGTTGGCTGGCTGTTAAAGCCACTTCCGACCTCGGGAGGAGGTGGTGTTGCAGGCTTCATGCCCACAACACGAGCAAGGAGGCTGGCTTCCAGCCCCCGCACGATCAGGGGAATCCTTGGGCCTCGTCATCCCCTGGCCAGCTAATCAGGGGGTGTGGCTTGCCTCATTTAAGGCAAGCGCGGCCCAGGATCTCACTCTTTGGCTGCTCAGCTACTTTGGTTTTGCTGGTTAGGCATTGGTAGGGGTATTGTTATGTGGATGTGTTGGGGGGGGGAGGAGTGCCATCACCTCCTCCAAATATTGAAGGGTAGTCCGGTAAAGGATTCTGGGGGGCGTGGCCTCGTCCAAAGCCTATGGAGGTCAGGGCCTAAAGCGCGCCCCGAGTGGTGACCCCGGGGGAATCCCTAGTTGATGTGCATCAGTGTGGCTCCCCCTGCTGGTGTTAACCCTTCCCGGTCTTCAAGCAAACAGGCTGAAGCCGGATAGTCGGATTGGACCAATGCTTAAGTCAATACCGCTCTTTACCTGTAACCAATAAAGTTGTGGCCAATTTTAGCCCATTAACCTAATACAATTGTGTAACATGTTTTTATTCCTACCGGTGGGAGGCGGGAACTCGCCACACAAAGAGTTCTCTCCTTATTTTGCAATCTTTGATTCTCAAGGGACTAGGGAGGCAAGGGAGAGTCCTCTACATCTGAGGACAGCAGGTCCATGTCCTCCAACTGGGGAAGTCCTGAGGAAGGTCTTTCTAGTTCTTCCTCTATGAATGGAATTGCAGTCTTGTCCCCCCTTTTGCACAGGGCACAGATCATGGGTCATGACACAGGGTGTGAGGGGTCTGCTATGGGCTTGCAGGAGTCTAGAATACATTGGAATAGATCTGATGTATCTCTGACCATCTTCATTCATTGAGGGTTGGTGTGCCCTCGATGAAGCCCTTGTGTTATGCTGTGTTAACAATACATATGGGACACGCTTTTCATGTATTGATCACGTAGCTATGACTAAGATAGCTTTGCAGCAAAGTCCGGGTCTCCTTTCTTCTAAAAACACACACAAGACTATAGGACTCTAACAGCCACAAGTCTGCTGAAATTTTGTTATCTGGCTATGTAGCGGATGAAGCTCACTGCTCTAGTCTTCACATAATGAGGAATTTCAAAAGATTAAAAATGAAAGAGAGCAAAGCTTATAATATTCAGACAGTCTTGGAGCAGGAATAAAGGGGAAAACTGTGCGGCTTAATAAAGAGCTTGGGCAGATGAACAGATGTAAGTGCTGAATGGATGTGACTTTGCTGTTTGGGGTTCTACATAATCGAAATGCAGTCAAAACTCATAAGGCCTCTATCCATCATGTAAGGAAATACGTCTACAGCAACCTTGCTGGTACTTTATCCCCTTTGTTGCCCAAGGGCTTGTCATTTCAGAAGGACAAGAGTCACTCAGAACCTGTCTAGATGTTACATTTGCCTTGAATATCAGACCCCCTATGACAATATTGCAGAAACGGGATGGAATGAACCTCTAAATCAGGCATTGGCAAACTCGGCCCTCCAGATGTTTTGGGACTACAACTCCCACCACCCCTAGCTAACAGGACCAGTGGGCAGGGATGATGGGAATTGTAGTCTCAAAACATCTGGAGGCCCGGAGTTTGCTTATGCCTGCTCTAAGTAAATATAGTTGTACCTTGGAAGTCAAACGGAATCCATTTCGTTCAACTTCCAAAACGTTTGGAAACCAAAGTGCGGCTTCTGATTGGCTGCAGTATCTTGAAATGTTTTATACTGTGGTGCCAATAAAGGTATTTGATTTGAAGTGTGCCCCATGTTGGACATGAAGGAGAAGGAGGTTTAACCTTAGGAGATGCAGATACAGTGGTGCCCCGCAAGACGAATGCCTCGCAAGACGGAAAACTTGCTAGACGAAAGAGTTTTCCGTTTTGGAGGCGCTTCGCAAAAGGAATTTCCTACGGGCTTGCTTCGCAAGACGAAAATGTCTTGTGAGTTCCTGCGGGTTTTTTCCCCTTCCCCCCCTTTTTCTAAGCCGCTAAGCCGCTTATCCGCTTATCCGCTAAGCTGATAAGCCGCTAAAAGCCGCTAAGCCGCTAATAGCGCTAATCCGCTAAGCCATCAATGGGCTTGCTTCGCAAGACGAAAAAACCGCTAGACGAAGAGACTCGCGGAACGGATTATGTTCGTCTTGCGAGGCACCACTGTAGCTCTGGATTGAGTTAATGGATGAGGAAGCTTTTGTTATTCCCAGGGCTACTAGAGTCCAAACATAGGTATGTTGGCAGTGAGCAAATGATCATGCACACATTTAGGCGTTAGATTTTGCGCCTCTCATTCCTACGTGGACAAACAATCTCTTTTCGGTGAGGGCAGACGGTTTATTCCAGAGGTCCTCTGCCGGTACAGTTACCTGCCGAATGAAGTTTAAAGGGAGCACATCATTTCGGGGCATGTGCCGAGTGTCCAATGACACGTGTACTTCTTGTGTTTGGGGGCCTTCCTGCTTATTTTGCTAAGCCCCCTGCAATGCATTTTATAGGGAAGAGCTGGCTGCATCGAGAACATACCCCAGTAATCTTTTGTGAGAGAGGAAAGGGAACTCCACGGCAGAGGAATTGATGTGGGGAAAGGGGCCCTGACCATAAGATGCGTGAAGAGCCTTTATCCTAGTTTTACTCAAGCAGAGCTCCAGCAGCATCTTACACCATCCATTTTACTGTTTTGCAAAGGCATCACTTTGCATAATGATATTGTAAGCCACTGGATTCCGCCTGCTGATTTTCAGTAGCAGTTGAGCCTTGCCACCGACATTCAAAAGCAAATAGAAACCAAAGAGAAGTGTTGTGTGCTCAGCTGGGTGGTGATCTAGGAAAACCAAGCGAAAAGCATGGAGAAGTGCCTGTTACATTTTCTGACACATACTTCTCCATAATTCGCCTGCTTCCTACAATAGAGCCACTTCTGAAAGGATAGTTCTTACACAGAGAGCTAAAAACTAGTCTTGACGATTTGTTTCCACTGACTTTAACTGGAAGAAGGAAAGAAATGTTTTGATAAGCAGCTCAGTATGAGCTAGTCTCACATTAAAGATTAGGATAGTGGAACATCTCGTGCAAGAAGATATTCAGAGAAGTTATAAGGGAGATCAGAAAATAAGAGCATATTTTAAAAGGCAGGCGACATATTCAACTCACATTTAGGACCCATCACTTTGAAATTCTCACGTTTTGTGACTTGAAAAATGTATGGCCTGAGAAAGGTACACAAAAAACACACACAATTCATTGCATTTGATGTTGTATCCAAAAAAGCAAGTATTTGCAGAAGCAGAGCATCTGAGACAAGGTTGATCTTGGAACCATGTAACACAAGTCACAGCTGGAGAGCCCGGCTGCATTTTCTTGTATTGTATTTCAAGACAGAGATGGAAATCAAAGAGACTTCAGAAGTGTGCAATAAAGGGTGTCAGATGGAAAGGGGTAGAAAGGGGTAGGGAATTTGTGGGCTCTCTGGTTGCAATGGGACTCCAACTCCCACCAGCCCCAGGCAGCACAGCCAATGGGCAGGGATCATAGAATCATAGAGTTGAAAGGGACCCCGGGTCATCTAGTCCAGCCCCCTGCAATGCTGGAATCTCCACTAAAGCATCCATGACAGATGGCCTTCCAACCTCTGCTTAAAAACCTCCAGTGTGGAAGAGTCCACCACCTTCTGAGGGAGATGTTAGCTGAGAATCCTGTATTTTATTAGACCGTTCCACTGTAGAACAGCTCTTACTGTCAGGAAGTTCTTCCTGATGTCAGAATCTCCATTATTGCAACTTTGAAGCCATTGGTTTGTGTCCTACCCTCCAGTGCAGGAGAAAACAAGCTTGTTTCCTCTTCCACGCGACAGACCTTGAGAAATTTGAAGATGGCTCTCATGTTGGGAGCTGCTGGAGGCCACAGGATTAGGTTTAAGTTTATTAAATTCCTCCAGCAAAGACTCGGAGCACTTTGCAGCAAGTAAAACACACAAATCACTCTCTCTGGTTTACTGATTGTCATGCTTAGTCTTGGCTAATCAAGACTGGGGGGCTGGGAAAAGACTGTAATGGGGCCATCACCTCATTATATGTGTAGAATCACACAATGTCACGTGTGACCAATCTGTCAGCTTGAGGTCTCTGGAACTGTGAAACCATAGTTAAGAGTCCCTACAAACTTCCAAACTCTTAGAAGAGAGGAGGGAATCTTTTCACAACTTTCTGCCAGATTGCTGGTCCCATTGTCAAGATAATCACTGCCCACATCATTTTTCTTTTCTTTTTTAAAAGAGCTTCTTGATGGAACATGACCTGCTTAGGGTTTCTCTAAATAATTTCTTACTTAGCAGAACAACATATATTACACTAAGACATGCACCAATAGTCTGTTCTAATGCACCATTTGTCTTGTTTATAATTGATTCTTATGCAGGCCAAATACCCTGTAGATATTCATAGGGGACTTAAACTCTCCCAAACAGAATGACATCATCTTGTTTAACATGGTTCTTCTGAAGCCCAATTGCTGATATACGGCCATCAGGGACAAAAAATTCTTTAGTCTCAAAGCAATACTTGTTCCTCTCTCACTAGCTGTGGGATTACAGCAAACCAAAGGTGGCTGCCATGTTATCAAATCCACATTTCCTGCACATACTGTCATGCTCCAGCCATGCTATAACTCAGTATTAAGCTATATTTAATTAAATCCATATCGAGAACGGCTGCTTTGGCCAAAAGGAAAGTATGTAACAATGCATACATATTGACTTTTGTTGTTGGTCAATGCCAAGATTTATGGTCTCTACTGGTAAATATTGAGTGAGGCAAACCCTTGCTCTATTATGTCTGTCTCAGTCAATAAATCCAGATGTTGACTCCAGTTGGACTCACCATCCATCTGTTATATTGCAGCCCGTTAAATGATGCCATCTCATCAGTAATGGAGTCCTTGGTTAAACTGACACCATTTAGGCAGCATTGTTGACGCTGTTTAGACAGTGTTAGAACAACCAGGTTTTCTCATTACCCGCAATTCCTGTACAAGCTGTCAATTCCTTGTGCCGTCCAGTGCAATTTTAAAGGTTTACACCAGGTGTTGCTAAACAACATTAGGGATGATCCAAGGTTCTTTCAGGGGCTGTTGGAACAAGCTTGCTGTCTTGAATCATCAACTCTTGTTTACAAAGGCAAGAACTCCAGTTACTTCCAGCCAGAAATCATATTGTTCTCATTATTATCAGTCCACTCTGTGGGTCAGAACAGCATTGGAGAATCCTGAGCTCTGCTTTACTTGTTTCGTATCTCCAAATAATGACCCAGCCATTGTTCTCGCAGAGACCGATCCTGAAATGAAACAAGAGTGACGAAAACAAGCAAGACCTCTCATTACTTGGGAATCAGCGGTGGTCAGTGCCCACTGGGACTGCTATGGCAGGAGGCAAGGAGACCACTGGTGGGTGGTGCTGGGGCCAATGACTGAGCCCACTAATTATAGTTTTGTCCTCATTTCTTTCCCTGCGGAGCACAAGAGGCAACACTGAGACAAAGGGGGATGAAGGGGGCTGGCTATTTCACCCCAGACTCTTGTAACAAGTGGGGGCCAGCTGAGGACAGACTGGGTTTGATGGGTCCATCCCCCCCAATGGACCAGTCTCCACTGCTGGGAATCTCTTCCTTCCATTAGACTAAAACAAATAATAACAAGGTATATGTTATACTATTAAACAGTGCCTACTAAACAGAGCCAGCTTCCTCATATTCTTCTTCTTTGGCAATCACTCGTAGCTGAGTAAGATTGTCTTCCATAGACATGGTTTTGGGTTTTTGGAAGACACCTGTGCAAGCTGTCAACTTTCCCCTTTTCTTGCAAGGAATCCTATTCGGAATAAGGGAATTTCCCTTAAAAAAAGGAAAAAGTTGACAGCTATGCACCTGTGTGTGAATTTGTTTTATGTGTGTAGATCACAATGCACATTCTTCACAGTAGGGCTCTGTTCTGATGGCATGAAGTAGACTGGGGCTCTTCAAAATCAGGCCCCAGACTAGGTTCAGATGCCGCCTGAGGCAAAGGATCCAGTGCGGACTGAGACTCCTCTGGCTCTGAGTCCAAGTCATCACAGGCCATCACAGCTTCAAAATTTCCAAAGAAGGAGAGTCCACTACCTCCTGCTGTTGAACCGCTCTTACCTTTGGAAAGTTCTTCGTGATGTTTAGTTGGAATCTCCTTTCTTGTAACTTATAGAATCATAGAATCATAGTTGGAAGAGACCACAAGGGTCATCGAGACCAACCCCCTGCCAAGCAGGAAACACGATCAGAGCACTCCTGACATATGGTTGTCAAGCCTCTGCTCAAAGACCTCCAAAGAAGGAGACTCCACCACACTCCTTGGCAGCAAATTCCACTGTCAAACAGCTCTTACTGTCAGGAAGTTCTTCCTAATGTTTAGGTGGAATCTTCTTTCTTGTAGTTTGGAGCCATTTCTCCGTGTCCGTTTCTCTGGAGCAGCAGAAAACAACCTTTCTCCCTCCTCTATGTGACATCCTTTTATATATTTGAATATGGCTATCATATCACCCCTTAACCTCCTCTTCTCCAGGCTAAACATGCCCAGCTCCCTTAGCCGTTCCTCATAAGGCATCGTTTCCAGGCCTTTGACCATTTTGGTTGCCCTCCTCTGGACACGTTCCAGTTTGTCAGTGTCCTTCTTGAACTGTGGTGCCCAGAACTGGACACAGTACTCCAGGTGAGGTCTGAGCAGAGCAGAATACAGTGGCACTATTACTTCCCTTGATCTAGATGCTATACTCCTATTGATGCAGCCCAGAATTGCATTGGCTTTTTTAGCTGCCGCGTCACACTGTTGGCTCATGTCAAGTTTGTGGTCAACCAAGACTCCTAGATCCTTTTCACATGTACTGCTCTCAAGCCAGGTGTCACCCATCTTGTATTTGTGCCTCTTATTTTAACCCATCAGTTAATGTCCTACCCTCCAGAGCAGGAGAAAACAAGCTTACTCCATCTTCCATGTGGCAGCCCTTCAGCTATTTGAAGATGGTTACCATATCTCCTCTCAGTCTCCTCTTTTCCAGGCTAATGTTGGACTGTGCCCAGTACCTCCACAACAAGGTATGCTCATTTAGTCACAGTTCCTCCAGATGGCTCCAGCGAAAAACCTGGAGTGTAGGTAACTGTACTTTAGAGAAGAAGAAGAGTTTGGATTTGATATCCTGCTTTATCACTACCCGAAGGAGTCTCAAAGCGGCTAACATTCTCCTTTCCCTTCCTCCCCCACAACAAACACTCTGTGAGGTGAGTGGGGCTGAGAGACTTCAGAGAAGTGTGACTAACCCAAGGTCCCCCAGCAGCTGCATGTGGAGGAGTGGGGAATCGAACCCGGTTCACCCGTCTCTGAGACTACCGCTCTTAACCACTACACCACACAGGCTCAAGGAAGACTTGAGTGTACTGTCACTTGAACCCCCTCACCTAATGTTCCTTCAGTGCAGGAAAGAGTTTTGGGATTGCACTATTTATTCCCCCACCCAAATCTTGAGTGTGGAGGCATGCGGCGCATGCACATCTAAAAGTGGCTACGATCTCTACATATGGCTGCCAAGACATGCAGGTAGCCAGGTTTCTGCGAATGAAGAGGGCTCCCAAATGGAAGGAAGCCATCTTCATTCAAAATCTGTGGGAATGTTCAGGGAGCAGGAGAGGATATATTATGAGATTATATCCTTATCCAACTTGTGTTAACAAGTTCCCAAAATATCAGCAGACTAAAACATTCCCCTTTATTTAAGTTTGCAACAGCCATGTGTGCTCAGGCTTGCTTAAGCCTCTATAATAATCATTCTGGTAATTTCCCCTTTATTCCCTCTTAAAACAGAAGACACGACACAGTCCTTTACAAAAGTATAAAAAGAGTTTACTCACATTCTGTTCACAATCGGATCCCAGAAGGCAGACTTAAACTTAGTGAAGTAATACACATTTGGATTCTATCTTATAAGAAGATAGTCCCTTTCTCCTCTCTTGGCTGGGAGCCAAGAGGGCATCTTTAGCTTAGCAGATGTTGCTTCTTCGATGGAAGAGAGGCAAGAGAGGTAAGAGAGTAAGAGAGAGATGGCTGCCCCTGCTTTGTGCTTTTATCATTACCTGCACAGGTGAGGCCACACCCACCTCTAGTCACATGCGGAGGAAGTCTGTCCCAGGAAGTTTACCTGCTGGCTGGACAAACATCCCTCCCCATGTCTAAACATGTACACTCTAGGAATGTTGTAATTCACATCCCACAAAATCTTCACAACCTTTCAGAATAAAAAACCCCCAAGATTAAGGTAATGTCAAAGGGAAGGGTTGAAGGAACACAGTCAAATACACAACACAGCCAAAGCTCTTCTCAACTATCCGAAGAACCTGGGTCATGCATGTGGGGCCAGGATAGGACACTCAAGTGTCTTAGAAAGTGGGAATGCCAGAGTTCCTCAGGAGAAAGGCAGCTCAGATATGCGGCAGAGATATTTGTTTACTCATTTATGGCATTTTATACACCACCTAATTAACCATGTCCTCTGGCTGATTGCCAAGTTAAAATCAATAAGACACAAATACAATCAACAATCAACTGCATTTATAGCTCAGCTGGTTAGAGCGTGGTGCTGATAATGCCATGGTTGCAGGTTCGAACCCTGTAAAGGAAGATGTATATTCCTGCATTGCTGGAGGTTGTACCAAGATGACCCTCAGGGTCCCCTCCCCTCCCCTCATTTTTAATCAGAAGCTGCACCTAGTACACAGACACACACACAAAAATAAAACAATAAGAAGCAGCGTAAAACCAGCAAACGAACACTAAAACCCAACACGAGGAAACACAATAGTTCTACAAATTAAAATGCATCAAATATTGATCATTAAAAGGCCTGAGGGAACCAAAAGTTCTTCACCTGGCACCAAAAGGACCCCATCCCAGGCACAGGTGAGCTTCTCTGGAGAAAGCGAATTCCCTAATAGGGGCACAGCATTGAAACGGCCCCTCTGCCTTGTCACCATCTGCTTCACCTCATTAGGTCCTAGGTCCTGGAGTTGTTTCACACAACTAAAGCGGAGGGCCTCTTCTTACATCACTTTTGAATATGGTCAGTGTGAGAGAAACGAGAGGCCTGTTTTTCAGACTGGGTGTACTCTGTAGCCAACGTAGGCTCGACATTTGAAACACAAAAGCTTAAGCGCCACTTGGTTTACAACAAAACGAGGATTAGGTTCAGGGCCAACTGAAACAAATATTGCCGCTGTGGCATGGCAGCTGCCTTGGCACCGTTCCTCGTGTCTCTCCGGTCATGGAGGTAAACAAGCAGGCCATGGTTGGGGTGAGGTGGCAAGTTCCTAGACCACCATCCTTTTTCTCCCCCCCCCCCAGTCAGAATTCACTGGAACTCAGTTCCATCACCTCTCAGGCGGGTGCCATTGCCATTCAATGGCTTTCGTGCTGAGTTCCAGCACCTCTTTTTTCTAGAAAAATAGCACTGGTCCCATCTACCGACACGGTGCTTGTTTACATGTATGACAGGGGGGCAGCACAGGAGAAGACGATGCTGAAATAAATGGCTGCCACACCAGAAGGCAGGGGGAGACAACATGGTGCACTCAGATGTTTTTGGATTTCAAATCTTATCCATGGCCAGCTCCCCCAGCTATAGAAGAAGAAGAAGAGTTTGGATTTGATATCCCGCCTTTCACTCCCCTTCAGAAGTCTCAAAGCGGCTAACAATCTCCTTTCCCTTCATCCCCCACAACAAACACTCTGTGAGGTGAGTGGGGCTGAGAGACTTCAGAGAAGTGTGACTAGCCCAAGGTCACCCAGCAGCTGCATGTGGAGGAGTGGAGACGCGAACCCGGTTCACCAGATTACGAGTCCACCGCTATTAACCACTACACCACACTGGCTCTAATCATGCCGCACAACTGCTTCTGACAGGTCACTGACATACCACATCCAATCCTTCGATTATCTGGTCAGGGAAATGCAAGCCCATGAATAACTCTCAGGGAGTGAAGGATACTGCCCAAATGTGACACACAACTGTCATATTCTTCTCAAGCAACGCATTCCTTATTAAGACCGACTTAAAACCATAAAACTTTTTATGGACATTTGAGCCTGTTGCAGACCCTCCAAGTGTCCCTATTTTCCAGAGCCGCCCCTGATTTAGAGAATAATAATAATAATAAATAATAAAATTTTATTTATACTCCGCCCTCCCTGGCCAGCGCTGGGCTCAGGGCGGCTAACAACAAATATGAATTACAATAAAATGTAATCGAAAACAACAACAACAAACAGTTAATTAAAATATGGCTTAAAATACAGCTTAAAATGCAGCCTCATTTTAGTAAGGTAAAGGTAACGGGAACCCTGACCATCAGGTCCAGTCATGGCCGACTCTGGGGTTGCGGCGCTCATCTCGCTTTATTGGCTGAGGGAGCCGGCGTACAGCTTCCAGGTCATGTGGCCAGCATGACTAGGCCGCTTCTGGCGAACCAGAGCAGTGCACGGAAACGCCGTTTACCTTCCCGCCGGAGTGGTACCTATTTATCTACTTGTACTTTGATGTGCTTTCAAACTGCTAGGTTGGCAGGAGTAGCCCATAAATCAAGACCATAAAGGGAGGAAACATCAGATATTCTCCCGAGCCAGCTATTCACGCTGGTCCTACATGGCCCAGCAAAAAAGCCAAGGGAAAATTTATATACCAAATCCCATATAAGGGGCCAGAGTGAGTCTAAGCCGAAGTTGGGGTGAGTTGGGGTGAGAAGCTGCCCTGGTGTCTGATTTGATCCCAGAAAGTCCCACTTTTCCTTAGGACGTCCCTATTTTCATTTGAGAAATGTTAGAGGGTATGGCATTATCCGACCCACAAGCTGTCTGAAGGCAATCCTGTATAGGGAAGGTTTTTTAAAAAAATGTTTAATGTTTTATTATGTTTTTATATATGTTGGAAGCTGCCCAGGGTGGCTGAGGCAACCCAGTCAGACGTATAAATACAGTGGTACCTCGGGTTACATACGCTTCAGGTTACATATGCTTCAGGTTACAGACTCCGCTAACCCAGAAATAGTGCTTCAGGTTAAGGACTTTGCTTCAGGATAAAAACAGAAACCGTGCTCTGGCGGCGTGGCAGCAGCAGGAGGCCCCATTAGCTAAAGTGGTGCTTCAGGTTAAGAACAGTTTCAGGTTAAGAACGGGCCTCCGGAACGGATTAAGTACTTAACCCGAGGTACCACTGTAGTAAAATTATCGTGATAGGATGTGTAGTCCCTATTTTCATTGGAGAAATGTTGGAGGGGATGCTGTTGCAAAAAGTTACCCCCACCCCATTGAACAACAGGGTGAAGCAATGGGGGAGGAGTGTTTGCAGCATGGCAGCCCCAAGACGGAAAGTGCTAACGTGGTCCGCTGTCTGAAGTGGCAGCGATGGTTAAAGTGTTGCCAGCTTCCACACCAGGGTCCTGATCCAGACTGGGGCCCTTGCACCTCCAATTTATGTTTCCAAGAGTCCTGCAGGCTAGGGCTGACCACATCAGGACTAGCTCCCCTGACCATTAGGTCCAGTCGTGACCGACTCTGGGGTTGCTGCGCTCATCTTGCTTTATTGGCCGAGGGAGCCGGTGTACAGCTTCTGGGTCATGTGGCCAGCATGACTAAGCTGCTTCTGGCGAACCAGAGCAGTGCACGGAAACGCAGTTTACCTTCCCGCTGGAGAGGTACCTATTTATCTACTCGCACTTTGACGTGCTTTCAAACTGCTAGGTTGGCAGGAGCAGGGACCGAGCAACAGAAGCTCACTCGTCGCGGGGATTCAAACCACCGCTCTTCTGATCAGCAAGTCCTAGGCTCTGTGGTTTAACCCACAGTGCCACCCGAGTCCCCAGGACTAGCTTAGCTGTCACCTATTTATACTGTACATGATTTTACGAACACAACAAATTGCCACACAGGCCAAGCGCAGCTGCTGAGCCTTAACAGTTGTGCAAACGGGAGCACGCACGTTTTTTATGCAAAAGTCGTACGGAATTTTTAAAAACCCAAAATGAACGGGACGTTTGGCAGCGCCGTTCCATCAGCCACTGCTGTAATGATGTTGAGCGCTTCGATAGCATCTAAGTACTTTTATCGCGGTAATCCCTCTTGCAACATAGGCTGGTGCTGTTAACATCCGCGCATAATACAGATGTGGGGTTGAGGGGTAGTGTGGATTGATTTATGGCTCTGGAACATGACACCTATTTACAGAACACGCAGACTTGGTTTATTGTCTCTGAGTGTCCGCGTGTGCATATGGACTTAACAGCTCATATGCTTAACCACCAACTCCAAAGGGAGAAGCGGCTTCTGCCGAAATTCTCTTTTGTCACGCTTAATCTGGCTACCTGAGGTTTTCGGGCAGACGTTGCGCAGGGAACAAGCCAGTGGAGGGCTTAGCAGCGAGCATTAGGCTAACCCCCAGGTGGGGTGTGCTATTACGGACTCTTTGTGCCCCTTGCCAACGGTTGTTTCGCAGAAATGCCCTCTTTAGTCGCTCTCTGGGTAGGCGACTGTAGAATGGCCAGGGGAGGGCAGATTGCTTGAATATTGTATCTGGCACACAGTGCTTAGCTAGAATGCTCTTGGGTTACTATGGTGACCAAGAGGACGGTGCTCCTTGGAGTTCGCCACATAATTCTTCAGAAGAAGGGATTTGCAGAACAAAACATGGTGGGAGGCACCCAAACCTAATAAGTCTCTGGGCTGAAAGGAAGCCAGGTTTCTGTGAGGACACCACTGCGCTCGCTCGTTTTCGGGGCCTGGGAAACGTGCCACTTTTGGGCCAGGCCTCTTCATTATGGCTTCGTTCGTTCGTTCAAAGAGCTCCCCCCCCCCCAGCCAGCCAAATGACACCATTTTCTCACCTGGGTAGAAAACGCACCCGCTGCTATTTGAACAGGCAGATATAAGGGGAGGCTTCCCCCCCTCACCTCCACCCCCGCCCTGTTTAAACAACTTCCTTTTGTATCTGGTTTTTAATAACGCTGATGGAAAACAGCGTGAATATTGAACATGATGCCAGAAAGAATCTTAAACTATCCCACAGTGTTTTTATCGAGCTGTGTGAATAGCAGCTGAAGAGATGGGCTCGTTAATCAAAGCAACAAGTGGCCAGAGGGAGAGGGGGGAAAAAAGATGTTGTTCAAGGTTTTTTCTTCCCTCCCCTTCAGACGCATGATGTTTAAAAATAATTGTCACCCCACTACCCGGCCAACAGGCACAGTTGTTTAAACTATCCTTGGATATATGAAATCAAGCTTGGTTTCTTCATGTCTCTATATCTGATTGCAAAAAAAAAGGGAGGAGGGAATTTTTTTTTTTGTAGATCTTAGAACGGGGTGGGTGGGTGGGTGACTTTTTTTAAAAAAAAGAGAGAAAAAGCAATATTTCCTCCACAGCAACAAAACACAGCCTCTCTTTTAATGCACAGCACAGCAAAAATGAAACGTCTCATACAGAGATTGATTACACATGCTGCAATTGGCAGTTTGATCACATCTCGTGGCAAGGAGGTTAGGTTAGGGTGGAATAATTTATCCGCAGTCCAATTTGTTGCACGTCCTAAAGGCTACGATTGACATTGAGGCCCCACTTGGCTAGGTGGTAAATTTGAGGCTTGGGGCCACGCCACAGAGCACGAGACTCGACACCTAACACAAAATCTGTAAAAAGCTGAGCTCCTGTAGTTGCAGGATTTTGTTCCTGTTTGGAAGGGCATGCTTCTAGCCCTTATTGTTGCAGAGCCAAATCTGGCATGAAGTGGGTAGCTTTGCGAATAACAGAAAGCGGGGAGATGAGAGTAGCAGAGGTCAGGGGAGATATTTCTACACGCGGCACAAATGTCTGCTTCGGTGCCCCTCTGCTTCACACAGAAATGGGCATGTCAGATACTGTACCACAGTTTAAGAAGGATGTTGACAAGCTGGAACATGTGCAGAGGAGGGCAGCCAAGATGATCAAAGGTCTGGAAACCAAGCCTTATGAGGAACATCTGAGGGAGTTGGACATGTCTAGCCTGGAAAGGAGGAGATTGAGAGCAGATACGATAGTCATTTTCAAATATCTTAAGGGCTGCCATACGGAAGATGGGGCAAGCTTGTTTTATCCAGCTCTGGAGGGTCGGACTCAAACCAATGGCTTCAAGCTACAAGAAAGGAGATTGCGACTCAACATCAGGAAAAGCTTTCTGACAGTAAGAGCTGTTCAGTTGGGAGGTTGTGGTGCCTCCTCGGAGGTTTATATGAAAAGGTCGGATGGCCATCTGTCATGGATGATCTAGTTGAGATCCCTGCATTGTGGGGACTTGGGCTAGACGAACTCTGTGATCCCTTCCAATTCTACAATTCTATGATACTATAGCAAGTGTGGGTTTTAGATCTTTTCCCATTTCAGTTTCTTTAATCATTTTCCTTCTTTAATCAGCAGAGGAGTTGACTCTCTGAATCTTCAAATGTGCAACGGATACCTGGGTGTCATGACCTGGCGCAGGAAGTACAGTGGTACCTCAGGTTAAGAACGTAATTCATTCTGGAGGTCCGTTCTTAACCTGAAACTGTTCTTAACCTGAGGTACCACTTTAGCTAATGGGGCCTCCCGCTGCCGCCGCACAATTTCTGTTCTCATCCTGAAGCAAAGTTCTTAACCCGAGGTACTATTTCTGGGTTAGCAGAGTCTGTAACCTGAAGCGTCTATAACCTGAAGCGTCTGTAACCCGAGGTACCACTGTACGTCAGAACCCTATGCTCTCACCCTCTGTCACAGAACATGTTTTTGATACACAACTGCCCTCAGCCTGCTAAGTGTTGAGTTTGCATAAACACATTCTCACAGCCACAGCCACAACGTTATCTGTGCCATTGTCCTGTATGAAAGCAGATACCTAGCTAAGCAGAGATTTTTAATGCAATTGTTTTACACACTTAATGTCATGCTTATTAAGTCTCAAAACTTGTAGTGCCCAGTATCATTCTGATCATCTCTGTCAATCGAGTAAAGGAAGAATTGAGACCCTGTTGTGTTCTTATACTGTAGAGTCTGAATCATAGATTGGAGTTTTAAACTGTTTTTCTCTTCTCCATGCACACCCTCCCTCCATGAATAGAAGAAGCACTTTTGTCTTTTTGCTAACAAGCAGGACATCTCTCAGAACAATCACTCAGACTGACCATGTCATGTAACAGACAACCAAAACATTTTGCAGGAGACAAAAGAATGGATGGATTTATAACTTTGTTTTAAAACAATGTGCTGTTATGATAGTGTGTAGTTGGCAGAAGCATATTTTTGTTAGGGTTGCCATGGGTCCGGAATCTCTTGCACACATCCAGAATACTGTGATGACTGTCCTTAAAAACAGCTCAAAAACTTCATTTTTTTTTGCCAAAAAAGCTCAACAACTTTGGCCAAAGGGTGTTCACAAGTTGTCCACGTGCTTTGATGACCAATTGGAGCCATGGAAAGGATTGTTCACATAATGTTATAAAAGTGTCTTGAATTTTGTATTCGAGGTCCAGAATTTGGAGAAATCCTCTGCACCATTTTATGCTTTCCGCAAAGTGCAATAAATCTTATCTCTTTTCACAAAGATGTACCGTATTTTTCGCTCCATAAGACACACCGGACCACAAGACACACCTAGTTTTTGGAGGAGGAAAACAAGAAAAAAAATATTCTGAATCTCAGAAGCCAGAACAGCAAGAGGGATCGCTGCGCAATGAAAGCAGCAATCCCTCTTGCTGTTCTGGCTTCTGGGATAGCCGCGCAGCCTGCTTTCTCTCCATAAGACGCACACACATTTCCCCTTACTTTTTAGGAGGGAAAAGGTGAGTCTTATAGATCAAAAAAATACGGTATGTTTTTATTTGGTTAAAAGAACCGGCATCTTTGCAGACCCCTTTTGTAGGGTAACACAACAGAATAAAGCCATGATGGGGAATCTGTGGCCCTCCAGATGTTTTTAGGCTACTGGTCCCATCATCCCTCACCATTTCCATGCTGGCTGGTGCTGATGGGAGTTGGAGTCCAATGGCACAGGGTACCTGGAAAGGAATAGGACCTTATTTTTAAAATTCCCCTAAGGCGGAAGTCTCATTTGATACAGGAGCAGCTGTGGAACAGTCAAAGCTCTTTGCGTCCACGAGGATGGCAAGGGACCACATTTGCATTCAATTAGCTTGGAAGGCGATCTGTGTTCTCTATATAAGAGTTTTATAGTTTGCAACCTCGGGTCATTACAACAGCTCTTTGTGACACAGCGCACATCTTAAATTAGTAGATAAGGGGAGGCGGAGAAGAAACAACACCATTTTAAAGCATGTCGCATAGATGTTGGCACTTCCACTGTGTTTTTTTTTTCACAGGAACCAGCAATGACTTGTCGGTGAAGAGACCTCGAAGCAATCTGCCTTCTTGACTAATTAACAGGCTTAAGAATGTTCATTAGCCCTCCAGGAACTTGAAAAAAACCCACACACACACACAAGTCTGCAATGTCTATTTGGTCCTGCTGAGAGAGGAAGTGATTTGGGGAAGAATCCATAACCTTTGCTTTGCTCTTTCCTTTCGGCTGTAACTGAGGAGGAAATCATGTGTGATTGGCTATGTGGGAAAGTCTAGCCGGCAACTGAGTTAGAACTTAGGGACCAGTATAAAACCAGAGTGCCATCGAGGGCATATTAACTCTAGCGGAGCACTAGGGTTTTTTCTTCTGATTTTCTGTTTTTCATGCCTTATAATAGCAGTGGTGGAAGCCCTCAAGGCCCCTGTCAAATTTTAATCAAGGTGTGGTAAAAAGGTTGTCCATAGTTTCAGTCTTGTAAAAAAAGAATCTGCGGTCGACAGTTGTGAGAAACAGAGACCTCCTGCTGTTTAGATCTCTCTAGGTTTTGTTAAGCCGTTCTCAGGTTGCTTGGAAAATTGATTGAGGAAGGTGACCACCTTTGAGGGGACTGAGGTTGTGGTGCAAAACACACCTCAAGGCCCCAAACCACCATGTGAAGAACAGAGTATGTGGCTCCCCAGAATACAGACGTTTCCCACAGAGCCGTCTTTAACATATGTGCCACCGGGGTGCAAAGATCTGCCCAGTGTCCCCAAATTTAGTTTAGCCACCCCCCAGATTTTTTTGAGGGGGCAACTCAAAGTTTTTGAGCTTTTTTTGGGTAAAGACGGCCCTGGTTTCCCATATAATATGGGGATAAAGTAAAGGTAAAGGGACCCTTGGTCGTTAGCTCCAGTCACAAATGACTCTGGGGTTGCAGTGCTCATCTCGCTTTACTGGCCGAGGGAGCCGGCGTACAGATTCCGGGTCATGTGGCCAGCATGACTAAGCCGCTTCTGGTGAACCAGAGCAGCACACGGAAACGCCGTTTACCTTCCCACCGAAGCGGTACCTATTTATCTACTAGCACTTTGACGTGCTTTCAAACTGCTAGAATGGCAGGAGCAGGGGCCGAACAACGGGAGCTCACCCCGTCACGGGGATTTGAACTGCCAACCTTCTGATCGGCTAGCCCTAGGCTCTGTGGTTTAGATCACAGCGCCACCCGGGATACCTGGGATACCAGGTATCATTGACCTATATGATGCTTTCCCATAAAGCTACCATATTTACTCAGATCTAATGCTCACCTTTTTTGGCCAAACTATGTTGCGAAAATTATGGTGCTACATTCAATTGCACATTTACAGTTGCCAGCAAATAGTTTTTTTGGTGCGCATTAGATTCGATGGCCCATTAGACTCGAGTAAATATGGTATTTCAACTCAAATCAAACTGGGCTCCCTAAATGTCCTTCTTATTGTGCATTCACAATCATTTATGTTTTTGATGGTGTTGGGGGCAATTATACAGGATCCCATTTGCACCTGCAGAAGTTCTGGGGCCGGCATATTCCTTTGTTTCCCGTTGGTGCCAACCTGATCTGCTGAAATCCTCTTTATTCAGTTCATTTTCTGTCCCGCTTTGGTTACACTATAGCTCAAAAGCACCTCTCCAGACAGAAATCGCCGAACAACTAAAAAAGCAGAATTATGTGCGGACGGTCCAGTATAAATCCATCATGGATGCACTATTGCGTGGACAGGCGGAGTCCCCAGGTCCCGAGCACCCCCCCAGTCATGTGGAATAACGACTCAAAGACAACGTGCTATGGGATTAAATTGGCCACAACTTTATTAAATTTCAAATGTGGGTAGACCTTGGCTCAGGCATTGGGCGTTCTCCCTCCCCAGTCCCCAGCCAGGGACCTAGGGAGCATCAGGGTTATCCAGTGTTTGTGTGGGGGATGGGCCGGCTCTGGAGAACATATGTTCAAGCAGAGATAGCCCCCCCCCCCCCATTACTCCGCCGCTGAAGGGGAGAGCAATGACGACCTTTCGGCGTACGGTCAAAGCCTCCCTTCAGAAACCCCTTTAACGGGGAATCCTGGTATCGCCGCTGCAAGAGGAAGATGGACAAAAGGATTCTGCCCAAGGCCTGATCCCGCCAAAGTTGTGACATTTTGCTACGGGAAAGGCGAAACCTGCCAATGCAGGGAAATTCCTTTCCGGCCCTTTGACAGCGACTTTAACGTAGCAGCGCCTGCATACCTGTAAGAAAAGTTAACCTGCAAAATAAGGCATTAACTGAGGGTGGGTAGGGTGGGAGAAGCTCTGGAGCCAAGTGAGGATTCCCAGGTAAGAGCCTCCCTCTATTGTGTGGGCAGGTAATCCCTCCCCCACCTGGCCTGATCTCCTTGGCAACGCTTCCCCCAGGTGGGATTGGACAACTGACTGGGGTAGGCGGAGACCTCCAGGTATCCCACTTGAGGGAAGGCAAAGCCAAGCCTATGCTGAATGGAGCCGCTCCAGATCCAGGGGCCGCACGCGTCCACGCAAAGGTCGCCCCCCGTTTTATGCGGGGAGCAGTCATTATTGCATAAAGGACATGTTGCAGAACATGCCTGCAAAACAAAGAAAGAAGCAAGCAAACATACAAACATACAAACATACAAACATACAAACATACAAACAAAAACTCACCAGTCTGGAAGGGCCCTATCTTGGGCTACAACTAAGAATGATCTATGCAAGAAGGGAGGGGCAGAGATGGACAACTGTACACAATGCTGACCTAGGTGGGTCACATGACCTGGCTCAGTAGAAGACAGCTTCTTGTGAACATGTAGGTCTTAAACAAGCTTTTGTGCTTCCTCTGTGTCTTTTGTGCCGCACACCAATGAATGCTGCGAAGGAGCTGCCTGGTCGGTAGAGCAGCCCGTGGAAGTTGTACGCCTGCGTTACAGAGCAATCAAAAGCCAAAGGGGGTAAAAACGCCCTTACGACGCAGCCACGAGCTACTTGACCTAGGATCAGCCGCATGCACAATCGCTGGTTTTTAAAAAGCACTCTAAGCCATTCAAAGCTCTTTTTTTAAAATATAAAGTGCCATAAGCAGAGTGAGAGTGATTAAAGCACTTGAAACGGTCACTTCCAAAAGACCAGCCAATTCCTGTGTGCCTCTGGGGTCAGATAAAAGGAAATTGGTGCAGAGCAGTGAGAAACCTGCCGGGTGTCTCCGTGGACACAAGGCTGGTTTGGCCCTCCTTAGTCATAGCCGCCTCACACAAAGGCATATTCTCCATGCCTTTCAGAGCTGCACAACAGATAGAAATCCACAGGGCCTGTTAAATTAGCTAAGATTTATCATAACTGTGATAATTTATGCTGGAAATGTAAATAAAAGGAAGGTACTTTTTATCATATGTGGTGGACCTGTCCCAAAGTAAAAGTCTTCTGGGAAAAGATTTATAACAAATTAAAAAAAAATGATGAAATATACATTTATAAAGAAATCAGAGGCCTTTCTCCTTGGAATATTAGGTTCTGAATTGCCCAGAAAAGATGTAAAGATGCTGCATGAATCTTAATAGCCCAAAAATGGAAAACACAAGAATTACCAACTGTAGAAGAATGACAGATGAAGATGATGGACTTTATGGAGCTGGTCACTGGGAGAATTTGTGACCAGAAAGAAGAGGAATATCAAGAAGACTGGAAGAAATTTAAAGATTATTTGAACAAATATTGTAACATTAAAAATCAGGAATTACTTGAAAGAACTAAATAGGCCTAGGATTAAATTAGGATTAAATAAATAAATGAGAAATAGAACGATAAGAAAAGTTAAGAAATTTGATCATAATCGGAATATTGTTTTTTGAATGATGATATTGGAAAACTGCTACATTCAGTTACAAGGAAATTCAGATGGAAGAGATTAGAGGAAGTCAAGTAATATGTTTATGAAGCTGGAAGTTTAACTAATTAATTAAGTTTCATTGTATTTGTGTACATGTGTGTCGTATTTTTGGTTATTATTTGTTAGGTTTGTATTATTTCACTTCCTCCTTCTTTCCCTTTTACTATTATTTTTCTTATTTTTGTTTTATTGAAGTAATGTGTTTGTATGAAATTCAATAAATATTATTGGGGGGGAGGGGGAGAAAAAAGAAATCCACAGGGCCTTGCACTGCTAGAAAAGCTTCACCTGTTGACTGCAGTCCTGCTATCCTTCTGTTAAAGGATATTCAAATGCTTATTCAAATGCAGCAACCTCCTTTGCCACATGACCAGCCATAATAGCTCCCCATCAATCAAGCCAGCCAACCTCGTTGTGCTGCCAGAGCTGAGGGTTGTCAGGGCTCAGGGCTTAACCTCAACATGAATCTTCGTTTTCTTTTGTTTTTAAAATAATATTTTTTAAGAGTTTAAAGATTACAAAAAAGAAAGAAAAAGAATTAAACAAATCAACATAATAAAATACAAAAACAGAAACAAAAACACTACATAAAACATTGAATTAACAAAACAAAAACAATTAAAAACACTTCCAATATTTTCAATCTTAACTTTCATTCACTTGTTTCATTGACTTCCTCACGCCTCCCTTTTTGTATTCCACTTCAATTAACTGTTTCAGCAATTCCTTTCCATCTTCATCTATTTTCTGTCCTATAATTAATCTTAACATATTCTAACCTTGTTTTTTCCCTTTAATACATTAACAATCTATCTGTACCTAGTTCCTTATAACATTTCTGCCAAAGCCATATAACTTCATTCCACCATTTTTCTATAGCTCATTAATTTTACAATATTTCTGTAAATAATCTTTAATTTTTTTCCAATCTTCTTCCACCGACTCTTCTCCCTGGTCTCGGATTCTGCCAGTCATTTCCGCCAATTCCATATAGTCCATCAACTTCATCTGCCATTCTTCCCGGGTGGGTAAATCTTGTGTCTTCCAATACTTCGCGATAAGTATTCTTGCTGCTGTTGTTGCATACATAAAGAAAGTTATGTCTTCATGAGTCTTCGTTTCCTTCTCTTGGTGCTCAGTAGAAACACTTAAGTTTTATGGTTTCTGTTTGAAAGGGGAATTCTTGCTATCAGCTCTGCCTCTTTGTCCGCCGGGCTTTGGTGGCTCATTATATGGACAGTCTTTTCCTTGCAGGGTTGTCCAGTCCAAGTTAAATTTAAAGACCACTATGAGGGGAGAGCAGAAGGGACCTTGGAGGTTACCCATCGACAGTGAGAACTTGGACAGAACAGGCTGAGCCAGAACATAGATCATTTAGATACCATCTCTGTGTTGTCTTCTACTGTTTGTGTAGAAACTCATTATGTTGTTGTTGTTTAGTCGTTTAGTCGTGTCCGACTCTTCATGACCCCATGGACCAGAGCACGCCAGGCACTCCTGTCTTCCACTGCCTCCCGCAGTTTGGTCAAACTCATGCTGGTAGCTTTGAGAACACTGTCCAACCACCTCGTCCTCTGTCGTCCCCTTCTCCTTGTGCCCTCCATCTTTCCCAACATCAGGGTCTTTTCCAGGGAGTCTTCTCTTCTCATGAGGTGGCCCAAGTATTGGAGCCTCAGCTTCACGATCTGTCCTTCCAGTGAGCACTCAGGGCTGATTTACTTCAGAATGGATACGTTTGATCTTCTTGCAGTCCATGGGACTCTCAAGAGTCTCCTCCAGCACCAGAATTCAAAAGCATCAATTCTTTGGCGATCAGCCTTCTTTATGGTCCAGCTCTCACTTCCATACATCACTACTGGGAAAACCATAGCTTTTACTATACGGACCTTTGTTGGCAAGGTGATGCCTCTACTTTTTAGAAACTCACTATAAGCTGAGCTAATGGTAGAACAAAACTTGGTTCTTGATGGAACCTAGGAGCCTGCAGACAGCAGCAATAATTTCTCCAGCTGAGCTCTCCAGGCACACCACACCTCACAGCCAGCTCTCCAAATGTCAGATATTTAATTGATAACGCATCCTCTTAAAATATGCATCTCCAGATTTCTCAATATTTATCAATCTCCAACATTTCCAAAAACTCATCTACTGTATACATATAAATCAGCATATGCTCATTTTATGCAAATCTGTGTTCTCCCCAATTTTTTTGCTTTACGAACTTTATTGGAAAATTTAAAAACAATTGCCAAACTCAAAGTGTTGTCTTCCAAGACAAATGCATGTACAGATGTTAAATCTTGTATGCAGTCATCCACGTGGCATCAAAACAAACTTGGGAAATCTCTTGCATTACGGAGTCTGCTCACATCCACAGGGTATATGCTTCAGTCTAAAGCATTAAGATAATTTCTCCACAGAGGCTGCTGCGACGGAGACAGAAGGGAGATTACTGTACTATTGTTAATAAATGATATAAATCAAAACCATATGGAGTCAAACCCATCTTTCTTTGCTTTCCCTCTTATCGCCCTCCGATGATGAGTTAAGCGCTCCATATGTGCAATATTCCACACATCTTGGGTCCAAGTTTCCAGGGTGGGAGGGGGGTGTTTATTCCCAACTGGAAGCAACTATTTGTCTCGCTGCCGTCCAATTATTTATGCTTCACATCATTTCCCATTGACAAGAGGGCTAGCATGTGAGGGCAGAAAGTATTAGATGGAGGAAGATTCTCTGCACGGTTTGGCGAGGCTGGGAAAGCTGGTGACAGGCATCCGCGGTCTGCTTTCCTGGAGGCTCTGCTTAATGCCAGTCCCTGCTGAAAATCCAGCAAGGCAGAACCGTTCTCCTTTTTAATCTCCATACAAAATAATAATAAACGCACTCCTGGCTATCCCAATCTTCCTGACCCCTTGAAGCCAGGACATGCCACCAGATGCTGCACTCTGAAAAGGGAAAGCCGAGCTCTTTGTTCAACCCTTTGGGAGAAGAAAAGCCATGCGGCGATATGGCTGGCTGGCTCAAAGGAGACACGGAGGAGCTCTTGCTAAAGCTACTTCTGATGGCCCAAATACTCTCTGATCCTGAAACAGGCTAGAGGATAAGAAGCAGGACAAAAGCGAAGGCTTCCAAACTGAATAATGCCTATTAGTTTGATGACTGCCCTGCTTTTTTAAGGATGGAACAGAGGGGTGGGAGGGTGGGATGAAGATTTCTGTGCTGGAGGAACTCCACATTTTGAAGAGCAAAAAATGGGACACGTTTGACGACTTCTAACTTTTAAACTAGGGACATGGGTGGCGCTGTGGGTTAAACCACAGAGCCTAGGGCTTGCCGATCAGAAGGTTGGTGGTTCGAATCCCCGCGATGGGGTGAGCTCCTGTTGCTCAGTCCCTGCTCCTGTCAACCTAACAGTTCGAAAGCACTTCAAAGTGCAAGTAGATAAATAGGTACCGCTCCGGCGGGAAGGGAAACGGCGTTTCCGTGCGCTGCTCTGGTTTGCCAGGAGTGGCTTAGTCATGCTGCCCATATGACCTGGAAGCTATACGCCGGCTCCCTCGGCCAATAAAGCGAGATGAGCACCGCAACCTCAGAGTCGGTCACGACTGGACCTAATGGTCAGGGGTCTCTTTACCTTTACCTTTAACTTTTAAACTATGGATCGCTATGACGACTGTACCCTTGAAAAAGAGGACATGTCTGGGGAAAAGAGGGCATATGGCAACCCAACACAATATATAACCATGAGCTGGAATAGCTCAGTTGGTAGACCACGAGGCTCTTAATCTCAAGGTTGTGGGTTCGAGCCCCTTGTTGGGCGCAATATTCCTGAACTGCAGGGGGTTGGACTAGATGACCCTTGTGGTCCCTTCTGATTCTATGATTCTGTGTCTTGGTCAAGTTGGTGAATCCATTAGTCTTCTTCAGCTAATGGACCAGGACACTTTTAAAACACACGCGTGCATTTATTTTACTTTGCATTTGTTGTGTTCATATTCTACCTTTTCCTCCAAGGAGCTCAAGGGGGCATATATGGCTCCCCTTCTCCCCATTTTATCCTCACCACAAGCCTGTGAGGTAGGGTAGGCTAAGAGACGTTGAGTGGCCCTAGGTCACCCAGTGAGTTCACGGCTGAGAGGGAATTGAGGTCTCCTGATCCTAGTCCAACACTCTAAATCAGAGGTTTCCAACCTTTTTGAGTCCATGGCTCCCTTGACCAACTGCGTTCTTTCTGCAGCACCCCTGTGGGGCTCAGGAGCCCAGTTATATCACCCCTTGCCTGCAGAGCCAGCAGTCCCTCACCCCTTTTCGAACACCCTCCTTGGTGGAGTGTTCCCTCAACCTCCTCTCCTCTCCCCTCTCCTTGGGAGTCCTACAGGTTGCCACTGCAACCACCCCTGATCTCTGAGCTGCCCCTAACTGGGTAGTGGGATGCAATTTGTTTGATTGTCTGGATGGGCACCAGTGGAGGGTCCTTGAGAGAATGCTTCCATGCTTTCTGCTCCTTGCTTTCAGTAAGAAGACTCCTGCCTTCCACTGCCTTTTCTCATAGTGTGCACATAGGAAGTGCACAAGAGTGCAAGGCCAAAGATTGCCTGCCCTTAATGAAATGGGCACAATAGAGGCCTGTGCTTTTTTGGGCTGGGCGGGTGGAGAAGACAGCATCCATGTTATTTGTTTTTTGCTGTTTTGGGGACTTGCACGAAGCTGATGATTAGCTATACTGAAACTCTAATAAAGAGATCTTGCAGAAGACCTCTCTCTCTCTCTCAACATTTTTCAAAAGTCCTGATATATGCATTGCAATCAGGATCTCCAAGCTTCTTCAAACCGAGCAGGCATGTTGGGTTTGCTTCGGCCACCTCGGTGTTTGTTGCAGCAATAACAGCAGGCGTGCATCGCTTAATATGCACTGAACACAGCGGCAGCACCAGATTTTGGGGGCTGTGAGTGCTTTCCCCACCCAGGGCACCAACCAGAGGGGATTAATAATAATAATAATAATAATAATAATAATAATAATAATAATTGTTACGTACTGAAGTTCTCACCCTGGGCCAGCAGGGGGATACTGTAGATAGTTTTTACTCAAGTCCACATATGCAAATAAGGGATCGAAAGGGACGTTCAGTGATTGGATAGTTACAGAAAGTTGTTACAGTTACGTTGTTCTGGAGCTCTATATAAGCAGGCTGGCTGAACCCTTCAGTTCAGTTCTGTTCTGGCCTGTGAATAAACAAGAGCTGTTGAAGAATCGCTGTGTCGTCTGATATGTTCACCCACAACTTAACAATAATAATAATGGATTATGATGAAAATAAGAAATATTTAAGGGGTTTGTTGCGTATATTAAGATAAACTGCAGAAGCTTAAAAACTGTAGCGGGCTTGATATAAATCGTGTGATGTGCATAGAAGGGGAATAAGAATCTGCAGAAGAAGGTATGTATTAAGAAAGCTGATGTGGGGGAGGAGGGAAGTATGCGCTTTGTAAAGAAGACGGTACAAAATGTTGACTTTAAAAGATTGTTTTATTTTTTATATATATATTTTATTTCCACTTCATGTTCTTTTTTTTCTTTGTTTGTGAAAACCAATAAAAAGCATTAAAAAAAAAAAAGAAATATTTAAGGGGGCACCAAATTTTGTCCTGTGCCCTGTACCCAAAGGTACATTCTCCCAGTTGCTTAGGGGTGCATGTCTGCTATTATATGCCTTCAGTGTTAGGGGGTGGAAAATGATGTCCCAGCAGTGTAGTCCCAGCAAATATAATTGCTACACTGAATGTGAAGAATGTGAATATACCTTTTGCATCCGATGCATGCCAGGTGTATTTCTGACACGAGCGCACTGTAAAGCAAAGTGTTCAGATAAGTGAGACTTCTGTAGGGATACTCTGGAAATAAGTGGCAGGGTGCTCCAGCGTAAATGTGGGTGGTATTTAGCTCTAATGACTAAATCGGCACAGATCAGAGATGTTTAGGACAGCTTGAAGTACACAGGCAACATCTAATGAATCCTTCTTCCTAACACATAATAGTAAAAGCAGCTTGAAATCAACCACTGTCTCTCACACACATATGAAGTGAACATTGTCATTAAGAATTCTTTTCATGACACTTCCAGCAGTTCATTAATCCTCGCTCACTTCAGTGTAAAAAAAAAAAGTTTTGCATTAAAAAAAAATATGGCACACACACATACAGAGGATAAGACAAATCAAGAAAAAAGTGCACGAGGTTAAGAAAAGAGATAGTATTTGACTTTTCCCTTTCGAGGATAATTGTGATTGCATGCTGTGTCAAAGAACACATTTTTCATGCGCAGAAGGGGCTCTCGAGGGCAAGAGACAGAGGGTACTACCAGATGAAGATTTATTGTAGAATTGGCGCTGCTGGTGCACACAAGGACTCCTCCCCATTCTCACACCCTGTTGTCGCCAAAATGCCAGTCCATGGGGTGGAGGTTTCTTACCTTTAATCCAGATTTCCTCATTACCTTTCAGTAAGATTAACTTGTTCCGCATGTGAAGTCACCATAAGCGTGGAAGCTCATTAGCACTTGGGGGGGGGGCAGTTTTGTCGTGTGTGATGTTTTGGAGGGTGATCCATGTCCCCACATCCCTCCTTCTGGTTGTTCCCATCTTGAGGTCCAGCTCCAAGGGCCTTATGGAACTTCCCTCATTACGAGAAGTGAAGTTACAGGGAAACAGGCAGAGGGCCTTCGTGGTAGTGGCACCAACCCTGTGGAACGCCCTCCCATCAGATGTCAAGTAAATAAACAACGATTTGACTTTCAGAAGACATCTGAAGGCAGCCCTGTTTAGGGAAGTTTTTAATGTTTGATGTTTTATTGTTCTATTATTATTATTATTATTATTATTATTATTATTATTATTAAGCACTCTAAGAAGTGCTCAAGTCGTCTGTTTTCAGCAGTGCTTACAAATTGCACTTAACAATAAAGGGAGACACAAGTGCTTGGGATCATTGCAGAGGAGTGGGGGGTCAGAACATGACTATATCAAGATGGTCCTTTTTTTTAAAAAAAAAAACGCTAACAGGGAAACAAATTTAGCTCAAAAACTTTGTTCTGCACGGACTTCCAAAAGAAAAATGGGAAACCCCCGGTTTAAAGACAAGGAGGGGAAAACATAACAGCACATCTACTTGTCATGCTGTGACCTAGGCTGTGCAGGCAGATTTTGACAGGACTTGATAGCCCTTCCTCACAGCAACGGCTGGGCTCAATGACCTGTTGTCTCCTTTCAAGTCTATGGGGCTTTTCCTGCGTCAAGTGTGCACCATCAAGCATGAACCAGAGATATTTCTACTTACTACAATATATCCTTATTCAGTGGCAATAGCCCAATATCTCCATTCCCATATAATAGGGGCAGGAGGAGAATAGCCTGCTGCTAGGGGATGTTGGCATCATGCATATAAATAATAATAAATGATAGCGTTGATGATACTAGTCACCATAAGATCCCAATGCCCTTCTTTACTGGGCACCCTCAGTTTTCTGGTAAAAGGTAAAGGTAAAGGGACCCCTGACCATTAGGTCCAGTCGTGACCGACTCTGGGGTTGCAGTGCTCATCTCGCTTTATTGGCCAAGGGAGCCGGCGTACAGCTTCTGGGTCATGTGGCCAGCATGACTAAGCTACTTCTGGCGAACCAGAGAAGCGCAGGGAAACATCATTTACCTTCCTGCCGGAGCAGTACCTATTTATCTACTTGCACTTTGATGTGCTTTCGAACTGCTAGGTTGGCAGGAGCAGGGACCGAGCAACGGGAGCTCACCCCATCGCGGGGATTCGAACCGCTGACCTTCTGATCGGCAAGTCCTAGGCTCTGTGGTTTAACCCACAGCGCCGCCCGCGTCCCCAGTTTTCTGGTAAAGTCCCTAATAAAGCACTGCCCCAATTTCCCTTTTCAGGGTCATCTTTTGGAGATGCCTTGTTAAAATGCTATTAGTGTGGCCTTTCATGCTTCAACCTTCATCCTCTGGTAGAAGGTGGTGGAGAGGTGTGTCTAGTTCGCATCCTGCACAGTGCCGAAAGTTGCATGGTCTCCAAGGTGGAAGTGGGATGGTTAAACCAGACTCAATTCTGGCCTCCTGAGAAAAAGGAGGCTGTCCTCCCATTCCACTTTGAGCATGACACACGCATGTCAAGGCACACACATGAGCACTAAGGGACAAGCTACATGGCATGTTTACAGCTGTGAAATGTGGGGCAACATTCTGTTCTCTGACGGCTATTTGTGTTTGGTAAGAAAGCAGTGGCAACATCTCTCAAGTATGCAATTGTAAACACACCCTTCAGCGCTGTGCAGTGCGCAGATTGCTATTTCACAAGTTGCAGGTAGCGCTGCCCCACCCCAACTATATTGCTGAGTTGAATAAAGTGTGTTTTGGGGTGCCAAGGTTGTGTCTTTGTGTGGCAGGATGGCAAGATCCATTCAGTTCTGGTACTCAGAATAAATCCCTGAGCTCAGAATTCTTCAGTTCTAGATCCTTTCCGCCAGTACAATTTCAGGTGGTAAATGTGATGCATTTCTAGCAAAAACAACAACAAAAAACCTGTTGAGAAAAACAATGGTAACAGGATCAGCACCGGCAGCTTGCTTTCCCCTTCCCGGCCTGTCAAATCCGCATGCCACAACAGAAGCCAGATAAACATAAGCTATCGTTTTGCCTCCCTGTTTCGAGACTGAAATGTTTTGCATCTCACGAAACGCCTCTTGTTCTAGTCTCGCGCTTGACAGTCTGGATTAGCAATTAGCTCTTTCTCAGCGTTGCATCCTTGAAAGGTCCCTTCCATGTATATTTCCAGGATCACAGTGGCAAAAGATCAGATCCAACTGACCTGAGACCTGGGTGACCCAGGGCAAACGCCTGTCCTCACAACCTGTCCTCTGGCGCATGGGCGCCGCCACCGCAGCTGACCCAGGACTGCTCCGCGTTGGCCAGATGGCAATGGCAGCCCAACCCACTTAACCCTGCCAGTGCCTCTGGTACAGCTGGCATGTCCGACAGCCTCTCCCCCCCCCCCGTGGCTTACTGCTTATGGAAAACGTTGATGGACATGGCAAGGTAGACGCAGATGCCATCTGCAAGAGAGCAATTAACGTGGAATTGAAATCCTCCCTATTGGAAACATAACAAAATATGTCACGCTGGCACCAGCAGCCCCTCTGCTACTTTCACGTAGGCACATATGCTGCTGTTAGCAAGTTAATTATTTGTACGGTGGCCAGAAGCACTCATCACCCTGTGCCATCCCTGTGCCATCCCCCCAGGCTTCTTTATCTGGTTGCCTTAAATGGCGATTTATCCAGGGCGATAACAGGGCGAGGCAGCAGAGATGCTCTCCTCAGACAGCAAGGACAGCCTGCCAGTTTTTTGGCTGGTGTGTGTGTTTCCCACAAAGAGTTGGCATGGAGGACTCGTTCCCCACTCCCAGCCCTGGTGGGTTACGCTTTTGTCCGGACAAGAGGGAGGAGCACAGAAAAGGGCCCATCAGGCAGAACCGAGAGGGCACACTGTGCCTTGGCAGAAACTCCCTTGAGCAGATGGTTCCTGGGGAACAGTCACCGGCTGGTGTTTTGCAGCTGCCCCTCAGGGGCCCTTAAACGGGGATCGTGCCCCAGCCACACCATCCTGCAGCAGGGGAAAGCAGCAATGGGCTTTCCAACCACCCAAACTGCCAGCCCACCCACTTTCTCCCAGCTGCACCTCGTATGTTTTGCAGCGTACGTCTCCTCCAGTTTCATTTTTATCAAACCTTGTCCCATATGGCACGGCAAGGCAAGGCAAAAGGCAGGGGTCAGCAACCTTTTTCAGCCTTGGGCCAGTCTACCGTCCTCAGACCATGTGGTGGGGGGAAAATGAACAAATTCCTATGCCCCACAAATAATCCAGAGACGCATTTTAAATAAAAGCACACATTCTACTCATGTAAAAACACGTTGACTGCCAGAACGTCCGTGGGCCGGATTGAGAAGGTGATTGGGTCGCATCCAGCCCACAGGCCTTAGGTTGCCTACCCCTGGCAAAAGGCGTTACATGGCGAGGTGCTCTGCAACCGAACAGCAAATTAAGTCAAGACCTGATTTCATAGACTCATAGAATCATAGAGCTGCAAGGGACCCTCTGGAAGGCAACGCACGGTCCCCTATCTAATTTGAAACCATAGCAGAACCTGCTTAGCTTTGCAGATGTGCTAGCAGTTCACAATGCAGGGCAGAGGAGCAGAAAATTCCACATTGCCTTGATAGGAGGCTACAGGCAAGTTCTAGAGACATGGCGGGCTGCTCTAGATCCTTCACCAGCACTGCTCACCCGGGGCTGACCAAAAAGGACACCATGAGGGCCAGTGTCTTGGTCAGATTTGGTATGACAGGTGGCAAGTGTGGCTCTTTAAGCTTTTTTTTCTGGGTTACTAAGGGTCTTTTTCGTTATTGCCACACACAAGAAGGAATTAAACAAGCAATTTCTCCACCCCCCCCATGCTTTAATTGGAAAGCTCCGGCCTGAGCAGCACTCTAGATGGGTAGCATGAGGCAAAAATTGTCTTTCTTGGGCTGCACCACTTCAGAATTTAAGGGGGAGTGTCTGGGTTCTCCTGTTATTAAAAAGCAAGCCAGCAAGCACGAGATATAGCTTGCTCCCTGATAAATGGAGCATTTCCTCAGGTACTAGTTTCCTTTATGTAGCAGTTGCGTGGCAAGTCCCCTCCCTCCTTGTGAATGAAGACAAAGGACACAATATTTTTAGGTTAATGGGCAAAAAAAGCCACAACTTTATTGATTACAGGAATTGAAAGGTATTGGCCTTAGGCATTGGTTCCTATCGACTACCCGGCATGGAGACCGGGAATGGTTAACCACCAGCAGGGGGAGTCCTGCTGAAGTACGCCAACTAGGATCCCCCAGGTGTCACCACTCGGGGGCGTGCCTTAGGCCCACACCTCCATAGGCTTCGGACAGGGCAACGCCCCCCGGAGTCCTCTACCGGACTACCCTTATTTTGGGGGGAAGGTGATGGCGCTTCCTTCCCCCCTTCATTTGCATAACAATTACCCCGCCAATGCCTAACCGCCAATCGAGCAAAGTTCAGTCCCCAGGCGCACCAGCCTTAAATGTGCTAGGCCACGCCTCCCCGACCCGCCGATTGGCGGGCCGGGTCGGTGACGCGCCCAAGGATGCCCTGCTCTCGCGGGGGCTAAGAGCCAGCCCCCATGTGTATGGGAGGGGATGGGCCCGCAACCCCACCTCCTCTCCAGCTCAGAAGTGGCTTTTTTCTCCCCAGTCCTACCTTGGTTGGAGAGTATTTCAGTAGACAAATGGTCCTCCTGTAGGCTGAAGTGGTACAATCCAGAAGTAGTTCTTGTCATGTGTTGTAGGGACCCAATTAGCCACAGCTACTAAATCAGGATCCTTGAACGCTCAATGCCCCCTTTTTATTCACCACATCTTGATATGCACATATTCTCTCCGTTGGTCAAAATTGGGACGCTCGTTGTTGTTTTTTCTGGTCTCACTCTCTTGTTCATCGCTTGGTCTGACTCACACCAGAGCAGGAGGACCCCCCCCCCAATTGAACGCCTTTTCACCCGGCGCTTGCCTCCTGGTTCGTGCCAGAACGGGAGACCAAAAAACCAAGCACTTTTTGGTCCTGCGCTCTGGCGTGTGCCTGTTGACTTGCATGAGAGTGCTAGACAAAAAAAGGGACATTCTGGGATCCAATCAGAAGCCGGGGTGGTTTTTGTAATTCTGGGATGTCCCGCTCAAACTGGGGCTGTTGAGAGGTATGTTCCCAGCGACTGTTCCTTATTGGGCTCATCTTACTTTTGGAACCATCATTCTTGGGGCTTAGGCCTCCCATTTATGTTTGCGGACGATCTAACAGGCAGCCATAAGCGTTGAACTTCAAGAAAGGCTGGCATAATTCTCCTCCTTTGTTGTTGTTGTTGTTGTTGAGTCGTTTAGTCGTGTCCGACTCTTCGTGACCCCATGGACCAGAGCACGCCAGGCACTCCTGTCTTCCACTGCCTCCCACAGTTTGGTCAAACTCATGTTGGTAGCTTCAAGAACACTGTCCAACCATCTCGTCCTCTGTCGTCCCCTTCTCCTTGTGCCCTCCATCTTTTCCAACATCAGGGTCTTTTCCAGGGAGTCTTCTCTTCTCATGAGGTGGCCAAAGTATTGGAGCCTCAGCTTCACGATCTGCCCTTCCAGTGAGCACTCAGGGCTGATTTCCTTAAGAATGGATAGGTTTGATCTTCTTGCAGTCCATGGGACTCTCAAGAGTCCTCCTTTACCTAGATCTAAATACCTTCCTCCTCTCTTTTGCACCTTGGAGTCCCTGTTGCAGTTTGTACCAGAATTCCCTGGATATATTTTTTCTAAAATTATATTTGGATCAGTTCTACCCCGACAGACATTACCAAAAAGCCAGAGTCCTTCCAACACATGCAAAAGCTATACCTGTGATTTATTATGCAGTAGGCCCCTTTCAATCGGATTCTCCAGTATGCTGGCAAAGCCTTGGAACCAGAGCATCTGCTTCCTAATTAGTCATACTTGCGCAGGATTCTAGCCATGGGGTTGCTAGCCAGGACTTAGCATTTTGTCTCAGATTTGCCATGTCGCCGATAACGGACCCAAGTGCAGTGGGTTCCGTGGTTTGCTCAAGTTACGAGGTCTGTGCCCTTGTCGATTTACTCTGCCCATGGCTCACAGTTGAGCAAATTGGGCCAACCTGTCGTCGTTTGGACGAATTCTCTGCGCAGGTGTATTCACACGGTTCCCTTCCCTTGCGCCCTCCAATTGGTCCTCACTGAGAGCTGGCAGCATCTTGGGCTTTGCATAATGTCACAGAATGTGGTGCTTGATGAGTCATGCCCGCCCCCATCACTTTGCGCAGCAGCACCCTAGCACGAGCCAAGATTTTGTACAGCATCACAGACTGTACATAACCATTTGACATATGGCACCTGGGAAGGAGCCAGGGTTTTAAAAAAATAGAAAATAGAAAATTCAGGTCACAGGATGCATTTTCGTGATTAATTATAAAGAACCTCGCAGGACTGAGAGAGAGTCCTGGCATGGTCCCAAATCTTTCTTCACCTACAGTTTGGGATTTGTGTGTATCAGTGGAGGGGAGAAACACTGGCAGTTCCTCACTGCTGATGACTCTTCTTGTACAAATGTTTAACCTCACCAATGTCACCAGGAGATATTGATTATGCTAACAGTGGCTCCATCCCCCCTCCCACCTAAAGCTGGAATTCCCAAATATTTTCTCGTCCATGAAGCCACATCGCACAGCAACATTAAAAGCAACAGTGGGAACAAATAATATGTTTTCAAATCCCACAGAAGCCTTTGATTGGCGGGTGATAATTGTTTCCCTCCTCATGGTAGCTGTAGCAGCAACGAAGGCATGGAATCTGAATTTGGGGTTGATTCGTACATGCACATAATCACTTGATTCATTTGACCTTGATTTCTGCCCAATGATCTGGAGCCGAATGTATGAACTGATTCTACATGAGAGTTCTGTCCACAGGAGCCAGTGCCTAGGGGCTGAAGTCCTTTTGGCCCCTCTCCAATAAAATATTGTTTTTTTATAATATTTTTTATTAATTTTAACATATAAATTATAAAATGTACCACAAAACGTATCATTTATACAATCTTTTTGGACTTCCATCAGCACCTCTGATGATCCACCATTTTATGCATTTCTTAACTTTATATTGCCTTTACATCTCTTAACAAATCATCCTCCCCCTTATCCATTTTTACAATACTTCTAATAATACTCCCCACAAAACTTCTTGTAACCCTACAAACGTCGTCTGTTCTTCACAATTACTTTTCAAATAGTCCGTAAATTTACTCCAGTCTTCCGTGAATTTCTGGTCTCGCCAGTTTCGAATCCTTCCTGTTAGTTTATCTAATTCTGCATAGTCCATTAACTTCATCCTCCATTCTTCAATCTTCAGTAACTCTTCTTGCTTCCATTTTTGGGCCAATAATTCTCCAATAAAATATTAGAGGGAGACAAGACCCTCCCCCCCAAAAAAAGTTAATGGGCATTGCCATCCAAATGGTGCGTGATTGATTATGTAGGATGGGACAGCAATATTTTATTCAAGTTGGCACCCTTGGCTTTGTCTGAACTGTTAGATCTGTGATAGCTCATTCACACTTCACACATCATCAGTAGATGGTAAAGGTAAAGGGACCCCTAACCATTAGGTCCAGTCGTGACCGACTCTGGGGTTGCGGCGCTCATCTCGCTTTATTGCCCAAGGGAGCCGGCGTACAGCTTCTGGGTCATGTGGCCAGCATGACTAAGCCGCTTCTGGCGAACCAGAGCAGCACACGGAAATGCCGTTTACCTTCCCGCCGGAGCGGTACCTATTTATCTACTTGCACTTTGAGGTGCTTTCAAACTGCTAGGTGGGCAGGAGCAGGGACCAAGCAACGGGAGCTCACCCTGTCGCAGGGATTCGAACCGCCGACCTTCTGATCAGCAAGTCCTAGGCTCTGTGGTTTAACCCACAGTGCCACCCACATCCCCATTCCTACCAGCATAGAACCTGACAATTAAGCAACGAACAGGGTGGAGATACAATGACTACTGCAATCGACACAAGATAATATCACCAAGGCAACTATCTGTAAACAAACAATAAACACCCATAAAAATGGCAAAAGTAGTTTCTTTTCCAAATAGGCTTTCTCTTAAACAATAGCAAATGCAGTGGCTCAGTGTTCATTTTCTTCTCTTTCCAAAAATTGATTTCATCTTGAACAATTGCAATCAAAGTGATAAAGTTTCCATAGGGAGGAGCATAGAAAGAGGCCATTTGAACTGCTAGGTGGGCAGGAGCAGGGACTGAGCAATGGGAGCTCACCCCGTTGTGGGGATTCGAACTGCCAACCTTCTGATCAGCAAGTCCTAGGCTCTGTGGTTTAACCCACAGCGCCCCCCGCGTCCCTTAACACTAGATGGTACAGCAACCCAATTATGACATGTGTTAGCCACTCGCTGAGTGTCATGAAAAGCAATTCTTTTGAACTTGCAATGCATCAGGGGGGACACAGAGATGCACAGAACTATGTATTCTTTGAGCGTTCATCTTGCGCCTGCCAACATCATCTGAAACCAGGGACTCATCCTCCCAAGAAATATGGTTGCATTTTTAGAAATTCCACCTCAGACCCCCATTGACCTTCATTCAGACATTGCTTTCTAAATCACTTTGATGCCTTTGAAATACTCCGGAGTGAAAGCACAGTATGTAATGACTCAGCATATATAATCCAGCGCTTCGTCTTTCCTGTATTCCACTAATCAATTTAGAGCCTAACGATGTGCAATGCTAATTGTGTCACTTGCAATCAAGTCTTCGGGTTTTTTCTTTTCTTTATTTAATTACAGGTGTGAGGGGCAATTTTTATTGGGACACGGGTAAGGATTTAACCCTTCTCTCCCCTGCGGTAATCTTTCAAAAAAAATAAATCACAGTTATGGCTAGCAAAAAGGCTTCCGTAGGTGCCAGTGAGAAGGCTATTTCTTTTTTTAAATGCCTAACTGCAGTGCAGTAAATCCATTGAGGAGTAAACCATCCTTCTCTTTGCACTGCAGTCCCAATAAAAATTGCCCCTGTGCTTTTAAAGAAATAAAGAAAAAAATGACCATGCAATTGCAAATGGAACAGATGTCAACAACTACCTGACTTTTAGAAGATATCTGAAGGCAGCCCTGTTTAGGGAAGTTTTGAATGTTTGATGTTTTATTGTGTTTTTAATATTCTGTTGGGATACACCCAGAGTGGCTGGGGAATAAATAATAAATTGTTGTTGTTGTTGCTCTGTTCTATTATCTTTTCACTGGTAGGTGTGTCTCCTCTTGTTCCAAAGGAAGCAATAATTATTTTTCTATCATTCGCAGAATCATAGAACTGAATGGTGCCCAATGGCTCCCAGTTTTAACACCCTGTCCAAAAGATGAGCAGTGACCTATTAGCTGCACCAATGTGATCTGGACCAAACAGAGCTTGTACATGTGTAGCGCCAAACGATAATATGAGCCAAGCCACGTGCAGCAGGGAAAGGGAAATGAACCGCCAAGGTTTCTAGCCATCTTGACTTGGGTGGATTATAACACCTCTCACTTTTAATCTACCTTGGTTCTTAAACTTAATCTGTTCTGGAAATCCATTCCAAAACCAAGGCGCACTTTCCCATAGAAAGTAATGCAAAATGGATTAATCTGTTCCTGACTTTTAAAAACAACCCCTAAAACAGCAATTTCACATGAATTTTACTATCTAACGAGACCATTGATCCATAAAATGAAATGAATAATCAATGTACAGTGGTACTTCGGGTTACAGACGCTTCAGGTTACAGACGCTTCAGGTTACAGACTCCACTAACCCAGAAATAGTACCCCGGGTTAAGACCTTTGCTTCCGGATGAGAACAGAAATCATGCGGCAGCGCCAGCGGGAGGCCCCATTAGCTAAAGTGGTACCTCAGGTTAAGAACAGTTTCAGGTTAAGAACGGACCTCCGGAACGAATTAAGTTCTTAACCCGAAGTACCACTGGACTGTACTATAAAATAAATAAGACAGTATTGTAGATGATAAAAATTAATTTAACCTCCCTTACCTGCACTGAGGATAGTCATTGTTTGGATGGGGGAGGGGCTTTTATCCATTTCAGGAGTCACACAATCAATCAGTCAGTCCACACAGTCACAAAAACAATTTAACCCGAAAAGCCTCTACAACAAAAACACAAAATAAACAGCAAAAACAAAAGTGCCAAACTTAATCAGTTCCAGAAGTCCATTTGACTTCCAAAATGTTCAAAAACTGAGGCACAGCTTCTGATTGGAGCAGGCGCCCCAGAAACAATAGCCGACAGCAGCATTGGATGTTTGGCTTCCAAAAAACGTTTGAACACTTACTTCCGGGTTTTCGGAGTTTGAGAACCAAAGCATTTGAGAACCAAGGCGTTTGAGAACCAAGGTACCATTGTACTTTTATTTCTCTTCCAAGATGGAGTTGAAAAGAGACAAACCCTTTGCATGTGATATACAGTTTCCCTTATTCTCATCTTCCCCATTCTTCACACCTCACATCTGCTGGATCGCTGGCACTCTCAACGTTCTTGTGCGGGAAGCCAAATAACTTTCGCTTAATTTCATATACAATGATATAAAATGAATTGAAAAGGATTTTCAAAATAACTTTTCTAAAAAAACCCAGAAACTTTTCTTTTGGGAATTATAGGGGGGAAACTGCCTAAACTGTATAGAAATTTATTTATGTATGCTACTGCAGCAGCAAGAATGTTACTTGCCCCAAAGTGGAAAGAAGAAGAAGTCCCAGTAAAAGAAGAATGGATACAAAAACTTATGGAATATGCAGAAAGGAAGAATAAGAACTGGAAGAATAAGAATAAGAACTGGAAGAATAAGAAATCAAGATAACAAACTTTTTATAAAAGAATGGAAATGGTTTGTTGAATATTTACTGATAAATTGTAAGCAGATAAAAACTTTAGCAGGATTATTGTAATAACCTGAAGTTTCACAAGAATATATATTTAAAGTAGATGAATAAATGAGCAAATTATGTATAGTAGATAATTAAATGAGCAGTGGGAATGAATTTGGATATGCAGAAGATGTTTTTTAAAAACCGCAGAAAGAGGGGGAAGGAAGTCAAATTTTGAAATATTAAAATGACTGTAAAACTAATGAAATGTATAAACTTGAAAAGTATAAATAAAAACTGTTTAAAAAAGAAAGAATGGCCTTCGCTTCCAGCAAGTCCGCAGGTCTGTGGAGCACAAGTCCATCATTCTGGGTGACTGACATGGGCATTTTTGAAAAGCCTGATGTGTTCGGCTTAAAGCGGCAACAAGAACAGCGTGGAGATCCTCTTTTCTTTGTTATACACCCACTCAAGTGCAACTCGTTCCGCTAACTCCTTCTGAATGATGGACTCATCAGTAGTTTAGATAAAAAGTAGGAACTGGCTAATGTCAACTGCACAAGCTCCCTCTTCGAAAGCTAATGAAAAGTCCTCACACTTGCTGATGATGCTCTGGTTGAGCGTTTGGGGGGGAATTCTGTGTGATTGTGAACTTTCCCTCTCCACTGCAGCTTGGAGAGATAATGATACTTTTCCAAAATTACACTCGCCGCAACGTTAGCCGGCTTGATTGCCTGCCCTTTAAGGAGGTTGTGGCTCTGCCTGATGAATTATGTGAGTCTATAGTCCGCTCTCTTGTGTCAGAGCTGGTGTGGTGCAGAGCTGAGGTTGCTGGGCCTTGAATCAGGAGGTCCCTGGTTCTAGTCTTGGCCTGCTGTGAACTGACTAGGTGGCCTTAGGCAGCTGACTGCTCTCTTACCTTCTGCCAGTTGTCATTTAGGCTGCGATCCTAAGCATAGGGTGCTTTAGCAGGAGGCAGTTGCGTGGCAAGTCCAAAGTTATTTAAGGTTAATGGACGTAAAAGGCCACAACTTTATTGATTGCAGGAATTGAGCGGTATTGGCTTAGGCATTGGTCTTATCAACTAACCGGCTTCAGCCCAATTGCATGAAGGTTGGTAAGGGTTAATGTGGTTTTAGCAGAAATGTTATAAGGCTTTAGGAAAAAATAGACTGTTAATTGGTGAAAGGAGGGAAAGTAAAGTTACATTATATTAAGATAAATTACAGAACAAAAAGTGGAAAAGATGGAAAGGATTTGCTGAAATAGTTAACTGAACTAGAATACAAAAAAGGGAGGTGTGAGGAGGTCAAGGAAACAAGCAAATGAAAGACAAATGGGAAGATTAGCTGTGTTGTTTTTTCTTTTCTTCTTCTTCTTTCTTATTGTGATGCGTTGTTTTGTTCTTGTTTGATATGGTGTTTTTACTTTTTCTTTTTGTAACCTTTCAAATTTTAATAAATATTATTTATATAAAAAAAAGAAGGTCGGTAAGGGTTAACCACCAGTGGGGGGAGTCCTGCTGATGTACATCAACTAGGATCTCCCCCGGGGTCATTGCTCAGGGGCGTGGCCACACCTCCATAGGCTTCAGACAGGGCAACGCCCCCCGGAATCCTTTACCGGACTACCCTTCGATATGGGGGAAGGTGATGGCACTCCCCCCCCATCTGTATAACAATACCCTTACCAATGCCTAACCACCAATGCCGAGAAATTTGTGACGGTTTGCTACAAGGTAGGTGAAAAACCAAATGGCTGGTGCCAATTTGCCAAGTGGAAAAAATTCCTACCAGGCCCCTTGACGGCGACCAACCGAAGTCCATAGCAAGGTCAGCGAGCTAAACCTAAGGGAGGGCGGGGTGGGAAACCGGAGCAGCTGGAACCGGAAAGAGAGGAAAATCCTTGGGCGCCAGCCCTAAATAGCCCAGGCCACGCCTCCCCGGCCAGCCGATTGGCTGGTCGGGGCGATGACACGCCCAAGGATTCCCTCACTCTCACGGGGGCTGTGAGCCAGCCCCCACGTGCGTGGGGAGGGTGTGGGCCCGCAACCCCACCTCCTCTCCAGTTCGGAAGTGGCTTTGTCGTGCTTCCTTCACTTTTTGCGGCGCTTCCATACAGTCCCATCATCCAATCCTCTATTTTGCCTGCAGTTCCTCCATCTTTCCTCGGACTGCAGAGGATGCCTCTCGATGGGAGCAAATGGGGTGTCCAGATCTGGTTTTTCTGTGTGCCCAGTTGGCATGCAAACAGCCACACATTCCATTCTTTTCCATCACAGGTTATTTATAGCTAGTCTTCTGCTTGCCACCCATACCAGTGGGAAGAGCTTGACAAAATACATCCATGTTCAGTGGTGGTGTCTTTTGTCTCTTCCCCAATTGCTTTCCCCCAAATATCTGCTACTTTTTCCCCATTCTGGGCATACATGCTGGTATTTCTACTCCTGTGTGCACACATTTGTTAAAATATAAAATATAAAATATTTGTTAAAATATTTCTCCACCATCACCGTTGAAATAGGTATGTAAGATTATTTTATTTATTTTATTCTATCTATACACCACCCCATACCCGCAAGTCTCAGGGTGGTTCACAGAATAAAATCAGAACATATAACCACAAAATGCATAATCACAATAAAAACAACCACAAGCCAAGAGCAAACATCTTTAGTTATGTTTTGCAGCAGGAAAAATAAAGGGTTTTGTGTTTTGTGGATATGGGCAATATCCATTTCCTTAAAAAAAAATAAAAAATACTGAGGTCTTGTGCAACGGTGATATTTAGCTATATTGATCTGCTCTTTGATTTGCTGTCCGGATCTGAGATGAGTGGCAATATGCAAAAGATTGCCCCCAAAACCATTAACAGCTCAATGATGCATTCTCCCCACCAATAGAACCGCAGCACCAATGGAATACTAAAGTTATTTACAAAAACCTCCTCAGGATTATTATTATTTTTAAAAGTCCGATCTGTTTATTGTGATCATGGGCTCCAAGGTAATCATCCATGTTTACTCTGTAGAGATCTTGAGAAAATAACTCCTCTGAACTGGTTCGTTAGAATCTGGGCATACCTTTAAAGGTAAAGGTAAAGGGAGCCCTGACCATTAGGTCCAGTCATGACCGACTCTGGGGTTGCGGCGCTCATCTCTCTTTATTGGCCGAGGGAGCCGGCATACAGCTTCCGGGTCATGTGGCCAGCATGATTAAGCCGCTTCTGGCGAACCAGAGCAGCGCACGGAAACGCTGTTTACCTTCCCGCCGGAGCGGTACCTATTTATCTACTTGCACTTTGATGTGCTTTCGAACTGCTAGGTTGGCAGGAGCAGGGACCGAGCAACGGGAGCTCACCCCGTCATGGGGATTCGAACCGCCGACCTTCTGATCGGCAAGTCCTAGGCTCTGTGGTTTAACCCACAGCGCCACCCGCGTCCCTCTGGGCATACCTTTAGTGTATGTCAATTGGTAAAAAACAGGTGTCTTCTATTTAGTATTATGGGCCCCCAGGAAAAAAAAAAGGCTCTGTTGAAACTGGAGGAGGAAGTGAGACGTGGTGATAGCAACTGCTCACCCAAACATCACCACACGAGTGACCCACTGCCTATCCGCCCACAATGTATTAATGAGTTTCCAAGCCAGAGGTAACTGCAGATTTATAGCAGGTTGTTGTGACTTATTAAATTGTTTGATGTAACGGGAAATCTGATTTAAAGATTTGTAAAGTATAGGCTGGCCTGTAGTTGCGTGGAAGCTGCAAAAACAAAACAAAACCTTGCATGCATGTTCTGATTCCAAACTGAACTCTCATCTGCAAACAACCCAGAATGTTTGGCTTTTTTCAGAAAAAAATATCTACGCATTTGAAAGACCTACATTGGCTCCCAGTACATTTCCGAGCACAATTCGAAGTGTTGGTGTTGACCTTTAAAGCCCTATATGGCCTCGGCCCAGTATACCTGAAGGAGCGTCTCCACCCCCATCATTCTGCCTGGATGCTGAGGTCCAGCGCCGAGGGCATTCTGGCGGTTCCCTCATTGTGAGAAGCAAAGCTACAGGGAACCAGGCAGAGGGACTTCTCGGTAGTGGCGCCCGCCCTGTGGAATGCCCTCCCTTCAGATGTCAAAGCGATAAACAACTACCTGACATTCAGAAGACATCTTAAGGCAGCCCTGTTCAGGGAAGTTTTTAATGTGTGATATTTTAGTGTATTTTTGGTCTCTGTGGAAGCCGCCCAGAGTGGCTGGGGAAACCCAGCCAAATGGGCGGGGTACAAATAACAAATTATTATTATTATTATTATGCAATCACGGCAGCCTTCAGAATTGTTCTGCTTCTCAACCAGTGGCCGGCAGCTCTTGAGGCGGTGGAGGCTGATTCAAAGCTGAGATGTCTGGAGCTCTGGGGCTCAAAGTGGTTCTCTTTCTGCTCCAGAACAATGAACTGCATGTGATTGTAGCACCCTGCTTGTGGTTAACGCTTAGCTGGAATGAAATATTCAACGCAGCAATAGAGAAATTAAAATAGTAATTTATTTGTCAGACAAATAAATATGAGGCACAGTGGTATATGGTTACCAAGCTCTGGCCTGGCCTCCTGCCATTCTGGCCAGCACTTATATTTCCTTAATCCAGCCCCCTTGCTCCTCCTGTGGCTGCCTCTGTCCAATCAGCCTGGTTGAAATTCCTATTGGTTGTTTGCTAGAACCAATCACAAAAGATACACCCATTTCCTTCTTGCCCTTTTTTGGAAATCAAAAAGCTATATATTCTTCTATCTATAAATGACAAATAAGTAGTAATATATCTTACATGTGTCTCAACAAGGAATCTTAATTACCAGCTCACCTCTTGCCCTCCTTGCCCTATTGCCTTCCAAAACAGATGATTAATCTTGAATTTTTATCTTAAGCATATGTCAAGGATTGAGTTCACATCAACATTGAGAGATCTCCCTCATTTGAAGGTTTCTAAACAAAAGGCCTGACAACCATATATCAGGAGTGCTCGATTGGCGTCTTCTGTCTGGCAAGGGGGGGCTGGTGGCTGACTTAATTTCAGGATAGTTACAACTCTTACAACTATATGAAATAAGAATCTAGCATTTCTTAAATCCTTTGCATAATTATATTTAAACTAATATATTTAATACATAAACAACCTTTTAAAAGGAAAAGAAATCTTAAAAGGATCTTAGTTTAAGAAAGAAACAGCTTTAGAAAAGACTTCCCAAAGATGTTCTCTTTCTGCCAGCTAGATGCTTTTTCACTGCTCTTGACCTTCTTAACCTTAGGAAGAAGATATGGCTCATTTTACTATTTATCAACCCTTAATTTGTAGGGTCAGTGTAACCTTGGCTGTCAGCCTGTAATTCCCTTTTTACGACTTTGAGAATTGTTTTCTGCTATAAATCAGGGGGGCCCCTTGTCTAGGAGTAAAACATCTTGCCAAGGTTTTTAGGCAGCTGGTCTTCTGCCTGGCATGAAACAGAACATTTTAAAGCTCATTCTTAAAATACAAGCCCTGATTAAACATATAAGCTTTAATAAAAATGCAAGCTTATGATTAGATGCCTCATGATGAGGATGAAGGCCAAACGATATAAAGACTTGAAAACATTCTGGAAAACTAGACATGCTGAATAAGTTTCTGGTAACAGGAACTGTGCTCTAATTCCCTGGTGTAGCCTTTTGGCTGCCATGGACCCATACAGGAAAGGAAAAATCAGCCCTGCCTTAACAGGTGTTTTTAGGACGAGAGGTCTTCGCAGTGAACTTTCCACGTTTTGCCTCGTGCAGCCCGTTTCAGTTTTGGCTGACCTCGGACTCTTCTGATCCAGCTCCCACTCGCCGCCACCAGCATTCCAGACATTCTAGAATGTTTGAGAACTTTCTTTTCCGTTTGAAATGCTCTGCTTTCTAACTCTCCCCCCCCACACACACTGCATGACATTGCTCACTGCCCAACATTGACCATGCCATAGCTAAAAGTGTGCAAAGAATGCATCACGAGAAACACAGCACGCCAACAAGGCAGCCTCAAAATGCTGGACCAGAATTCCCCATCACCCCTGACGGCTTGTTGTATTTTATCTGCGCTGTTTTAATTTGTATAATCCACCTTGAGTCCCAGTCTAGGGGAAAGGTGTGATATAAAGATAATAATAATAATTATGTTGTTGTTGTTGTTGATGATGGTGATTTATTGGATTTATATAATGCCCCATACCTGGAGGTCTCAGGGCAGGTCACAGAATAGAATCAAAATATAAAACATCAAAATGTTGTTGTTGTTCTTTAGTCGTTTAGTCATGTCTGACTCTTCATGACCCCATGGACCAGAGCACGCCAGGCAAAAACATCAAAATACATAATCAAAATAAAAACAACAACCGAATAACGCCCCCCCAAACCACATTTTAAAAGGGTGTAGGGTCTTCACGAGGGACGCTGGTGGCGCTGTGGGTTAAACCACAGAGCCTAGGACTTGCTGATCAGAAGGTTGGCGGTTCGAATCCCCGCAACGGGGTGAGCTCCCGTTGCTCGGTCCCTGCTCCTGCCAACCTAGCAGTTCGAAAGCACGTCAAAGTGCAAGTAGATAAATAGGTACCGCTCTGGCAGGAAGGTAAACAGCATTTCCGTGCGCTGCTCTGGTTCGCCAGAAGTGGCTTAGTCATGCTGGCCACATGATCTGGAAGCTGTACGCTGGCTCCCTCGGCCAATAAAGCGAGATGAGTGCCGCAACCCCAGAGTCGGTCACAACTGGACCTAATGGTCTTGGGTCTCTTTATCTTTTACCTTAGGGTACTCACGACATTTAAAGTAGGACAATTAAGAAACCTGGACAAGAGCCACTCGTTGGAAAGATCATGACCTCAGAAATGTTTGCAGCAATATTTATTGGCAACCGAATTGGCCAGATTGATGATGATGATGGAATGAATAACAGTCATGCCCCCAGGCATCTGGGAAACTGAGCAGACCCTTAGCCTTTAAAGTGCCACAAGAAACTTGATTGTTGCTTTCTCGCAGCAATAACCTAAGGTTAGGCCCATATTAGCACCCTAAGATGCAGCAAGGTCGTCCCTCCGCCCCCTGCCCCCCCTCCCCACTGCATTTCAAGCCTCCTTTGCAAGGTGTTGTCACAGTGGGGTCTGAGAGATGTCTTCACCCATCACCCATGACCTTTTTGGTTTCCCTGCCCCTGCAACGCCACCCCTGAACTCCAAACCATCCATGAACTTGCACATGAGTAAGGTCTGTCTCTGAGGCACAAATTGCCACTTACTCCACATGACTAAATGACTGGTTTTCTAGATGGATTGAAACAGGGTGGAGGTTTTTGTGGTGGTGGGAGGGTTAGACGTCAAACAGCAGTATTTGCCAAGAAACGACAAGTTCAACTCTGAATGCGTGTGAATGCAGCTGTAAAAAACCAGCTGTGGTGTTATGTACTGAGTTGTATAGGATCCAGAATGCAGCAGTCTGACTGGTCCTAGAACAATAGGATTCAGAATGCAGCAATCTGATTGGTCCTAGAACAATAGGATTCAGAATGCAGCAATCTGATTGGTCCTAGAACAATAGGATTCAGAATGCAGCAGTCTGACTGGTCCTAGAACAATAGGATTCAGAATGCAGCAATCTGATTGGTCCTAGAACAATAGGATTCAGAATGCAGCAGTCTGATTGGTCCACAGGAGCCACCCAATCCAGCTCCAGGTGGAAGGGAATCCGCAACCTGATTGGCCTACAGGAGAATCCCGGAATTAGCCAATCATGTGGGGCCCATTGTGTAAATAATGTATATAAGGCAGACATTCTGGGGGAACTTCCATTCCTCCTTACCATGGGAGTTAATGAGAGCAAACTCTAAAACTACAATCCTAGTCAAACTTGCTTGGGAGAAAGCCCCATGCAACTCGCAAAAAACGCAATAGATTCATCTGCTTGGCTTGAATGTTATGGACAGTTCAATGGGGACAGCTCCGTTGACTGTAGCAGGACTTCCCCTAGAGAGGACATGCATAGGTTTGGCCTGCACCGTGAATATCCTTTTGGAAAGAAACAGTGCAAACCCACAAATAAATGCCTTTGAAAAAGCATTGAGAACATTCCTTTTCGTTCATGAATACATGAAACCTTGGCCTCATCTCCCTCGACGCCTTCTGAGCCCTCATTGTGCTGCCAAACCTCAACACACACACACACACACACACACACACACACACACACACGGAAAGTTGCCTTGCAATTTTAAACCTACTCCTTAAATGGCAATAAGCTGTCCAGTTTTCAGAGCAAGAATGCCGCAAGGCAAACGAGCTCTTCAACAATTTAATTATTAGAGGTGCATTCCAACAGCTTGTTCAAAAACTCTATCAACAGATCCAGGGCTGTCCCTCGCTATTGCCTTGCAATATTTGCGACTTTTCGCCCCCTTCTGCTTTACAAATCGACGATAGCAATATAATCAGCACCCCTGATGCCGGTAGAAGAGTGTTATCTGATTTCTGCAAGAGTCCAGATTTTGGAAAGGAAAGGAAAAGGATGAAGGGTCCAGGAGGGCTGACCAAAGTGTGTGTGTGGGGGGGAGAGACTGTGACCCTGCAGATGTTGCTAGACTACATGCCATGCCGTGCGCACATCTCAGGGGGAGGCCTCCTTTGCCCCCTCAACCTATGGGGGGGCTCACCCCCTGCCAACAAATATTGAGGGGGCGGAGGGCAGCTTGGTCCTATAGAGTTGAGGGCAGTGTCACCATTCTATGCACACTTACTCAGAAACAAGTCGTAGCACCCTTCTTTTTGCCCGCGAAAACCCACTCTTTAAAGCTGAATCAGGGCAAACAGCCATCCATGGGGGGGGGGGGAAACAAATTGCCGTTTGTTGCTTCTCAGCTTTAAAGAGCGGGTTTTCACAGGGAAAGGGTGCTTGGAGAGGGAGCTTTAAAGTGCAGACCATGCCTGGAAAGTACGGGGGAAAGCTCTGGGTCGAAGGGGAAGGCGGGGAATTGGACATGGAACTGCACTTGGAAAGAGCAGGGCAAAAAGTCAGCTTGGATAAGCTCTTGGCAAACTCACTGGGACTCACCTAAGCTTGTCTTGGTAGGAGCAGGCCATTTGCTGCCTGCCTGCATCAGAATCATAGCTGTCAGATTTGAAAATAAGGGACCAGCAGCCTCAAAAATAAGGGATCAGCAACCAAAATAAGGGATTTTCCAAGCACAGATATGTTCGACTTCTGAGCCCCTCCGAGCCAAAGGCAGAAAGCCCAGCCAGCAGTCAAACAAAGCCTCAAGCAGTGGTTCCCACAGCGCAGCAACCCGGCAAAGGGATACAGCAAGGAAAACCACCGTCACCTCTCCGCTGGGGAGCGCTGAGCAAAGGCGAGTCCCCAGGCAACGCAGCCGATTTGATTGGCACAAGGCATGCAAGCTCCACCCCCCAGTCGTTCTTAGACTCCTTATTGGGTGAGCAACGCAGCCAAGCAACACAGTTGGAGCCTCCCTCCTCCCTGGCCGGCAGGGAGGGAGGGAGAGGAGCTGCTTCCTTTGAAACCTGGGAAATTTAAGGGACATCATCAATAAGGGACAGCAGCGGGAAACGGCGCTGGAATAAGGGACTTTCCCACCAAATAAGGGACAGTTGACAGCTATGATCAGAATAGTGATCAGAAGTCTGGCTTTTATATGCACAGACATTTCCAGCTGTACGTTTTGACCCCTTAACAATGGGGAGGGCACATCATATAGCACCTGAGGTATTTTTCAGCAGCTTAGTGGCTCCTCAGAGGCTATGTTGACAACATGTTCCGATTTAAATGAAGCATCCATAATATGGGAGGTGATAGCTAATCCATGGTGGGCTTCTCTCATTGCTGGTGGGCTGCCATTATGAGGTTGTTGCCTGAGGTGATAAAGAGGCAGGGACCCCATAATTATGTGATAGGGATGGGAGCTGGACACAGCAGGGAGAACGGGTTTCTTTCTTTCTTTTTCAAGTTTTTATTGTTAAAATAATTCAGCATTAATACACATATATTGCAAATATACAAGCATACAAATATACATTTCATACAATCCTTAAAGGTGTTCAAACATACCTACACTCAATCCCACAGATAATTCCTTCTCCCATCACCATCCACCACCCCTCACCCCACCTTTGTGTTAGACTTCCAGTCTACTCAATTGCAATTTCTTTCCACTTCTATTACTTCCTTTCAGACACCTTTATTATTATTTTTTAAGAATATTTATTAAGATTTTACAAAGTCATAAGTACAAAAATACATAGTAAAACAAAAAAAGGAAAAAACTCTCAAACAAAAATACAAGGTACAAAAAACAAGAGAAATAGAAAAATAGAAAAAAGAAAGTTAAAAACAAATCCATTTTTTATAACTCATTAGCTTATTTCTTTGACTTCCTCACACCTCCCCTTTTTGTATTCCCATTAAAATATTCAAATCAGCAAATCCTTACCCTCTTCCATTTATCTTAACTCTGAATCTTAACATGTTATAACTCTATAATTTCACCAATTTTCAATTCATTTTTGCATACTCTTTTTAACTTTGTTGCTAATGCCACTTATTTTCAATCCAACATCATTTTAACATTCATTAATTTTACAGTGTTTCTGCAAGTAATCTTTAAATTTCTTCCAAGCTTCTTCCACCAACTCTTCTCCCAGGTCTTGGATTCTGCCAGTCATTTCCGCTAATTCCATATAGTCCATCACCTTCATCTGCCACTCTTCCAGGGTGGGTAGATCTTGTGTCTTCCAATACTTTGCAATAAGTATTCTTGCTGCCGTTGTTGCATACATAAAAAAGGTTCTATCCTTTTTTGGCACCAATTGGCCGACCATGCCCGAGAGAAAGGCCTCTGGTTTCTTCAAGAAGGTATACTTAAATACCTTTTTCATTTCATTATAAATCATCTCCCAGAAAGCCTTAATCTCTGGGCACGTCCACCAAAGGTGAAAGAATGTACCTTCATTCTCTTTAAATTTCCAACATTTGTTCTCGGGCAAATGATATATTTTTGCAAGCTTGACAGGTGTCATGTACCACCTGTAGATCATTTTCATAATATTCTCTCTTAAGGCATTGCATGCCGTGAATTTCATACCGGTGGTCCACAACTGTTCCCAGTCAGCAAACATAATATTATGACCAATATCTTGTGCCCATTTAATCATGGCTGATTTAACCGTTTCATCCTGAGTATTCCATTTTAGCAGCAAGTTATACATTCTTGAAAGTATCTTAGTTTTGGGATCTAACAGTTCTGTTTCCAATTTTGATTTTTCCACCTGGAAGCCAATTTTTTTATCCAAATTGTAGGCCTCTCTTATTTGAAAATAATGAAGCCAGTCTCCCAGTTTATCTTTTAATTTCTCGAAACTCTGCAATTTCAATTTGTCTCCTTCTTGTTCCAATATTTCCCAATATTTTGGCCATTTGGCCTCCATATTGAGTCTTTTCAAAGCCTTTGCTTCCATTGGTGACAACCACCTTGGGGTTTTATTTTCCAGTAAGTCTTTATATCTTATCCAGATATTAAACAATGCTTTCCTGACAATATGGTTTTTAAATGCTTTATGTACTTTAACCTTGTTGTACCTCAAATATGCATGCCACCCAAAAGCATTATTAAAACCTTCTAAATCCAAAATGTCTGTGTTCTCAAGAAGCAGCCAGTCTTTCAACCAGCAGAATGCTGCTGATTCATAATAAAGTTTAAGGTCTGGCAGGGCAAATCCACCTCTATCCTTTGCATCAGTAAGTATTTTAAATTTTATTCTGGGCTTCTTGCCCTGCCAGACAAATCTAGAAATATCTCTCTGCCACTTCTTGAAACAGTCCATCTTGTCCAAAATTTGCAGTGATTGAAACAGAAACAACATTTTTGGCAATACATTCATCTTTATGGCTGCAATTCGACCCAACAAGGAAAGCTTCAAATTTGACTTTCAGACACCTTTAACCTAATTTCATGCTTCTTTTTCTATTACACATTGTTATCCATCTTATTTAGTATTTCAGTATTTAAAACGGAACTTGTTTATTCTAATAGTTCTGATTTTTCGATATGGTTTTGCAAGTATCCTTTAAACACCTTCCAGTCCCTGTCTATCTTCTCTTTTGAGATCCTTCCTTTTTCTCCCATTGTTTTGGATATATTGTAGTACTCCAATAATTTGGCAAGCCACTCTGTTTTTGTCGGTATAATACCACTTTTCCAATTTTTCGCAATCAATAGCCTTGCGGCTACTGTTGCGTATAAATATAATGTCTTGTCTTCTTCCTTTGGGAGAGCAGGTTTCTTGACCCTGACCTTACAGAAAGAGGATGAGGCACAGGTGAAGGCCCTTCAGGTTCAAGCCCCTGCCCTGGCTCAGCCGGCCCTGGAGGCCGTGCCTCCTGTGCAGGCTGGGATTCCTCAGGTTCAGTCTCTGAATCCGATTCCCAGGCCATCACACCCTTTGAGTACTGATATTGGCTAAAACGTGAGGTATAAATATAACAATAACTTGATGTATGAAGAAAATGTGTGCACATTTTCATCTCATCGAACACCTCCAATCACAGGTATTAGTGATGGGGTAAAAAATGTTTGTAGGGACGCAGGTGGCGCTGTGGGTTAAAGCCTCAGCGCCTAGGGCTTGCCGATCGAAAGGTCGGCGGTTCGAATCCCTGCGGCGGGGTGCGCTCCCGCTGCTCGGTCCCAGCGCCTGCCAACCTAGCAGTTCGAAAGCACCTCCGGGTGCAAGTAGATAAATAGGGACCGCTTACCAGCGGGAAGGTAAACGGCGTTTCCGTGTGCGGCTCTGGCTCGCCAGAGCAGCGATGTCACGCTGGCCACGTGACCCGGAAGTGTCTCCGGACAGCGCTGGCCCCTGGCCTCTTAAGTGAGATGGGCGCACAACCCCAGAGTCTGTCAAGACTGGCCCGTACGGGCAGGGGTACCTTTACCTTTTAAAAAAATGTTTGTATCTATCCCAAGTAATTGGAACCTTATGCATTAGTTGCCAGGAAACAAACTGTCAGCATGAGGGGATATGGTATATCTAAGTAAGATTTGGAATCATTGCCCTCAAATACTCTTTGATTCACAAGACCCTGCTGAGGTTTACTGGGTACCTAGTAGACAATGAATCACCTTGAAGGAATTGTTTTCTTACATTCCCAGATTGCTGACTAGTCTGTGATGAGCTTTGTGAGAGACAGAAAAATCAGAAGAGGGTAATATTGATACATACTCTGCATAAATCAATGTGGGTATTGATTCAGCATTTTCTCCCCTTAGAAATTTGCAACTATAACCTTGAAAGACAGCAGTCAATCTGGCGGTAGTGTGTAAATTTAGGGTGTGTTTCTTATGCGGGTAACATTGACGCTACAACTTTCACAAATAACCTAATGGCTAAGAATTGCTCTTTTGAATTAAGATCAGTGGCTCGTCCTCCTGGGGTTATTTTAAAGAAGCGATCCATATTTGTCTAGTTCCGTGGAATAAAGACTGATTTGGTTGCAGGATACCTTGTGGTGCAATTGTGAGAGGAGACAAGTGCTTTTGTTTGCCTCTCCCAGGTTCTGCCTCCCTGGAAAAAAGCAAAACAACCTAAGTGTGCTTTTAAAGGATCAATTCGTAGTCTTTTCCTTTTGTCTTTCAGTCCACATGTCATTATTTTCCAGCAGGCACATTTTTCTCTGGCCAGTTGACCGGTTTCTTTGAGTTGCTGTTACAAATATTGGCACCATTTCAGATTTAGGGAGCAATGATTTGTACCAGCTCTTTGCTTTATTAAGAATTACAGCAAAATGTGTGGGGTGTTTTTCTAAGCTCGTTGTGGTTTTTCCTTCTTTCTACCTCTCGTCTCATTACCATAGCATGTTATCTATCCTGCTCAATTAATTATCCCCTCCACTTCCACCTTTTAAAAGTATCCTACCCTCAAAGATTCATTTACTCGTTCAAAACAGAATTTCCCCCAATATATAGAGCCAGGCACAGATAAAGGTCTCCTGGAGGATAATAATAATAATAATAATAATAATAATAATAATAATAATATATTTATACCCCACCCATCTGGCTGAATTTCCCCAGCCACTCTGGGCGGCTCCCAATCGAGTGTTAAAAACAATACAGCATGAACATACATGGAAACCAACAACTGCTCTTCCACTCTCCCTAAATGGAGTCCCTGTTTTCAAATGGGCCTATGTGCTACAAATGTATGCAAATACATAACCTTTGCACCCTAATCAAGTTAAAAACAAAACTAGACTGGTGCAGTCCTAACCCTGCATCCCATGTTGAGGGCTATGGGTCGTGATGGATCTTGGGGGCTCAAATTTCAGTGGCACCCTGTGCAAAGAGTCGTGGTGCCTCCAAAGCTCTGTGCTTAGTGCAACCGAACCGGTTGCGCTCCCCAAAATCTGCCTCTGCTTTGGGGGGATAAGGAGTAAGAGTGGGCCTCTCTCCAAGGATGTCTTCCAAGTATGTGGTACAGGGATGCTGCAAAAAGTCTTCCTACCACCATAGAACCTGACAATAAAGCAACGAACAGGGTGGAGATACAATGACTACTGCAATCACCAAGGCAACTATCTGTAAACAAACAATAGGTAAAGGTAAAGGGACCCCTGACCATTAGGTCCAGTCATGACCGACTCTGGGGTTGCGGCGCTCATCTCACTTTATTGGCTGAGGGAACCGGCGTACAGCTTCTGGGTCATGTGGCCAGCATGACTAAGCCACTTCTGGCGAACCAGAGCAGCGCACAGAAACACCGTTTACCTTCCCGCCGGAGCGGTACCTATTTATCTACTTACACTTTGAGGTGCTTTCAAACTGCTAGGTGGGCAGGAGCAGGGACCGAGCAACGGGAGCTCACCCTGTCGCAGGGATTCGAACTGCCGACCTTCTGATCGGCAAGTCCTAGGCTCTGTGGTTTAACCCACAGCGCCACCCACATCCCCATTCCTACCAGCATAGAACCTGACAATTAAGCAACGAACAGGGTGGAGATACAATGACTACTGCAATCGACACAAGATAATATCACCAAGGCAACTATCTGTAAACAAACAATAAACACCCATAAAAATGGCAAAAGTAGTTTCTTTTCCAAATAGGCTTTCTCTTAAACAATAGCAAACACAGTACACTTGTAATAGATCAGTGGCTCAGTGTTCATTTTCTTCTCTTTCCAAAAATTGATTTCATCTTGAACAATTGCAATCAAAGTGATAAAGTTTCCATAGGGAGGAGCGTAGAAAGAGGGCAATGTCCTTCTGCTTGTTAAACCTCCTTTGTAGTATTATTTACTACAAAGCTCGATGACTAAGCTCTTCTGTGACGAAACATCGGATTACCGGAACGATGTCTGAGCACTGAACCTCTGGTATATTACTGTGTTTAAGACTACTGCATTATTTAAGATAAAACCTATTTGGGAAATAAACTTGTTGTTGTTGTTTAGTCGTTTAGTCGTGTCCGACTCTTCGTGACCCCATGGACCAGAGCACGCCAGGCACTCCTGTCTTCCACTGCCTCCCACAGTTTGGTCAGACTCATGTTTGTAGCTTCGAGAACACTATCCAACCATCTCATCCTGTGCCATCCCCTTCTCCTTGTGCTCTCCATCTTTCCCAGCATCAGGGTCTTTTCCAGGGAGTCTTCTCTTCTCATGAGGTGGCCAAAGTATTGGGGGTCTCAGCTTCAGGATCTGTCCTTCCAGTGAGCACTCAGGGCTGATTTCCTTCAGAATGGAGAGGTTTGATCTTCTTGCAGTCCATGGACTCAAGAGTCTCCTCCAGCACCATAATTCAAAAGCATCAATTCTTCAGCTATCAGCCTTCTTTATGGTCCAGCTCTCACTTCCATACATCACTAATGGGAAAACCATAGCTTTTACTATACGGACCTTTGTTGGCAAGGTGATGTCTCTACTTTTTAAGATGCTGTCTAGGTTTGTCATTGCTTTTCTGGGAAAGAAACTACCTTAGCCATTTTTATGGATGTTTATTGTTTGTTTACAGATAGTTGCCTTGGTGAAATGATCTTGTGTTGATAGTATAGAACCTGAAACAGGACATTCTAGGAGCACAGCTGGCCGAATTGAGGGTCTGCTGGATACTAAGCTGGTCCATTGCCAGGTCAGGAGTCTGCTGTGGGCGCTTCTGCTGCAGATGCCTGGAGCTGGTACAGGAAAAACAGCAAACAACCAGAGCACCCTAGCATCTTCCCTCCCGAAAGGAAGGAGTCTCCATCGCTCTGACTAACCCCCAGTCCCAGAGGCTCTGCTCACCAGTCAACTGGCAGAGAGCCTCTTGCATTTGTAGCAGCGTTAATCATTGCAAGCTGCGCAACAAGCAGAGGCACATAGCAAATGGTCTTCATGTTTATTGGGGTGGCTTTGTGTTTCTGTGAAGTGCTTCCTCTCATGCCAAGGTGTCAGGAGTCCAGGTTCCTAGCTTGATAACACAGTAAGTGTCGCTAATTAAAAAGGAGGATTTATTGCAAAAAAAGAGAACTGATAGCTCCAGACGGCTCTGACAAAATCATTACTCAAGATGACCCTTCTGAAGACCTCTTCCGGGTTGTGCAGAAGAACTTGCATATCTTACATCTTTTGTTTTGCTTCCTGTCTAACAGCCCTCCCCTTAGCCGACTCTTAGGAGGGATTGGATCAGCTCCAATCTCTTCCCGTTCTGACAGACTACTTCCTTCTCTGTTCCTGTCTGTTGGAACTTCCCGAGAGCTTGGCCTGGGTTCCCTCCCACTCTCAGTCATTCCCTTATCAACTGGCATTCCAAGGGGCAGGAGAGTTGGCACTAGCCAATGTTCATCCTGCATGACATTTAACTCTCTCTGTTCCTGGCTGCTTTCTTCAGTTGGCTGCAAACCTTCACTGGGAGCTGTCTCATTCATGACACAAGGCAAGATGCCGAGTTTTCAGCATCCCACGCCCTCCTTGCTGCAGTTCCCCGTGTCACATTGCATATTGCCCCAGAGATTCCCTCAACCTCTCAGAGCAGTTTCATGCGGTATTGGGTAGGAGGGGGCTGCACTGGGTAGGGCGGCCTGGGTGCTCTGCATTAAGGAGAGCCTGCAGGATTAAGTCAGCTGGATCAGTATCCACCTGAACCACAGCTTAGGCAGATGCCCCCAAAGTCCATGTCATTGCGTGCACCTATTAGAAAAATGCTAGCTTTTATACTATCAATCCATACTAGCTCTCCCGCGATTATGATAACCATCTGTGGATATAAATTCCATGGCTGTGAGTCTTTAGCTCACTGCACCATCCAGACAACTTAGGTGGCTGCAATGTCTGTGAAAAGTGATATGTTAAAAAAATGTTTACCACTAAGAAAGATCCACAGGATTAAAATGCATTTGATGTTAGGCACAATTCATTCTTTGCTACGTAAGTTTGTTCATAAGACACTAATCTGGCTAGATAAGTCCACTTATTCATTTTTCATTTTTAAAATAAACTTGCATTTTAGCAATTTTAGCAATTCCCTAATTGCTTTTCAACATTCTTAATGTGGAATTGAAGGTGCATTTCATTTTGTCATAGTATTTAGTAGTATAGTACTTAAGCATCGGGTTTTTTTTGTCCTCATCCAACTCAGCAGCAATAATATCAGAGGCAGCAATAAATATCAGAGCACCTCTTTTGTGGAAACGTGTTGACGCCGTCAGTTTCATACTCAGCAAACATGAAACTGAGATCTATTTCTACAGCCATTTCCACAGAAGCCCATGAAATGTTTATGATGAGATCTTGATATGCAGATTACGTTTCCTTACAAGCATCATATTTGACTTTCAGATGCTTACTCTATGGGGCACTTTGGGTTTAATCCTAAACATGTCTATGTAAAGGTAAAGAGACCCCTGACCATTAGGTCCAGTTGTGGCCGACTCTGGGGTTGCGGCGCTCATCTCGCTTTACTGGCCAAGGGAGGTGGCATACAGCTTCCGGGTCATGCGGCCAGCATGACTAAGCCGCTTCTGGCGAACCAGAGCACCACACGGAAACGCTGTTTACCTTCCCACTGGAGCGGTACCTATTTATCTACTTGCACTTTGACGTGCTTTCGAACTGCTAGGTGGGCAGGAGCAGGGACAGAGCAACAGGAGCTCACCCCGTCGCGGGGATTTGAACCACTGACCTTCTGATCAGCAAGTCCTAGGCTCTGTGGTCTAACCCACAGCGCCACCTGCGTCCCACATGCCTACTCTGAAGTAAATCCCCCAAATTTCAAGAGGATTTACGCTCCCACATGCATATGTTTAGGATTAAGCCTTCATGTTAAAGAACTTGCGTCTCAGTCCTAAAGTTGAATGGGACTGACTGCCAAGAGAATATGTTTAGGGTTGCAACATTCAACAATCCAGCCCCGTATAAGTATATCATCCTGAAAGCATAGCATTTGCTACTGTTGGATTTTACAGGAGTGGGAAGGCTATCACAGAAACAGAGTATGTGCAACCTAAGTTAGGAGGAGACACATTAATTTGACCTGACCAACTGGCTGATGTTTGTATAAATTTCATTTTCTGCTCTGGGGAAAAGCAAGATCAGCAAAAATTAAATCAAGTGTATATTGATGATGGCTGCTTCTTCTTCTTCTTTTCCACTTGCAGAGTATAGTATTGGTGACAGATGACTTTGCAGCTGACTGCTTTTCACCCAAACCTGGCATAAAGAAGTTGTATCCGAGGATGGAAGTGGGTGCATCTTCAAACTCTGTATGTCCTTTCTGCCTGGAGGAGTATTGAAATGTATTCTGCCCGGACCATTGCTAGCATAGATTTAGGTTCCTGTGTGTGTGTGTGCAGGTGTGGTCCAAAACCAAAACAAAATGCCCTTTTTGTTCAGTCGTGCACAAAACACCTAATGAAATATATGCAGTAAGACACTAAACATTTTGCTAAGTGTAACAGAAAAGGGACGCGGGTGGCGCTGTGGGTTAAATCACAGAGCCTAGGACTTGCCAATCAGAAGGTCGGCAGTTTGAATCCCCGTGACGGGGTGAGCTCCCGTTGCTCGGTCCTTGCTCCTGCCAACCTAGCAGTTCAAAAGCACCTCAAAGTGCAAGTAGATAAATAGGTACCGCTCTGGCGGGAAGGTAAACAGCGTTTCTGTGCGCTGCTCTGGTTCGCCAGAAGTGGCTTAGTCATGCTGGCCATGACCCGGAAGCTGTACGCCAGCTCCCTCGGCCAATAAAGCGAGATGAGCACCGCAACCCCAGAATTGGCCATGACTGGACCTGATGGTCAGGGGTCCCTTTACCTTTAAGTGTAACAGAGACGACAAAAAATGTGCTAATCATAGCGGCAGGCAATTCCATGTCAGAACAAGGCTTCCATCTCCTGTTGCAACAATGTGGAATCAGGACGCCATTTAGGCAAGTCTTTCACAAGAGTTCCAATAAAGAGTGCCTGGAAATCTATTTTTAAATTCGGTGTACTAAATTTGTTGCCCTTGTTCAACACTTGAAAAATTTAAAAATTCGGTGTTCTTCCAGTTTGTGAATTCTGACCTCTGCATGGAATGCTACCAAGGAAAACTACCGCAGAGGCAACAAGACTGGTTAACTTAAAAATAAATGTTTCGTGCAGAATCTGTAGATAAGCTAGCATAATAATTCCTCAGTAGTGGGAGGCTGAGAAATAGTGATTTCCTGGTACATGATAGGATTGCTTACTAAGGTGTTACATCAAACAGGTTTCGAAAGGATAAATGAATGCTCATAAATTCCATGGTCTTGTTCTCTTTTCCCTCGTGTTCTAACAGTGGGCCAGTTCATACAGCTATGTACATCCCTTGAGAACTTCCAGGTGGACATTTGGGCTATGAAAGGAATGCCATTGATATGACATTCTGGGAGCTGAACGCTCAATGTAGCGTTGGCTCTGTAATGTCTTATTCATGCCTGCTAGTCATTGCTTGATTTTGCAGTTGTCAGATGATGAACATACCTGCTCCTTTTGGCCTAGTTTGTTCAAGCCATCTACACGTCTGTCAGGTCTGGGACATAGGGAGCAGTCTGAAATCAAGGGATAAGGCCAGGCCAGAGAGAAGCAAGAAGGATACACAGGAGCATGACAAGGGTCACAAAGACTTCATTGCTCAAGCAAGGCTCAGCTGGAACATCTGGTGTCTCGATCGCGAGGAAGAACTGTTTGCGAATATGAGCCCATGTGCAGTGGCGGACAAAGCCGTTGGTGAGTGCCACCTGGCATTTTGTCACCTCCCTCAGTGTTGACACCCGGGGTGACCCGCACCCACCACACACCCCTTTCTCCACCCTTGCCCATGTGTTAGGCGTTCACAACTTGTGGTTCTTGAAAGAAGAAGTTGCTTCTCCAGAGTCGAACACTCCTTAAGTTCTACGAGGGACTAATGTATGACATAAGGCTACAGTTGCGACATAAGCAACCACGGAATATTTGGGTGTGTGTGGATTTAACATTAAGCATTGATGATGCAAAAGGCCATCAGAGGTTGGATGGCCATCTGTCATGGACGCTTTAGCTGAGATTCCTGCATTGCGGGGGGTTGGACTAGATGACCCTCAGGGTCCCTTTTCAACTCTACAATTCTACAATTCTATGACTTTCCACCCCCTTGCATGCCTATTCCACTCTATTAGGTTTTCTCTCCTGCACTTTTATTTAAGCTTCTGTGGTATTATGGGAGCATAGTTGTCAACTGTCCCTTATTTGGCGGGACAGTCCCTTATCCCAGCGCTGTGTTCCGCTGCTGTCCTGGATTGATAATGTCCCTTAAATTTCCCAGGTTTCAAGCAGCTCCCTCCCTGCCGGCCAGGAAGGAGGGAGGCTCCAACTGTGTTGGGACACGCGCCCATAAGCACTCCGGGAGCTTGGCGGTGGTGTGATGTGTCGGAGAGAGACCCTCTGCCGCCCCTTCTCTTTCGCAAGAGGTGAACGCGGCTCCCCGCCACGTGACCTCGCCTCTGCCCAGACAGGGTCTCTCTCTTCTCTGCTCCCATCCCCGTCCAGTTTCTGGGCTGCGGGCGGCTTGAGCCCCGCCCACTTGGCTGGGGCCTCATGCCGGCTCTGCTGCTCTCCTCTTGGCTTCCCATCTCACGCCGGTGGCTCCGGCAAGCTGGGAAGGTCAAGTGCAATATTGCAGATTTGCAAAAAAAAGAGACAAGCAGCGCAAGCGGGGCCGTAGCGGGCAGCAGGGTGCAAAGGGCGGGAGGTAGCAACTTTGGCAACGAGGAGTAGAACTGTTGCTATTAGCTGAGCTCTTTACTTTGGGACCTGTGATCCCTTATTTTGGCTGCTGATCCCTTATTTTCGAGGCTGCTGGTACCTTATTTTCAAATCTGTAAGTTGACAGCTATGTATGGGAGGGGTGTTGTGGGAAGATTCAGTATCAAGCACGTCCAGTTCAGCACTTAATGTAAAACAAGGCAATTGTCTACATGGTTTGTTGATTAGTGTGTAATTTGCTTCAAGGGCTGAATCCGCTCCGTGTTGTGTGTGTGTGTGTGTGTGTGTGTGTGTGTGTGTGTAACAGGAGCCTTTCTGCAGTTGCCTGTGGTTCCTGCTCGCACCCCTTGCCGAGGCAGCCCTCAGGTATAGGGCAAACACTGCAGGCTCCTTATTTAAGCTTGTTAAAATGTTGTGTGTTTTTCCCAGGCTTACCGAGTCGGAGAGGCAGCCACCGTGAGTCAGTGTCTCTCTCCACGCTGCGCATTTTATCAGCATCATCTCCGCTTCATCCCAAGTATCTTGGGGAATCATCATAACTTATTCCAGAGTCAGGATACTGAATCTGTTCAATTTCGGCAACGTTGCTGCATTCATAACCTTGTCATTATCCAGGAGACGATAACCTAAGGCAGAGTTGTTCATTTTTTAAGTCATTGAGCAATGTCCTGCTTACCATACCCTTCGCTTCCATAAATATCAGATGCAGAGAAATCGTTCCCTATCCCAGAATCACCTTTGAAATTCTCTGCTGTGAAGGGGAGGGGGGGCAGTACTGAATTCTCACCTGCAACACCTCCAAATTGGATCACAATTAAAGGGGGGGGGAGGGAGAACACGCCAGACCTGTTACAAAATCACAACACACCAGCATATTCAAAAGCAGGGTCCGTGAGGCAGATGGAGGAAGCCACTTCAGACCGCAGAATCCAAAGGGCAACTTTTGGGGCTCCCCCCCCCCTGCCGCCGCCACCAAAGAAGAGATGGGAAGATGCTGAATTGGCTTCCAGGTTCTGGAGAGGTATTGCAAGAGCCCTACAAGGTTGTGCAGAGGCCCCACATGATCACCTCCCTTACCAGGATCTCAAGGGTGGCCTCTGTGGGGCTCTTGTAAGATGTCACCGAAACCCAGAAGCCAAAGTCATGTGACCCCAGTAAGCGAGGCTTTGGCAGGGGTCAGGGCAAGAGGGGTGGATGGCAGGCATGCCGGACAGGGCAGCCCCTTCCTGTTTTGTCTCAGATGACAAAATAGGACGTGGTGCCCCTGTTCGAAAGATGCCATCCTTCAGAGATTAGACATAGAGCGTCTTAAGGTGTTTTTTTTTTAAAAAAACCATGTGAACTGAAAGCTTAAAACCAGCCCGCCAATCTCCACGCTCCGTTTACGACATTGCTGTGTTTTAATGAACTTTGTCGATTAGATCGGTGTTGTAGAGTTGGGCGTTTGAAAAGCGGTCAGCCGGGCTCATTAATATGTTCTAAGCATTGCAGAATCGGAGCGCCTTCTGGGCTGACTTTGATAGCAAGCTTGGACTTCAGTCAAGATCTAAAACTGTTAGCAATCTCTCTAATGCTGCTTCAGATTCCAAACCAGCCAAGCCCCCCCCCCCCTTAATAAAATAAATAGGAACAAATTCACGGCAACACTGCCGCGTCTTCAACATTTCAAGTATTATTTGGATACAAAATCCCTTTGAAAGATATAGGTCTTCTTGGATTCATTTTTATTTATTTATTTTTTTAAATGGACAAAGCAGTTTGAATTCGCCCACCTGCATGAATTATGACAGTGCAAGCACATCTGCTTGGAAGTAAACCCCACTGTGGGGCTTACTCCCTAGCAAGTCAGTTTAGGACTGCAGCAGAGGCACCATCTTCTGAAAAACATTTAGGGAGCTTGACACAACGCTTGACATTGCACTGGCGACATCGCATGGCATCCTGACGTCACACGTGCGACATTGTACAATGTCCTGATGTTGCCTGTGCAAGGCTCCGCATTTGGCCTCAACAATGGGGGAGGGGTGGCCCCCTCAAAAAAAGAAAAGAAAAAAAGAGAGCTTTGGCTCCCTGCAGCCAGCACCTATGGACTGCAGCCTCCAACTTCCATTTTCCAGTACTACTGCTCCTCAAGGACTCATAGCTGTCAACCGTCCCTTATTTGGCGGGAAAGTCCCTTATCCCAGCGCTGTGTCCCGCTGCTGTCCCTTATTGATGATATCCCTTAAATTTCCCGGGTTTCAAAGGAAGCAGCTCCTCTCCCTCCCTCCCTGCTGGCCAGGGAGGAGGGAGGCTCCAACTGTGTTGCTTGGCTGCGTTGCTCACCCAATAAGGAGTCTAAGAATGACTGGGGGGTGGAGCTTGCATGCCTTGTGCCAATCAAATCGGCCGCATTGCCTGGGGACTCGCCTTTGCTCAGCGCTTCCCAGCGGAGAGGTGACGGTGGTTTCCCTTGCTGCATTCCCTTTGCCGGGTTGCTGCGCTGTGGGAACCACCGCTTGAGGCTTCGTTTGGCTGCTGGCTGGGCTTTCTGCCTTTGGCTCGGAGGGGCTCAGAAGTTGAACATACCTGTGCTGGGAAAATCCCTTATTTTGGCTGCTGATCCCTTATTTTCGAGGCTGCTGGTCCCTTATTTTCAAATCTGTAAGTTGACAGCTATGCAAGGACTCCAACCACCTTGGAAAGTGGGAGAGGCTTCCTTGCATCTTCCCAAGTCCTTTAGCTCTTCAGGAGAGGGCTAAAGATTGTACATCTAATCTTCAGTTGCTTGAGCTCTGGTGCTTCTTGATCACCTGAGCATGGGAGCACATTGCAGACAATGTGTTCAATTTCTACACTGTTTAAACCAAGAAAGACCCAGCTTTTTAAAAACGTGCCTTTGATTAATTGTGTGATTTTTGCTGGCCCAGTTCTGTGTTATTTTTGTGCCACTCAAATATGTGAAATGGATGTTGTTATGAGTTTGAAATATATATTGTGTGGGGAGTAAAAAAGGAAGAGAAAGAGGGTTGTGTTTGTTTTCTCTCTGCTGTAATGACTGTTTGTTAGTCAGCTTCTGTCAGTTTGGGGAAATAGGTGGGATGCAAATACTTTTTGAAAAACAAAAACCACGTTATTTCATGCAGTACCTATTTCTTTTGTGCATTTGTCCTGTCTTTCCCACCCGCACCACCCTATTTTATTTGTGTTCCCAGTTGATTTATATGTCCAGAATACACCTAGACCAAGAAGGACAAACAGTCAGAAGTTTAAGTTACAGATAGGTAGCCATGTTGGTCTGCCATAGTCAAAACAAAATAAAAAAATTCCTTCCAGTAGCACCTTAAAGACCAACTAAGTTAGTTCTTGGTATGAGCTTTCGTGTGCATGCACACTTCTTCAGATACACTGAAACAGAAGTCACCAGACCCTTCTAATTAGTCAGAAGTTTAATTATTGATTGACAAAAATAATGAACTTACAGTAGTTCCTGAGGTGCACTAAACACACACATTTGAGAGCTGGGCAACTGACGCCCTCCACATAAGAATTCACCCAGCAGCGAAAATAACATAAAATTGCATTCTGTTGGGGGGGGGGGTGTTGCTTGCAAATTCCATCCACTAGGAGAATTGTGATTGCAAAATCGCAGATATGTGCATGAAAATGCATGCAGATAGCTTGGTTTTCTTTAATGCAGAAATGGCACTAACTGAATGCAAGACTGGGGAAATGAGAAACCGAGACAAATGGAAATCCACAGATTTTTCCCTTCCCAATCTTCACATGGAAACGGAGCAATTTCCTGCAGATTAGGGCGGTTTAAATCTTATCAAAACAAACATGGTTTACTGGACAAAAGCCGGCTCCCTCGGCCAGTAAAGCGAGATGAGCGCTGCAACCCCAGAGTCGTTCGCAGCTGGACTTAACGGTCAGGGGTCCTTTACCTTTACCTTCAGACATGAATAGGGTTTTGCTGGAAAGAAACTAGCACACAAAAACATACTCACAATCTTCCTCCCAAGAGTTCAAAGAGGCATATGTGGGGTTGGCAGTGGCGTAGCGTGGGGGTGCAGGGGGGGGGCCAGCCGCACCAGGCGCAACATTTGGGGGGGGCGCTCGCACTCGCAGCTCTCTGCCCCTACCTGGCTCACTCACTCTCTCTCACTACAGTGCTGGCTGTGCGAATCCGATCCGAGCTGCCGGGTCGCCGCCCACTGTGGAGGGGGAGGGTGCCAGGCGTGCGTTGCAGTGCGGAGCGGAGAGAGAGCGAGGGAGGGACTATCTGGGGGAGGGACAGTGCAGCGGCCGCCCAGCGCAGCGTGGGAGAGAACCACACCCGACCAGCCCAGGCAGCGTGCCGCCCAGCGCAGCGTGGGAGAGAACCACACCCGACCAGCCCAGGCAGCAGCAAGAAGAAACTGGCAGCGGCGGCAGGTTAGGGGTTAGGGGCGCAAATTACTTGCCTTGCCCCGGGTGCTGACAACCCACGCTACGCCGCTGGGGGTTGGTTGTTTGCTTAGCAGGCAGTTCGTTTCTTGTGGAGATGGGAAGCAGTCCACTACTCCTGTGCTCTGGTTGCAGAAGTCGCTGTGGCCAAGATCCATGGTTTCCTAGGTTACAGGCATAACATCAGCTTGCAGAGTTGAGAAGTATAGCTGGAGCCCTTTTGAGAAGAGAGACTACTGAATACACGGACAAATTAGGTCAGGCACCCACTTTGAACAGGGACTAGCTCTACAGCATAATTAACGTAAAGTTTAATCTAGCCCAGAAAATGACAGACCTGCTTTCCGTGATAGGAATTTTATGGTCTTAGATATATGGTAATGTTCATAAGTGTACCAAGCAAGCACATGTATAGATCAGCACAGGAAGGCCAACCTGGAACCATTTTGATTCCTAAACTGACCAAATCTTTTCTCTGCAAGGTCAAAATGGAAAAGCCTCCCCATTGTCTTTTCCTTCACAAATACTGTCTTAAGGGTATGTCTGTGTTTGAATAGGGTGTGAGCCTGTGACCTGGCCCAGGAACTAAGTATTTATCACTACAAAAGACTGGCCAGGCTACCCAGGAAATCCAATCAAGTAACCTGCCAGACAGGAGATAAACAACAACAGGAGAAAAACATCTGTGATGTAGGTGTGATGTATCTGAGGGGTGGTCTTAGGTTACACCCCTTCTGTGATGTATGTATGATATTTCTGGGGGTGGTCTTGATCTACAGGGTGGCAATTTCAAAATTCTTTATAAGGCCTTGCAGGCCATTTTTCTGGGTCCCTCCTCTCTCCTGCAAGTGAGGGGAGCACCCTGTTGCAACAGATCAATAAAGGCCAAGCCTACAGGCTGCTGTTTTGCTCCAAGTTATCCTGGTTGGTGTCTTTGTTTTTTGTCCAAGGGAGCCCTCGGATTTTTCCGTTAACATTTCCCACTCTGGATATTAGCCCCATAACTGTAGGCGAGAGCCTTCCTTCAGTTAGGCAATTCCTCCCCAAAGGAGGCTTTACCCTGTGGACCTAAGAGCTGAAAAAAAATGTAAATTATCCATTGTGTATTTCTGCCACAGGTTTCACTCTGTTGCTGATTGTTGTTATTATTCTGGTTATCCTTGCAAGGCAGCAGAGTTGCCTGTTGCTGGTGAACCGTGCTACGAATGCTTAACTACGTCCCTTTATCACTGCGGCATCTAAAAATTCCCAGTGAGTTGCAGATTAAATCTTGCTGTATTCCTGCAAAGCGGGGAAGTATCGCACGGTTCAGAAACACTGGTATTCCAAAATGAGTGTAACAGGAACGCGGCTGTGTGAGAATTCAGAATTTATTTAGAATCTCATATTTAAAACAATTGCCACTCTCCAGTTCTGTTTTTCGTAATGGAATATAACTTATGTGGCTTTAAAAGAATGAACATGGCTGTCTGACTTGGCTTCCACTGCTTATCCTGACCCAAACAGTGAATACTGAGCTTTTTAACTAGACGGTGAGAGGGAGCCTCAGGAATTGGGAGACTCAGAGACAATGGAAACACCAGTTCTGGTTCAGGTGGGCCACGGGTTAAAGGGGCAGATGATGTGGTTAAGGACAGGCTCAGTGCAAGAGTCCATATCAAGCAAACATGAAACCCAAACGAGGAGATGTGGTCATCATGTCCATTCATGGTCAAGCAGACCAGGTCCGGTCTCCATGTTGCTATCAGGTGCTTAGACTAAGGCACCAAGTTTGCAACAAGAGTTATATAGGGCTCTTCCAGATATAGTGGTACCTCGGGTTACATAAGCTTCAGAAATAGTACCTTGGGTTAAGAACTTTGCTTCAGGATGAGAACAGAAATCGTGCTCCGGCAGCACAGCAGCAGCAGGAGGCCCCATTAGCTAAAGTGGTGCTTCAGGTTAAGAACAGTTTCAGGTTAAGTACGGACCTCCGGAACGAATTAAGTACTTAACCCAAGGTACCACTGTATAGAATTTGTAACATTGGAGTTTGCAGGGTTCCTCGTCCCCTGCCCGCCGGATTTTTCTGCATGCTTCCACATGATGTCATTATCATTCCACTGTGATTATGGAATATTCTAGTCATCAAACTGCTTTTTCTTCTGTCACAAAAAAACCACAACATTTGCGAAAAATCCAGAACAGTTGTGCCTTATTTCCATTGCATGGGGGCTGTTTTCCATAATTTCCTGCATTTGTGTAGAGTACGGGGTGTTTGGTGTGAATGACTTCTGTTTCATGCCTTTCCCCTTGATTGGCACATTTTTTAAAAAACAACAACAGCCAGGTTTGTTGTTTGTTTGTTTTTGTCCATAGCTCAGACCAAAACAGGGAAATCAATATGTTTCAAACATCTAATCTCCCTCATGAACAGAATGCCGGCTGTTAACTACAACCACCACCACTGGCGCAAAGCTGTTACCCAGAGTCCTGAAACAGGGCGAAAAAGGAATCTTCTAGGGCTGGTTGGCATGGAAGGTGACCCAACCAAAAGAGCATCTTAAATCCACACAGCCTCCATTGAAACAAACAGCATCAGGGGGGTAGGAACAGTTCTGCAGTAGGAACCTTCCATACCAGGATTCCTGTTTGAGAGGGGCCAGAGCTGGTGGACACCTGCCTTGCTTCCCAAAGGTTTGAGGTTCAATTTCCATTATCACCAGTTGGAAGGACCAGGGAGCAGGTTAGACTAGGGTTACCAGACATCCCCGGTTCCCGGGGACAGTCCCCAGATTTGCAAATCTGTCCCCGGACAAATTCTGTCCCCGGAATGTCCCCAGATTTGCAAATCTGTCCCTGGGAAACGTGGCAGTGGCAACCTCAGCAGCCTGGAGCCAGTCTGGTAGCGCAGTTGGTTCTGGCTGGCTTCAGGAGCTGCTCGCTGCTGTGGCACCCGCCATTTTTCCTCGCCGGAATTCCCCATATGATGTGTTGCACACAAGACACATTATATGGGGACATCCGGTGAGGAAAAATGGGTGTCACGGCAGTGGGCAGTGAGCAGCTCCTGAAGCCAGCCAGAGCCAACTGCGCTACCAGGCTGGCTCTGGGCTGCTGACTGACACTGACGCCGCCATGGCTGAAGGGGAACCAGGGACATCCAGCGGTACAGATCTCCTGCCCCTTCCCCCTTTTGTTTTGACTGATCGGGGGAGGCTCGGGAGTTGCGGCCAACCGGCCGTTGCCCAGTTTTTAAAAAACTCTGCGCATTTATGTTTCACAGGGTGTGAAAGAAGGGCTTTGTACCTTGCCTGGCAGAGAAACTGCACGCATTGCACCCCTCCTGGGCAACGGCCACCTGCCCACGAGTCCCAAGCCTCCCCTGATCTCCTGCCACCTTCTGTCAAAACAAAGGGGGAAGGGGGCAGGAGATCAGGGAAGACTCGGGAGTCACCTTTATACAATATGCATGTGTGCTTGCGCCCAGGGTCTTTTGCCTCACCATCCCCACTACTGACTCCCTGTTGCTACTCAGCTTAAAAAAAAAAAAGTGTCCCTGTATTCATTGGAAAAAAATCTGGTAACCACAGGTTAGACAATACTGGGCTAGATAAACAAATGATGTAATCTAGTATAAGGCAGCTGTCTGTATCTAATAATAATAATCATTTTATTATTTATATTCCCCCCCCCCCCCGCCGCCATCTGGCTGGGTTTCCCCAGCCACTCTGGGCAGCTTACGGCATATATAAAAACATAATAAAACATCAAACATTAAAAAAATCAGAATATCTTATACAGACTATAAATAAACCAATAAACCAATAGAAACTAACAACAACAATAAACAGTTTACAGTTATACAGTGTTTTCTGGGGGGACGCATTCCCCCAAACATTTTATGAATCTTTGTACTTTTGTCCATTTATTGTATTTCTTTTTCCCTATTTGAACTTTGTTGTTGTTGTTTAGTCGTTTAATCGTGTCCGACTCTTCGTGACTCCATGGACCAGAGCACGCCAGGCACTTCTGTCCTCCACTGCCTCCCGCAGTTTGGTCAAACTCATGCTGGTAGCTTCGAGAACACTATCCAGCCATCTCGTCCTCTGTCGTCTCCTTCTCCTTGTGCCCTCCATCTTTCCCAACATCAGGGTCTTTTCCAGGGAGTCTTCTCTTCTCATGAGGTGACCAAAGTATTGGAGCCTCAGCTTCACGATCTGTCCTTCCAGTGAGCACTCAGGGCTGATTTCCTTAAGAATGGATAGGATTGATCTTCTTGCAGTCCATGCGACTCTCAAGAGTCTCCTCCAGCACCAGAATTCAAAAGCATCAATTCATCGGCGATCAGCCTTCTTTATGGTCCAGCTTTCACTTCCATACATCACTACTGGGAAAACCATAGCTTTTACTATACGGACCTTTGTTGGCAAGGTGATGTCTCTACTTCTCAAGATGCTGTCTAGGCCTGTCATTGCTTTTCTCCCAAGAAGCAGGCGTCTTTTAATTTCGTGACTGCTGTCACCATCTGCAGTGATCATGGAGCCCAAGAAAGTAAAATCTCTCACTGCCTCCATTTCATCCCCTTCTATTTGCCAGGAGGTGATGGGACCAGTGGTCAAGATCTTCGTTTTTTTGATGTTGAGCTTCAGACCATATTTTGCGCTCTCCTCTTTTACCCTCAATGAAAGGTTCTTTAATTCCTCCTCACTTTCTGCCATCAAGGTTGTGTCATCTGCATATCTGAGGTTGTTGATATTTCTTCCGGCAATCTTAATTCCGGCTAGGGATTCATCCAGCCCAGCCTTTCGCATGATGAATTCTGCATATAAGTTTAAAAAAGCCTTTTAAAACATTTTAAAACATTTTAGCCAGTTGCCCCAGCCCAAGAGTTGTTCCAGCAAAGTCCCGGTGGCCTCCCAGGATCCTCTTTCAGCTGTTCTGGGTGAGTGTGGGCCCCACCCCATAGGGCAGGTAGAAATGGGCCTTGCAGCAGGGTGCAGGTCTTCCGTCCATCACTCATGGTGGCAGCAGCAGCGAGTCCCATTGAACTGAAGGGGTTTACTCCTAGGTAAGTGTGCACTAGCCTGCAGCTACAATTCTGCAGCTGTGAGTAAGTCTGCGCAGAACTCTCTGTAAGCTGCCTGTGTGCATTTATAGAGCCAGGGCTGCCAGCTGTTGTATGCTAAGAGTACAAACCACTAGTATTTATTGATTCTCTCCTCTTTCAAAATTCCCAGTGCGCATTATCATACAGAATAATGGCATTTGCTTCTCCCTCTCGCTGGACTTTCAATCATTCTCCTTTTTTTAAAGTCTTCCGTTTGTTTATGCAGCTCTATGCAAAAACTGGACAAGCTATTGGGAAAGTAGAGGTGTTTGTATATTTGAAGTTGTTGGGGGTTTTGTTTGTTTGTTTTAAAGCAGCACTCAACTCTATATAGCATTTCCCTCTCCAGTAAGCATATTCTCTGAAGACTGTTTTCTTCACTTAAAACGTTTGTTCTGGTATTCCGAGCTTCTTGAATAGAGGATAAAGACCTCTTACCCCCCTAGATGCAAATAGAAAAGGGGGTCTAACCACAGCCATTTAAAAGAAACGCATCCTAGCAGTGACTTTCAGTGATTCATTTTGAGGGGGAAGGAGGGCTGGTAATGTTGTTGTTCCAAGTACAGTGGTACCTCGGGTTAAGTACTTAATTTGTTCCGGAGGTCCGTTCATAACCTGAAACTGTTCTTAACCTGAAGCACCACTTTAGCTAATGGGGCCTCCTGCTGCTGCCATGCCGGCAGAGCACGATTTCTGTTCTCATCCTGAAGCAAAGTTCTTAACCCGAGGTACTATTTCTGGGTTAGCAGAGTCTGTAACCTGAAGCATATGTAACCTGAAGCGTATGTAACCTGAGGTACCACTGTACAGTAAGAACTTTGCTTCAGGATGAGAACAGAAATCATGCAGCGGCGGCACAGCGGCCCCATTAGCTAAAATGGTGCTTCAGGTTAAGAACAATTTCCGGTTAAGAACGGACCTCCAGAACAAATTAAGTTCTTAACCCAAGGTACCACTGTATATGATGGTGAGAGGAACAGTAATAATTCTTAGAAGGGGAGATTTGCAATCTGGTTTCAAATCCCCATTCAACAGGGATGCCATCTACAGGGGGCCATGGGGGCCAGCCCCCTGAATATTTTTGGGGCCACCCCCCCAATTCCACAGCAATTCTCAAAAGTGTGTGCCAGAACAATTTCTTTTTATTACTCTTGTAATAAAAATGGTTATTTAGGGGATTTGAATTTAATTCTAAATTATATACCGGAAACGTGGGAGATTACAAGGGGTCAAAAAAAATGGATGTATCGCGCCATACTAGAAGCAAAAAAACTTGTCTTGATGAAGTGGAAGAGCTGCAAAAAGATCGAATTGAGCACATGGATTGACAATATGGACAGACTAGTTACCTACGAACGAATCGCATATAGACGCAAATTAAGAATAGATAAATATAAAGAAATTTGAAAGGAATACTTAAGCGATAAGGCGGACAGTGGTGGGAATTAGGGGGAGGAGAGGTGGGGAAATATTGTTAAAAAGGTGTAGTTATAGGTATATCAGTACTCAAATCTGAATTGTTAAATTGTGTTGTTAGTGTTGTTGTGGTTTTTGTTGTATATGGTTTTTTTGTTGTTGTTTGTATTGAAAAAATGATTAAATATATATATATATATATATTTAAAGTATGTGCCAGAACGTGTTGCTTGGCCTTGTCGTGCCATTTTGAGGCTCGCCAAGGACGCTGCAGGACAGAACATTCCTTTGATGCTCTTCTTGGAAGACGTACTGGCGATCTCTGCCAGCAGGGGTGCCAACTTGAATAAAATATAGTGGGGGCCCAGGTAAGCCCTGCCTCACATAATCAATCACATGACGCAGTGAACCCCCCCCCACTTGAATAGGAATGCCGGGTTGGGCGGGGCATTGTGTGTGTGATGTCATACATGCGCTGTGCCCCCCCTCCCCCGCAATGTTGGGCACAACTCGGCAGCTGTGCCATTCAACAATACAAATTTCTTATAAGGAAATATGTTTTTTCATTGTCCTCAGTGCCAGATTTACGTACAGGGGTGCACCGCAAGACGAATGCCTCGCAAGACGAAAAACCCGCTAGACGAAAGGGTTTTCCGTTTTTCGAGGCGCTTCGGAAGACGAATTTCCCTATGGGCTTGCTTAGCAAGATGAAAACGTCTTGCGAGTCTTGTGAGTTTTTTCCTCCCCCCCCCTTTTTTCTAAGTCGCTAAGCCGCTAATAGCCGCTTAACTGCTTAGCCGCTAAGCCGCTAAGATGCTAAGCCGCTAATAGCGCTAATCCGCTAATCCGCTAATAGGGATGCTTCGCAAGACGAAAAAACCGCTAGACGAAGAGACTCGCGGAACGGATTATTTTCGTCTTGCGAGGCACCACTGTATAAGCTAAACAAGCCATAGCTTTGGGCCCCACTCTCTTGGGAGCCCCCCCCAAAAAAAATGTAAAGGAAAAAAAGACTGGATGCACATTTCCAAAATATAAGATAAAAAACAAATAAAATAAGACCTACATACAGCAACCGTGTTTTGTGTTGTGTAGGCTGCTATTTGTTATGTGCAAATGGCTTTAGATACCTATTAGGTCCATAAATTACTATATAGCATATATTCAACACAAAAAAACAGTGACAATTTGTTGTTGACAAAGGACAGCTGGACATATAAAGGGCCCCATTACCTTCAGTAACTTAGAGCCTCTGGCCCTGATTGTCCTATATTGAAAGTTTTTTTGGCAGCAGGTAACTGAAACTATCAACAGAACTGTATGAACAACCTTACATTTACAGAGCAAAATATCCTATTGAATTATATACCCAGCACATGGAACGTTACAAAAGGACGATACGAGTGCCCTTACCACAGCAAAAAGACTGATACGGATGAATTGGAAAAATTAAAATGCGGCTCCCTTCTACAATTGGATTGAAGACTTAACCTGAAACTGTTCTTAACCTGAAGCACCACTTTAGCTAATGGGGCCTCCTGCTGCCGCTGCGCTGCCAGAGCACAATTTCTGTTCTCATCCTGAAGCAAAGTTCTTAACCTGAAGCACTATTTCTGGGTTTTTGTTGTTGTTGTTTAGTCGTGTCCGACTCTTCGTGACCCCATGGACCAGAGCACGCCAGCTGGAATACCATCACTTCCACTGGCCTTGTTATTTGCAGTGCTTTCTAACCCATTTGACTTCACTCTCCAGGATGTCTGGCTCAAGGTCAACAACCACACCACCTGGGGTTAGCGGAGTCTGTAACCTGAAGCGTATGTAACCCGAGGTAGCGCAGTACTATGCCCGCCAACACCTGCATACCTACACCCACAAAAGTGCTCAGAAAATATACATTTTGTATTTTTGCCACACACCCACTGAACTGTGTTGGAAGAGGGGAAGTTGATGGAGAAGGCTGGGCAGGTATTTTTGTCTTCGCTAAAAGGAGGGCTGCCCACGATGACATTCGCAGCTGACTCTTGTCTTCAGACGTGGGTTGCCACCCAAGAGCTGTGAGATGTAGGTGTGGTGAAGAACTGGTGGTCCTCCAGATGTTGCTTGACTCTAGCTCCCATCCTCCTTGACCTTTGGCCATGCTAGCTGGGGCTGATGGGAAATGGAGTCCAACAACATCTGGAGAAGCGCAGGTTCCCCGCGCCATCCTACAAGGAGGGGCTGGAGAGGCAAAAGCAGCAGGTGGACAAACATTCAATCTCCCATGTGCCGCATTTATATCTGAAACCGCTCACCTTCCCTGTGTAAGAATTCAGCAGCAAACCATGTTTGAAGTCTAGGCAAATAGGTAAAGGGACCCCTGACCATTAGGTCCAGTCGTGGCCGACTCTGGGGTTGTGGCGCTCATCTCGCTCTATAGGCCAAGGGAGCCGGCGTATAGCTTCCGGGTCATGTGGCCAGTATGACTAAGCCGCTTCTGGAGAACCAGAGCAGCGCATGGAAACACTGTTTACCTTCCCACCGGAGCGATATCTATTTATCTACTTGCACTTTGACGTGCTTTCGAACTGCTAGCCTGGCAGGAGCAGGGACCGAGCAACGGGAGCTCACCCCGTTGCGGGGATTAGAACCACCAACCTTCTGATCAGCAAGTCCTAGGCTCTGTGGTTTAACCCTGGCTCTATTACCATGCCTTTAAAAGCCACATGATACCTGGAAGTCCTAGGCTCTGTGGTTTAACCCACAGCGCCACCCATGTCCCTATTTGAAGTCTAGGAACTGCATACAATTCCACCCTGAGGAGGCTCGCTTCACTGAGCTTATTCTCCTGCATTTCCTGGTCCAGCTTTTGTGGACATTTTGACCAAATATGCACTCAAAACAAAATTCAGACATTTGACTCTGTATTGTGGCTTTCTTTGTGCGTAGCTCACTCTTTTATGGTAATCAAATGTCCTGCCAACATTTTCTGCAGCTATGTACACCAGCAAAGGGAACCAGATGCTTCTTGTTTTCCTTCGAAATATATATCAGTGTTGGTTTTGTTTAGTGTTTCAGAGGATTGGCGAAAAGACAGCCTTTAATAATCCTGGGCTGCATTGCCCTGTGTTTCCCAATGTACTAATAGTTTTGGCTGCAGCTCCTCATCTTGATTTAAAATCTGTCCTCATCTCTCATACAAATGAGCCTCTCAAAAAATAAAAAACAGGCCGGTTTAATTCATCTCACGTGTTTAACTTAGTTTTCATTCAGAATAGATGGTTCCATTTTTAAACAGGAAGGGGATGTGGAAAGTAACTAAGTTTCAGCTTTCTTTTCTTTTTTGCACACATAAGCCAATCAGAGATGGAGAGATGGAAAATTATTTGGCCCTCCTTAGCTTTAATGTTTGCTCCAAACAGCAGAAGGCTTTGAACAAAGCTGCAACAGTATCTAAGGAGATGCCATGTTCTTCTGTCCTAGTTTGTGGTCAGAGAGCTTCCTTGTCAATCAACTGTTGTGTGTAAATCCTATCTTGTCATCACTGGCTGAAAGATTCGGTGGGTTGTTGTTTTTTTAATCCATTGGAAAGGGTGTGTGTGCAGTGATATTTCCTGAGATATGCAACACATCCCTAGGGAAAGCTTGACACCATATCCTGATCTTTATCCTAAAAGTAGTCTCCTGAATCTGAATCCCATTTCAGTTATTCCCATTTTACAGATGAAGAACTGAGGCTGAGAAGTGCAGCTTGCCCAAAAGCTATCTACTGAATCAACAGCAGAAAATGAGTTGGTGGATTCAAACTCAAATCAATACCATGGTTAGCTTTTCCACCACATTGGAACAAACCATTAAACAACAACAACAACAACAACAATAATTTATGTATCCTTTTCACTAGTTAGAAATTTGGCATAAGTTCAAGAGGAGTCTAAAAACTTTGGAAACCTTGGGATGCCAATTCTACCTTTTTCTGGCTCTATTAAAGGTAAAGGGACCACTGAGCATTAAGTCCAGTCGTGGCCAACTCTGGGGTTGCGTGCTCATCTCGCTCTATAGGCCAAGGGAGCCGGCGTTTGTCCGCAGACAGCTTCCAGGTCATGTGGCCAGCATGACTAAGCCACTTCTGGAGAACCAGAGCAGCGCACGGAAACGCTGTTTACCTTCCCACCGGAGTGGTACCTATTTATCTACTTGCACTTTGACATGCTTTCGAACTGCTAGGTTGGCAGGAGCAGGGACCGAGCAACGGGAGCTCACCCCGTCACGGGGATTTGAACCACCAACCTTCTGATCAGCAAGTCCTAGGCTCTGTGGTTTAACCCTGGCTCTATTACCATGCCTTTAAAAGCCACATGATACCTGGAATCATGATACCTGGAAGCATAGCAGGTGAAGCTATTCCCATCGTATCTTCATGTCTGTAGAAACATCACCCGCTGAATGTCTGGTTATCTGGTTATCTGCTAATGGCACAGGAGCAGGTCTAGTTTTTCAGCCTAGGATTTGTGCAAGCTGCTCCAACAGGGAACAACCTGAGAGAGAGAGAGAGAGAGAGAGAGAGAGAGAGAGAGAAGAGAGAAGCTTTCTATTTTCCTCCAAGAAAGCAGGCATACATAACTGCAACTAATCTGTTCCAGTTCAGGTACGAGTCAAAGAGCGGAAAGATTTTAACTTCAAACGGAGCAATTAGGGTCACCTCCTCCATCTGATCTCCAAACCGATCTTTTCAATTTCTTCTAAACAATTTCAGCATTCCATTCGGCCCACCCAAGACCCAGGAGAGCATAAACAGTGGCTGCTTCCCTGGAAGAAGAGGGCAGGGGAGAGGCAGCTTTGAAGGGCAAAGCAATCTCTTTCGTAGACATTCCAGGGCTCCCTCCTGCCCAACACCTTCGTCTTTCCTTTTCTGAATAGTCAGCAGGGACATCTCCCACGTCCTGACTTCTATGGGTCATTGCTCAGCCTAACTCGAATGTCCTGCAACGTTATGAAGTGCTGGGGGAGCCTGTGGTTTGTGGTGTGGCCTTGCACGCTCCTGCCACGTTGCTGCAGCTCGTTGTGGGTGCCTTCTGCCTGCGAAGGACTGGCTGGATGAGGAAGAGTACAGTGGTGCCTCGCAAGACGGAAAGAATCCGTTCCGCGAGTCTCTTCGTCTAGCGGTTTTTTCGTCTTGCGAAGCAAGCCCATTAGCGGCTTAGCGGATTAGTGCTATTAGCGGCTTAGCGGCTTAGTGGCTAAGCGGCTTAGCGGCTTAGAAAAAGCGGGGGAAAAGGGGGGGAAAGTCGGAAAAACTCGCAAGACATTTTCGTCTTGCGAAGCAAGCCCATAGGGAAATTCGTCTTGTGAAGCACCTCCAAAACGGAAAACCCTTTCGTCTAGCGGGTTTTTCGTCTTGCGAGGCATTCGTCTTGCGGGGCACCACTGTAGTGGGTGCTGCCTGCCCAAGAGCCTGAAATAAAAAAATTAAGGTCTTATATATACACCGTATTTTTCGCTCTATAAGACGCACCAGACCACAAGACACACCTAGTTTTTGGAGGAGGAAAACAAGAAAAAAAATATTCTGAATCTCAGAAGCCAGAAGAGCAAGAGGGATCGCTGACAGTGAAAGCAGCAACCCCTCTTGCTGTTCTGGCTTCTGGGATAGCTGCCCAGCCTGCATTCGCTCCATAAGACGCACACACATTTCCCCTTACTTTTTAGGAGGGAAAAAGTGAGTCTTATAGAGCAAAAAATACGGTATATAAAATAAATGTTCATAACTGCACATATAAACCACATGTCTGAAACCCCACAGAAAAAGTCCTGAAGCCATTTTGTCCCTCCCAAATTGACCTCAAATATTTCTCTGCAAGGTTGAAGGAAAATGGAAAAGCCTCCCCATTGTCTTCTTGTTCACAAATCCTGTCTTAAGGGCATGTCTGTGTATGAATAGGGTGAGCCTGTGACTTGGCTCAGGAACTAAGTATTTGTCATTACAAAAGACTGGCCAGGCTCCCCAGGTAATCCAATCAAGTGACCATTAAGAGGTAACCTGCCAGACAGGAGATAAACAACACACTCAGATTTCTGTGATGTAGGTATGATGTATTTGGGGGGTGGTCTTCAGCTACACCCCTTTCTGTGGTGTATGTATGATGTTTCTAGGGGTGGTCTTGCACTCCAGGGTAGGCAATTTAAAATGTCTATATAAGGGCGGGCACACCTTTGTTCTGGGTCCTCCTTCTTTCCTGCATATGAGGGGAGCACCCTGTTGCAACAGTCAATAAAGATCAGGCTTACTAGCTGCTTTGCTTCTCAATATTCTCTGGTTGGCCTCTGTTATTTTCTCTAACCGATGGAGAACCTACAAAGGACTCTATAAGGACTCTTGTGTCCCCCATAAGGGAATAAGGGCAGATTTTTGTTTATTACAAGTCCCCCAGGAATGATTTTAACTTTTCACGGTCAGAATTTGGGGGGAGGGAGTGCAGCTTATATTTGGGCCAATATGGTAATTACTATTTCCCTCGCATATTTCGCTTTTCATTTTAGATGATGAAATAGAACTGGTTGTGCTCTTTTTTTTTAAAAAAAAAAAAGAACAAAAGTAATAGAGAAAATAAGTTACGAAAGTTTTCCCTGGGGGAACAGAATATTCATCACTAATCCCCCAACCAATGATAATTGTGAAGCAATAAAGCAAGCACGATGTTAATTTAACATTGAGTAGCCAACAAGAACAGTAAATAGCAACTGGAAGTAAAGATTATAGCAGGATCTTGCCCACGAGGAGAGGCTCTGCTGGATATTATAGCTCCATATTAAGTGCTGTGTGGAATCTCCACTTTAATTTCCCTTTCTGCTTTAATTCTGCTTTATGAAAAAGCAAGGCCTCAGCTTTCCCCAAGGACTGCAGCGTGGAAGGAGCCTTAGAAATCCTGAGACACCATCTTGACGATTCAGCAGTTAAAACCAAGCCAAGGCAGCCCGAGACATTTTGACGTGTGGGTTGGAAAATTCAAATGCTTTGGTCTTTAGAAATATACAACTATAAACTAAGCAGTGGCCCATTCGCTCCCCTTCCCTTGTTCTGCAGAATCCGCTCCTTTACCGTATCTAATTGGAGGATCACCTCTGAAACCTGGAGATCTTGAAGATAGCTTTTGCACACAAGTGAGGGCCGAGGACAGATTTAGCACTTCAAAGAGCAAGTGCCATTAAAAAGGGAAATAATTCACTGATTTGTCACAGAAGCCTAAACATAATTGGCTTGATTTAAGGGTCCTCACTATGAGAACATTTCCAAAACTTTATTCTTAAATACCAAGACAACTGGGCCATTTTTCTTCCTTCCATCTGCACTTTATTTATAATGGTTTCCCACAAGCCCTTCTTCTTCTCCATCTTTTTTTCAACTAGCCATTTTTTTCCCCTGGAGAGGGTTCCACTTTGCGTTCATTTTCTGTTTGAGATTTATAAACATTGTCAAGAATTCCAGCTGCTGATCTCTGATCGGTGACACTTTCCCCAAACTAGATTCTTTGCTGTTCTTAAGGATCCCTTAATATTTTAACGCTCAAAATGATAAATTTCCGGTTTCCTTAAGCTTCATCCCTCCTCAGACCTTTGAGGCGCTGTGATTTGTGGCTATTTTCATAAATTACTTTGCTGTGGATTTGTTCAGTGTATAGTTGGCCAAAAGAGGGAAAGGCGAGTTGTTGTTGTTATTGTTGTTTTTAAAAAAATACTCTCCCATGATCCATGATCTGCGAAGAAATAAAGAAAATATTAAGAATATCATATAGTAAAAGGCCAGAGGCATTCCTTTTAGGAATTAACAATATTCCAAAAGACAAAACTAAATTTTTCTTATACGCAACGTCTGCAGCAAGAATCCTGGTGGCTAAGTACCAGAAAGGGAATCAGTTACCGTATTTTTCGCCCTATAGGATGCACTTCCCCCCTCCAAAAATGAAGGGGAAATGTGTGTGCGTCCTATGGGGCGAATGCAGGCTTTCGCTGAAGCCTGGAGAGCGAGAGGGGTCAGTGCGCACCGACCCCTCTCCCTCTCCAGGCTTCAGGAAGCTCTGCGCAAGCGGTGGGAGCCCGCGGGAGTTGCCCCCGGGCTCCCACGGCTTGCGCAGAGCTGCCTGCACCCCGAAGCCCCGGCGCCCTGAGCAGTTGCGCCGGGGCTTCGGGTAGCTCTGCGCAAGCCGCGGGAGGGCTCCCACGGCTTGCGCAGAGCTGCTTGTTTTGGGGGCTGGGGTCGGGGGAAGCTCGGGCTTCCCCCGCCCCAGCCTCGCGCCTTGGGGGGGAAATAAATTTTTTTCTTCTTTATTTCCCTCCCAAAAAACTAGGTGCGCCTTATGGGCCGGTGCGCCCTATGGGGCGAAAAATACGGTACCCACTAGGGGAGAGTGGCTATGTAAGCTTTCAGAATACTTAGAATTAGCCAAATTGACAGACATAATAGGACAAAAACCAAAAAGTGAAGTTAAAAAAAGAATGGGAGTGCCTAAATGAATACCTCAAAAATCAAGGTTCGATCACAGAAATCTGGCTGAGTGTGGAATAACCTTGTGAAGTGAAAGGATATGAAAGAGGGATTTATATCTAGATGTTAGGATAGAGATGATAAAGAAAACAGGAAAACAGGAAGACACAGTGAGAGATAAAGGAGGTGCTGTGGGATTGGTGGAAGTCAATGTCTTGCTGTTGTTTTAGTGTTTATAATATTAACTTGTAAGATGGATTTGTGTGTTTTTTGTTTTGTTGTTGCTTTTTTAGTTTTCGAATGTCGATTTTTGTGTGTTGTGTATTGTTATTTTTCGAGATCTTTCGTGTTGTTGTTGATGTGTGGAAAATACTAACAATTTTTTTAAAAAAAAACTCTCTCACACACTCATACACCAAGTACTACAAATTAGTTTTGTTTCCTATATGCACAGACAATTCCTCATAACTTGACAAGGAATGACATTCTCCTCTCCTTCCAAGCTATGATTTCCTGAAGCCTTGTTGCGCTTAATTTCTTTTTTATCACAAAGAGGGCTTGGAAAATCTGGCTTTACAGCTGCCTAACTTCTTTTTTTAATAAATGCATTCCAAGCTTACGGTTTCCCCCTCTGATGTCAGCTAAGGGATATGTAAAGAAACACACACTCTCTGTCTCCTCTGTCTGAAATGTATATGGCCTTTTACTAAAGTTGCCCTTGCTTCTTCTATCTAGGGTAAGAGATGCTTTGGCTTTTAGAAACTTTTTTCACGCTGTGAGTTAATAAAGCTTCTCCATCGAAGAGGCCTGGGAAGGAAATGATGGTCAGGATTTTGTGCTACAATGGTGGATTATTGCTGAGCTATAAAGAACTCTTCAGACCAGCTAAGCAACCTTCCGTGTCTTTCTAAAATATGGCTTTGAAGTTTACTTGGCTGTCACTGTCCTTGAAGGAAACGAAAGGTTATCGTCACCTCAGCTTCCTTATTCAGCACTGCATGTGAGATAAATATGCTTCATAGGCCTATCTTTTGCAGAGCAACACAGGACCGTCCTGTGATATGACCTACGGTTTGTGCTGAGGCCAACATCTGCATGCAAAATGTTGTCAGGGTGGCACAGTCTTCGATTTGCAAGGTGTGTGTGGATTTCCTCTAGGGACTAGTCTAGGTAGATGATAACTCAGTTGGTAGAGCATGAGACTCTTAACCTCAGGATTGTGAGTTCGAGCCCCATGCTGGGCAAAGGATTCCTGCATTGTGGGAGGTTGTTGTTGTTGTTATTGGAGGTTATAATAATATATGCATTGCAGGAGGTTGTCATCATCATCATCATCATCATCATCATTATTATTACTGGAGGTAATAATAATAATAATATATACATTGCAGGTCCTGCCAACCTAGCAGTTAGCAAGCACGTCAAGTGCAAGTAGATAAATAGGTACCACTCCGGCGGGAAGGCAAACGGCGTTTCCGTGCGCTGCTGTGGTTCGCCAGAAGCGGCTTAGTCATGCTGGCCACATGACCCGGAAGCTGTACACCGGCTCCCTTGGCCAGTAAAGCGAGATGAGCGCTGCAACCCCAGAGTCGGCCCTGACTGGACCTAATGATCAGGGGTCCCTTTACCTTTTTATGCATTGCAGGAGGTTGTTGTTGTTGTTGTTGTTGTTGTTGTTGTTATTAGAATTTATAAGGTTGAACCAGATGACCCTTGTGGTCCTTTCCAACTCTACAATTCTAAGAACGAAACAATAATCCACTGAGGAGCAGTGATGGACTTGTAGAATTTCTCTAACCAAAGCCGCTGTGACTCCGCTATTTATTTCAACTGTTGTAACAGATCTGTGTGTCCACCCTATTGCTGCTCGAAGTTCTTTTCTTCTCGTTGAAATGAATGAGGTAAAAGCACAGAGTTGTAAGGGGCCTTGTAGTCCCAATTCCTTATCAGTGCGCAAACTCTAGAGTTATGGCCTCTCCAACCGATGGCTTCTCAGTTACTGCTTGGAGCAAACAACAGCGCATCACCCCTCTAGAAAATGGGTTCCGCCGTCAAGATGTTTCTCCCAGTGTTCACCCAAAATCTACCATCCTGTAACTTAAATCTACCTAGTCTGGGGCAGCAGAAAACCAGTATTTTCCCTCTTCTACGTGCCAGCCTTGCCACATGGGGTGTGAGGGCCAGCCCAAGGCATTTTGTTTTCTGTACCAGAATAGGAAATGGCACCACCCATGTCAAGTCGAGGTGCATAGTCCCCAAAGCTGTCCAAACTATTTTGGCTGCTGAGACAGAAAATCCCACAAGAGCCTCTTCCCAGCGTGAACACGCCCTGTTCCCCCCGCCTTCCCTCATAAGGCACATTTATTTCAGACTCCAGACCATCTTTGTTGTTCTTTCCCAGACTCATTTCAATTTGTGTGTGTTCTTGCTCAAATGTGCCACCCGGAACTCAGCGCGTTACTCCGGATGAGATCTCACGAGCGCAGAATAAAATGGAATTATTATTCCTTGTGATTTGGAAGCGACGGTTCGACTTGTGGAGCATAAAATTGCATTAGCCTTGTTTGCAGGCACATCAGACCGCTGGCTCATGTTCCACTCGCGGCTGACTTCAATTTGAGGTCCTTTCCCTGTGCGCTGCTGCTTAGCTAGGCACCCCACACCCGACGGCTGTGTGCTTTGTTATTTGTTTTTAAAATGCTGCGTGGGAAGGGTTAAACGGCTTTCATTCTAAATAAAGAAGAAGAAGAAAATATAAAACATCCCCTCCCCTTACTTTTCCACGGTCTGTTTGTTGCTTTCCTCATTTATCCTTGCAGTTGAGGCATAGAACTTGAAAACAAGGAAAGGTGGCTGGGGGCAGAGCACGCACACACACACACGACAATAAAGAAGTCATTGCAGATCAAGGAAAACAAACAGAAGCTTGGCAGATCAAGAGAGGGCTGCACCAAAGCAGTCAATCTCCCCCCACCCTCCTCAAAAAGTCAAAACAGTAGTTGGAGTGGAGGATATCAGTTACCAAGACAAGGGATTGCAGGCAGAGGAGGCCACTGGGGAGAGGAGAGGCAATGGTGTTGCCTTGTTCTTGCTTTGTTCTTCTGAGGATGTTCTTACAAGGGTTATTTTCCTCCATGGCCTGTTAAGCAAACAGCAAGGTGAGAGAGCCAAGCCCAGCAGCAGTCGCAGGTCCCCATCCTTCATCCCTCTCAAGGAGAATGATTGAACCAGGTACCGTATTTTTCGCTCCATGAGTCGCACCTGATCATAAGACACACCTAGTTTTTAGAGGAGGAAAACACACACACAAAATATTCTGAATCAAATGTTGTACTAAACTAATGCAGCAAAGAGGGCAACCCCTGTCTGCTTTGCTGCTTTAAAGCGAGCCACGGAGGAGGGACAGACGCTTTAAAGCAGCAAAGAGGACAGGAGCTGCTTACACATCCCTCCTCCATGCAGCATTCACTTCATAAGACGCACAGACATGTCCCCTTACTTTTTAGGAGGAAAAAAGTGCATCTTATGGAGTGAAAAATACAGTACAGTGGTACCTCGGGTTACATGAGAGCCAGTGTGGTGTAGTGGTTAAGAGCGGTGGACTCGTAATCTGGGGAACCGGGTTCGCGTCTCCGCTCCTCCACATGCAGCTGCTGGGTGACCTTGGGCTAGTCACACTTCTCTGAAGTCTCTCAGCCCCACTCACCTCACAGAGTTTTTGTTGTGGGGGAGGAAGGGAAAAAGGAGAATGTTAGCCGCTTTGAGATGCCTTTGGGTAGTGATAAAGCGGGATATCAAATCCAAACTCTTCTTCTTCTTCTTCTTCTACATACGCTTCAGGTTACATACGCTTCAGGTTACAGACACCACTAACCCAAAAATATTACCTCGGGTTAAGAACTTTGCTTCAGGATGAGAACAGAAATTGTGCAGTGGCCATGCAGCGGCAGCAGGAGGCCCCATTAGCTAAAGTGGTGCTTCAGGTTAAGAACAGTTTCAGGTTAAGTATGGACCTCCGGAACGAATTAAATACTTAACCTGAGGTACCACTGTATATGCACTGCAGGAGGTTGTCATTATTATTACTATTATTATTAGAGGTAATAATAATAATAATAATAATAATAATAATATATGCATTGCAGGTCCTGCCAACCTAGCAGTTCGAAAGCATGTCAAAGTGCAAGTAGATTAATAGGTACCACTCCATAGGTACCGCAGTGGCGGTGCAGCGGCAGCAGGAGGCCCCATTAGCTAAAGTGGTGCTTCAGGTTAAGAACAGTTTCAGGTTAAGAATGGACCTCCGGAACGAATTAAGTTTTTAACCCGAGGTACCACTGTACTTTAAAAAGGAGGCAGGATGCACATGAAAGGTCCACTGAACCAGGAAGCTGGCAGCTGACACACCAGTCAGATGAAACACCGCTGTCCAGCTATACTGAGCTCCTCCAGTGCTATAGGAGTTGGGGTGACCCCAGCCCAGTCACAGGGCCCGTCAATGTCCAGCCTCAGATCCCATGCTGATGGCACTTGCTTGCTAGCCAATGAGATTGTTCGCACTAGTCTCCGCACCTGTTCTTTAGAGTGATGTGGTTCTTTGCAAATCATCATCAGGCCTAGAGACCCCAGGGCTCGGTTGAAGCTCAACTCTGTCTTCACCTTTCTGTCTGTCCTGTTCAATCACGGCCATTTATTTATCTTCTCTTCTGCTGCTTTGCTACTATTGTTCCCAAGCTAATGCATCTTTCCCTCCCCTGATTAATGGGGCAATCAGGAATCAAATGGGTAGCATGATGGTGTCACCCTGCTAGTATCACTGAGGGCAAACAAAAGCAGTTTAGTGCACTTGTGTGATTTTTTTTAAAGTTAATAGCAGCTGCAGGGGCCTGGGATGATGATGATGATGATGATGATGATAATAATAATAATAATAATAATAATAATAATAATAATAATAATAATAATAATTTATTATTTATATCCCGCCCATCTGGCTGAGTTTCCCCAGCCACTCTGGGCGGCTCCCAATCAAATTTTAAAAACAGTACAGCATTAAATATTTAAAACTTCCCTAAACAGGGCTGCCTTCAGATGTCTTTTAAAGATAGGATAGCTGCTTATTTCCTTCACATCTGAAGGGAGAGTGTTCCACAGGGCGGGCGCCACCACTGAGAAGGCCCTCTGTCTGGTTCCCTGTAACCTCACTTCTTGAAATGAGGGAACCGCCAAATGAAACTTGCAAGGGCAAAGGGATAAAAAAATCCCATCGCTGTCCCCATGGTTTCAGTGGCATTTATACAACAACAACACATTGCATGAAAAACATCTCATCTAGACTGTACACAGGCTTATTATCTGATATCTTTTTCAACCAGTCAGTTAGAGGTTATTGAACCCTGACTCCTCCGCATGCAAAAGAAGTCCTCTGCTGCTTCTGATCTATGGTCAGCCTTCTGCTCTGCAGGCTACTTTGCAAATAATTATGCCAGATAGTTTCGGCTTCCCACCATCGCAGCACCCCATCGGTGCCACCCAGTGAAAAATCCCACAATAGCTAGTGTTGTTGTTGTTTAGTTGTTTAGTCGTGTCTGACACTTCGTGACCCCATGGACCAGAGCACGCCAGGCACTCCTGTCTTCCACTGCCTCCCACAGTTTGGTCAGACTCATGCTGGTAGCTTTGAGAACACTGTCCAACCATCTCGTCCCCTGTCGTCCCCTTCTCCTTGTGCCCTCCATCAGGGTCTTTTCCAGGGAGTCTTCTCTTCTCATGAGGTGGCCAAAGTATTGGAGCCTCAGCTTCAGGATCTGTCCTTCCAGTGAGCACTCAGGGCTGATTTCCTTCAGAATGGATCGGTTTGATCTTCTTGCAGTCCATGGGACTCTCAAGAGTCTCCTCCAGCACCATAATTCAAAAGCATCAATTCTTTGGCGATCAGCCTTCTTTATGGTCCAGCTCTCACTTCCATACATCACTACTGGGAAAACCATAGCTTTAACTATATGGACCTTTGTTGGCAAGGTGATGTCTCTACTTAAAAAACAACAGCTAATAGTTTTGGACTATTTGCCCCAGCCAGCAGCCGGCACAGCCAAGCGTCGGGGTGAGGAGAACTCTAGTCTGGGTTGGGTGACATCTAGGAGTAAGAGCCAAGCGCTGGCAATGTTTGTTTGATTCACCGGAATATTTGATAAGATACCTTGCCTAGGTGTCAAGAAATTAATTAAAATGGGAACGCGACAAGATCTTAGGAGAGAATGAGTAGCGCCGAGTCATAGGCTGGTCTACCTGCTTGCACCTGCTGGCAATTAATTATGGCTTCATTCATTATGCTAGTCTTTGGGTTTTCATCCGTCCAGAATATTTTTCAAAGTTGTTTTTGTAAGAGGAAGTTGCCGGGGGGGGGGGGAGAGAAATACTCTTCTGTAAGATAAGATTATAAACAGTTAAAAAAAAAAAGGAAGGAAGGAAGAATGGGTTTGTCAGACTGTAATCAACTCTTGAGGGTGCTTTGGAAGAAACGGATCCCGGTCTCAGAGCAATCTGAACACAGAGAAATCACTTTCATTAAAACGTTAAGCCTTTGATTACCGTTGTATCGCATCAAATTGACTCCTATCATTTGGCAGCTGGTATTGGGAGCCTCTTGATAGCACAGCTATTTGTCCCCCCCCCCCACCTCCCAATGTAAAAGTACTGGCTGTGTGTGTGTGTTTTGGGGCAGAGGGGAAAGATGCTGTGTTGGATCATTTCAAAATTTGCTTATTTATTTTGCCCCTTCCTCTCCCAACCCCCTCCCCAAGAAAATAAAAAAAGTGACGCCAAGCAAAGGCCAACGTTCCGCCTTCTCGAGCTAAATGAAAAAGCTTTTAGGCTTCGTGAAGTGCGGGCCGCTCTGCTCGGCACATCACCTGAGCCGTATCCCGATCTATTAGACTTTAAACAGAGCCAGCCAACACAGCTGCTTCGCCTCTTGTTTTTCTATTACCTGCTTTTTAGCTCTCCCGTATAGTGGAGGGGAATCTGGAGCCAAAGTGATTTACAGGCTGTTGCAGGAGGAGAGGCCTGACATTGATTGAGTCACTTATCTCTCTTTTCTGTGGCCGGCCTGATGACAGCCTTCCCCGCAGGTATCAATCAGCGCATCAGTTCCCCGGGCCTAGGTGAGGGGGGAGCTGCCAGGGTTGCATTTTGACTGTCATATTCATCTAAACTGCCAGGTGACCCTCCTTGCTTAAGGAACCTCTCTCTTTGCCACACACGTCGCCAGAAACAGCACTGCCCCACTTTCCGCGGCGACCCTTCTTCCTCTGGACACCCCTGGCTCTCGCTTTCCCAGATGTCCCCAAGTTAACGTGCATCTTCCTCTCTGCCACATCAGCCTGTCACGGCAATCTTAAGAAACCCACGTTGTAATTTGCACAAAATAGATGTGATTAAAGCTGGAGCTGGAGTCGAGGGGTGGTGGAACACAGCGAGCGAGAGGCAGGAGGGAGGGAGAAGATGGGGAGGCGGAAATCTCTTGTTTACGTGCGTCTTGTCATAAGCCAAGCAAGTAAGATGATTAAAATAACCGCAAGTAACTGGTTCAGGATTTCTTCCCTGCTGATGAAGAAAGGCGGGGGGGAGCAGGCATGGAGGGAACGACAGGGTGATGGTGCAAACGAGGCTGTGGATCCGAGCCACTGAATCCAGCCCAGACTTCATGGCGCTTTCTTCTCACGTCTCTGAGAAATGATAAAAATTGGGAAGCAGGCAACATGGTGGCCGAGATGGATGGCTTTTAAGACACGCTGCATATTTTAGGAGACTCCGAGAAAGCACTACAGATTACTTTATTCCTAAAGAGATAGGATCTCACAAGAGGCAGGAGAAGACAACATGATCTGGAGGGTGTATATTTAAGGCTTCACTGGGCCGTTGTTTTTCTTTTTGAAGGTTTTTTTTAAGCAGCATCGTACAAAGCAGAATAATAATAATAATAATAATAATAATAATAATAATATTTATACCCTGCCCATCTGGCTGGGTCCCCCCAGCCACTCTGGGTGGCTTCCAACAAAACACTAAAATACAATAACCTATTAAACATTAAAAGCTTCCCTGAACAGGGCTGCCTTTAGATGTCTTCTAAAAGTCTGGTAGTTGTTGTTCTCTTTGACATCTGGTGGGAGGGCGTTCCACAGGGAGGGCGCCACCACCGAGAAGGCCCTCTGCCTGGTTCCCTGTAACTTGGCTTCTCACAGTGAGGGAACCGCCAGAAGGCCCTCAGCGCTGGACCTCAGTGTCCGGGCAGAACAATGCAGCCAGTGTTTACAATCTTGTGTATCGTCAAGCTGCAATCCTAAATTGAACTATCAATGGGACTTATTTTGGGGTGTACGTGCATAGGACTGTGCTATAAGTGTGTGTTTATGCACATATGCACACAAACATGCACATATATTATCAAGTTATGTGGAGGTGTGGTGCACTGAATTTGGAAAAGCGAGAAACCAGCATGGTCAGATTTGTCCATCCCCACTACAATCTGCACAACACTGTTTTCCTAAAACGGGCACTTAATTCCTTGGGAAACGAAGAGATTTGGTCTTGTGTGAATGCAAGCACACACTGTAGGGTGGGAGGCAGGGCAGGGAGGGAGTGCCTATGTTCCAGTTGCAATGCAAGCCCAGATTATATTGGGGCAAAAAGGCAGGTTCTTCTGCGGCACAGATAATACTATAGCTAGAACAGGCGTGTCTATTTATATCTTTTTTAAAAACCAGGTTTCCACTACCTGCAGGGCAGAGGCAGGAATTTGACGGAGAGAGCAAAAAGTACCAGGAACCGTGAGGCTGGCACCAGCTGGTTGTGCAGAATCTGACAGAACAAAGGTTGGCTGCCTTCGATGCAGGACATGTGTTTGATTTTGACACCAGAGCAGGCTGATCAGCCTCTGTACACACAAGTGATATTTGAAGAAGCAGGGAAGGGAAGGGAGCCCTTTTAAGGGATAACTCTTGATCTCTCCATCTGCCTGTAGTTGGCCGGCTCTACCTGAACTTGCCCCCCGGGGCAATCGATCCTTTGAGCAATAATCTAGGGAAATGCTAATGCGAGGGGAAAACTAATATTTGCCATCCGCGAAATGAAGCGTTTGACATTAGCAGCTTGGCTGAAATCGCAAACTCTGTTCCAGGCCTACCCAGGCTCAGCAGCCATGTTGAGGAGAGGAAGGAAGATTTGATATGGACAGGGCTGGGATAGACCGTGGTTTATCATCATTGTGGGCATGCGGGTGGGTGTGTGTGTGTGTGTGTGTGTGTGTGTGTGTGTCTATTCTAAAAAGCACAACTTGGGTTGTCTCTTTCTTAATTCCTGGTTTGCACCCTGCGGTGTCCCCCCCCAAATGATTGGGGTACCGTGGTGCCCCGCAAGACGAATGCCTCGCAAGACGAAAAACCCGCTAGACGAAAGGGTTTTCCGTTTTTCGAGGCGCTTCGCAAGACGAATTTCCCTTTGGGCTTGCTTCGCAAGACGAAAACGTCTTGCGAGTCTTGCGATTTTTTCGCTCCCCCCCCCTTTTTCTAAGCCGCTAAGCCGCTAAGCCGCTAAGAGCCGCTAAGCCACTAATAGCACTAATCCGCTACGCCGCTGATAGGGTTGCTTCGCAAGACGAAAAAACCACTAGACGAAGAGACTCGCGGAACGGATTCTTTTTGTCTTGCGAGGCACCACTGTACTCTCATTTTGACTAAGAAAACCACCATCTTATAGTTCAAATTGGGGAAAATACCACACATCCACATTCCTTCATACATTAAACGCTCGCTTCCATCTGAGACTCAGGAAACACCGGGAAGGGAAAGGAAGTCGCCATCGGAAATGGTAACAACGGAATGGACCAATCACTGTGCTAGATTCCAACTCTTACTTCACACATTAAACGCTCGCTTCTGTCTGAGACTCAGTAAACACCGGGAAAGGAAAGGAAGTCACCATCGGAGGTGGTAACAACGAAATGGACCAATGACTGTGCTAGATTCCAACTCTTACTTCACACATTAAACCCTCGCTTCCGTATGAGACTCAGGAAACACTGCGACTGGAAATGAGGCCGCCTTCGGGGGTAGCAACGGAACTGACGATTCACTGTGCTAGAGAAGAAACTAAAATGTTTAGTTCCTTCTCCCATTAGATTCACAAAATGTTTAGGGGTATGTGTCCCCCCAGAAAAAAAAGCACTGGTTGCACCCATACAATAAATGGGTGCAACAGGCAGCAATATAGAGATGGGAACAGAGATCATTCCCCTACGTTTGCAGAGAAGATCACGCTTGAAGCTGGTTCACACCTGACGAGCACAATGTTCCATGATGATTTGCACATGTGAAGGCTTTGCACACCAGATAGATTTAACATTTTCATAGACATGTAGAGTTGGAAGGGACCAAGGGGGTCACCTGGCCCAACCTGCTGCGATGCAGGAACCTCCCAAAGTGGGGCAAGAAACCACGCCCCTGAGATTAAGAGTCTTAGGCTCTATTGACTGAGTTATCCCTTTAGTGTTTCCAGTGTTCAGAACGAATGTGGGTGGGTAGACCTCCTTCCTCTGAAAATACATCAGTATGCACAGGGTTCTCTTCAGATGTTCAAATGAGCACATCAGTAGGAGGTGAAGGCTCTAGTTCTGAATGCCTGCCAAATTTTCATGTCCAATGCTTTCCACACATTTTGCTGCCAGCCGACTGCAGAGAGCTGAAGCGATATGTGTGAACTATGCCTTTGTTCCAAGTGATATGTTTTGGTAAGAGGGCCAGCCATACGCGGGTGGCGCTGTGGTCTAAACCACTGAGCCTCTTGGGCTTGCCGATCAGAAGGTCGGCGGTTCGAATCCCTGTGACAGAGTGAGCTCCCTGCTCCTGCCAGCCTAGCAGTTTGAAAGCATGCCAGTGCAAGTAGATAAATAGGTACCGCTGCGGCGGGAAGGTAAAAAGTGTTTCCGTGTGCTCTGGTTTCCGTCACTGTGTCCCGTTGTGACAGAAGCAGTTTAGTCCTGCTGGCCACATGACCCAGAAAGCTGTCTGTAGACAAACGCCGGCTCCCTCAGCCTGAAAGCGAGATGAGAGACGCAACCCCACAGTCGCCTTTGACTGGACTTAACCGTCCAGGGGTCCTTTACCTTTACCGTTAGGCAATGCGAGATGGCCGCCTCAGGCAGCAGATTTGGGGTGTCATGAAATGGTGGGACTTGCTAGTTGTTTAATTTACTACTGCTGTATTTTAGCTCCTCAGGAGAAGAGCTGGGATCTTAAGGCACCTCGACTGGGCTGAGTGAGGCCACTGCCCTTTGCTTTCCCACCTTACGTAGCAAAATGTCTAAATTTCCTGGGCCAGCCATGTTTCAGCAGGATTGCCAGAGCTGCGCTGGGATGCAGGAGACCAGAGTTCATTTCCCACTTAGGGGTGTTTGTGTGCATACGTATGTGTGCAGTATCAGTTGAATTCCTGCATTCTGCATGGTACTTTTAATACCATATGGGAATAAAACACATGCTGTCAGGGGTTCAGGAGCAGAGGCACAGGGAGGAGAGGAGATGGAGAGCGAGGGGGAGGAATCCGAGGGGAGCGTAGGAGAAGAGGACAGTGGACCGAGGGATTCCACGAGCCTCTCCAGCGAATCAGAAGATTCACAGAAGGGGGCGCCAGTGGCCAGGGGTAGGGGGTTCCCAAGGGGAACGCCCCAGGAGCAAGGGGGGAGCAGAGACTCCCAGAGCAGTAGTTGGAAATCAGGACCAGCTTCCCCACCAGAGCAGAGTGGGGGGGAAGAGTCCCAAGGATCGGGGCCAGTGCATTCCCCACCAGGGAGAGAAGATAAGGCAGGGCTGACCACACCTCCATCAGGGAGTCAGACAACGGAGGAGAGGTCAGATCCGGCCAGTATCCCGGAAGAGGGAAGCAGTGACAGAAGCAGTGTAACGGTCAGGAGGAAGGTCACTGGGTTGGCGCGAGAGGCAAGTTCAAATGTACAGGAGCGCGGGACAGCAGAGAGTGAGGATTGGGAACCGGGTCCTAAAGCCCGCAGGAGGGAGGGGGAGGAGCTAAGCGACTCAGCGTCGGAAGAGTCCAGAAAGGGCAATGCCCCAGCGGGCAGGAGGACCCAGAGGAGGAGAGAGCAGCGTAAAAGGTGGAGCAGAGCTAGGATCTTAAACTGGTGTCATAGGGGAGGAGACTCAGACGGTACTTCGCCGGTCTAGGCTTTAAGACATAGAGCTGCGCGCTACGGCTTTGAAATGGAAACTGAACCTAAATAAAGACTTTTGTACATAACTACAGCCTAGCGTTGGTCCTCTGTGAGCTGGGACCTGGAGGCAGCTCTGACACATGCCAATTTTGTTTGCATGCTTTGTTAGACAGTCAGAGCAGGAAGAATCTCTTAGTTTTGTTCTCATCAGTGGTGCCTTGTCTAATAAGGCTCCGATTCCTGTTCCTTTCGTATGCAGCTAGTTAACAAGGTGTTCGGGTTTTGTTTTGCTTGAGACTTGCTCCCTGATGGTACTAGTCAGTTCTCTACCCATTAAGTCCGATCTGTTTGACTTTGCATCCCGGCGAAAGCGACGGGAGCTAAAACAGTATTTTGATGCTGAAAGGGGACATGCTTTTCTTCATTGAATTTTAAGGCTGCTGTAATGGTTCTAGGGGTTGCTCGTGCGTAAAATCGGCGCCACACCTGGCTGGGCTGCCTGAGTGAACCCTTTCTGTCCGCACAGCCACTTACCCGTGGCTGTCTCAGTCGCTGGCAGAATCCGTCAGTGGGCGTTTCTTGAACTTCTTCCAGCAAAGAAGCTCTTTGACGCCAAGTCTCCGCCTACTCTCCCTGCGCGGAAGCCTTCTGCGCAGGGAGGGTGTGGGCAGCAGAGGACCCGTGCTTTCCCTGCTGGTCTCTGGCGAGGAGTCATGGAGCCACCTCGCCGATTCCCCCATCTGCCCCCCTTCTCCACTGGTGCTATGCTGATTTCCTTCCCCAGAAGATGGGCTGCTTCTCTCCCCCCCGGGACGCTCTTCGGAATCCCTCTGGAGCCCTCCCTCTCCCTCTGGCTCTGATGGCAGTTCCCTGACAGCTGTGTTCACTGCTGATCTAATTAAATCATTGCATCTGGTGGGCTCAAACCTAGTCACCAGCAAGACCTCTATGCAGTGGGTGCTTAATTAAAGGTAAAGGTAAAGGTACCCCTGCCCGTACGGGCCAGTCTTGACAGACTCTAGGGTTGTGCGCTCATCTCACTCTATAGGCCGGGAGCCAGCGCTGTCCGCAGACACTTCCGGGTCATGTGGCCAGCGTGACAAGCTGCATCTGGCGAGCCAGCGCAGCACACGGAATGCCGTTTACCTTCCCGCTGGTAAGTGGCCCCTATTTATCTACTTGCACCCGGGGGTGCTTTCGAACTGCTAGGTTGGCAGGCGCTGGGACCGAACGACGGGAGCGCACCCCACCGCGGGGATTCGAACCACCGACCATGCGATCGGCAAGTCCTAGGCGCTGAGGTTTTACCCACAGCGCTACCCGCGTCGGGGTGCTTAATTAGCAGTGAGCAAACGATGAGCCAAAAGCAAAACCGGGAAATATTTGACCCCGAGCTTGAGGAGAGCATTCCAAAAGGTTGCTTTCAAGCTGGGTCAAGATGACCCCATTCAGCATCACAACCTCAGAGATTGTACATTCAAGGCTCCTGCATTTTGGGCTGCAGTCCAGCAGTTAGCCACCCTTACGGAATTCGATCGGGATTTCCCCCCAGTTAAATAGAGATAAGGATTGCAGTGTGAGCACTTACCGTACTTTTCCATGTATAAGATGAGGTTTTTTTTAATTAGAAAATTATGTTTAAAATTGTGGGTCATCTTCTACACGGATAGTGCATAGTGGGGACTTGGGATTGGTTGCTGCCGCGAGCCAGAGATTCTCAGCGGCTATCGGGCATGCTATTGGCAGCTGTGGCAAGGGGCTGGTGTTGATTGGCTGCTGCTGCAGCAATTGGGCAGGCGATTTGCGGATTTGCGGATTCCGCCGCCAAAGGGATAGACGATAGGTGGCTTTTGCGATGTGTGCAAGTGGCAGCATCAGTTGGGTGAGCGATTTTCGGCAATCCCCCCCAAAGAAAGCTCCACAACTATGGGCAATTATCCCCATTTTCTTAATTTGGAGTCCCCCAACTCCAAATTGTTATACATGGAAAAATACGGTAACTTCTAAAAAGAGAATTGCTGGGTGCAGAATCTGCCTGGAAAGCATTTGTGCTCCAACTAGGAAGCTTTTTCTGGATGTGGGCGAGATGATTGTGGTGACTTTGTGGTGTCATTCTGTAGTCTTAGATGCTAAAAGGCAAAAAAAGGTAAAGGTAAAGGGACCCCTGACCATTAGGTCCAGTCTGGGGTTGCGGCGCTCATCTTGCTTTATTGGCCGAGGGCGCCGGCGTACAGCTTCCGGATCATGTGGCCAGCATGACTAAGCCGCTTCTGGCGGACCAGAGTAGCGCACGGAAACGCCGTTTACCTTCCCGCCAGAGTGGTACCTATTTATCTACTTGCACTTTGCTGTGCTTTCAAACTGCTAGGTTGGCAGGAGCAGGGACCGAGCAACGGGAGCTCACCCCATTGTGGGGATTCGGACCGCCGACCTTCTGATCAGCAAGTCCTAGGCTCTGTGATTTAACCCACAGAGCCTTGTAAACAAGACAAGTGACATCACTTAGCCACAAACATGATTGCTAGTCACCTTCTCAGTCAACACACTGTATGTAGCCCCCCAGTACCATGTCTTATAGAAGTTTTTCTGCCCCCCAAAAATACAAAGCAAGTGGCCTGCACAAGAGAACATTTGACTCCCTGTATCTCGGTGCTAAACCATGGTATCAGGAATGGGAACAGAGCCCGAGTCTTTGCTCAGATTAAAGAGTGGATGGTTCAGGACTAAGATTTGGCAACAGAAACAGGCTGCATAGCTCTGGTCAACCCTCCAGCACCCAGATTACAGGCATCGGGGGAATGAGAACTCAGTCCCACACGAAGGTATACCGAATTCAAACGCCCGGTCAAACACACATTCCTGCAGAGATCAGATGAACCTTATTCCGCAGAGATACAAACATTCTGCAAGGTTTGATCCGGTTCCAGCAAGTGATATGCCTGAACGGAAGAAACAAGGATGGAAAGCCAAGTGTCACATCTAAATACAACAGGAGCTAGAATGGCCCCAGGATCCAGATGGCTCATGTTGCTTCCCAGCCGTTGATGCCTGTAACTCTTCCAGTTTGAAACCTCTGCCATGCCTAAATCTGGCACCATTTTCCACCGGCCTGTGTAAACATTTGTAGAGAAAAGAAAGATAAGAGGGAAATATTCTCTGTAAATAGCAGATTGCTGGGTGCCAGCAGGCATTATTAATACATTAGAAATGTCAGCTATTTTGCTGCAAGGACATCGTGGTGTGGGGAGTAAATGTGAGGATTACAACTTTGCTTCTGAGCCTTATTTCAAAGCTCGCAACTCACACCCATACGCAGCATTGTGGAATTTCGTTTTTTAAAATGCAGTGAGATTAAAGGGAAGAGCCCAGTTTTGACTTCCTTACTGCAAATAATTTGGAAGAGTACGGCATTCTAGTAAACACCATCAGGGAATATTAACCTGGAAAGCCTGGGCTGTCGTGCCCAAGAATGGGTTTGAAGGCAGGAATCATATTGGTGTTGAGTCCAGTGTGACCATTTTGTGTGTGTGGTTTAATTAAAGGCAGGGGTGTGAATTACCGTATTTTTTTTTTGCTCTATAAGACTCACTTTTTCCCTCCTAAAAAGTAAGGGGAAATGTGTGTGCGTCTTATGGAGCGAATGCAGGCTGCGCAGCTATCCCAGAAAACAGAACAGTAAGAGGGATTGCTGTTTTCACTACGCAGTGATCCCTCTTGCTGTTCTGGCTTCTGAGATTCAGAATATTTTTTTTCTTGTTTTCCTCCTCCAAAAACTAGGTGCGTCTTGTGGTCTGGTGTGTCTTATAGAGCGAAAAATACGGTATGTGTGGAGTTTTCACTCTCTTTGTATCTGCGTGAACCTCTGAAAGACATTCTTGGGCAGAACGCCTAACCTGGAGGGTGCTGGTCCTCTAAGAAAATGGGTGGGTGGTTGAATGGAACAGCCTTCCTGTGATTTTTCTGAGCAGCCAAACGAAAGACACACCTGGCTACTGAACAGCTGTGTGCTCAACTGGTCCATCCACATCAATGGCAGACATGGAAGTCAACTCTAGCATGCAGATCTCCCTTGCTGGACCCAGGCGGCAAGCACAGAGACTGACAGGCCTCCCCAGCTGCAAAAGAAATGAACCGAACACACACACACACACGAGAGAGAGATAGAGAGATCTCTACTGTAATGTTTATTAAATAGTACTTTTAAAAGGCTTTTATACAAATAATAGAAACACAGTTTGAGTTTGTCTTTCCTTAAACACTGAAGAATCACAGTAAAAGCTTTAAAGTCCACATGACCTGGCTCAGCCAGTAAATGGTCAAACTACCTTGAGCTGGTAAAATGTGAGAAATTCTGTTTTCCCTGCATACCTCTTTTTTCCAAGGGGGTTGGTTTTCTTTTTTCGTTTTTTCATCCCCATGCTCCCTTGTCAACACCTCCCTGCAAAAGCAAGGATCGGCTACACTAAAGCCTTCCCTCCTGTCGGCCACAACAAAGAGGCCTTCGAGGGGGTGGGGAGTAACACCTATTTCAACAAAGGCATTGGTAACGCAGGATTGGACTACTTCTTTTTTTTCTCTCCTCTGTGCACTTTGGAAAGAGGGGGAATTGCCAGAGAACGTGGATCAGCAAATATAACACTTTTCCTTTTTTTTTTTTTGCAGGTGAAGATGTATTTGACATGAATGTATGCACGGTTTTTCCTTCCTTGCCCTGTTAAAAATACAATCAGTCAAGTTTTCTGCATTGGAACAGTAAAGCACCCAGCAGAGAGGTAAGTGAGGTATCAGCTATGCAGCATCTTGGCCTGATTCTGCTCACTGAGTGCACACAGCCAAGCCCCTATAGCAACCAACATGGAATACCAAAGTACGGGACTCTCCAAGAGGGAGCTGGTTTCGTTTCTGCGCAGTTTGCGCCAAAACTCCCCGCTGCATTCATGCCAAGGTCAGTAACATCCTCTGGCCGCCGATTTAAAGGTACAAGTAGTCCCACGTAACCACGCACATACATAACGCATACAGAGAACTCACAAGCACGCGCAAACACATATGCGTTGAAATATATGTATACACGAACTCTCACTCTCTGCACGTCTACTATAGACAGCGACTCTACCTTTTAATATATCTATTAACTCCTGTCAGGTGACCTTCACAGATACAGCCTGTCCTCCTTCGTACAAATATAAGAGAAATAAAAATTGAGGGGCGCAATCCTGCCAGAGTTTAGCATGTGCTTATCTCTCCCATTGAAATCAATGGGACCGAAATAAAGCTGCTACCTTTGGCCGGCTCAGGTCCCTTTCTTTAATGACAGTAGCAGCAATCTGGTCTGCAAAATGACCCTGTACATTACTCTCTGCGTTTCTCTTGAAATTAGGGGGGAAGGGGAGGGAAGTTTGTATGTGGAATATGCCGGAAAGACACAGGAATCCTCTATGAAAATGGACTTTTTTAATGGTGCTGCATCCAAACTGCTGGAAAGGCCGTGTTTTTCAAACTTTCTACCACCAGGGAAACTTCCACATCAGCTTCTGCTGAGATAGAAACCCCGTGGGCATCAGCCACAGAACTCCTGCACTGAATCTCGAGGCCTGTTTTTTAAAGCACGCACACAGTTTGCAAGAGATGCTGGCTTTAGGTTGGTTACCTTGCTTGAACTGCGTGCATGTGCTCTAGGACAAAACCCAAGGCTTCCCAATGTTGTGGTGCAGTTTAGGAAAGATTTGCAGCAGTAGACCAAGTTGTTTTTCGGGTGTCTGCCGGTGTTACTGATGTATAAAAATAACTCCTGCAAAGTTTCCAGGGAATCCCGGCGGTTCCCTAGGGCACGGTATGAAAAAGCACAGTTTTAAGGCCCAGGGTCTGCCACAGAATTAAATGCACTGGGAACATTTGAGTTCAAGGAAAAAACTCGGTTCTGGATTGTGGCATTGGCACGTCCCAGAAAATACTGTATTTTTTGCTCTATAAGACTCACTTTTTCCCTCCTAAAAAGTAAGGGGAAATGTGTGTGTGTGTGTGTGTTATGGAGCGAATGCAGGCTGCACAGCTATCCCAGAAGCCAGAACAGCAAAAGGGATCGCTGCTTTCGCTGCGCAGCGATCCCTCTTGCTGTTCTGGCTTCTGGGATTCAGAATATTTTTTCCCCTTGTTTTCCTCCTCCAAAAACTAGGTGCGTCTTATAGAGCGAAAAATATGGTAGGTGCTTTGCTCATCCACTTGTATACTGAAGTAAAGAAGCATCGCACGTGCCAAAAGCTCTGTTCATTCTGCAAGATAAGCGTACATGCCAAAGCTGCTCTGAGAACCATTTCACATGTTACGCAGCAAGCAAATCCTGTTGACTATCTGGCGTGCACATGACAGTGTGCACACCAAAGAAGTGAAACATGGGAACTGGACCCCAATGCTTGCTGACATTATGTGCCTAGGAGACTGCATCTCAACAGCTGTGCCGGCACAACGTCACAAAACATGCTATTGCGTCAGCATCCCAGCAACGTTATCCCGGCATGCGTGTTTACTGTTGGGTGTCAACCCACAGCAGATTTCTGAAATTTCTGCTGCAGATCCCCACCCACTGAGTCTGGAGATCGTTCCTACATAGCAGCCACTTGGATTTCTCCTAAAACAGGCACTTGAAGATGGCTGAAACAAGAGCTAAAACAAAAGGCATTGGAGATCAAAACTTAGCATTTGTAAACTTCTCTTTTACTGGTCTGCGACACACCTCAGGCGTGACAGCATTAGAAATATATTGGACCAATTGAAAGGACAAAACTCTACCCAGTAGAGATCCAAGGACCACGATGATGAAGATGAAGATGATGATCGTGAGGATGAAAAGGAAGGGGAACAGGGGGAAGGGGGAACGCCTCCCTTGTATTTTGATACAGCACACACCTCTAAGTAAAGGGAAAAATATTTTTCTAAGGCACTTGATTAAAAAAAAGATACACACACACGTACGAACACAAAACCCTTTGAAAACAAACAATTTGCCTTGCAAATCACTAGGGAGCAAGTTGCACTGTTCTGAAGGGATAGGAAGGTGGCAGCAGATTGGTCCAGGCCTTTTTTTCTGTTTCCCCGACAACCGCACTGGAATATCAGATGAGACTCGATACCCTGCAAAGGATCGCAATGGTTGCTTCCCACCCAAAGGCCTAACTCTGCAAAGAAGTGATGCCTCAGCTGGGCATAAAGCACCAGGGCCGTGCCAGCTGCGCATGTGCTCAAAACAGCGCCACTCAGAGGTGGGGGGATCTGTCGCTGTTGGGATGTTGTTGGACTACAACTCCCTTTATCGCTGACAAGTGGCCAGACGTCTTTGCAGGATGAAGCCCTTAGTCCTAGCAAATGAAGAAACTTAAATGATGCCTGTTAAGAGGAAGGAGGTATCCGCAACCACTCTCCATCGAGGCTGGATCGCTCTGTTCCTCCCCCCTCCCTTAAACTCCACTCCTCCCCCTCCCCCACGAGAGTGGTCACAGCATTAACAAAAATATATATAGCAGCCTGTCCTCCTCTCAAAGCATATAAAAAGCCATCTCCTGAGTTCCCGGGCATCTTATAATTGTGTCTTTTGTTTGCTGCGATTTTCTTATAATAAAAGGAATGGGATTATAAAGGGAAGTGCAGTGGGGGGGGGGAGGACAGAAAGAAAAGTAAAAGACAGCCCTTATGATGAAGGCCTCCACTGTTTCAATCCATGATCTGGATTTAATAAATGGCTCTTATTCGCAAATCGCTTTTAAGGCTCTTCAGCCTCTCTTGAGGAGGCGCCTCTGTCGAATTTCGCACCTCAGGCTGCCTTTCTCTTTTGCTTTGTAATCTGGGAAGAAAGCACCGCTGCTCCCATTGACCCGCAAGCCTAATTCCTGATCAGAAAAAGGTAAAGGCAACAACATACTTTCTTTTTTTTGGGGGGGGGGGGGGGAAGCGGGGTGGTGTGTCTATAAACTGCAGCTTGCTGGGCTCGTCTTACCGACAGGAAAGAACAAATCCCTTAAAACCAAGGAGCCTTTCTGAATGGCAATAAGCTGAATTGGGGTGGGTGTGGGAGATAGGCTCGCATGTGTGGTTGTGTGTAATTTTTAAAGATTAGCTTGGCCACCGAAAGAGGAACCGGGGGTGGGGAGAGTGGGGAGAAACTCTCTGGAGTTTTCTCAACTAGGGAAAAGAAGTGGGAAATAACGTTCAACATTCTGTTTCTCACTTCCTAAATGCTAACCAAACGTTTGGACTCTTCTGGATTTGATTCACTTGAATAAGACATAACAACAATAAGCATGGCAGCTCCTTTGCCCGCCCCAACCTGGTTCTTATCGTGAGAACAATAAGCCGTAGAGTTCTCTCCGACGGTCATCCTTCCCCCGGAAAAAAGAAAGTTTACACCGTCCTCGTTTCCTCCTCCTTTTGTGAAACGGCAGGGCTGTCTGTGACTCCTCCCCACTTGCGTATACCAGCTCCGGCTTCGTGTAAGATTATGGCATTCAGCTCCCATAAAAAAAGTAATCTTCACCAGCCACGTTTGCTGGAATGAAATGTCAAATGCGATTCTGGTGCAATCAGTCATGCCTCAGAGCAGCACTTTTGGTGGTTCATTTTGACCTTGTGCTTGATGCCGTCATAAAGCTCAAAGTTGTAGTTCTCCAATGTGGTGGAGCTCCGAGAGGACAGGCCGGCGTAGGAACACGTGCAGTACAGGAGTAACCCCGCGCAAATTGCCCCCAGGAGCACACCGAGGGAACTCATGGCTATGATGGTGACCAGAATGGGGTCCAGTGTGTAGAGCCAGCTCTTCTCTTTGCCCATCTTTGGGGTGAGCGGAGAGTTTGTTGAAAACAGCGTGTTGTTGTTCTTCTCCAGGCCTAAGTAGTCTGAAACATAATGGAAACAGGCGATTAGAAAAGGAGTTATCTTTCTTTATTCTTTGATAACTCCAACCAGTGCAGTTAGGGAAAATGTACAAAACTAGTTCAAATATACCGTATTTTTCGCCCTATAGGACGCACCGGCCCATAGGACGCACCTAGTTTTCGGGGGGGGGGGGGCGGAATCAAGGAAAAAAATATGATTCCCCCCCCCCCCCGCAGCTCTGGGAGCAGCGGACAGGCTGCACGCATTTCGACCAGGAGGGAGAAGGGACTAAAACGGCCAGTCAGTCCCTTCTCCCTCCTTGGGGAAAAGCCCCCAAGAGCGGTATGCTCTTTAAAGGCTGCGCGGCTCCTACGGGCTTTTCTACGAGGTGGGGGAATTCCCCCACCTCCTAGAAAAGCCAGCAGAAGCTACACAGCCGCTTTAAAGAGCGCCCGGCTTTTGCCTGCTTTTGCGGAAGGTGGGGGAATTCCCCCATCTCCCGCAAAAGCCCACAGGAGGGGGAAGGGACGGACTCCGCCAGTCCGTCCCTTCTCTCTCCTTGGGGAAAAGCCTGCTTCCCCCACCACCAGCCTCCGAGCCGGGTTGGAGAGTAGCAGGAAGGCTTCGCGCGCCTTCCCACTGCCCCCCATCCTCTGGGGCTGGCCATGGGGGAAGCGCTGCTTTCCCCCACCGCCAGCCTCAAAGAGAAGACTCTCCTGGCTTCAGCAGAAGCAACGCGAAGCCTCTGGAGCGCAGGCTTCGGAGGCTTCGTGTTGCTATAGCTGAAGCCAAGGAGCCTGCATTCGCCCCATAAGACGCACACACATTTCCCCTTCATTTTTGGAGGGGGAAAAGTGCGTCTTATAGGGCGAAAAATACGGTATGTTGGAAGTGTAAGGAAAAGGAGGGGACATTTTATCATATGTGGTGGGATTGTAATGTAATTTTTAAAAATTGGGAAATAATATACAATGAATTGAAGAAAATGTCCTATTTAACATTTGTTTAAAAACCTGAAGCATTTTTGTTAGGGATTGTAGGGAAAGATCTGCCCAAAAAGCTGAAAAACATCTTCATGTATGCAACAATGGCCACGAGAGTTTTAATAGCGCAAGGATGGAAGACTGAAGAAACCCCAACTAAAGAATCATGGCAAGAAAAACTGATGGACTATGCAGAACTGGCAAAACTGGCATACAAGCTACGGGACAAGGATAACTGTGACTTTAAAGATGAATGGGAACCCTTTACAAAGCGAACTGGACTCCTTTGCTGGTTTTGAATAAACATTCACAAACTTTTTATTGATTATAATCAGCTAAATAGTTTGAGGATCTATACAACTGTGTAACATGCAGAAAACAGCATTTTAAGAGAAATCAAAGACTGGAACTGAGGGAAGTCGTGGGGTGAGGGTGGGGGTGGGTTCTGTGGGGGGAGGGAGGGGGAGGGAGGAAATTGGGGCAGGAAATAAGGATGATATGTTTCTGGATAATATGTTTTGTTTTAATTTTGAATAAAAAAGTTCTAAAAAGAAAAAGAAAAAGAAAAGGAGATATCTTTGTGCCCCATATGCTAGCTCACGGGCAAGGTGGTCCTCACGAGGGCTGGGCGATATCTCGTCCCAAACCGGTTTGAAGTCCATGATGGACTCTGCAGAACTGGCCAGATTGACCTGCAGGGTTCGAGATCAGGGCGATCAAAAATTTCAAAGGGATTGGAGTAAATTTATTGTATATTTGAATAATAATTCCAAAAATTTGAAGACCCTAGAAGGATTGAAATAAATCCTACAATGCAGACAATGGAAGTTAAAGAGATAAATTGCGAGACAGGACTTGAAAGCGGAAAACCTGCTGAAGGGAAGTCATATGCTCGGCAGAGCAGAAAGGTTGTTTGTTATTGTACTGTCGAAAATATTGTTTAAGGAGGAAAAAATAAATAAATATTTTTTTTAAAAAAAATAAAGAATGAAGTCCATCTCGTGATATCGGTTTCATAATTTTTGACCTGGCAATATACAGTGATACCTTGGGTTAAGTACTTAATTCGTTCCGGGGGTCCGTTCTTAACCTGAAACTGTTCTTAACCTGAAGTACCACTTTAGCTAATGGGACCTCCTGCTGCCGCTGCACCACCAGAGCACGATTTCTGTTCTCAACAAAGTTCTTAACATGAAGCACAATTTCTGGGTTAGCAGAGTCTGTAACCTGAAGTGTATGTAACCTGAGGTACCACTGTATTGTGAACCATGATATGTGTGTGTGTGTGTGCTGTGTGGAAAACCACAATGTGAGGAAAACAGTGAAGCCAACCGGTGCCTCTACCTAGTTCCATCCTTATTTCAGACATCACGATATATCAGCTGGTGATATATATCACAATGTTGAAAACCAGATATCGCCCAGCTGTACTCCTCACATGATCACTTTAGGCGATGGGCTCGTGTAGTGAGAACCACCATCTCTGTGTGGGAAATATATATATATCTCCCTGCCCCAACTCTTGCTTCCAGTTTGTACTCTATGTGGAGGTATGGCTCTGGTAGGGGCAGCGTCACCCACACCTCCAAATTATCTCTCTTTGCGATTTCCCCATCCCATGTTTTCCTCTCTGCTTTTCTTAAAGAATTCCTGCGCAGTTCTGGCTCAGTGCGATGAAAAGAGTGCAAGATAGCGTTCCCCCAACAACGAATCAAAACTGTAGCTGTTGGTTGCCAAATTTCTAAGCCTAATTTGTCCCCACTTTATGCTCCAGCTGATTTCTGTTCCTCTTGATGTATCACATCTGAAGGATGTTAATTCTGACGTGCTCACAAAAATAACGAGAGGGGGAGAATTCAGAAGAGCTTGTGAGTTCAAGTCATGGTTTTTGAAGTAACTTTTTCTCACACAGTGGCAGCCAGTTTGTTTACTGCACTCCAATGTATTAAGGCCCTGAGGAGAATGCACCCTCAATATTAACTATCTAGAAAGGTAAAAGGTAAAGGACCCCTGAATGGTTAAGTCCAGTCAAAGGCGACTATGGGGTTGTGGCGCTCATCTTGCTTTCAGGCCGAGGGAGCCGGCGTTTGTCCACAGGCAGCTTTTCAGGTCATGTGGCCAGCAGGACTAAACTGCTTCTGATGCAACGGGACACCGTGACGGGAGCCAGAGCGCACGGAAACACTGTTTACTTTCCCACCGCAGTGGTACCTATTTATCTACTTGCACTGGCGTGCTTTCGAACTGCTAGGTTGGCAGGAGCTGGAACAGAGCAACGGGAGCTCACTCCGTCGTAGGGATTTGAACTGTTGACCTTCTGAACGACAGGCCCAAGAGGCTCAGGGGTTTAGACCACAGCGTCACCCGTGTCCCTTGTAACTATCTATACTCCATGTTGTCCTGGAATCTCAATAACTGCACCTGCCATTATCCAACAGGATGGAGGAAGTTTCTTCACCTGTGAAAAAAACCTTCTCTTCTTTCTTGACCAGGCATAGGCAAACTCCAGCCCTCCAGATGTTTGGGACTACAATTCCCATCATTCCTGACCAGTGGTCCTGTTAGCTAGGGGTGATGAGAATTGTAGTCCCAAACATCTGGGAGGGCCGGAGTTTGCCTATGCCTGTTCTTGACTGTTGGGATTTTCTGAGGGCTAGGTTGTCATACGCAACTACTTCAGTATATAGTCCCAGCCATTAACAGATAAGTACCCCAGTATTTGCAGCACAGTCTATTTCTCAGGAAAGAGGTATAGATCTGTGTCTCTGCAGGGCTGGAAAAGTCTTTTGCCTGGGATCCTGAATAACTGTTGCCAGTGTCAACAACAGTTTGCTAGGTGGACCAATGTGATGACTTGGTATGCAACAGCTTGCTATGTTCCTGTGATGTACAGATTTACAAAGTCAAAACATGCTTCAGCCAACCGGGGCAGTAGTTATCAAAATTTGGTATTTTCCAGTGGTCCTTAGAGCAGTGATATGGGTGGTCAGACCAAATCAGATTGTTTTATGATTCGAGGACCAGTCCCCCGCTTGGGAATAATAAAAAACACGTTGTCAGGGACTCAGCGGGAGCGCAGGGAGGAGAGGAGATGGAGAGCGAGGGGGAGCAATCCGAGGGCAGCGTAGGAGAATATGACAGCAGCCCGATAGATTCCATGAGCCTCTCCAGCGAATCGGAAGATTCACAGAAGGGGGCGCCGATGGGCAGGGCAAGGGGCGACCCAAGGGGGACACCCCAGAAGCAAGGGGCCAGCGGGGACTCCCAGAGCAGCAGTTGGAAATCAGGACCAGCTTCCCCACCAGAGCGTAGTGGGGGGGAGGAGTCCCAGGTGTCAGAGCCCACATATGCACCACCAGCGAGAGAAGATGAGTCAGGGTGGACCACGCCTCCATCGGAGAGCGAGTTAACGGTTAAGAGGAAAGTTGCAGGCTGGGCGCGCGCGCCAAGTTCAAAGGTACAGGCGAGCGGCACAGAAGGTAGCCCGGATAGGGAACCAGGTCCTAAAGCCCGCCGGAAGGAGGGGCAAGAATCGTCAGGGTCAGCGTCAGAGGAGTCCAGGAAGGATGAAACCCTAGCGGGCAGGAGGGCCCAGAGGAGAAAGGAACTTAGGAAGAGGTGGAGCAAGGCTAGAGTCTTAAACTGGTGTGGAAGGGGAGGAGACTCAGACGGGACTTCGCCGGTCTAAGGTCGAGACGTAGAGCTGCACGCTGCGGCTTTAAAATGGAAACTGAACCTCAATAAAGACTTTTGTACATAACTACAGCCTAGCGTTGGTCCTCTGTGAGCTGGGACCTGGAGGCAGCTCTGACACACGTGGACATGGCATATAAGGTTAATGGGTAGAAAAAGGCCACAACTTTATTGATTACAGCATGTGAGAAGGTATTGGCTTAGGCATTGGACAAGAGCAATTTGACTCTACCCACTCAGGATGAGGGGCGAGTCTAATGAGGCAAATACAACTATAAGCTCTCCCCTGATGTCACCGGGGGTCGTGCCATGGCCCACCGCCACACAGGGCATTGGACAGGATCCACAAGCGCCGGATTCCTTTAACGGAATACCCATAAGTGATGGGGTAGGCGATGGCCACACCTTGCCCCCTTCCATACACCAACAACACATTCCAATGCCTAACCACCAGATACCAAGAAAGTTGTGACGATTGCTACGAGGTAGGTGAAGAAAACCAAGAGGTCGGTGCCAATTTGCCAATTGGAAAAAAACTCCTACCAGGCCCCCTGGGCAACCAGGGCGACCAACCATTGGTCCATAGCAAGTTCAAGCGATAAACTACAGTGGTGCCCCGCAAGACGAACGCCTCGCAAGACGGAAAACCCGCTAGACGAAAGGGTTTTCTGTTTTGGAGGCGCTTCGCAAAACGAATTTCCCTATGGGCTTGCTTCGCAAGACGAAAATGTCTTGCGAGTTCCTGCGGGTTTTCCCCCCCTTTTCCCCCCTTTTCCTAAACCCTAAGCCGCTTATCAGCTGATCCGCTAAAAGCCGCTAAACCGCTAATAGCGCTAATCTGCTAAGCTGTCAATGGGCTTGCTTCGCGAGACGAAAAAACTGCTATACGAAGAGCCTCACGGAACGGATTAATTTCGTCTTGCGAGGCACCACTGTACGCACTAAAGGGAGTGGTGGGTGGCTGACTCGCAGAAATCGGCAGGGCAATGGCGGGGGAGAGCTGGCGCGGCCGCATTTGAACGGCTAGACAACGCCCCCCACGGTGTCTCCCGATTGGGTGACCGGCTGGGAGGCGTGCTGCGCCAGCGATGATGACTGGGCAGGGGGCAAAACGCCCCCTGCGTGACGCGGGAGCCGGCTCCCGCTCACAACACCTCCCCTCCGGAAGGAGGAGAGGCTTTTCCCAGCCAACTAGTTTACGTTCCTATCTAAAGCTGCACAGACCATGATTGACTATCCAGTGGGAAATTCCAATAGCCATCCATCACTAGTTGGCTCTGTTGGAAGGTATTTCGAGAGAGGCAGGCGAAGCCAACACCAGGCTGCTGCTCCTCCTCCTCCTCCTGCGTGGCTGGTTTTGCTTTGCTTTGTGTTTCAAGTGTATGTTTGTAATGTTTCAACTGCATTTTATAAATGCTGTGATCTGCTCTGGGAACGTCCATCAGAAAGCAGGGTATTAATCTGCTAAGTAAATAAATACGTTGAGTGTGACCTGACTCTCCATTTAAACAACTGGCCACTCCACATAATGAAAAATGGTGAACTGGGTACAGAAAGCAAAAGAAAAAAAGGAAAGAAAGGCTCAAATATTTCTAAATGTGAAATGAAGCCTCGTAACATTTGAAGATTTTCACTACATCTCAATCCTCTTTAACGGTGTGACCTTTAATTTAAATGACCTTTGCTCAAGCCCACAAGTCTCACCCTCCCAGCCATCCCGGGAATTACTTCCAGACTGAAATGCCTTCTGACATTATTTTCATATACTCCACATGTACTGTTCATACTTTTAAAGAAGGGCAGGGGATCTCTGGCCTGTGGGCCAATCTGATGATGATGATGATAATAATAATAATAATAATAATAATAATAATAATAATAATACTTTATTATTATTATTATTATTATTATTATTATTATTATTATTATTAATATCCCACCCATCTGGCTGGGTTTCCCCAGGCACTCTGGGCAGCTCCCAACAGAATATTAAAAACACGACAAAACATTAAAAACTTCCCTAAACAGAGCTGTCTTCAGATGTCTTCTAAAAGTCAGATACAGTGGTGCCTTGGTTTACGAACTTAATCCGTTCCTGAAGTCCATTCTTAAACGAAAGTGTTCTTAAACCAAGGTGTGTTTTCCCATAGCAGTGGGGGACTCAATTTATAAATGGAACGCACTCAACAGGAAGCGGAACATGTTCTGCTTCCAAGGCAAAGTTCACACACCAAAACACCTACTTCCGGGTTTGCAGCGTTCTTAATCCAAGTTGTTCATAAACTAAGCTGTTCTTAAACCAAAGTACCACTGTAGTTGTTTATTTCCTTGACATCTGATGGGAGGGCTTTCCACAGGGTGGGTGCCACCACCGAGAAGGCCCTCTGTCTGTTACCCTGTAAGCTCACATCTCGCACTGAGGGAACTCCCAGAAGGCCCTCAGAGCTGGACCTCAGAGTCTGGGCTGAACGATGGGGGTATTCTGGTATTCTGGGCTGAGGCACCAACACTTTTAATGGCACTCAGAAACATATTGGGATACTGGGAGGGGTGGTCCAAGTTGGTCTGCAAGGCTATTTCCGCCCAACTGCCCATTCCCTGATGGCACCCATGGTATCAGCTGATGGACATTAGGGTGGGGTTGAATCCTGTTGATTATTCAGCTTAAAGAGTGGGGGATTTTTTTGCCAACGAATTCATTCCAAAGCCTACCTATTCATTCCACTGAGCAAACAGATACCTTTGGGAAGCCCAGAAGCAGGGCCTGAGTGAAAGATCCTTCTCCTGCTATTGTTCTCCAGTATCTGGTGTCCAGAGGCATGTTGGACGTCCATACTATGTAGCCATCATGATTAGTATTCATTGATTCCAACTTGTGGCTGAGCATCTTTGATAAAACGTATTTAACCCAGAACTTGAGTTTCCACTGTATCTCTGAGATACAGTGGTACCTTGGTTCTCAAACGCCTTGGTTCCCAAATGCCGAAAACCCAGAAGTAAGTGTTTCAGTTTTCAAAGGTCTTCCGGGGCACCTGCACCAATCAGAAGCTGCGCCTTGGTTTTCGAACATTTCAGAAGTCAAATGGATTTCTGGAACGGATTAAGTTTGGCGCTTTTGTTTTTGCTATTTATTTTGTGTTTTGGTTTTTGAGGCTTTTTTGGTTAATTTGTTTTTGTGACTGTGTGGAACCCAGTTCGGCTACTGATTGATTGATTGTGTGACTGTGGAAATGGATCATCAGTGCAGGTAAGAATTTTTTTTTTTAATCATCTACAATACTGTCTTATTTAATTAATAGTACAGTACATTGATTATTGCTTTCATTTTATGGATCAATGGTCTCGTTAAATAGTAAAATTCACGTTAAATTGAAGTTTTAGGGGTTGCTTTTAAAAGTCTGGAACAGATTAATCTGTTTTGCATTACTTTCTATGGGAAAGCGTGCCTTGGTTTTGGAACGCTTTGGTTTTGGAACGGACTTCCAGAACGGATTAAGTTTGAGAACCAAGGTACCACTGTACTTTTCCTGGAGCTGCATAAGGCACATTGCTTTTAAAATACAGTGGTACCTCTGGTTAAGAACATAATTCGTTCTGGAGGTCCGTTCTTAACCTGAAACTGTTCTTAACCTGAAGCACCACTTTAGCTAATGGGGCCTCCTGCTGCCGCCACGCGATTTCTGTTCTCATCCTGAAGCAAAGTTCTTAACCCGAGGTACTATTTCTGGATTAGTGGAGTCTGTAACCTGAAGCATCTGTAACCTGAAGCGTTATGCAACCCACAATATCTCATACTCACCATCTTCAGAGTCTTCTCCAAAGTCTTCCCCGTTGATTGAAATGTCATCCTCTAAAGCTGGGAAATCGACTGGAATGAGAAATATTTTGTTGTTACTCTAAAAACCTGCAGCGATACACTTTTCATAAGATATGCAAGCTCAAGAAAGCTTTTTTTTTTGAGGCTATTCATAACCAGGGCCAACTTCCACTAATATTCATGAACATACAATGGAAGATATGTATATCATAGGAGCTCTTCTTTCATCTCTACCAAATAATCTGCTTTTAGGGAAAATGAAAGGGAGGGAGGGGAAGGAGTGGAACTAGATAATTCTGATTGCTGTTGAAACAGTAGTGTCTTCATAATGGCTATAATTCATTAGCAACCGCGGACACAGGTATTATCTTTGTAACTTTCAACAATGACCATCATTAGTCACCATTAACACAACATCCATTTGGCGCACTCTGCATGCCATCATCTGGCGTGCTTCTCAGCAGATGCGATGACCCAAATGACCCGCTTTCAACCTGGGCTTCAAATGAATTCAAAGTGATTTATGGAATGATGTGTGTCATCATCATCACCTAGGTATTAATATAAAAGCCGGACTACACTAAGGAGATGCAGAACCCCACAAATGGGTATCAGGTATTTATGAAAATTATTTCTGTGACCCGAGCCTTTTAGTGTGGGAGATTTTTCTTTAGGTTCTTTGAAACATGTTAAAATATAGGTCCAGAGAGTACTGCGATCGGTGCTGGGTCTCTATCACAATCTGCATTTCATTGTACATCTCCTTGGGAAGTTGTTTTCAAAAGGCATTTTTTTAAAAAGGGGGGAGAACATGTACAGTGGTACCTCAGGTTACATACGCTTCAGGTTACAGACTCCGCTAACCCAGAAATAGTGCTTCAGGTTAAGAACTTTGCTTCAGGATGAGAACAAAAATCGTGCTCCGGCGGCGTGGTGGCAGCAGGAGGCCCCATTAGCTAAAGTGGTGCTTCAGGTTAAGAACAGTTTCAGGTTAAGAACGGACCTCTGGAACGAATTAAGTACTTAACCTGAGATACCACTGTATACATATGCAGAATATATAGTTTCAGCACGTTTTCTTTTCTTTCTTTTATAATAATCTTTATTGGTTTAAAATACAGACATAAAAAATCATTTACAACAGAAACACAGAAGAAAAAGAAAAGAAAAAAGTGAAGGTAAAAAGAAAAAAACTGTATACAAAAGGAAACTTCATCTTGTCAGATAACAATCAAATAAAAGTTTTGGATATAAAACTTCAGCACATTTCAGTTTCAGCACGTTTTCAATGTATGGTTCTTTTGGGGTTAACACGTTCCATCTTTGTACTTTTTTACACCATTTTTCTTTTTCTTTAACCCTGTAAAGCATCATTCAATACATACTGATATGCTTACTCCAGAACAATGTTTTAGACACAACAATACAGTAAGAGTAACATTTTGAGGTCTTAGAACAAAGGAAGGAAGTATATGTATGTAATGACTAGATTAGAATGATGATATGGTTTTATTTGTAGATGTATGCTTTTTTGTTTTGTTTTGTTTTTGGTTTTTGTGTGTGTGTTCTGTTTTTCTTTCTTGTTTGTATAGTATTATTTTGGATTCAATGTTTGTAATTTTTGTTATGATGTTATGATTTTGCATTGAAAATAAAATATTTTTTTTAAAAAAGAATTTGGATGTGTCAACAGAGCCAAAGATGGCTCCATCTCAAGTTGCTGAACCTCAAACATCTCCAAGATGGAAGACAAAGAGCAGAACCACTGAATGTTTTGCCCTGTGCTCTCTTAGGCTAAGCAACATGAGTGGAGCCACTCCTACCATTCTAGGAAAAAATGTATTCTGCTGTTCGGTGTCTCTCACACAAGTCGAAACACAAACAAAAAACAAACAATCAGCCGACAATTTGTAAGGCCAATGAAGTGAAACCATGAATGTGTGCCTGACAAGCATTGCACAAACAATTTGCCTCGCAAGCAATGTGGTGATATAACATTCAGGAATTACAAGCAATTATTAAAACTACAGATGTACTTGCCACAAGGAAAACTAGACATGAATTGCTGTGCAGAAATACGTAAGAGGCTCTGCTGCTGGAAGAGGCACCAGCTAAGTATGTCTCTGGAAAAGGAACGGTTCCAGCAGCTGGAGCAAAAAGAACTGATAATGCAGCTCTGTAGCAGCTGGGCTTTCAGGGATGCAGCCAGTGCCAGCCAAAAGCATCATGCTACCTGAAGCGCAGCCCAAACGCTAGGGCCAAGGCTTTCCTAAGTCTTGCTGCTGTATTTAGTCACCAATTCCTCCCCCTTGCCCCTCACGGTGTATCACAAAACAGATTATTTCACCCTGCTGCATGGCCAGCACCAGTAACATCACAACTCGTCTCCAGGCAATGGCCCTCCATGCTAGGGCAGCTGCTACTTTTGTACTGCTCTGCTTGAAAGACCTACATACCGGTCTTGAAAGACCTACATTGGCTCCCAATACGTTTCTGAGCACAATTCAAAGTGTTAGTGCTGACCTTTAAAGCCCTAAATGGCCTCGGTCCAGTATATCTGAAGGAGTGTCTCCACCCCCATCGTTCTACCCGGACACTGAGGTCCAGCACCGAGGGCCTTCTGGCGGTTCCCTGACTGTGAGAAGCCAAGTTACAGGGAAGCAAGCAGAGGGCCTTCTCGGTAGTGGCGCCCTCCCTGTGGAATGCCCTCCCACCAGATGTCAAAGAGAACAACAACTACCAGACTTTTAGAAGGCATCTGAAGGCGGCCCTGTTTAGGGAGGCTTTTAATGTTTGATGTAGTAAAGGTAAAGGTAAAGGTACCCCTGCCCGTACGGGCCAGTCTTGCCAGACTCTAGGGTTGTGCGCTCATCTCACTCTATAGGCCAGGAGCCAGCACTGTCCGCAGACACTTCCGGGTCACGTGGCCAGCGTGACAAGCTGCATCTGGCGAGCCAGTGCATTTTTTTTCTTGTTTTCCTCCTCCAAAAACTAGGTGCGTCTTGTGGTCTGGTGTGTCTTATAGAGCGAAAAATACGGTACACCAGACCACAAGACGCACCTAGTTTTGGGAGGAGGAAAACAAGAAAATAAATATTCTGAATCTCAGAAGCCAGAACAGCAAGAGGGATCGCTGCGCAGTGAAAGCAGCAATCCCTCTTGCTGTTCTGGCTTCTGGGATAGCTGCGCAGCCTGCATTCGCTCCGTAAGAAGCACACACATTTCCCCTTACTGTTTAGGGGGGAAAAAGTGAGTCTTATAGAGCAAAAAATACGGTAATTCCAGCTTAGTCACAGCTGGAATCAGAACACAGCATGCATGGTGTTGTTGTTTTTTAAAACCCAACAAAAAAGTTGAAGCTCGATAACATTTGCAGGAAGTCATTATTTTAAAAGTGAGCTCAGATTTTTCATCCCACTTCAGAACCAAGAGACCCAGACGGAAACATCTGCACCAAGAGCTGAAAAGTGCCTCTTGGAAGCAGAATCAAACGCGGACAGCATTACTGAGTAAGGGGAAGATGGGGGAGCTCAAGAGGGTGCCTGATGTGCCAGTTATACATTAAAAACAAATAGTGATTTTCAGCCTTGTGACCTCATTGGATCCAAGAGGATAGGATCAGCAGAAGGAACACGATCTATCCAAAGTTAGCAATTTTCTGTTTTAATGGAAGAGGAGAATAGTGTTCATGCCTAATGTTCCTATTATAGTAAACTGTGCTTGACTTGGGCTAGATTCCCCCCCCTCTTTTTTTGGTGTTACCAGTGATTTTTATTCATTCATACTTTTCAAGTTTATACATTTCACTAATTTTACAATCATTTTGACATTTCAAAACTTGACTTCTTTCTCCCTCTTTCTGCGGTTCCTTAAATTTGTTTTGCATATCTTCTGCATATCCAAATTAACTTAATTTACTCATTTATTCATACTCTATAATTCCCACCCCCAATTACATGATTTGTAAATCCTTTATGAACTTTCACCTTTTCATACCATAAATAAGCGTGCCAACCAAAAATATTATCATGACCTTTTAGATCTAGAATATGTGGATTCTCTAATGCCATCCATTCCTTCAGCCAACAAAGACAAGATGCCTCATAATATATCCAGCAGGGGAAAGCCTCCTCTTGGCTGGATTTCACCCCCTGTGGAACATAGTGGCCTTGCCTTCAGTGTAATATACTGAGCACGAGTTTTGGTGTGTTGTGCCCCAGCTGCTTACTGCAGTGCCAGTCATATCTCAATCGGATCTGTTCTGTGGCAGACAAGACCTTTAGTGGACATTCCAGCTGACAGGAGCCTGCTGTCTTCATGAAAGGTCATGACTACAGCCATGTGGTTTGAGAAGCTGGGTGGGCAATTCTCGTCTTCCCACATCACAGGAAAGCCTACATTTCAGGGGGACTTGTCGGCGCACGGCACACGAAGGAATAATTTAGCAGATAAGAAATGCATCCCGCCACACTGGAATTTGCGAAATGCCAAAGGTTTGCACTCCAGGAATTAATTCTTAAAGCACATATTCAGAGGAAGAAATAAACAAAGAGAAAATTACAGAGTAGCCCTGTGGATTGAGGGCTGGGCCTGAGATCCGAGTTCCCTGCTGAGATATAGAAATTCTGGTTGACGGGGCAAGTCACTTGCTGCCTCATTTTCCCAACTTAAAAACAGGAATTACAGCATCCTACATCACAGAGTTGCTTTGAGGACAAATCTGGTTTTGTATTAAAAACGAAACGAAAACAGAACTCTGAAGTAGAGAAGAAAATAAAAGCAGTGGTGGGAACATGAACGAACACATACACACACACAGGTACCCCAAGATGGACCAAAATCTGGCAGAGGAATGCTGGAGGATACTCAAATCACATGCAAGGACAGATTGTCAACAAATGACTCCTTCTAAAAGAATGCTAAGTTAACATGCAAAACTTGGGAGACTTCACATGCAAAATTAGATTCTATCCATCCATCCAGAATCTTCAAATATTTGGTATAGATTGACAGTCTAGTGTCTTGTTTAAAAAACTTAGATTGCTCTGTAATCTTCACCTGAGCTTTTTTAAAGGAAATATTAGAACTGCCTAATTGGGATATTGGGGCTTGGGTGGTGCTGTGGTCTAAACCACAGAGCCTAGGGCTTACCAATCAGAAGATCAGTGGTTCGAATCCCTGCGACGGGATGAGCTCCCGTTGCTCAGTCCCTGCTCCTGCCAACCTAGCAGTTCGACAGCACGTCAAAGTGCAAGTAGATAAATAGGTACTGCTCCGGTGGGAAGGTAAACGGCGTTTCCGTGCGCTGCTCATAACCTGGAAGCTGTCTGTGGACAAACGCCGGCTCCCTCGTCCAGTAAAGCGAGATGAGTGCCGCAACCCCAGAGTCATTCACAACTGGACTTAATGGTCAGGGGTCCTTTTACCTTTAATTGGGATATTATGATTTGCATGCAAAGGACCTGCCGCTACAACATGCCCATGCATTCCCTCCATGTTGCACTGGATACTCTTGGCATTGCCACCCTTATCTGAACAGTGGTAGTAGCTTCACATGACTTGCCAGGAAAGGGTTAAAGGTAAAGGTAAAGGGACTCCTGACCATTAGGTCCAGCCGTGACCGACTCTGGGGTTGCGGCGCTCATCTCGCTTTATTGGCCGAGGGAGCCGGCATACAGCTTCCGGGTCATGTGACCAGCATGACTAAGCCACTTCTGGCAAACCAGAGCAGCACACGGAAATGCTGTTTACCTTCCCGCCAGAGCGGTACCTATTTATCTACTTGCACTTTGACGTGCTTTCGAACTGCTAGGTTGGCAGGAGCAGGGACCGAGCAACGGGAGCTCACCCCGTCGCGGGGATTCGAACCACCGACCTTCTGATCAGCAAGTCCTAGGCTCTGTGGTTTAACCCACAGCGCCACCTGCGTCCCAAGGAAAGGGTTACCCGTGTTTTAAAATAACTTCATATTATTAACCCAGTGAAGAGCAGCAGCAGAGAATGGTGGGGCAGGGAGGGCAGAGAAATGGGCGTGCTTGATAAGGGCCTGAGGTTCTAGGGGTATTTTCCACATTGTTTTTACATCACCAAACAGAACAGAACTTTTGCATGGCTCGAATTTTTGAAAACGCACAAATGTGCTTTTTCGAACGGTCCATTTCCCCTGGCAACTGCCGGTTTGGGGTCTGGCTGCCTGTTAACAAAAGCCCAGGCCTCCACCGTCAATGAAACTCACCACCGGCAAAATCTTTTGGGGTGCTTATCCCTTTCTCTACAAACCAGGCGTTGGGCAGTGAAGAAACACGTTAGCTAATTACTGTATTTTTTGCTCTATAGGACGCACTTTTTCCCCTCCAAAAATTAAGGGGAAATGTGTGTGCGTCCTATGGAGCGAATGCAGGCTCCTTGACTTCAGCGGTAGCAACGCGAAGCCTCCGAAGCGCAGAGGGAACGCTCCCTCCGCGCTCCGGAGGCTTCGGGTTCCTTTTGCTGAAGCCAGGAGAGCAAGACTCTCCTGGCTTCAGGAGAGGGAGAGCTGCGCAGCACCCCTTCAGCGAAGCGGGAGGAGTTCTGCTGTTTCGCTGAAGGGGCGCTGAGCAGAGAGGGGGAGATTTTTTTTCTTGTTCTTCCCCTCTAAAACAAGGTGCGTCCTATGGTCGGGTGCGTCCTATAGAGCAAAAAATACGGTAATTGAGGTGGAAGAGTTCTCTTCCGTCTTGTACTCCATACCTTCCTTTCTGCCTCTTTGTTTCAGGCCAGAAATGTGACTCTCTCAAGTTTCTCGGTTCTTCTCACATGTTTAACTGGGGAGAAAAAAATTTACTGCCCCAATTGAGCGAGGGATAATCTGTGCATGGAAAGCAATTTCTGAACGCGGACCTCCCACGATGAATGTACAAGAGGCTGCTACGAGGGAACAGAAAATCCCCTCAAATTGAGCGTGTGGGGCTTACTTGTTGTGCGAAGAACGTAAGACCACGTGCCTACTGTTGTACTGCAGTGCCCCCTCCCCGGTTTCCCACTTCCCACCAGTCTAGACCCTTCTCCTCCTCTTCCTTCAAGAGCTGACACTGAGAACCATCTGTTGGGTGCAAGGAAAGAAACCGCTAAGAACTGCAAATGTGTGGTTGGTGCAAATGTGACACAGTGACTTTGCTCTTCTCTCTTCTCTGCTGGTTTTTTTTTTTTTTTGTGTGTGTGTGTGTAAAGTCACGGGGAACTGTGTGAGGGTATCAGTTAATCAATGTTTTCTGAAGAAAATTCACTCTCCGGGCCTTAAAAGGAAAAAAAAAAACACTGGGGGAAATTTGAATAAGGAGAACATTTATACAAAAAGCTATTTACTCCGCTAGCAATTTTCTCTATTCCCTTTGCTAATGTTGCCGGCACTTGTGCGTTTGATCAAAAGCTTTATCCTTCACAATCCCATTTCCTTTCCCCGTCCCCATAAACTTACTTAGTGGGGAATTCTTTGGGGATTCAGGAACCAGTCCTTGCGGGGCACGATTAGCAGGCCAGGTCGGTCCCCTCCCAAATGAGCAAATCTTGTGATTTTGAATTACCGCTGACTGCTGATACACGAGGGTTCCTGTCACCGTGGTGGCAACAGCTTCTAGCAGGCTTCATAGCCTGCCTGCTGTTTTTCCTCTAAATCTGGGAGCAAGAGATGGGTAACCATCGATGCAGTTTCTAGCCGATTCATATCACAGTGCTTGGGAATGGGATTATGCAGCACATTTGTTGGCAAACCTGAGCCAGGACGAACACAATATAAAATCTGATCACCAGAGAATGGAGAGAGCGAAGGGTCAGCCTACAATTACACTGTGATGCACATCTTTCCAATGCTATCTTTTAGTGTGATTTCTTTTTTTAACACAAAACAAAGGAGTGTTTCATTCTCTCAGCATGATCCAGCTTGCCAGTGCAGCCACGGTACTTGCATATGAAGGCAGTTTAATCCCACTGGCTTCAGGATAACTGGCAGGCCAATTTGTAATATTGCTGGAAGAAGCTATGCTGTTACCCCAGGGCTCAACATGGCTAGCCACATAAGCACACATTGATTCACAGGCTGATGTAGGTTTCACATCCTCTAACGATGCAATGTGTTGCAAAGAAGCATTTCACACACAAAACATCTTGCCTATTGTTTTTCCTCCACTTATTCCATAAGGTGGAGACTGCTGGGAGTTTGCACATATCTGAGCTGTTGCAAATCCCCTGGAGGACTTTGTTGCTTTTGCATCGGCGGGTCAGGGTTTTAATAGATTTCTACCCCTAAACATCCCATCTTAATGGGTTTGAGGATGTAGCTGGGAAAAGATCTTTCCGTCAGGCAGCCTCCATTCATAGATATAACATTCAAACTGTTAAGTTGTGGGTGAACAAATCAGAATCGATGCTTTTGAATTATGATGCTGGAGGAGACTCTCGAGAGTCCCATGGACTGCAAGAAGATCAAACCTATCCATTCTGAAGGAAATCAGCCCCAGTGCTCACTGGAAGGACAGATCCTGAAGCTGAGGCTCCAATACTTGGGCCACCTCATGAGAAGAGAAGACTCCCTGGAAAAGACCCTGATGCTGGGAAAGATGGAAGGCACAAGGAGAAGGGGACGACAGAGAACAAGATGGTTGGACAGTGTTCTCGAAGCTACCAGCATGAGTCTGACCAAACTGCGGGAGGCAGTGGAAGACGGGAGTGCCTGGCGTGCTCTGGTCCATGGGGTCACGAAGAGTCAGACACGACTAAACAACTAAACAACAACAACATATCAGACGACGCAGCTCTTGTTTATTCACAGGCCAGAACAGAACTGAACTGAAGGGTTAGGCCAGCCTGCTTATATAGAGCTCCACTACAACGCAACAGTAACCATTTTCTGTAACTATCCAATCACTGAACGTCACTTTCAATCCCTTATTTGCATATGTGGAGCTGAGTGAAAACTATCTACAGTATCCCCCTGCTGGCCCAGGGTGAGAACTTCAGTACATAACACAAACGGAGCAGGACTCTGACTGACCAACAGGTTGTTATAATAATGCATTGTCCCCTCAAGATTTTGATATCTGCATTAAACTCACCCGACACAATTTGCCTCTGACTTAAGCAACTAAGCACATGCATTGTTTCAAGAGCTAATTTGGGGAGTGGATATGTCAATCCTTTGTTGTTGTTTTAATAGCAGCTGCAAACATTTAAACATAAGACGTTAAGTGCAATACTGTTGCTGCTGCATGCATGAGACAGACTGCTGCTGGTACAGAACATTTTCCCTTCCTCTCTTCCCTACAGCAACTCTCTGTGCACCCTTCAAAATCTGCAGCCACAAAACACACACACACACACACACACACACATACACACTCACTCACTCCAGGGGCTACAGGGGGTTAGGAAGGGAAAGTCTATGCACATCACAGCATTAGATATAACCGATAAGCTGAAATACCACACACGTATTTTGATCAAATTTGGTTAATATTTCAAAACATATGACAAGGTTAGGAAGCAAAATTGAGGAAAAAATGTCATCAATATTATGTTTTTTTGGGTGAGGGGAGGTAGGGGGCTTCCTAAACATGTCGTGAATTACAGCTGTTGAACGTTGACTATCTGAGCAATAACAATAAAGCTATTATTAAGTGATGTCTTATGAAATGGCTGTTTTCCTGCTTCTCCTAGCCTTTCTCGAATCACTGGAAGGATCATTTATAAATCTTGAAAGGGGAAGGCTGCATTTTAATCGATGCACAGGACACCTCCACAGTACATTTCACGTAGCAGCTGAAAATGGCTGGGAATATCAGAAAAGAGAGATAATGGCATTTGCATTAAGAGTGCCAAAGGTAGAAGGCTTTAAAACATCCATCTGAGAGCCAGGGAAAGGACGTGCAGAGCCGCTGTGCTGACCTCTCTAGATGATTTTCCTAAGATTAGGCTGAAATCATACACGAAACCAGCATGGTTTATAGCAAGACAGGTTGATCGCCTCTGACCTCTGGCACAGGATAATTTGACTCAGGCAGGCACCCGTGTATTCAAAACCAACAAGGTCAGGGGAACTGAAAAGACTGAGGTCTGTTGGCTCTCCCAATATTTCCCCCTCTTTAAAAAAGGTGCTCTTCTTTTGAACTGTGTGGCGCTGTGGGTTAAACCACAGAGCCTAGGACTTGCCGATCAGAAGGTCAGCGGTTCGAATCCCCGCGACGGGGTGAGCTCCCGTTGCTGGGTCCCTGCTCCTGCCAACCTAGCAGTTCGAAAGCACGTCAAAGTGCAAGCAGATAAATAGGTACCACTCCGGTGGGAAGGTAAACGGCATTTCCGTGCGCTGCTCTGGTTCGCCAGAAGTGGCTTAGTCATGCTGGCCACATGACCCGGAAGCTGTATGCCGGCTCCCTCGGCCAATAAAGCGAGATGAGCACCACAACCCCAGAGTCGGTCACGACTGGACCTCATGGTCAGGGGTCCCTTAGCCTTTACCTTTATCACATAGACAGCTTCCCTGATCTAAAGCACCCCCACTTCCACTTTTGTGAATAGCCTTCCCGGGCGCAATACAAGCCCCTATGTTACCTCCCTGCCCCCCAAAGAACAGGGTTAATAGTAGCTTGGGGCTGTAATTTAACTGGGAAAATATCACTGGGAGGAAGACAAAGACAGAGGGCAGTTAAACACTCCCTACCCCAGCGCCAGAGCTCTGTGAGAAGGCACTGCACCTTACAGCTGCCCCTCCAACTGGGAAATGAAAAGGATGTCTCCTGACTTCTCCTGATCACCCCACACTCCCAAGCTGAGGCCGTATGTTGGGAGAGCAGGCAGTCAAGGAAGCCCAGGGCAAACTTACGGACTGCCTGTGGGCCACCCCCCATATAGGGCAAAGCAACACTTGAGCTGTCCCCCAGTTATCAAAATCCAACCCCTCATTTGTGCCAGGGTTCACTAGGGATGAACTATTTTCAGTAGCAAGGCTGAAGCCCAAGTTGTGTGAAGCTGGGATACAGAAATGCGCTTCTGGGCATGAGATTGTCTCTTCTACCCTTGCCACCCCACAGCAACAACAGATCTGCAAACCCACATGCCACTCCCTGCATGGCAGCTTTCTGAAGCATAGTTTATTTAAAGCAAACAGTATGGCGTGCCCTTCTCTGCCACGAAAATGTTGTTAGGTGCTTCTTAAACCCCTGAATTAACAGCCCCTTTCTCTGTATCTGCTTTAAGTATAGTATGAGAGAGGGGCAGGAGTAACATTCTTTGTCCAGGGTGCATGTGTTCCAAACATCACCTTCATAATAATTTTATTATTTGTAGCCTGTCCAGCTTATTGGGTTGCCCCAGCGTTTCTGGGCAGCATCCAGCAAATACTGTACAAAAACACAGTAAAACATTAAAAACTACCTTCAGGTGTCTTCTAAAAGTTGTACAGTTATCTCCTTAAACATCTGATGGGAGGGCGTTCCACAGGGCGGGCGCCACTACCGAGAAGGCCCTTTGCCTGGTTCCCTGTAGCTTCACTTCTTGCAGTAAGGGAACTGCCAGAAGGCCCTTGGAGCTGGACCTCAGTGTCTGGGCTGGATGATGGGGGTGGAGACATTCCTTCAGGTATAATCATAGCACTGCACCGCACAGTGGAGTAGCAACCAAAATCCACCAGTGGGACTGGGATGGAGTCCAGACACTAGTGTACCAGTTGTGGTCCAGTGCAGTGCCAGATTTAGGACAGTGTGGGTGGTTCCACAGGGTGACAAGAGAAGGGGGTGCCATATTGCAAAAAACAACAACCAAAGCCCGCCCCCGGCCCAGTGCCATGGGGCAGGACCCCCTTGCTCAACTGTGTGAGTTGCGGCAATGGCAAACTCAGCGATGATGACTTATAGCTGAGTACCGGACGCACTCCATCTGCTGTTATGGGCTGCCTTAATGTGGTTCAACTCAACATCAAAAAAAACAAAGATCATGGCCACTGGTCCCATCACCTCCTGGCAAATAGAAGGGGAAGAAATGGAGGCAGTGAGAGATTTTATTTTCTTGGGCTCCATGATCACTGCAGATGGTGACAGCAGCCACAAAATTAAAAGACCCCTGCTTCTTGGGAGAAAAGCAATGACAAACCTAGAAGGCATCTTAAAAAGTAGAGACATCACCTTGCCAACAAAGGTCCGTATAGTAAAAGCTATGGTTTTCCCAGTAGTGATGTATGGAAGTGAAGGCTGGACCATAAAGAAGGCTGAACACTAAAGAATTGATGCTTTTGAATTATGGTGCTGGAGGAGACTCTTGAGAGTCCCATGGACTGCAAGAAGATCAAACCAATCCATTCTGAAGGAAATCAGCCCTGAGTGCTCACTGGAAGGACAGATCCTGAAGCTGAGACTCCAAGACTTTGGCCACCTCATGAGAAGAGAAGACTCCCTGGAAAAGACCCTGATGTTGGGAAAGATGGAGGGCACAAGGAGAAGGGGACGACAGAGGACGAGATGGTTGGACAGTGTTCTCAAAGCTACCAGCATGAGTTTGACCAAACTGCGGGAGGGACTGGAGGACAGAAGTGCCTGGCGTGCTCTGGTCCATGGGGTCACGAAGAGTCGGACACGACTAAATGACTAAACAACAACAATGTGGTTCAGTCTATTCTGCATGCTTATTTGATTATTTCAGCACAGTCTGAGAGAATGAGTCAAAAAACAAATATCCCAGGCCTTCTGTTCAAGCTCTGGCTGCTGAACAGCCTGGATTTAGTCACACTCATGTGATGCCTTGCAACATGCCCTGCCCATCGGAGAAAAACCTTATATATATGTGGCCATAATCTGCCGCAGAATGCAGAAGCAGCCGTAAAGAAGGCTGACTGCAGTGCCCTTGAGCAGATATCAGTGACTCCAGGGGCTGACAGAAACATGCACAGCACTGCATCTTCTTCTAGCATTTGGACACAAAAATGCAGAGAAGCTTTGAAGCTGCCGCAGAGTTCTGGGAAGCCTGCTATGAGAGCCTTTTAAAGCCGTACAATTACCTTAATAAAATATAGCAGGGTGTTCTCGAGATTAATGGCCGAAAGAACGGTGATTTACAGCGGAGCCTTAAGCCAAGACTATTTTGCATTAGCAGGGAAATGGGCGAAGGGAGCGTTTGGCACCAGCCTTGCACCATTAATGCAAGGGACTCTTGTCATCTCCCAAGAGAAGCTTCAGGAAGAAAAAAAAGATTGCAGAAAATTATTCTGCATTTAAGGGCAGAGGAGGAAGGGGAAAGGTGGGACACCACAATTATCTTTCCAAACATGCTTGTTACAGATGATGTCTGTATTTTGAAGGTGCGCATCAGAGTTTAGAGGGAGGTGCATACAGGTCTTACCCTGAGATAATTATTTTTACATTGGGGAGTGGGGAGACAAAGAGAAATAATAATAATAATAATTAAAAAAAAAATTATTTATATCCCACCCTCCCCAGCCGAAGTCGGGCTCAGGGCAGCTAACAACAATAAAACAGTACAACAGTACAACACAACACTCTAAAATCATTCATTATAAAATTAATTCAAAACAAACCACTGGGCCAGAGCTCCGCGAAGATTGCCGAAGGAGGGAGTCAGGCTGTGCCCTGGCCAAAGGCCTGGTGGAACAGCTCTGTCTTGCAGGCCCTGCGGAAAGATGTCAAGTCCCGCAGGGCCCTAGTCTCTTGTGACAGAGTGTTCCACCAGGTCGGAGCCACAGCCGAAAAAGCCCTGGCTCTGGTTGAGGCCAGCCTAATCTCTCTGTGGCCTGGGACCTTCAAAGTGTTTTTATTTGAAGACCGTAAGTTTCTCTGTGGGACATACCAGGAGAGGCGGTCCCGTAGGAAATGACTTCTGCCCATGCCATCTTTGGATTGCTGTGAGATGTTCCTCACTTTGGATGGAAGGAAATTACAGTGGTACCTCGGGTTACAGACACTTCGATCTCAGCACCATTCCATGGACTCAATGGCAGGGTTGAAATTTAAGCCTGGTTCTCCAAGGTCCATGTCTGACATTCTATTCAATATTCCTCAGTTTTTTCTGAGAGTGATGGGTCAATTTCTGTTTCTCGATTTCGGTTTCTCGTTTTTCCACTCTTAAGTTCAGTATTTGACATTTCCACAGCAGATCGTAATTCCCCCCCTTCACCCCCCCAAAGGTCTTCATGAAACTTCATCAGCTTCATAGTGCGAATTTCTCCGAATAAGATCACTTCTGCAAGCAATTTTGCCTAATGCATGCATACATTTTTTTGTCAAGCCGTTTCCCCGAATGTGATGCGTTTTAATGTTATTATCATGCATTCTCATGCACGCTTTCCCCTAGCACATGCATCTTTGCGCACAATACCTGGCCGAAGATCTGAACTGCAAAGTTCAGGCATCATATGGAAGATGACTATGCTTCTGTTTGCATATTGTTTCATACAGTAAGGTAGGTTCACCTTTCTGTGTGAACTAGGCCAAACATTTCTCCCTTTTTCCTACTCTCTGAATGCCTGGAATGAATTGCAACCACACACAGAGATATTGTGTAATTCTCCTGTTGCGCAGGCTTAGCATTCAGTACAGCCAGATCAATGACAACCAGCTTTCTTTTTGCAAACTCTTTTGAGTTTATATAAGGGCTAAAAAAAGAAAACGAAAACCTCTTGCCAAATTTAAATGTTTAAAGGAACCCAGCCAAGCTGAAATGTTTTGGACAGAGCTTCATACAAAAACAAAATATTTTCGTGTCAGCCTGACAACCTCTGGGTTGTGCTACATACTGAGAACTTCCACATGAGATTGTCGGTCTCTCTGTCTCTATACAGTCATACCTTGGTTCTCGAACGCCCCAGAACACGTACGTTTCAGCTCCCGAACAATCGAAATCCAGAAGTAAGTGAGTGTTCTTTTGGAAGCCGAACATCTAACAGGGCTTCCATGGCTTCTGATTGGCTGCAGGAGCTCCCTGCAGCCAATCAGAAGCTGCGCTTTGGAAGTGAAATCGACTTCCGGAATTGATTCTGTTCGACTTCCGAGGTACGGCTGTACATATAATCCACCTCAGCTTTGGACACAGGATGCCACCAACCCACAGGCAAAATGTGGACCCCTGGTCTCTCTCTCTGGCTCCTGAAAATCTCTTCAGACCACACCCAGAAGATATTATTTGGCATCACAGGGAACTGCTGATTGGCCGAGACTCCCTGTGTGTTGCACCCCCAGCGATGTACACTGCCTTTTCGATTACCTTTCCTGCCCCACTTCCTCCTGGGTCCTTTTGCCCCTGCCCTCTTCTCCCATCTGCTGGAGCAAGAGCTCCCATTTGGCCTCAAGTCAGGAGAAGGCAACGTTGGGTGGAAAACTTGGGAAGGAGCAGGGCCCAAACGCCAGGGCTCAATCTGGCACATTTGGCACCTGTACTTTAGGAAAGCATGTCCCTTCCAGTCTGAAAATGGCCGGAGGAGGCCAACTCACAGGTTGGGAGCTCTGCTTACAGCATCTAAGCTTGCTTGAGGTGCTCCAAGCTAGATGCCTCCACAAGTTCTGTCAGCTCACTGTATTAAATAGAGTACTCGATCCTCTTTCTTTCCTTTGTAGACAGTAAATGTTAAAAGGATTACGGATACCTGAAGCGTTAATGAAGCTAACCCCGTGCATCATAAAAAACATACGGCCTTGTTTTATTTTAAATCTGCCATGTGTTAAAATTTGATTTTGATTCCAGCACATTCTTATTTAAAAAAAGGCTGCAGGCACCACTTGTTCTTTGCAAACCGCTCATTATAAGTTAAAATGCTGATAATTCAGTCCCACCACCTCTCGTCCAAGCGGAAGCTCTTCGTCTTTTTATCCTCTCCTACGTGGAAAGCATTTTGCAGCCAAGAATGTTGCCGTTGAAAAATTATAGCTGCTTGAAGTCTAACCCTAACAACCCCCTTGCCATTCTGACTTCTAACACTTGCCCATCAGAATTCCTCTAACTGCTCATATTTGTTCCTCAGGGCTGCCTCCGTCTCTAGAGTAATCAATCAAGTTCTTTTGGTGAATCCATCTAACACGCCTGAAGGCAGCGGGATTATGAAAATTGATACCCACTGAGAACATGACCATTTTTGTTCCCCATTAGCGCTTTATCCAGATTAAGACAATATGAAAGATGAAAAGCTAATTGCTCTAATGAACTGATTCATTTCATTGAACATGGAGTGGGTGGGTAGGAGGGGAGGTGGATGTTTAAGACTTGCAAAAGGCTTTTAAATGCTGAAGGGTTGATAGGAATGATCTAGGTGCTTTCAGTTCATTCAGGCAATTTATTTAATATGACTTTTTCAACAATTATCCATTGGCCAGGGGTAAGGTGCAACTCAACCGCAGTTTCCTTGCTAAACTGGGAAGTATGGCATACGGTGTCTGTAAATAACGAAGCGCAGATTTGTTAATCACTAGTGCAGATTCTGCTGATTCCCACAGATTCTGCTGATTCCCACCAGCAGTGTTAACCCATGTTTCTTGGTGGCATATGAGTAGAGGGGGTGCTGAGTCAACATATCAGATACCCCTCATACCCCTTTTTTAAGAATCATCCCTTGTAATCTGAGAAGTTTGTTGCCTTTGTAGAAACAGTCATCTGCTTTGAAATAGGTAAATTTATGTGGAATCAATTCTTATACAAGCTGCACTGGCTCCTGGTGGAGTACAGGATCAGGTTTAAGGTGCTGGTTTTAACCTTTAAAGCCCTATATTGCCTAGGACCCTCGTACCTATGGGACCGCCTCTCCTGATATGCCCCACGGAGGACCTTACGGTCTTCAAACAAAAACATCTTGAAGGTCCCAGGCCACAGAGAGGTTAGGCTGGCCTCAACCAGAGCCAGGGCTTTTCGGCCGTGGCCCCGATCTGGTGGAACGCTCTGTCACAAGAGACTAGGGCCCTGCGGGACTTGACATCTTTCCGCAGGGCCTGCAAGACAGAGCTGTTCCACCAGGCCTTTGGCCAGGGCACAGCCTGACTCCCTCCTTCGGCAATCTTCACGGAGCTCTGGCCCAATGGTTGCCATTAATTTGACTCTGAAATGATTTTATAATGAATGGTTTTAGAATGTTGTATTATTTTACTGTTGTTAGCCGCTCTGAGCCCGGGTTCGGCAGGGGAGGGCGGGATATAAATAAAAGTTTATTATTATTATTATTCTCTTCTAAATAATCAATCCACAGCCTTAGACAAAGAGCGCAGATTTGCATAAAGGTAGACAACACACCCCGAGGAGAACAGAATCAAATGGCTACACTAGGAGTGAGGAACCTTTGACCATCCAGAGATGGTGCTAGACTACAACTCCCACCATCCTTGACCACTGGCTCTGCTGGCTGGGGATCATGGGAGTTGTAGTCCAGCAACATCTTGAGGACCACTTTCCCCCCACCCCAGGGCTAGACAGCATCCCATGGATGTGATCTATTCCAGTCCTTTATCCTAAGAAAAGGATCCTTCACAAATTCTATATGTATTTGTGCAAATTCATCTGATGGTTTTCATTACTCATTGATATTTTTGGTTTCCCTTGAAATTCCTCAGCTGTTTTGGCCGAGAAGGACACATAAAAACCCTGACTTACCAGATGTAAGGTAAAGGGTAAAGGGACCCCTGACCATTAGGTCCGGTTGTGACCGACTCTGGGGTTGCGGCGCTCATCTCGCTTTATTGGCCGAGGGAGCCGGCGTACAGCTTCCGGGTCATGTGGCCAGCAGGACTAAGCCGCTTTTGGCGAACCAGAGCAGCGCACAGAAACGCCGTTTACTTTCCCGCCGGAGTGGTACCTATTTATCTACTTGCACTTTGACATGCTTTCGAACTGCTAGGTTGGCAGGAGCTGGGACCGAGCAATGGCAGCTCACCCCGTCGCAGGGATTCGAACCACCGACCTTCTGATCAGCAAGTTCTAGGCTCTGTGGTTTCACCCACAGCGCCATGTACTTCACATATAATCTCAGCGCCAACAGTACTACGAAGCCATCATTTGAGCTCTGTCCCATTAAGGCACATTGAGGTGCGCTGCAGGTTAAGAATGAGGAGTCATTCGGGTCCCCATTGCTGTCAGGGTCAGCACAGCGCAAGGAATAGTTTCTCAAAATTGGGGTGCTGCTCCATTTTCCCCGCATAATTCATTTAGGGTTATACAGATCTGAAACGGCCGAGGCTAAGCTATTCAACCCCCTCCACCCCCAAAAGGCATCTGATGGTGGGCAAGCTGGCCAGATACACATCCTAATTAGCAAAGGTTTTTTGCAAATGTGCTTTTTGAATGGCAGCTTCTTGCCTTGTTTTGCTGTAGCTGAGCTATCTTGAACCCTCTGGGACGTTTTGAAATGATGTGTCTCGTCTCCTGGGTACGCTCTCCTGAGAAATCTGGCATAATCACAATCAGTAACTGAACACTTTAGCAGAATCCCAAATGAATCATATGAGTTGGCTCAGCTGATCAAGATGATTATGTTCCTAACAAGCACTGACAGAAAGGAAAAAAACTGGGAGTGGTAAGCTATCACTGAGGCTTGAATCTTATGCGTAAATGGGGTTTGATCCTTGTCTGAGATTAGTCAGCAGAGCACCACAGATAAGAATTATGATCAGGGTTTCGTCTTCAACTTGGAACCCAACCCCATCCCAGATTGATTGATTGATTGATCTTTATTACGGCCATTGGCCTGTCACACAACAGTTTCATACCAACATAATATACTTAAACCTCCAAATTTAAAATCGCTAAAACTTACAAAAGACACACAGGGGCCAAAGCAAAACCAAAAACAAAGACCACCATCATACATTACAGTAAATTTGTAACCTAAACATCGCCCTCTGCTCATAAATTAATCAAGGATATCAATAGTGATATCACCTAATTACATCCTAAAACATAGATCATGGTTTAAAAGGAATTATCCGAGCCACACAGGAGTCCGTTTCTCTTCTTTAGAGATAGGACACTGATCAAAAATCTGGCAACCATGAGTGATCTTAGGGGGTCATCATCAATTAGTAGATATCTCAGTTTGGCTTCAGTCGTATCATCGGCAATTCCCTTTAGATATTGAGCAAGGAACTTGCTCCTGGCCGGTAAGTGAAAAGCACAGTCAAGAATTATGTGATGCAACGATTCCGGTGCCCCACAATTACAATCACATAAGAGCGATATCTGTCCATTGGAGAATCTATTTCTCAGCACGTTCGATGGGAAGGTGTTGAATCTTGCCTTTACAAACGCATATCTATGAGCTGAAGAAGATAAGGAATTCAAATAGTTTGGGAGCCTTAAGAGGGGTAATAAACCAAGATTTAGAGGTGAGCAGGTACCATTGCCCAAGACCATTTTCTGCTGCAAGTCCATCTCCTTTAGTTTACACCCCATCCCAGATGTATGGATGCTATAATAATAATAATACAGTGGTGTCCCGCAAGACGAATGCCTCGCAAGACGGAAAACCCGCTAGACGAAAGGGTTTTCCGTTTTGGAGGTGCTTCGCAAAACGAATTTCCTATGGGCTTGCTTCGCAAAACGAAAATGTCTTGCGAGTTCCTGCGGGTTTTTCCCCCCTCCCCCCCTTTTTCTAAGCCGCTAAGCCGCTTATCAGCTGATCCGCTAAGCCGCTAATAGCGCTAATCCGCTAATGGGCTTGCTTCGTAAGACGAAAAAACCGCAAGACGAAGAGACTCGCGGAACGGATTCTTTTCGTCTTGCGAGGCACCACTGTAATAATAATAATAATAATAATAATAATAATAATAATTTATTTATACCCCTTTATACCCCTCTTGGCGGCTTCCTACAAAACACTAAAATACAATAACCTATTAAACATTAAAAGCTTCCCTAAACAGGGCTGCCTTCAGATGTCTTCTAAAAATCTGGTAGTTATTTTTCTCTTTGACATCTGGTGGGAGGGTGTTCCACAGGGCGGGTGCCACTACCGCGAAGGCCCTCTGCCTGGTTCCCTGTAACTTGGCATCTCGCAGCGAGGGAACCGCCAGAAGGCCCTCAGGGCTGGACCTCAGTGTCTGGGCAGAACGACGCTAGATATAGTTACTCACTAGTGAGGAGAAAACATTCTGCATATGGCTAACGCAGTTCTTTTTCACCACTTGTGTCATTTTAGTGACACAACACTGGAAATCAGGATCTGGGTAATAAGCTTTAGCAATCTTAAATTAAGCCGTGTTTTTAGTTGTTTTTTTTAAAAAAACAAAACCAAGGATCTAGCCATTTGTCAATGCAAGTTTCTCCAAATTAAGGGTCCTACAAAATATCAGACCAATTCCCCTTCCCAAAATTTGTCGTGGGGCGTGTGTGTGGCTTTTTTACAGCTGTTTCCAGCTTTCGCCTAGCTCTGCCAGAAGCTGATATTAGAGTAAACGTTGGCCCTCTCTACATCTAAAAATCAGACCTATTTTCTGCCATCATTTGGCTCACCAGATCTCAGAGCACATAAAAAAGGAACATTGTCAGTTTGGGCTGATATGTAACTATGGACTATGGCAGGGGTAGGCTACCTAAGGCCCATGGGCCGGATGCGGCCCAATCACCTTCTCAATCTGGCCCATGGATGGTCCAGGAATCAGCGTGTTTTTACATGAGTAGAATGTGTCCTTTTATTTAAAACACACCTCTGGGTTATTTGTGGGGCATAGGAATTAATTCATATATTTTTTTCAAAATATTGTCCAGCCCACCACATGGTCTGAGGGACGGTTGACCGGCCCACGGCTTAAAAAGGTTGCTGACCCCTGGACTATGGACATGAATAGTATAATTTACCTGGGGATGAGTGTCATACCCCAGATCACCTGTGAGCAGGAAGGGTGCTTTAACAAAAAAAACCCCAACGCCTTACCCACACAAGTTGATTTTCAGCATTATGCGTGCTCCTTCCTTCTCGGATAGATTGCTCACAATGAGTAGACTACTTTTGTGAATTGATAAGAGGCGGAAGTGACATACGAACCAGCCCAAGAGACAGGGTTCTGTAAGGCACCAGGAGTCTCAAACTGGGATTAGTTGTGACCAGATTTCAGTACTACTGAGGGAGCCCATCTGATGAAGGAATTGCAGCCTAGACAGCATTCGAAGGCTCATCAGCTAATTCAGCAATTGGTCAGGTCATCCAGTGGACCAACACAGCTCTAAAATAGGTGGTTGACCTTTTTGGACCTGGGGGGGAGCTCTCCAAAAGCCACATGCTGGTGATGGATGTGGCGAACACACACCTCCTTGGGTGCACACACACATTCAGACACACAATTAAACCAGGCAGGCACATGCAAACTCAGATAGTCTCTGCCAACCAGGCTTTGCTATGCATGGAAAAGCCTTCCACTTACCTTGCAAAGGAACCTCTTCTCCCTCTGACGCAGGGCCAATGGAGGGCACAAGAGCTTAGGAAACAGGAAGGAGTGTCCCTTTTGAGCACTTCTGCTTCCTTCTTCATAACTTCTTGTTATGGACTTCTGGACTGGACTGCAAGTGATGTGCAGCTGACAGCAAGCCAAGGCAAAACATGAAGCCATCTCTCGTGCGGTGTTCAATTGGGGCAGGTGTGGGCAACCTTTGCCCCTGCCAGCCGATGTTGCTGAACTACAACTCCCATCAGTCCCAACAAGCTTGGGCAATGGGCAGGGATGATGGGAGTTGCAGTTCGGCAACATCTGGAGGGCCAAAGGTTTCCCTCAACTGAATTAAACAGGGGAAAGTAGAAGCAACAGAAGTACTTTTCTGTTGTACCATCTAATTATACTCTAAGATTCCAGAGGAAAACTAAGGGAAGTGGGCCAACACAAACAACGCCAGGGGGGGCTGTTTCCTCCCCAAACACACACCAGCAACTTTAGATCTTCCTATACAGTAAGCCCACAACTTACGTGGGGGTTACGTTCCGGGGATCACGCCTAAAGCCAACATTACGTATAGTCCGTTGGGTTCAATGGTGGGCGGGATTGCCAATGTTAATTTTCCCCAGAAAGCCGGCCCCTTTTAATTATTATTTTTTGCCATGCGCATAATTTGTGGGCTTACTGCATCCATAAAAATGTAAAGCCGCAGAACTAGATGGAGCAAAGGTTTGACTCAATAGAAGGCAGTGTCCTGTGATCCCCACGTGCTCCTACAGAGCCTCTGAAATTCTGCACATCAGCTGAAGACAGGCATGGGAAAAACAACTCTAGACTGCCCTTAGCTCTGTCAATGAGCTACTCTTATGTGTAGTTATGTGGGAAGAAGCATTCTTGTCCTTGTTGTTCAGGCTGCGTACTAGACACCATGCATTTAAAGCATATTTAAAGATAAAGGTAAAGGGACCCCTGAACATTAGGTCCAGTTGCGGACGACTCTGGGGTTTCACTTTATTGTCCAAGGGAGTCGGCATACAGCTTCCGGGTCATGTGGCCAGCATGACTAAGCCGCTTCTGGCGAACCAGAGCAGCGCATGGAAACGCCGTTTACCTTCCCACCGGAGCGGTACCTACTGATCTACTTGCACTTTGACATGCTTTCGAACTGCTAGGTTGGCAGGCGCAGGGACCGAGCAATGGCAGCTCACCCCGTCGCAGGGATTCGAACCACCGACCTTCTGATCAGCAAGCCCAAGAGGCTCAGTGGTTTAGACCACAGCGCCACCCATGTCCCTCCTAAAGCATATTTACACCCCCCAAAAAAGAATCCCGGTAATTGCATTTACCCCTCAGCACCCTTAACAAACTAGTTTCCAGTATTATCTGATGGCGTGTAAGCAGCTGCACACTCAAGATCCATTTGTGTGAAACAGCTATCCCACCGTCAACTTGTGTCATTCTCTGCATTCCTAACCAAGAGCGGGTTTTGAATTTTTCAACGTCCGCTCGGCATTCGCCAGGATGACCAAAGTGTCCGGTCTTTCAGAGTATGACTAGGGGTTATGTGGTGGATGTGGTCTACTCTAGTGAAATGAAATTGGGGACTATTTGCTTTATTCCTGGGATAACAGCAGCATAATCTTCAGCAAAAAAAAAAAAAAAAGTGCAGTGGTGATACAATCCAACTCCTTCTCCCCTTCCTTCACTTCAAATCAGTGGCTTTAACGTATTAAGATTTAAGCCTCCAATTTCAAAGTGGAGGTGATCAAAGTGGTTTAATGTCAAGTGCTCCTGGAGAGTCGAGGGCTTCATAAGCTTCCATATTTCCCCACCTGGGTGTTGGAAATCTATAGCCTCACATTCCAGTGGCCTTTAGTCATCTTGTCTGGCCTCTTGCCTTGCATTTCTTGTTCAGTCCACAATAACTTCAGCCATGTTTGTGGTGCTGCAGATTCAGTTTCCCCCAGTCTCGAATCTCACACCTACCATTTGACCAGCTGGTTCCCCCCCCCTTTGATTACCCCCCTCTCTCCTGGGTGAAACACACCGATAAGGCTCTACCCTGAAAGAATAGATCTAAAGACCCCCTAGACAATACACACACACACACACACACATATTTGGAAATACATCTTCGTTCAGACACACTGTTCTTACAATCCGATCAGGGGCAGAAGGGGGACAAAAACCAGATATATCTATAAAAAATATCATCATTTTATTACATTCCACACAGTACATTGTCAAGAATTTCAAAATTCCACAAGATATTTTCACACACAGGCAACTGGGTGATGTTGACAATGTCACAGCTGTTAAGGGGTGGGAGTGAAAAGTGGCAGTAAAAATCACGGGAGGGTGACAGGGCAGTCTTTGGCGAATATCTAAAAATGGGACCTCTTAATCGGGTTAAAACACACCCAGGCTGAGCATATTTGAACTATTGTGAAATCTGGAATACAACTGGAGGCATTTACACTTGACTGCTGTTGGGGGTTAGGGTGGGGAGATCAGGAAAATCAGTGGGAGGGGAAAGTTTACATTTTTCTCGTTTTATTTTGTTTATTATATTTTTATCCCACCTTTCCTTCCAAAGGAGCCCAGGGTGCCAAATTCACTTTGGAGATTTCCAATCACATGTACCAGGGATACAGAAATTAAGGTACTTACTAACATTATTTACTTCCACACTGGAACATGTTCTCTTGGGACCCACAAGAACGAACAAATCACATCTCAAAAGGTGGCTTCTGCTTATCTCCTGGCATAAGGTGAAGTTGTCACCTTGCTCAGAGGCAAGGTGTCTCTCCCCTCCCCCCCCCAAAAAAAATATATTCTGTGATCTGGGACAGGTGATCGCTTTGCTCTCACAAATCCCTTCTTTCTAGATGCAGGTTACAAGCACACACGCTCCTTTTCCCAATCCCACCCCCATATACACTCTGCACTTTAAAGAACAATTTCCCTAATAAACAGCACTGTGTGGCATTTTAAACCAGCTAAGCAAGCATCTGGGCAGAGTAAATTTGCTACATGCACTTAGAGCATGCTACCTGAATAACACAGGGTGGAAGGATGTGACATAGACATCCCTAGATAAAAGTGTTCATTTTGGGGAACTGGCAAAGAATATCCACTCTCTTTCATGACCCATGCCAACCCTGTACATACATAGGGTTCAACCCACTGGGAGTTTGTCCCGCATGGTTATATCAGGGACAGGTCTTGGGGCCGGTCCACACTTCCACTGTTCCGTGCCTAGAAAGAATGGGGCAAGAAGAGGTGTGCACCGCCCCCAAGACACAGGGCCGAGTGGTTTCCCCCTTGCCCAGCTCCTTTCGCAGGGAAAACCACTCTCTAAATCGGAAGAAATATGTGGAAAACCTGATTGCTGTTTGCTCTGAATGAGCGCCAAAGAGCAGTTTTCCCCAGCGGGGAGCAGCAGGACAAGAGGAAACCTGGATATACCCCCAGTGATTTTAGTAGGGCTTCCATAATGGAAAGCACTCATGACTTTCACCCCCAGTATTACAACGCTGCTACTCTCGCCTGAATTCTCAGTTTTCACATAAGGGAAAAATGGCAGACAGGAGCTTTAAGAAGGATATAGCAAGTAGTCATGGCTGGATTTTTTTTTTTAAGCAAACAAAGTGTTCAGTGGAGATGTCTTTTGCCAGAAAAGATGTCCGATTTAACCGTTCCAACCACCTTTGTGTGTTATCACTTGATAAATCTATATAAGGCATTTTCACTGCATTACTTCAGAGCAAAATCAATAGATAGAGGCTCCATTATACCATCTTCGTTAAAGATGCAGAGATAGTTGGGTTTTAGCAGGCCCTATTCTTGGGGCTTTGGTTGACAGATGTCATGACCAACATCTTAAGAAGCAACATGGCCACGAAAGTAAATTGTGTCAGGCAGCCATTTATGTCGACATGGAGAGAGAAAACAAGAGGGCAAAAGCGTTCTTTGTGTCTTTTTTTCAAAATTACCAGTAAAAACACAATGGCAGCATTTCCTTGCTCTCGCAAAAAAAGAAGAAAAGAAAGCATCACCAAGAGTGAGGTTTACCTATAAAATGAAATAAACCTCAGATTCATGGAGCTATAGCGTTTTTCAAAACCTTACATCTATTGGCATCTATGCATCTTTCTAAGGCTGGGTTTAACAGATAAACTGAACATTCATTACAAGCTTCTTCTTTTTTTAATAAGGCAACTTGAAAAATATTTGTTTTGTTGAGGGAGTAATTCCACTACCAAAACGATGGCTATGTTTTTGTGATTTCTGGAGGGTGATAAGACCTTGAAGTTGACCATCTCCAAGCCTTTCTCAGTTCTCCCCCGTCATACACTGTGGCGTTTTGTTTTTGCCCTATCTTTAGGCTTGCCATTTAAAATTTTCCAGGGGCACAGCCTCTCCCCCCCCCTGCAATCAGTATGAACCTGCTGAAGTTTTCATTAAGGATATCAAATGTAAACCCAGCCAGAGCTAGATAAGGCAACAAAAAGCATCGTTCACTTCTCCTAGTAAACAAATCAGTGTATCTGTCCTCAAAAAAAGGTGTTTGGGGCCCTTCACGAGGCAGGGCAGGGGGGGGGAAAGCACTCCCTTGTGAAGGTCGCAGCGGCACAAGCAAGTCCCGAGGGACCTTTTCGAAATAGCCATCCAGCCAATTCCCCACACACATGCACACTTACATACATAGATAGGTAAGAGATAAAACAAGCACACAGACATTTACTCTGGCATACTCCTCCTGACGCGCTACTGAGTTTTCTTGCAAGTTGTCTACCGGGGACAAAAAAAACCCCACAAGTCCTTGAGAAACGAAATAAAAGGAGCATTCACTTTCAAAGAGACTGGGGTGGGGGTGGGGAGCCAAGTCTCCTCTCGCGATCCACGATGCAGCATTACCGTTTTTTAAAGAGATTTTTTTGTCAAGAGAACCAAGGGGAGATGTCTATAGAGTTCACAGATATGCTGGGTGAGGAGGAAAAAGTGCAAAATTGAGGCAACGTCTCTGAAAGTCTCTCTTTAAAAAGTTTTTGTGTGTCTCCTGGCTCCGCTCTCAGCAATGCGAACTGCGGTCTTGCTCTAGTTTTATCGTTAAGGTGGGCTCCACCGCCAGAGGGGCCCCGTTGGCATAGTGGGAGCTTTTGTAGGTGATGGAGTGATCGCTCTTCTTGGCCGCATAGCGGAAGCGGTGGTAGTGGAGCACAAGGGCCAGCACGACGGAGACCACAACCAGAACAGCACCTCCGGCGGCCATAACGTAATACCAGTAGGCTGGGATGGGCTGCACTGACACCGTGTCCACTGTGGGCTCGTTCCCTGGCAGAAGGGTGCCCCCTGGGGGAGAGACAGAAGAACGTTGCTAGGTGGCATGCATGCAGGCTCATCAAAGCATACACACACACATATACATGCGTTTCAGAGTTCTCAGCAACTTAAATAAAGGTCTGCATGACCGAGCTTTCCCCTGGGTGGGAACGTAATTTGGGTTTTTGACAAGCAGGCAATTTAAAGCATTTCATTAATTAGGCTTGGGAGGAGGAGGGGGGAGGGAGAGGATGCAAATGTTGTTCATAGCCATTATATTTGGAAGGAACAGCTTCCGCGCCGCCCCCCCTGCACCCCCCCCGCCACCGCCTTGCGCTCCCTGCCACAGCCACCCACAATCAGCTCCGTCTTGTTTCAGCGTGGCACTTGTTTGTCAAGCAATGACAAAACACGTCACGTTTTTTTAAAACAAGTGACAAGAGTTTAATTGCCAAGTACGAAGGAGGTTGTGACAGGATCACAGAAGAGATTCTAGAGATGAAAAACACGCTTCGTTCCTATGGGGTGGGGGGGGGGGAGAAAAGCAGAAAAGGAATCTGCAGACAAGACCTTCCAGGGGTCATCATGCTTCAGAGACCCAGAATTTTTAAGGCCATCCCCACCGCAATCCTATCTTCTATAATTCGGGCATGGCTTTCCAAATCACAGCTAACCAGGACCTCAGGGCAGAAGTGTTCGGTGAAGTTTACTCCCCAGTAAGTAATGCTTATGGCAACAGTCTCACACTGCAATTTTTTCCCTTCCTACCTGTTGAATTCAATAAGATTCACTCCCAGGTGACTGTAAATAGGTTTGCAGTCTCTCTCTCTGTGTGTTACTAATGACAACTTCATATTTAACAACTACAGCAAGCTACAAATCCAGGCTTTACAACTCTCCTGGAATCTCTGCATTCCCATTGTTTGCGGTTTTTTTGACCCCATCGAAGTTGTGTGTTGAGGACCAGAAGAGATGTGAAGAGGCCAATCACATTTACTTGTTCCCATGTCTTCCCTGTTCAGGTATAAAGCAGTGAATATAAAAGCTCCCCGGTGGATCAGGTGAAAGGCTCACCTGGTCCAGAATCCTGTCCTCTTGAGTGGCCAACCCGATGCCTATGAAGTAAGCAGGTAAACAGGACCTCACAGCACCTTCTCCCCTTGCGACAGTGGAGGAAGAACACACAGCCATCATGGCCAGCAGCCGCTGATATTCTTACTCTTCATGAATTTGTCAAATCCTCTTTCAAAGCCATCCAGTTTGGTAGCCATCTCTATGCAATTAATCCAGAAGGCGGCAGCTAAACTGGTGACTGGGAGTGGCCGCCGGGACCACATAACACCGGTCCTGAGAGATCTGCATTGACTCCCAGTATGTTTCCGAGCACAATTCAAAGTCTTGGTGCTGACCTTTAAAGCCCTAAACAGCCTCGGTCCTGTATACCTGAAGGAGCGTCTCCACCCCCATCGTCCAGCCCGGACACTGAGGTCCAGCACTGAGGGCCTTCTGGCGGTTCCCTCATAGCGAGAAGTGAGGTTACAGGGAACCAGGCAGAGGGCCTTCTCGGTAGTGGCGCCTGCCCTGTGGAATGCCCTCCCTTCGGATGTGAAGGAAATAAGCAGCTATCCTATCTTTAAAAGACCTCTGAAGACAGCCCTGTTTAGGGAAGTTTTTAATAGTTAACGCTGTATGGTTTTTAACACTTGATTGGGAGCCGCCCAGAGTGGCTGGGGAAACTCAGCCAGATGAGTGGGGTATAAATAATAAATTATTATTATTATTATTATTATTATTATTATTATTATTATTATGCAAAGGAGGACTTTCTTTTGCCTGTCCCGAATCTTCCAAGTTAAGCAGCATGAGAGAGAAAATCTTCTCTATCACTCTACTCACACCATCACATCTCCTTTTCTCTAGACTAAAAAACCCCCAAATGTTGTAGCCTCTCTCCTCATAGGGCAGTTGCTCCATCCCCTTGGCCATATTGAGTTATTCAGAAAGCTGCATGCTTCAGATGCTATATACTGCATGGAATGCAAAGATGCAAGGAAAACATGCCTGGGAAGTTGTTTCTGGGAAGCCCCACAAGTCCCCACCCAGACCCCCTTGCCCGTGGGAGCAGCAGCAAGGTGGGGAAACCGTTTCTCTACCTTTGAGCATATTCATTTAAGGGTGAAGGTAAGAGTACGTTTCCTAGCACAATTCAAAGTGTTGGTGCTGACCTTTAAAGCCCTAAATGGCCTCGGTCCAGTGTACCTGAAGGAGCATCTCCACCTCCATCATTTTGACTGGACACTGAGGTCCAGCACCGAGGGCCTTCTGGCCGTTCCTTCACTGTGAGAAGCAAAGCTACAGGGAACCAGGCAGAGGGCCTTCTCGGTAGTGGCGCCCACCCTGTGGCACGCCCTCCCACCAGATGTCAAAGAGAAAAATAACTACCAAACTTTTAGAAGACATCTAAAGGCAGCCCTGTTTAGGGAAGCGTTTAATATTTAATATATTATTGTATTTTAGTGTTTTGTTGGAAGCCACCCAGAGTGGCTGGGGAAACCCAGCCAGATGGGTGGGGTATGAACAAATTATTGTTGTTGTTGTTGTTGATATGAAGTCAAGATGATATTGCCTTGGGTCCAAAGGACCTGCCCAATCTAAGAGGACTCCACAACTGGGTCACTCTCTCTGAGCGGGTGGGTCACTGGGCATTCCACACTCACTCTCTCTAATCATGGACGGAATGTGCAAAATTGAGTATTCCCTTCCATGGCTAGTTGCTGGGCTTCTGTAAGCAGGCCTCTTGTTTCCTTACTCAATCCAGCAACGGCAATGACTGCTGCTTGGAAACTAATTGTATGTGCATTCTATACATGCTCTGAATTTTACGAGGGGGGGGGGAATAAAACGGGGAGGGCTGTGCATGGCTATAAACCCAGAAAAGAGAAGCTTCCCACAAACAACCCTACTGAAACAAACTCTTCAAAAAAAAAAGCTGTTTCTCCTATGCACCGTTACCCAGGAGTAAGCACCACTGAACATAGGGGAACTCGCTTCTGAGTAAGCATGCATTAGGATTATGTTGTACAACACCAGCAAGTTGCCTTCCGTGCAGTTAAGTAATTCTTTTCGATGTGGTCTATCTGCTCAGTGGGTTGGTTTCTGGTTCAGTTGTCTCAAATGCCGGGCCCCCAAATTAAGTTTAAAACTATACAGTGGTGCCCCGCAAGACGAACGCCTCGCAAGACGAAAAACCCGCTAGACGAAAGGGTTTTCCGTTTTGGAGGCGCTTCGCAAAACGAATTTCCCTATGGGCTTGCTTCGCAAGACGAAATGTCTTGCAAGTTTTTCCGACTTCCCCCCCCTTTCCCCCCCTTTTTCTAAGCTGCTAAGCCGCTTATCAGCTGATCCGCTAAGCTGATAAGCCGCTAAAAGCCGCTAAAAGCCGCTAAGCCGCTAATAGCGCTAATCCGCTAAGCCGTCAATGGGCTTGCTTCGCAAGACGAAAAAACCGCTAGACGAAGAGAATCGCGGAACGGATTCTTTTCATCTTGCGAGGCACCACTCCAGAACACGTGCTCCTCCAGAAACAGAAAAAATAATAATAAGCAGCCACTGAGGGATTTGTAATGGAGCAGCAAGAAAGATTCGATTTGTAGCACATACGTGAAATCCCCTTCTGGCGCACGCAAGCTAGAAGCCACCATCTAAGCCACCAGCAATCACCTCCCATCTCCACAGAGAGGCCGTTTTATTGGAGAGGGTAATGGAAAGGTGACCTTTCTTCTGGCCCTCCACCAGAGACGACCCCCTCAGCGGCCGACTGGAGTGACCCAGAATGAGAACGTGCGGCAAACCTTGCGCAGAGCCTGTTCCAGACATAACTAGAGAGCCTTGAATATTAAGACCCTCTCTGGCAGGTATCAGCTTGCACGGTCCTCTCCCCTCAAAATAAAATAAAGAAAAGTTTAGGAGAGGGAGAGGAGGTTTTGTTCCTGCCTGTCTTCATTCTTCATCAACTTATAGGATTAAGAAGCAGAATGCTTGATGCCATTCCAGCTATTTCGGCGAAGAGGCTCTACAATTTGCCACTCGCACTCATACTCACTCGCCAAAGTGTACTCAAGAGAAGCTTCCTTTGCTTTTAAAATTGATATTGTGAGGGGTGCGGGCTTAGAATATGGAGATGCAAACATCAAAAGCTGTCTGACTGCCAGTTCCCAAGGCAAATCACTGCATCTCAAGAAATCATTCGACCAAATTCAGGTCACAGTCAGTGACAAGCAGAAGGATGGTAGACTCTGCAGAGCAAACTGCTCCAGATGACTCCATGCCAGATGGGGAGTGTAGACTGCGAGGGCCTCGGGGGTAAAGGGAGTGACTCCTGAGAGTACGCGTGATCCAGATTGTGCTGCCTTCCGTGGTTCTGGCTCCATCTCAGGGCCATGTGCCCTGTTGCCTCTGGAGTCATGTCACTGGAGTCTGTAGCCCCTCCTGAACCCGTGCCCTGGCAACTGCCTAAAGTCAGGGTCATGACACAACTGAGCCAAGCAGTGCTATATAAGGGAAAGCAACAAGGAAATCTCCTGACCCTAAGTATGTGAGGTAGTCAGGCCACGATGGAGTGCTAAGTACATTTCACTGGTTGCAATTCCCATCCCATCAATGGGGGTTAAGATGGCGGAGGGAGCCAAATTCATAGCCAGTCTATGCACTGTGGGTTGTAGGAGAGGGGAGAGGTAAAGGTAATGGGACCCCTGACCATTAGGTCCAGTCATGACCAACTCTGCGGTTGCGGCGCTCATCTCACTTTATTGGCTGAGGGAGCCGGCGTACAGCTTCCGGGTCATGTGGCCAGCATGACTAAGCCGCTTCTGGTGAACCAGAGCAGCGCATGGAAACTCCGTTTACCTTCCCGCCGGAGCAGTACCTATTTATCTACTTGCACTTTGACGTGCTTTTGAAGTGCTAGGTTGGCAGGAGCAGGGACCGAGCAACGGGAGCTCACCCCGTTGTGGGGATTCGAACCACTGACCTTCTGATCAGCAAGCCCTAGGCTCTGTGGTTTAACTCACAGCACCACCCGCATTAATTCAGAGGACTTCCGATTAGCCTGATTCACACCCACCTTCTCTGCATTCCTTGCTTTCTCCCCCAAATGAACTTTTGCTTCATTTTCTAGTGGAAAGTTCCGTCTTGTTTCAAGAAAAGAAACATTAACAAAGGTGGCCATAAAACAACACTGGAGTAATAACGCTGCCTATCTCCTTAGGGAGGATGAACAAGTACAAACTGTCCGGCAAAGTGACAAATGATGTAAATATCTCCAGTTGATCTCCCTGCTGTGCCACCCAGGCAGCCCAGGAATGAAAAACACAAATGGCAGTTTAATCACCAACCTCTTGTAGCCAAGTCACTGGCACTTCAAGGTCTGAATTCTCAGAGAGAGCAATGCAACCCTATGCCAAGGGGGAGGTGGAATCGACTCTGTGGGTCCTTCCTGGCTCAAGGATGACCTTTCTTCCTTCTATTCTACCGTTAAATGATTAAACCTTGCTGGAAAAGGATGCTCTTTCCCTTTCTCTTGCCTTCAGTGTGTGATGGGAAGTTTTGCTTCTGCACATGACTCTGGCAAACCGCTCTAAGCTAAGCGTTCCTTCCTCACCCACCCTAGAATGTTTAGTTCACATTGAGTTCATGAAACATCATACCCTGACCTGTTCTCAATGCATGGTTAACCACATCTACGGAATGCGATAGTTATGTTCTTTTAAGTCCTGCTATATCAATCACTGGGACGCAGGTGGCGCTGTGGGTTAAAGCCTCAGCGCCTAGGACTTGCCGATCGAAAGGTCGGCGGTTCGAATCCCTGCGGCGGGGTGCGCTCCCGCTGCTCGGTCCCAGCGCCTGCCAACCTAGCAGTTCGAAAGCACCTCCGGGTGCAAGTAGATAAATAGGGACCGCTTACCAGCGGGAAGGTAAACGGCGTTTCCGTGTGCGGCTCTGGCTCGCCAGAGCAGCGATGTCACGCTGGCCACGTGACCCGGAAGTGTCTCCGGACAGCGCTGGCCCCTGGCCTCTTAAGTGAGATGGGCGCACAACCCCAGAGTCTGTCAAGACTGGCCCGTACGGGCAGGGGTACCTTTACTTTACTTTTTATATCAATCACTAGTAATAGTTTAATAAGGAGGTTTTCATACCTGTCCAATTCTGTGTTCCCTTTCCCAACCTTTAATCTATTGATGATTAATGCCTATATGCAACCCTTGCATTGTATTTGTGTTAACCAATCAGCAACAAGCTCATATGTGGCAATGCTGTAATATTCAATAAAAGGGACTCCCCGAGACATGCTCGAGAGATGCCTCCCATATGACACTTGTCATTCGTCTGTCGTTTATTTCAACCCAACAAGTGTGGGTAGAAATCAGAGGAAGAGAAACAGGACTGAATTATATTCAGGTCCATGGAAAACATGTGCATAAGGTAAAGGTAAAGGGACCCCTGACCCTTAGGTCCAGTCGTGGCCGACTCTGGGGTTGCGGCACTCATCTCACTTTATTGGCCGAGGGAGCCGGCGTACAGCTTCTGGATCATGTGGCCAGGATGACTTCCGGCGAACCAGAGCAGCGCACGGAAAGGCCGTTTACCTTCCCGCCGGAGCGGTCCCTGTTTATCTACTTGCACTTTGACGTGCTTTCAAACTGCTAGGTTGGCAGGAGCAGGGACTGAGCAACGGGAGCTCACCCCGTCACGGGGATTTGAACCACCGACTTTCTGATCGGCAAGTCCTAGGCTCTGTGGTTTGACCCACAGCGAATCATGACTGAACTATATTCAGGTCCGCGGAAAACATGTGCATATCTAGACTCAACTAGCTGGAAAAATCAAGTTCAAGTGGGTCTTAGGTTTGGGAAAACCTCCACTGGGGGGGGGGCAGAGCGAGGTATTCTAGAGCTGTACAAAGAATGGGATATTTTAATGTTTTGTGGGATCTCTGGATGGAATGGAAGCAAGGAGACTTAAGTTCCTCATAGTGGACCAGGGATCCGTATTTGTGCAACATTGCTTTCTGGGGAGTGAAGTCTACAAATAAAAATGCATTTCCAGGGCATCACCTGGGTCACAGGCTAACGTTTTTATTTCATAAATGCACCTGTTTCCTTGCTGTCGTTTCACCTTAACAGACTTTCCAAGCTTCTTTCAGCTTCCTTGGGCCCTGGTACTGTGATCCTACCCTCCAAGGCAACCAAATTGGGAGGGGTGGCTAACACCCCAGAGGACAGGATCACACTTCAAAACGACCTTGACAGATTACAGAACTGGGCCAAAACAAACAAGATGAATTTTAACAGGGAGAAATGTAAAGTATTGCACTTGGGCCAAAAAAATGAGAGGCACAAATACAAGATGGGTGACACCTGGCTTGAGAGCAGTACATGGGAAAAGGATCTAGGAGTCTTGGTTTACCACAAACTTGACATGAGCCAACAGTGTGACGCTGCAGCTAAAAAAGCCAATGCAATTCTGGGCTGCATCAATAGGAGTATAGCATCTAGATCAAGGGAAGTAATAGTGCCACTGTATTCTGCTCTGGTCAGACCTCACCTGGAGTACTGTGTCCAGTTCTGGGCACCACAGTTCAAGAAGGACACTGACAAACTGGAACGTATCCAGAGGAGGGCAACCAAAATGGTCAAAGGCCTGGAAACGATGCCTTATGAGGAACGGCTAAGGGAGCTGGGCATGTTTAGCCTGGAGAAGAGGAGGTTAAGGGGTGATATGATAGCCATGTTCAAATATATAAAAGGATGTCACATAGAGGAGGGAGAAAGGTTGTTTTCTGCTGCTCCAGAGAAGCGGACACGGAGCAATGGTTCCAAACTACAAGAAAGAAGATTCCACCTAAACATTAGGAAGAACTTCCTGACAGTAAGAGCTGTTCAACAGTGGAATTTGCTGCCAAGGAGTGTGGTGGAGTCTCCTTCTTTGGAGGTCTTTAAGCAGAGGCTTGACAACCATATGTCAGGAGTGCTCTGATGGTGTTTCCTGCTTGGCAGGGGGTTGGACTCGATGGCCCTTGTGGTCTCTTCCAACTCTATGATTCTATGATTCTATCATTTCAAAAGGGATGTATCATCCTAGAATTTTGGTGGTGCTGATCACACTACCACCCCACCTTCCCCATCATTAAATCATGCTTCTGATGAATCAGCTGCAGCCAATGATGGACCCTAATATTCTGTGCCTAGCTGCTAAAGTTGCTTAGCGTGGTTTCAGGTGTGCCTGTGACCTCCTTTCTCTCTGTCCCTCTTCCTTTTCAGCATGCAGTCGGATGCAAGTACATATACTGTATTTTTCGCTCTATAAGACACACCAGACCATAAGACGCACCTAGTTTTTGGAGGAGGAAAACAAGAAAAAAAAAAATATTCTGAATCCCAGAAGCCAGAACAGCAAGAGGGACCGCTGCGCAGCGAAAGCAGCAATCCCTCTTGCTGTTCTGGCTTCTGGGATAGCTGAGCAGCCTGCATTCGCTCCAGAAGACACACACAGATTTCTCCTTACTTTTAAGGAGGGAAAAAGTGAGTCTTATAGAGCAAAAAATACGGTACATAGTCATCTCTTGTAACATATAAACGGATGCCACAGGGTATATAAATGTAGATATGGTACATGTGACTCCAAAGTGCCCTAATTCTTTTTCCTCTCATCATCTTCTATAGCGTGATAAAGCCAGTTTGGGGCCAACAGACTTTGTCACACTATCCTACTGCTAAAAATAGTTGCCCATTTCCTTCTGACCTAACACTGCAGATTCCATCACCTTTAGGATACACGTACCAAGACCTGCCTTAAACCAACGGTCCATCCTGCTTTGTGCTACCAACTCCGGGTGGCAGCAGCTTGCAAGGAGCTTCAGCTGCTCTGCCACTCGGAGTCCCTTTGGGAGAAGTCGCATGTCAGAAACCATGATGAAAATGGCCAACCTATGTCACGTTCTCCCTCGTCCACGACCCTCCCCGCTCCCCCACATCCTAATGATCAATATGTTAAGCATTTCCCTCCCCTGATCAGAAATAGCCAACTATGTGAGCAGGGAAATGCTCAGTAGAAGGGTCTCAAGTAGCAGGGCTAGGAAACATAACAGGTGAAGTGCTTTAACAAGCGGCCAGGGGAGATGGATTGCTGGCCTGGGCTCAGCTACGGCTCCTTGTATACGTTTCCTAAAGGTAACAGGCCCTTCTCTTACAGGCTGAAACCAAAGTAACATAACAACAACAACAACAACAACAACAACAACAACAACAACGGGTTGATCTTTTAACATCCCTAGTGTTGAGTGGGAAAAATACTGGCAACTCTTTTAAGTACAGTGGTACCTTGGTTTAAGAACAGCTTAGATTATGAACAACTTGGATTAAGAATGCTGCAAACCCGGAAGTAGGTGTTTTGGTTTGTGAACTTTGCCTTGGAAGCAGAACATGTTCCGCTTCCTGTTGAGTGTGTTCCATTTGTAAATTGGGTCCCCTGCTTCTATGGGAAAGCATGCCTTGGTTTAAGAACGGACTTCTGGAACGGATTAAGTTTGTAAACCAAGGTACCACTGTAGTTGGATAGGGGTGGGTTGTTGTTTTTTGTCTTGGTAATATATAATTCTGCCCTTAGGGCCACTTTATAAGTTAGGCTTTATAGGGGTATGCCTATATAGGCGAACATGAAAACATGCAAAGACCAAAAAATGATAAACAGGTACAGTCGTACCTTGGATCCCGAACACCTTGGAACTTGGGACGTTTTGGCTCCCGAACGCCGGAAGTGATTATTCCGGTCTGCAAACTTTCTTTTGGAACACGAACGTCCGATGGGGCTTCCACAAGCTTCTGATTGGCTGCAGGAGCTTCCTGCAGCCAATCAGAAGCCGCGCTTCCGGGTCATGTGGCCAGCATGACTAAACCGCTTCTGGCGAACCAGAGCAGCACACGGAAACACCGTTTACCTTCCCGCCGGAGTGGTACCTATTTATCTACTTGCACTTGACGTGCTTTCGAACTGCTAGGTTGGCAGGAGCAGGGACCGAGCAACGGGAGCTCACCCTGTCACAGGGATTCAGAAGCCGCGCTTTGGTTTCCAAACATTTTGGAAGTCAAACGACCTTCCAGAACGGATTCTGTTCGACTTCCAAGGTACGGATGTATTTGAAAACAACTGTAGATTTCTGTTGGGGGAATGCTTGGTGGAAAACCCAGTTTCTCTGTCAGAACTAAGCCCCATTGTTCTGTGGTTCCCCCAACCCTCTGGACTACATTTGGGGACCACACAGGGGGAAGGGGGGAATCCCCTTCTACTAGTGCCTATCCAAAAAGTTTGTTGAGCTGAAAAATCCCTGGCTGCTGCCTTGAGGATTCCCCCAACCAGCCTCAAATATCCCAGTGTATAAAGGTAAAGGGACCCCTGACCATTAGGCCCAGTCATGACCGACTCTGGGGTTGCGGCGCTCATCTCGCTTTATCGGCCGAGGGAGCCGGCGTACAGCTTCCGAGTCATGTGGCCAGCATGACTAAGCCGCTTCTGGCGAACCAGAGCAGCGCACGGAAACGCCGTTTATCTTCCCGCTCGAGCGGTACCTATTTATCTACTTGCACTTTGAGGTGCTTTCGAACTGCTAGGTTGGCAGGAGCAGGGACCGAGCAACGGGAGCTCACCCCATCGAGGGGATTCGAACCGCCGACCTTCTGATCAGCAAGTCCTAGGCTCTGTGGTTTAACCCACAGTGCCACCCGCGTCCCCTATCCCAGTGAATACCTGGTAGCTAGAGCTTATTCCATTTGTTTCTGCTGAGCAGTGCATGTGGGATCCTGGTTCTACTAGTCTGGAAAGGACATGCAGTGAAGGTCTGGGAGGAGAGAACTCTTTGAGGTGTGGGGAGGGACCACAGCTACCTCGTCTCCCGATTCCCTGGCAAACTTTCAAAGCGCAAGAGGAAATCCCTGGGCTGCAACCTGGCAGTCCTGCTTAGTCCCATCAAAATGTTTACACGATCTTTTCTGACACAAAAATGGCCTGTGGAAGTCATCTCACATCCTTCAGTTGCACGGGGGCCTGCGAATCGCTCAGAGCTGGGCTGATGTGGAATACAGCTGTGCCTGAGCTTCTGTCAGGTTAGGGTGCCTCATATATGAAAACACAGCAGAATGAAAGCACATCCAAGCCGTCTCATAAAATCCACCCCTCAGGCCATACAATCTCATATGTTCAACAAAATTACTTTTAGGCTGGTGTTTCTAAACTTCCAGTAAACACGGGGCTTTGTTTTTGTTTTCATTTTCAAGGGTAACTAAGAATTTGCACTTGCCTTACTTTTTGTGAAGAAGGTAAGGAGCGTTCAAGGAAGCATTTAATTTATACAAGACAGAGGGCTGGCTGGCATTCAGAGTTCTCACTGTGGCGATAAATCTGTGTCTAGGGTGTACCAATTCAGGGTTCATCTGTACTTCCACTTGACCCATGCTCTCCAGGTCTGAGCAATTTTCTGTTTGCCCAGCCACTATCCCCAGGAAACCCCACTCTTCAAGCACCAAATCAGAGCAAATATCAATCCGCCAAAAACCCAATTGATGTTTGCTCCAAATCAGCAGTAAAGATTGGGTTTTCCCAGGGGAAAGACACGGGACAAGCCGACGTCCGAATGAGTCCTCAGGCTGCATGACTGACTATTCCCCCATATGAAAAGAATCTCTGCACATAGGAAACTAGCACATCAAGGAGAAGGCTGGATTAGAACACTTCTACTAGGCATCTAAAGTAAAGGTAAAGGGAACCCTGACCATTAGGTCCAGTCGTGACAGACTCTGGGGTTGCGGCGCTCATCTCGCATTATTGGCCGAGGGAGCCGGCGTACAGCTTCCGGGTCATGTGGCCAGCATGACTAAGCCGCTTCTGGCGAACCAGAGCAACGCACGGAAACGCCGTTTACCTTCCCTATGGAGCGGTACCTATTTATTTACTTGCACTCTGACGTGCTTTCGAACTGCTAGGTTGGCTGGAGCAGGGACCAAGCAACAGGAGCTCACCCTGTCGCGGGGATTTGAACCGCCGACCTTCTGATCAGCAAGTCCTAGGCTCTGTGGTTTAACCCACAGAGCCACCCGCATCTAGATGTCTGGTTTTTTTTGTCATGTAGAAGGATTGCCACCCCACCACAGAAGAACATTTCTGCTTGTGAAACTTTACCTGAAAGAGTACAGCTGAGACACTAGTCAACCAGCGAGATCTAGGCCAGAATCATAGCTGGGTGTTTCTGCAATCACAGATTGAAATGCGGATCCCAAATTCTCCATCAGAACACGGCTGCCCTCCTGTCTTTTGAAAATGTGACAGAATTGGACCTTAGACCGCCATTTCTGTCTCCTCCAACTGGAGTGAGAAGGGAGCATGCCTGAAATAATATCCTATGGTTTATTAATAGTTCTGAACAAATATGCCCAGGACTTGAGCAAGCAGTGCCCTCAAAGAGGTGCTCTGCTGAGAGCCCAGCATGCTTTGCTTCATCCTGAGCATACTTTGAATGAAGATGGAATCACTGGTGTGTTCACGGCCTGACTGCTGTACCAGGGAACCTCCGCTCTGACTTCTCGCATTAAAACCAAACAAAATGCCAGAACCCTTACAAATAAAATATTTGGCTTTTAAAAGCTGAGCTGCCATTCATATGTAGCAGGGCTGCAATTCACTCTCTGGTCCATCTCTGCCTCCTCCCTCTCCCACTGATAAAAGGCAGTATATAAATTGAAATAATAATAGTAACATGCTAACGCAAAGGCAGTGGAAGGACAGAAAGAGATTCCTAGCCTGGCACAAGTACAGCAAGCATAGAAAGACCTGAGATCATAGATGGTTGACAAATACAGCGGGATTTGGCCAATCATATTATGCAGATGATCACCTTGCCAACAAAGGTCCGTATAGTTAAAGCTATGGTTTTCCCAGTAGTGAGGTATGGAAGTGAGAGCTGGACCATAAAGAAGGCTGATCGCCGAAGAATTGATGCCTTTGAATTCTGGTGCTGGAGGAGACTCTTGAGAGTCCCATGGACTGCAAGAAGATCAATCCTATCCATTCTTAAGGAAATCAGCCCTGAGTGCTCACTGGAAGGACAGATCGTGAAGCTGAGGCTCCAGTACTTTGGCCACCTCATGAGAAAAGAAGACTCCCTGGAAAAGACCTTGATGTTGGGAAAGATGGAGGGCACAAGGAGAAGGGAACAACAGAGGACGAGATGGTTGGACAGTGTTCTCGAAGCTACCAGCATGAGTTTGACCAAACTGCGGGAGGCAGTGGGAGACAGGAGTGCCGGGCGTGCTCTGGTCCAGGGGGTCACAAAGAGTTGGACACGACTAAACGACTAAACAACAACAACAAATTATGCAGATGACGACTCCAGTTACTATATGGAAGCCAAGTTTAACTATCTGCCATTCATGAATGAAGGCTTAAGGGAATTCCTGTTAACGCTACAGATTTGCTTGCAATGCCCATGTAACTTCTTTGTAATTTTAAGAACAGAAGAAGAGCCTGTTGGATCAGCATTCTGTTCTCACCGTGACCAACCCGAAGCCCATGGGAATCCCAAAAGCAGGGCCAGAGCACAAGAGTGTCAGCATCACGTCAACAGTGGCCAAAACTTGGGGTTAAACTATTGGGTCTGCTTCCTATTAGGAAAATAATAAATGAGCCAGCAAAATCTAAGTATAAAAATAATCATGACTAGGTTGCTAAGGAACTTGGAAGCATTAACTTCCAGATCAAAGCAGAGGTTTATGGATGTCTGTGCACCTTTCACCCTTGGCCACAACAGATGCGCTCTGCCTCTCAGTGTTCAATGCCAGACGACTTTACAAACTACTTTTCAAAGAGAAAACACCTTCTCCCACCCACTGAGAAGGCATCTCTTCTGGAAGTCAAAGCCAGCCGCTTTGGCAATGCGTCAGCAACGACCTGAGAGATTGCTCCAGGAAGAGCAGTCTATCCAATGATAAATAAAAAGGAAATGATTTAATAGAAGCAGAAAGCTCTTGGAGGCGGACGCTCCCTGCCTTTTTGCTGCGCCGGGGTTTTCACCATCCCACAGGTGAAAAGAGCGTTACACAATGAAACGAAATGAAAAATCTCTGGAGCCGCCATGCTCCTTTCCCCACACCACAGCATCTCCACTGACTCAGAAACAAGTTTAATGAAGAGGACAGTCTCTCCGAATCCCTCTCTCCTTTTGTTTCCCTCTGAAGTTTTTATCAACTCCAGGCATCCCATTTTCTTTTCTCCAGGCCAGAATTAAGCTATTAAATGCACAATTTCACCCTGCTTCTCTCTTACTAAATGTCAGCCTTCAAACTCAGGGTGACAGTAGCTCCTGTGCTCCAGTCCCTTCCCTATCCCGCCCTCCCTGCTGCTCTCCCTAAAACCCCCACCGCAGCCCCTGCCTTGCCACTTTTTGTCTGGAATGCAAAACCTCTCTGTGCTAAATATTAATCATTGCCACCTCATTGCACTGCTAATTCACCGCTGATTTGGGGGTTAAGCCTCCCTGCGATTGCTGTCCATTCCCCCAGCCCCACATCTTAAAGCTTCACTGCTCTTCCCTAGGCACTGCAGAGGAACAGGGGTTTATCTGTAGCCACATTTATCTCTGTTACCACTTGGCCTCCATTTTATTACATCTGAGTGAAGCTGCTGCGTCAAGACCACAATCTAAAGCTTTCAGGAGTCCCTTTAAAGTTGGTTTGTCAAAGGCTTTTGACCGGGCTGCAGGGGGCACACCTGGGAGATCCAGGGATCTGTTGCAACACTTCTGATCTAGGCAGACAAGAAGTGGGGGGCTGCCCTTGAGACTGACCCAGAAACTCCAGTGGGTTCAGAATGCTGCAGCGAGACTCCTTACGGGGTCCTCACTGCGAGATGACATTCACCCGGTGCTTTACCAGCTGCACTGGCTCCCAGTGGAGTACAAAATCAGGTTTAAGGTGCTGGTTTTAACCTTTAAAGCCCTATACGGCCTAGGACCCTCGTACCTATGGGACCGCCTCTCCTGGTATGTCCCACAGAGGAACTTATGGTCTTCAGATAAAAACATCTTGAAGGTCCCAGGCCACAGAGAAGTTAGGCTGGCCTCAACCAGAGCCAGGGCTTTTTCGGCTGTGGCTCCGATCTGGTGGAACACTCTGTCACAAGAGACTAGGGCTCTGCGGGACTTGACATCTTTCTGCAAGGCCTGCAAGACAGAGCTGTTCCACCAGGCCTTTGATTGAGGCACAGCCTGACTCCCTCCTTTGGCAATCTTCACAGAACTCTAGCCCAATGGTTGCCATCAATTTGATTTGAATTAATTTTATAATGAAATGATTTTAGAATGTTGTATTATTTTATTGTTGTTAGCCGCCCTGAGCCCGGCTTCGGCTGGGGAGGGCGGGATATAAATAATAAAATTATTATTATTATTATTATTATTATTATTATTATTATTATTATTATTTCACCTCTCTGGTCTGTGTCAGATGGAGATAAAGGGAACTCCAGCGCAGGACAGCTCTCAGACTGTGCAGTCTGCAAACACTGACACCTCTCGCAGGGTGCCTTTGCCATTAACATCCGGGTGACAAGCAGAAATACTGTATCTGGAAGTAGATACAGTGGAGAAAAAATGCACCTGTGGAACTTCAGCCTGTCACACTGCAGTTAAAGGCTTAAGAGGCGCACTTTTTGAAAAAACAAAACTAAAAATGTGTATCAAGGTTCACATACTGAGCAGCAAAGGATATTGACCCAGGTGAAAGAAAGGGCACCTGAATTTCTTCCAGTTCCCCCGGGAGCCAAAATGCAGAGTTTGCACTATAGAGAAGCACAACTTATGCATCAATTAAGTACACCTATTTGCATTTCATTTGGGGGCACCTACAACTGACGTGAAAACTTGGAACAGGTTTTCGGTTGGGAAAATCTTCCGCGAGCTTTCGGACAACTTAGACGGATTCAGTAAAGGAGGGAGAAAAACTATTCTGTGTTTTATGGGGCAAATAACAGCCAAGCTACTTTTAGCCCCCTTGTCTGCAGACCGTATCTAGTCTAGTGCCACCTGCTGGTGTTAAGGGACGATGCAAATGTAAACATCTTGCATAGCAGCAGGTCTTGTGTTAGTTTTTCTGTTTCTTTCTTTTGCACACACACACACACATTAATTTTTTAAAAACTAAAATAAAAAAATCATGCAGCAAGAAAGAAACTGCTAAAAGAAATGCAGTTTTACCTGAAATTTCAAATGTGTGTTCTCCAGGGAAAGCTGCGATGGGTTCTGTAAAGAAATAGGAGAGTTGAACTTTAGTCTGATCTCCAAGACAACAGAAGAGAGATTCCCCAAAACGGCCTTAGCGACATGTGATCCTTGCAACAATGCAGAGAGCTCAGACCTACAAGAGCCTCTTTGTGCAGCTTCCCCCAAATTGCCGTTTTAACTGATTATCCCCCCCCCCCCTGAACTTAAGAACTCTGCTGGAAGTCATATCTCTAACAAAGCAATCCTATGTGTGTTTACTTGGAAGTAAGTCACACTGGGCCTTACCCCCTAATAATAAGTGTCCTTAGGATTATAGCCTGACTCAACATTTTCCTTCTAGAGCAGGGGTTGGCAACCTAAGGCCCGGGGGCCGGATGCAGCCCAATCACCTTCTAAATCCGGCCCGCAGATGGTCTGGGAATCAGCGTGTTTTTACATGAGTAGAATGTGTCCTTTTATTTAAAATGCATCTCTGGGTTATTTGTGGGGCATAGGAATTCGTTCATTATTATTTTTTTCCAAAATATAGTCTGGCTCCCCACAAGGTCTGAGGGACGGTGGACCGGCCCGTGGCTGAAAAAGGTTGCTGACCCCTGTTCTAGAGACATCACGAGATCAAAGTGTCCAAAGCATTCATTCCCTACGTACAACAGAGAACACATATCCCCTTCTGGAGTCAAGCTGAGAGATGTTTGGAAAGAGATTTTTATGTATAATATTAGCAGCTTCCACAGATGCATGAGCCCATAGGTGGCATGAATTCTCCCCTCCTCTTGCCCTGAATTTCACATGGTCTGTGGTGCCTGACGCTACATGTTTCATAGTCAAATAGGAGAGTGTTCATCCCAGCGTCTGACAAAGTGCCAAGCAACATTGCTATGTTACTCGTGCTTTTAAGAAAGTATGCTTGCTGGCCAATTTCATTTTAGAGAAAAAATCAGGTACACAGCTCTGGTCTGCAATGTACGTCCGCTGCCGAAAACCCTCTCCTACCTCCACACTGCTTTGATCCTGCAGAGGCTGTTGGCTGCAAATAACAGGCCTCGGGACAAAAAAGGAGCAGCGTTTTTCAGCAGGAAATTGGCTCAGGAGCCCAATCCAGATCAGGAGTATGTTCCAGAACATGATTCCGCAGCTGCTTTTTTCCCCTCCCCAGATTAAGCTGGCCAGTTTAAACGTGCTTTTTTCAAAAGTGTGAATAGCATACCATGCTATCTGACCACAAGATTGGCTGGTTTGGGACGCATTAGACCAGTGGAAGGGGAACTGAACTCAAAGGAACAGTCTTCCAAATGGGAGGATATCAAGCCCCAGTATACCTGAGGGAGCGTCCCATTGTTCAGCCCAGACACTGAGGTCCAGCTCCGAGGGCCTTCTGGCAGTTCCCTCACTGCGAGAAGTGAGGTTACAGGGAAACAGGCAGAGGGCCTTCTCGGTGGTGGCACCCTCCCTGTGGAACACCCTCCCATCTGATGTCAAGGAAATAAACAACCATCTGACTTTTAGAAAACATCTGAAGGCAGCCTGTTTAGGGAAGTTTTTAATGTTTGAAGTTTTATTCTGTTTTTAATGTTCTGTGGAAGGCCGCACAGAGTGGCTGGGGAAACCCAGCCAGATGGGCGGGGTACAAATTAATTAATTATTATTATTATTATTATTATTATTATTATTATGCAGTAACAAGCTGCTAGAAAGAAACGGGCCAGAGAAGCGGAGTAGAAATGATAAATAATAATAATCATCATCATCATCTTTAAAATGGGTTTATATTTTTTCGTAGACATTCTGACTCACTCTTAAACTGCCTCAAGCATTTACCTCTGATATTATATTACAAGGATTATGGTGGGTGATTCCTCCCCTCCCCAGCTGGGTCTTCTTTGCTTTTAAAAAGCTTTGTTGCAAGCAGAAATTAATGTGATAAAGCTGTTCCTTAGCCCAGGGCAGCAATGGCAGCAAAAGCTTGAATTTTGCAGGCAGCTTACAACTCTGAAAGGCCAGAAAGATGTTGGCAACCATTTGCTGCAGTACCAGTTTACAAGGCTGTTCAAAAGGAACCACATGATCCGAACATCTCTGGCATCCCAGAAAGATGAAACCTAGTCAAGACCTGTTCAGGTCTCTTGGCAAGAGTCAACACTTTACTGCCTTTGCCTTAGCGAAATAAAAAGCTTTGCAGTTTTGCAAATGGGTAAAGGGACTTAAGTTTCCTCCACCTAAACTAGTGATGGGGAAGCTGTGGGTATCCCAGGTGTTGATGAACTACAACTTCCACCATCTCTGACCACTGGCCATGTGGCTGGGAGGCTGTCCAATCCACACCTCTCCTTGGGCTACCTTTTCTGCCTCCCCGCTAGGCTCCGAAAGCCCTGGCACAAGCCAGGTGCCCACTGAAACAGAGACAGATAATTTTTTGTGCTTCTTATTTTATCTCCTGCTTGGACTACTGCCATGCGCTCTATGTGGGGCTACCTTTGAAGGTGACCCGGAAACTACAACTAATCCAGAATGCGGCAGCTAGACTAGTGACTGGGGGCGGCTGCCGAGACCACATAACACCGGTCTTGAAAGACCGACATTGGCTCCCAGTAAGTTTCCGAACACAATTCAAAGTGTTGGTGCTGACTTTGAAAGCCCTAAACGGCCTCAAAAGCCCAGTAGACCTGAAGGAGCGTCTCCACCCCCATCGTTCTGCCTGGACACTGAGGTCCAGCTCTGAGGGCCTTCTGGCGGTTCCCTCACTGCGAGAAGCAAAGCTACAGGGAACCAGGCATAGGGCCTTCTCGGTAGTGGCACCCGCCCTGTGGAATGCCCTCCCACCAGATGTCAAAGAGATAAACAACTACCTGACACTTAGAAGACATCTGAAGGCAGCCCTATTCAGGGAAGTTTTTAATGTGTGAGATTTTAATGTATTTTTAATCTTTGTTGGAAGCCGCCCAGAGTGGCTGGGGAGACCCAGCCAGATGGGCGGGGTACAAATAAATAATAATAATAATTATTATTATTATTAGTAGTAGTAGTAGTAGTATCAGTATGCAATAACAAGCTGCTAGAAAGGAACGGGCCAGAGAAGCAACACTCAGAAAAGCAGCGCTCTGCGATTCCGTGATTATTTTCCTTCTGCATTCTGCCTGGGAACCTAGTCTCTTGGCTCCAGTGCAGTTTCAATGGAGTGCTCTGAAACAGTCACCCTTCTGCAGAATGCAAGTGACAGGTTTGTCAAAAGAACAAAATAATAATAATAATGTGAGTTATTAGATCCTTTTCTCAAGTTGAAAAGGAATTTGATTACTTCTCTGGGTGACAATTTTGAAGCAGTAGCGTGCCACTCCAGTTGCTTCCTTTTTGTAGTCCTGAGAGTGGGGGGAGATGCGCAGAACAGTTCTGCCTATGGTATTATTTCATATCCTGAATGATTCATCAGAAGAACCAGCTTCGCAGTCAAACACTTGAGCTCAGTCGCCCCCTCCCCCCCCAAGAAGCTGCTCTCAAAACCCTACTTTGGAGACAAGCATCCCTGTGGGGCAAACAGGAGCTATAGGGAGGTGGGTGCAGTTTAAATCAGGAAGACAACGTGAGGGAGAGGATTAAATTATTGCTCCTCAGCTGCTGCAACCCCAATCTGAAACCTCTCTGGCTGCTTTTGCATTTTAAAAAAGCTGCACTTCACAGATTTCCCGCCGCATCTCGTTTGATCCTCAGACAGGTTCGCATTTTACAAAGCAGACAAAATTTGCAACTCGTATACCAGTGCAACCTCAGTTTCTTTCTATGGGATGGATGACCTGACTAGATCATGAAATAGCCATTGTGTGTTCGGTGGAATCCTAACACAATTAATTTTCCAGGCAAGTGTACAGAGATATCTAAGAACACATGTCTGTGGTTTACTGTATTTGGTCTATAAAGTGTTAAAAAGTAAAGGTAAAGGGACCCCTGACCATTAGGTCCAGTCGTGGCCAACTCTGGGGTTGCGGCGCTCATCTCGCTTTACTAGCTTCCGGGTCATGTGGCCAGCATGACTAAGCCACTTCTGGTGAACCAGAGCAGCGCACGGAAATGCCGTTTACCTTTCCGCTGGAGCGGTACCTATTTACCTACTTGCACTTTGACGTACTTTCGAACTGCTAGGTTGGCAGGAGCAGGGACCGAGCAACGGGAGCTCACCCCATGGCGGGGATTCGAACCGCCGACCTTCTGATCGGCAAGTCCTAGGCTCTGTGGTTTAACCCACAGAGCCACCCGCGTCCCTCTATAAAGTGTAGAACTGCACTAAAGCATTTTGTTTCTTGTTTAATTTCCAACAGTGAGCACGTATATGGGCCAAGCTTGCCTGGAAACCGAATGCTCTTTCTTTTTTTCCCTTTTCTTTTTTAAAAAAACAAGTATACTTGCTTTCCCCTCCACAAATGGCTTACCAATGTAAAAGCAAGCAAAAAAAATCAGCAATGGTCCAACGATTAAATGCAAGCCCAGAGATTAAAGAATAGCCTCAGAAGTATGTTGCTTCATCTTTGTGAAATAAGACAGGCTGGGAGGTGATCTTTGTGTTATTTACTCATGGGGAGAGCTGAAATCACCCATGTTACATGCCCTTACTCTGAGCACGGGGGGATTCAGACGCATGGCAAAGAAACAGAACTGAGTCAACTCTTCTAATAACCAAGTAGCATTAGACAGAACAGCCAGCCGCAGACAAGACTGTGAATACGTAAAGCTCTTTAATCAACTCCAGAATTCTAATTCAAGGTATTTTATTAAATGATTCAAGATAAAGGTGTAAGAGATATCAGAAACTGTACAAAAGAAAATAAGCAATAATTTCCCAACTAATTTTTCCTCTAATACAGTCCCTACATTAGTGCACTGATGTTATGTGCAGTCAGGTGGAGCTGAATTGAGCGAGCTGAGTTGTCTCGGGCAGCAGAGACACACTCAAACCAACCCGGTTTTCATGTTGTGTGACAGAAAAGTGATGATTCCTGGGTCAACCACCTAGTCCAAAGCGGGCATGGAGGTATGGAATGCCACCATGTAGACTGGAACCCATGGAGATGGGTGCTTAGCACCAGCCCTTCACAGAAATCAGAGAAGGAGGGATTTAAATTGGGGAAGAACTCCTTTTGGGTTCTTGCTAGATGGGTTTAACTAAACGGGAAAACATCCCATTCAAGTAAAATGCAGGGCCTATACAGGCGTAGGCAAACTTGGCCCTCCCGATGTTTCTGGCCTACAACTCCCATGATCCCTAGCTAACAGGACCAGTGGTCAGGGATGATGGGAATTGTAGTCTCAAAAACATCTGGAGGGCCAAGTTTGCCTATGCCTGGCCTATAAGCACCTAAATTATTGTTATTGAGAACCAGGTGGAGGGCCTTCTCGGTAGTGGTGCCCACCCTGTGGAATGTTAAGGAGATGAGTAATTATGTAACATTTAGGAAACATCTGAAGGCAGCCCTGTATAGGAAAGCTTTTTAACAATATCCTTTCCCTTCCTTCCCCACAACAAACATTCTGTGAGGTGAGTGAGGCTGAGAGACTTCAGAGAAGTGCGACCAGCCCAAGGTCACCAGCAGCTGCATGTGGAGGAGCGGGGAAGCGAACCTGGTTCACCAGATTACAAGTCCACTGCTCTTAACCACTACATCACACTGGTTCTCTCAATATATGCCGGAAGCTGCCCAGAATGTCTGGGGCAAACCAGTCAGATGGGCGGGGTACAAATAAACCATCATCATCACCCTATGTTTTGACTGGTAGACGATGAGTTTTCTTAAAGAAACAGAGTTTTGGACCTTTGGTTTTCATCACATATGGCAACTAGTTGCAATTATTTGGTGAAGAAAAGGTATTGTTCATGTGCTCCACAACGTTCATAGTTAGTTCTTGGGAAATTATGGAAGCAGATCCCAAGGTGAAGCCTGGTTCATAGCAACACAGGGAGCTGTCCTCTAGCAGATCAGACTATTTGTTCATCTAACCTAGTACTGTCTACTCTGACTGGCAGCATCAGCAAGAGTCTTGCCCAGCACTCCCTATGTGATCCTTCTAACGGGAGATGCCAGGAACTGAACCTGGGACCTTGTGAAACATATGCTCTGCTACCAAGTTATTTCAGGAATAATAATAGCGCCTCTGTCCATTAGAAATGTATGTGTGTGTTTTTGTAACTGCTTTTCAACCAAATATGACACCCCTAATAATATATGCAGGGACGCGGGTGGCACTGTGGGTTAAACCACAGAGCCTAGGACTTGCTGATCAGAAGGTCAGTGGTTTGAATCCCCGCGATGGAGTGAGCTCCCGTTGCTTGGTCCCTGCTCCTGCCAACCTAGCAGTTCGAAAGCACGTCAAAGTGCAAGTAGATAAATAGGTACCACTCTGGCGGGAAGGTAAACGGCGTTTCCGTGCGCTGCTCTGGTTCGCCAGAAGCGGCTTAGTCATGCTGGCCACATGACCTGGAAGCTGTATGCGAGATGAGCGCCGCAACCCCAGAGTCGGCCACGACTGGACCTAATGGTCAGGGGTCCTTTTACCTTTTTAATAATATATGCACTGGGTATTTGTTTTGTACATTTCAGATTTTCTCCTTTGAAAATACTGTAAAATTGTGGGGTGATCTTATTCATCGTGTTGTGGTGGGGCAGTGGAGAGATTAAAACTATTTGTCAAATGCAGACACATAATATTTTAACATATGGAGCATTTAACAAATTAAAGATCCACAGTAGCCAGCGGAGTTCAAAGAGCCAAAATCTAAAACCTAGGCTGGCAGCCACTTTTCCTAGACGAGCAAAGGCTGAATTACTGTGATGGAATTATCTTGCTTCGCTTTGGAAATGTGCTGGAAGGGAGGGCCCATTTGCACAGTTTATAACTTCCACTGCCGAGGAACTGCACTGCCTTTCAGTCTGGCTCATTGACTTGCTAACCCTCTGCAGATCTTGGGTGTGAAGCAATTCCTCTGAGGTCAGTGGGAAGAATGCCACCGCTTATGGTAATTAGACAGGTACAAAGTATAGCAACGACAAATCTCCTAGACTTAAAAGAGGAGCCAACCTCCTTCCATGGACTCCTGGAAGCAGCAGGAAAAGGCCTGCTGCTGCAATGTTAAAATCCATAGTAATGGGTATCGTGGTGGTTGAATTGGTTAACTGAGGCTGGTGTGTTGCAGTGAACAGAGCACCAGAATTTGCTCAGAGATAGGTAAAGGTAAAGGTAAAGGTACCCCTGCCCGTACGGGCCAGTCTTGACAGACTCTGGGGTTGTGCGCCCATCTCACTTAAGAGGCCAGGGGCCAGCGCTGTCCGGAGACACTTCCGGGTCACGTGGCCAGCGTGACATCGCTGCTCTGGCCAGAGCCAGAGCCAGAGCCGGAGCCGCACACGGAAACGCCGTTTACCTTCCCGCTGGTAAGCAGTCCCTATTTATCTACTTGCACCCGGAGGTGCTTTCGAACTGCTAGGTTGGCAGGCGCTGGGACCGAGCAGCGGGAGCACACCCCGCCGCAGGGATTCGAACCGCCGACCTTTCGATCGGCAAGTCCTAGGCACTGAGGCTTTTACCCACAGCGCCACCTATGGTCCCTCGCCAGAGATACCCAGGTCAAAATCCTCCCTCATTGATGACCTTCCCTAGTGGACCTTGAGCTGGTCCCCATTGCTCAGTCTAGCCTTCACCACAGGGCTGTTGCGAGGATATACCGTATTTTTTGCTCTATAAGACTCACTTTATCCCTCCTAAAAAGTAAGGGGAAATGTGTGTGCATCCTATGGAGCGAATGCAAGTTGCACAGCTATCCCAGAAGCCAGAACAGCAAGAGGGATTGCTGCTTTCGCTGCGCAGCAATCCCTCTTGCTGTTCTGGCTTCTGGGATTCAGAATATTTTTTTTCTTGTTTTCCTTCTCCAAAAACTAGGTGCGTCTTATGGTCTGTTGCATCTTATAGGGCGAAAAAGACGGTAATTGGCACAATCACAAGCATATCACCCTAAGCTGCTTGCGGGAAGTGAAGGAACACAAAAGCAATATTTAAATAAAAAGCTACGGCCACTGATCATCTCCATATACACAAGGAACTGGAGAAGAACAAGGCAGGCTGACGGCAAAGGAGAAGGAACGTTCTCGCGACAACATTTTAATTCATTTGTGAGGTATTCAATTTCAAATAAAAACACTGCTTGATGCTTGCAATAAAAGTTTCCAGTCTGGCTGCTGTCCCAACTCGGAGACTGATAAATTCCAGTCCAGTGCAGGAAACTGTTTTGCTATTATTAATTATGCTCAAAGACGTCCTCACTGATTATTCCTATTAATAAAAGGCTCACAGTGATTTGATCAGCCTTTCTGAGCATGTAATGCTAACTGACAGCTGTTTTCCTCTCTCAAGTGCTTTTCCTTTCGTATGTTTTTCCTTGGTGTCCCCCTACCTATTCCTCTGGCCATCGCCTGCCATCACAGAGACTCACGGTGTTCTCTCAATGAGTTGATAGCAAAACCATCAATATCTACTCCCTGGGCACTCCTTCTCCCTGACTTCCTTCGGGAAGCAACGGACAAGCTAAGCAAATTCCTGAAACTTACCACAATGCAGGCCAGGGGCTCTGTCTGCTTAGCAACTTCAAAAAGCAACTGCCAACAAGGAAGGCTGCTTTGTGGTCTATTTGCCGCTGATGCACTACAGTGCTTCCCACATATTAACTATTCAGTTGCTATTTGCTATGGGAAAAGCTATTCCCATTTATTCTATCCCACTGCTGTCTTCTACTTACTGATGCAATGGAAGCCAGTGATATGTATCTTGCAGGCAAAGTGGGCTTCTGCATTTGAACCCAGGACCAAAGAGATATTGGGGGGGGGTAGATAAGGTGTGCCACTGCTACCTCTGCCCACCCTGGTTAGACTTCTGGTTTTCTGTTTATGGGCTGCATCAGACCGCCAGGGGGGTGGGGACTGCATGAGACTGAACACCATATGTAAATAAGAAGAGAAGTCAAAAGCCCCCCTACATATAAAGTAAAGGGACCCCTGACCACGAGGTCCAGTCGTGGCCGACTCTGGGGTTGCGGCGCTCATCTCGCTTTACTGGCCGAGGGAGCCAGTGTACAGCTTCCGGGTCATGTGGCCAGCATGACTAAGCCGCTTCTGGCGAACCAGAGCAGCGCACGGAAACGCCGTTTACCTTCCCACTGGTGTGGTACCTATTTATCTACTTGCACTTTGATGTGCTTTCAAACTGCTAGGTTGGCAGGAGCAGGGACCGAGCAACGGGAGCTCACCCTGTCGCGGGGATTCGAACCGCCAACCTTCTGATCGGCAAGTCCTAGGCTCTGTGGTTTACCCCACAGCGCCACCCGCGTCCCTTTCCTTACATATAGACAAGGCTTATATGTGCAACTTTCACCGCCACTAGCCTCATGTGGAATGCTCAGCCATGAAATCTCCTCACCAACAGTGGTTTCTACCCCCAATATGCACAGGTAGTGGCAATGTTGGTCGGAACCCAGACTCCTGTTTTTGCACTCCGGAAGCCAGGATTGCCAGTTTTGGTTGAGAGAGTGAATTGTGGATTATCGCTATCGTGGCCTGCAATGGTATTTACTGGTATTTACTCCCCAGTATTTACTGGGGAGAGGAACAGGAATAGTTAACTGCTTCTTTGCATGAACCGGCTGCCCACAGGAACACCACTTGGAATTTCTTTGTTAAAAGAAATTTTGCAACTCAGTAAAAACTATTTTTTTAAAAAATTGGCACCCCAAGAAAGCAAGCATTTGCATCAGCATTGTGGCTGTTATTTGAAGCGAGAAGTGTGCTGTGCAGGTCTCTCCATACTTCCACCAAACACTCCAGCCGGCATTTGCCATAACAGAGAACAGTGCGCATCCGTGGTCAATCTGTACATATACAAATGGTTTGGCATGTGCAGCAGTCACCAAAATAGCCTCCACACAACAGCTGTTTTGCTTTGTATGAAGTGGACCCATGACACAGAACACCCACAAGAATATACCCCAATAACAGAAGTGCCATGACCCGCAGGCTTGATGGTTGCATGCCCATCACTTGGCGCTAGCCATGCTGGTTATGCGCAACAAGAAATGCCATTGCAAGAGCCTCAGTACAGATGGTTGCCTTTTCAACTTGCCTAGCCTCCTGCACAGAAATGAGTTTTTTTGCTTCCTCCTATCAAACCTCTATAGATGTCTGGCATGTTGACTTACCCATACAGTTCTCCAAGGAGGTATCAGTGCCTATCCGGACATCATCGATGGCAATCTCACCCGAATGTCCTTTGCTTATAATTCCCTCGAACACAATCTAGGAGTGAATACAAACAGAACAGTGATTGTTATGCTTCCAGTCCAAACAACTGTTGAATCCTTTTTTTTTTTTTTAAAGGATATAAGGTAAAATATATTGAATCCCCTTTGCGAAGTTTTTGGCTTTATTTAGCCAGCTTCCAAGTGGCAATGGAAGTTGCACCACTTTATACAATATTTTCTGCAAAAAACCCACAACTTATTCTGCCTTCACTCCCAAAACAGCCGCAGTTGAGAAGGGGAAAGCAGTTTAGTTGCCCAGCTGTCTTAGGATGCACTCCCAGTTACTTCTGGATTTGACCTGCAAGTGTCTGAGAAGCACACTCAACAAGTTACTAGGTGTCTACAACATGCTTAGTCACCATCTCTTTCCCTTTCTTACCCTCACAACACTTATAGAGGACATAATGTATAATGACTGAAAATTCCACGTTGCATCTTTCCTCCGATACACAAGCAGCCCCACTTGTTGATTTTGCACCAAAGAGCTGGCCAAATGCACGGGAACCTTGAATATAAGCTTGGTAAGATGACGCAGTCACGAAATTAAAAGACGTCTGCTTCTTGGGAGAAAAGCAATGACAAACCTAGACAGCATCTTAAAAAGTAGAGACATCACCTTGCCAACAAAGGTCCGTATAGTAAAACCTGTGGTTTTCCCAGTAGTGATGTATGGAAGTGAGAGCTGGACCATAAAGAAGGCTGATCACCGAAGAATTGATGCTTTTGAATTATGGTGCTGGAGGAGACTCTTGAGAGTCCCATGGACTGCAAGAAGATCAAACCGATCCATTCTGAAGGAAATCAGCCCTGAGTGCTCACTGGAAGGACAGATTGTGAAGCTGAGGCTCCAGTACTTTGGCCACCTCATGAGAAGAGAAGACTCCCTGGAAAAGACCCTGATGTTGGGAAAGATGGAAGGCACAAGGAGAAGGGGACGACAGAGGACGAGATGGTTGGACAGTGTTCTCGAAGCTACCAGCATGAGTTTGACTAAATTGTGGGAGGCAGTGGAAGACAGGAGTGCCTGGTGTGCTCTGGTCCATGGTGTCACGAAGAGTCGGACATGACTAAATGACTAAACAACAAGAAAAAGACACCAGATTATTCTGATTTATTTTTGCCTTTGGGTTCCATCTTGCCTTGCCTTTCCTCTTCTGTCTCGGTACCTCTCCCAACCAAGTCACTTGGGAGTGCAATAACATTAGTCCTGTTTCGTTTTGGGCAGCGGCAGGACGCATTGACTACATAAGCAATAAGGGCAGCTTGTTCCCACTGGGATGCCTGGCATGGCCTGCTTTGTTACTCAGCTGTAGCTTTCATTTCCCCAAGATCCAGAATAATACGCTGAGGACCACCTGGTCCTGCACATTCCCCACTTACGGACTTCATGGAGGGACCTTTGGCAAACAAGCAGGAGCTTCAAGGACAGACAGTTGCCTAATCAGACCCAGAATGTCTTGCCTGGGCCCAGGGCCATCTCTTAGCAATTCTCACTGGCTACTAAAAAAGCAGAGCTGTTTGAACTCCATGCTAGGTAAAGGTAAAGGGAACCCTGACCATTAGGTCCAGTCGTGACCGACTCTGGGGTTGTGGCGCTCATCTCGCTTTATTGGCTGAGGGAGCCAGCATACAGCTTCCGGGTCATGTGGCCAGCATGACTAAGCCGCTTCTGGCGAACCAGAGCAGCGCACGGAAACGCCGTTTACCTTCCCGCTGGAGCAGTACCTATTTATCTACTTGCACTTTGACGTGCTTTCAAACTGCTAGGTTGGCAGGAGCAGGGACCAAGCAATGGGAGCTCACCCCGTCGCGGGGATTTGAACCGCCAACCTTCTGATCGGCAAGTCCTAGGCTCTGTGGTTTAACCCACAGCGCCACCCGTGTCCCACAGTGCCACCCGCGTCTCCATGCTACACAAATCCAAATTCTGGTACTGTATGTGGAAATGCAAACTCGGCATGAAGCGGGGGTAGGGTGGGGGTAGAGTGAAACAAAATTAATTCCATGCCCCGGCTAAATTATGCAACTCACTGCAATGTATGCAAATGCGCTTGTCAGGTTTAATTTCCATGCTTTATTCTCAAGCTGATAATTGGCGTTTTTACGGGATTTTCTGGCAAAGTAGCAGTGCGAGGAACAGAAAGACAATCTGGGTAAATGGGAGGCAGTAAGAGAAAGGGGTGAGGATAACATGTGTGAAGCAGTGTGGTACAGGCAGACAACCATGCAGGACACAGTAGGTCTGACCCATGCATGATCCAGATACGTCTGATGTTTCCTCAGCTCAGATCCACTGTTCAGACTTAAACTGTTTATAACTATTCTGTTCCCAGGAAACCCTGGAAATTGTAGTTCTCTGAAGGTGGTGCTAGAGATCTCTAGCAGATGATTCAAAGCATCCTCATAAACCATAAATTCTAGGAATCTCTGGAAGGGAGAACCATGATTGCTTAAGTAGTACCGTATTTTTTGCTCTATAAGACTCACTTTTTCCCTCCCAAAAAGTAAGGGGAAATGTGTGTGCGTTTTATGGAGTGAATACAGGTTGCACAGCTATCCCAGAAGCCAGAGGGATTGCTGCTTTCACAGCGCAGCGATACCTCTTGCTGTTCTGGCTTCTGAGATTCAGCATATTATTTTTTCTTGTTTTCCTTCTCCAAAAACTGGGTGTGTCTTATGGTCCAGTGAGTCTTATAGAGCGAAAAATGCGGTATATGAAACAGATTTAAATTTGTCACATAGAAAGGGCCACAAATATTTCAATCACCCTAAGCAGATTTTCTTAAGAAATGTTCAAATCAGCTCTGGAACTCAATTTCCGTGTTGGATTTTGAATATAAGAAGCAGAGACAATGTTTTAGTTTTCTTTCCTAAATTATCTATTTGTACTCGGCTTCTGCTGTCATATAAGGCGTCTGAGCAATAGAAGCTCATTTCGCATAACCCTACGCCCCAAATCGAGGAAGTGCTAATTGCTTCCATCCTTCCTCCAAAACAACAGCCCTCAAAACAGCGTAGACAAGCTCTTACACAGCCCTTTTCCTATCTGCAACGTGCATTTGTGCTTTCCCTCATGAGTTTTCCAGTTCCCTGACAGGAGTACCTGATAATCATCTAAGAGAAAATGGGTGGGGGAAAAATATTTGCAGATGAGAGATTTTAGGAACATAAAAGGCAACCGTATGAACAAAGACCTAAATCTATGTATAAAATAGGCAAATTCTGAATAACAAATACAGTGTCATTTAGTTACTATAGCAACATGGAAAAAACACAATGAAGAAGAAAAGGCCCTGCTCAACAATGTTCTCTAATGATGAATGAAATGGGTTCTGTTGAAGTGCATGAAATGAGAGCACAGCAGAAATACCCACTTGAATCTTGAACCAAAATCTCCAAGCTCACCTGATATGCCATATCGTAGCTGGGCAGAAGGATCCGACCTTCTCGCCATTCGTCCCCTTGGTCTTCCCGGATGATCCACAGTGGCTTGATCTCATGCATGGCTTCCCGACGCACCTGAAGCATCGCTCCGAGGCCGGATACCTGGTATCGGAACATCATGCACACGGCACTCCTGGGCAAGAAGACCCTGGGGCTGATGAGACGGGCGTGTTGCTTTTCTCTCCTCGCACTGCTTTGCAGTCTCAAATAGTTCTTGCCATCTGTTGAAGGAGGAGGTTGATAATAAACAAAGCTAAACCAAAGAGGTAACAAGGTTACTGTGTTGCCCTGTAATAACAGGAGCAATCTCTACGGTTCACAGCTCCTCCCATTGTGGACCTCTTTTCTTTCATTTTTTTGGGAGGTTTTTTTTTAAAAAAAATCAATTTTAAAAGCAAACAAACTATCGACTGATTGTCCTCACCTTCTGTTCCGTACAACAATACAGTGGTACCTTGGTTTGCATACGTTGGTGTTATGTACTGAAGTTCTCACCGTGGGCCAGCAGGGGGATACTGTAGATAGTTATGCAAATGAAGGATCGAAAGTGACGTTCAGTGATTGGATAGTTTGTATGCAAATGAAGGATCAAAAGTGACGTTCAGTGATTGGATAGTTTTAGAAAGTTGCTACAGTAACATACTGGAGCTCTATATAAGCAGGCTGACTGAACCCTTCAGTCAGTTCTGTTCTGGCCTCTGAATAAACAAGAGCTGTTTGAAGAATCACTGTGTCGTCTGATATGTTCACCCACAACTTAACAGTTTTGGATTACAAACATGTCAAACCCGGAAGTGCGTGTCCCGTTTTGCAACCTATTTTTTGGATTACAACCTTTTATTATTATTATTACGAACAAATATTTTTGGGAGGCCCCATTGGCGAAAGCGCGCCTTGGGTTACAACCTGTTTTGGTTTACAAATGGACCTCCGGAACGGATTATGGTTGTAAACCAAGGTACCACTGTATTCACTTATTCAAGACCTGTTTGTAACTTTGCACGTAGCCCCTTACAAAGATGTCTTTAAAAGCCCCGCATCTATCCTTGTCCAGATATTGCAAACCACCGCAAAGTCAGTAGCGCATTGAGGAGAGCATATTAACCGCAGCTTACAAAAATAACGCCACTAAGAGCAGCCCACATATCACTGGGGAAAGAAGCAGGAGCGGGCTGCAAACGAGGTGCAACTCAGAAAGCCCACAGAGCAGGAAAGAAAGAAGCCATCGCTCATTACGAGACAAAATATGGAGGATTTCACGGTTGACATGAACCAGAAGAGACACAGGAGCATAAAAAGGGAGGTAGTCTCAGCATACTTGGACCAAATAGCTAGCACACTGCAAAAACAAGGTCAGAGCGAAACATGCCACTTCAGCACATTGTCATTTGCCTCCTTGAAGCCAGGATCTCTCGCCTCCTATTTTGTTGTCCTGCTCTTGATTCCTATCAAGGTGCGTCGCCTACAGTTACAATGCAGACTCCTATTGTACCTAAGATCCTATCTATGGGGTGGTCTAAAGGAGGAAAGAGTTCCTGCAGCAGCTGTGCAAAAGAGGAGATTTTAACAGGATACATTTGTCATGCAAAAGGGACACGGGTGGCGCTGTGGGTTAAACCACAGAGCCGAGGACTTGCCGATCAGAAGGTCGGCGGTTCGAATCCCCGTCATGGGGTGAGCTCCCGTTGCTCGGTCCCTGCTCCTGCCAACCTAGAAGTTCGAAAGCACGTCAAAAGTGCAAGTAGCTAAATAGGTACCGCTCCGGCAGGAAGGTAAATGGCGTTTCCGTGCGCTGCTCTGGTTCGCCAGAAGCGGCTTTGTCATGCTGGCCACACGACCCGGAAGCTGTCTGCGGACAAACACCGGCTCCCTTGGCCTATAGAGTGAGATGAGCACCGCAACCCCAGAGTCGGCCACGACTGGACCTAATGGTCAGGGGTCCCCTTACCTTTTTATTCGTCATGCAGGGATTCAAAAAGCTATACCTTTTAACATTCCCTCTTCTAAACAACCATTAAAAGTCCACAAACCCTATTCTCCTTTGAAACAGCAGTGTGGAATTGTAACACACTGCCTCCAGCTCCTGCACTCAACACGGAACACTAATGTTTGAGGGAAGATGCAAAATTTTAATGCAAAATTGGTTTCTAACCTTCTTGACCAGCAACAAAACTCCTTTGGGCTTTCCTGCATCTTCCAGCACCAAAGGAGTTGGCAATATCTGGCAGCTGCTAAAGCAAAGGATTACTTACATTGTAATAGGTCCGGCCAAGGCTCCTATATCTTTAACAGCTGTGCAACAAGCAGAAATTCGGTTTCCGAAGCTTTCTCCATCACTCCATTTGCACATGGGGAAAAGTTCACCTAGTCAGTTTCTGCTTGTTGCATAGATATTAAAGACATGGAAACCTTGGGAGGGAAACAGATTCTGCATGCGATTCTACATGCTGGAGCTGACTGAAAGACAAATCCTTAGACAGAGCAAGTAGATATACATAGGATCAGGCTGTAAAAAACCACCAGTCTTCAATTTTTGAAAACATCAGTGTTTTGAGAAAATACGGCCCCCAGAAAATATGGCCCAGAATATGTCATTATCATTAATGGAAGAAATTGAGATATGTGTACCACACAAATTATGATGCATATGTTGGGCTTAATTTATTCAAGTCTATTAATTACGTATTTACTATTTATGACTCTCTAACCTGGTACATTAAATTATTTTCAGATATATGGTAAAAAGAACCCTCCAAAATGGTCGCTAATACTTTGCGTGGAGGTCTTTGTGCAAAGGGTCCCATATCTTGCAATAAAATCGCATCTCTTAGCCTGCCAAGTTCAAATGTTTCTCGTCTTCCCTCTCTCTTAATATTCAAAAGACAATGGGCCACTAAATAATAATAATAATAAATAATAAATTTTATTTATACCCTGCCCTCCCCAGCCGAAGCTGGGCTCAGGGCGGCTAACAACAATCTAAATAACCCAACATTCTAAAATCATTTCATTATAAAATTAATTCAAATCAAATTGATGGCAACAATTGGGCTAGAGTTCTGTGAAGATTGCCAAAGGAGGGAGTCAGGCTGTGCCCTGGCCAAAGGCTTGGTGGAACAGCTCTGTCTTGCAGGCCCTGCAGAAAGATGTCAAGTCCCGCAGGGCCCTGGTCTCTTGTGGCAGAGCGTTCCACCAGATTGGAGCCGCAGCCAAGAAAGCCCTGGCTCTAGTTGAGGCCAGCCTAACCTCCCTGTGGCCTGGGACCTTCAGGATGTTTTTATTTGCAGACCGTAAGTTCCTCTGTGGGACATACCAGGAGAGGCGGTCCTGTAGGTACGAGGGTCCTAGGCCGTATAGGGCTTTAAAGGTTAAAACCAGCACCTTAAACCTGATCCTGTACTCCACCGGGAGCCAGTGCAGCTGGTATAGCACCGGATGAATGTGATCTCGCAGCGAAGACCCCGTAAGGAGGTCTCCAGCACCCGCTGGAGTTTCTGGGTCAGTCTCAAGGGCAGCCCCACGTAGAGCGAGTTACAAAAATCCTGCTTCTATTCCCCCAAGATTGGCATCTTGCATCTCAAGGGCTTAGATTATTTCCTGTATTTTCCTTCCCTCCTCCTGTTGCTTATACAGTGGTACCTCGGGTTACAGACGCTTCAGGTTACATACGCTTCAGGTTACAGACTCCGCTACCCCAGAAATTGTACCTCGGGTTAAGAACTTTGCTTCAGGATGAGAACAGAAATTGTGCTCTGGCAGCAGCAGGAGGCCCCATTAGCTAAAGTGGTGCTTCAGGTTAAGAACAGTTTCAGGTTAAGAACAGACCTCCAGAACGAATTAAGTTCTTAACCAGAGGTACCACTGTACTTCACACCATTCTGAATGACCTCAACTTGTTTTTGTAATAATTTGTAATAATTTAATTTAAAAATTTGAGAATCAAACATACTAAAACATAGTTGGTAACTTGCATATGACTTTCGGTTTGAACCCAACTTGTTGGTTAAAATATTAATAATAATAATAATAATAATAATAATAATAATAATAATAATAATTTGTACCCCGCCCATCTGATTGGGTTGCCCCATCCACTCTGGGCAGCTTCCAGCATATATAAACACATAGCAAAATATTAAACCTTAAAAAGCTTCCCTATACAGGGCTGCCTCCAGATGTCTCCTAAATGTTATCTCCTTAACATTTGAAGGGAGGGCATTCCACAGGGTGGGCACCACTGCTAAGGTGGCTGTCATAAATGTCTTGCCTGTGGGTTATGAATCCCTTTTGTTTGTTTTATATCTTGCACAAGCCAGTATAGGGAGAGACTAGTCTCAAGAATATCCACTGGGTGTACGGAAAGGCGGCAGATTACATTGACTGAGACAGATCAGTAAGGAGAACGTCTATTTCACCAGCAGCCATAAGCATGGAAGTCGGCTGATTAAGACACCGAAAAGCTTAAGGCGAAAGATTGACATAATTAGGACAAGTGAAAGTGCTGTAATCGGCAGGGGAAAACTGACTCTGTAATCATGACATTGGTGGTGGTGGTGCTCATATTTATTCTGCCTCAAATTTGCTCCGCTTACGAGTCAGAAACTGATCCTGACCCCTTGCCAACATTGCAAGAACGAGGAAGGCAAGCTGGGAGGAGGGAACCTCTCTCTGCCACTTGTGGTCTCCCCCCAATCCACTCCCATCACCAGCAGCAAATACTTTGCAATCAGAGCCTGGCTGACAATTTCACTGATGATACACGAGGGAGAATGAAGCTCATCATCTTTCCCTTTCTCTATCTCCCCACTTCTTCATATTGCAGACGACTGGCCACCCCGAAGCATAAACAGCGTGGCGAAGGTGTTGCCATCTTTGATCTAAGTACAGTGGTGCCTTGCAAGACGAAATTAATCCATTCCGCGAGTCTCTTTGTCTTGCGGTTTTTTCGTCTTGCGAAGCACGGCTATTAGCGGCTTAGCGGCTTTAAGAAAAATGAAACAAACTCGCAAGAACTCGCAAGACGTTTCGTCTTGTGAAGCAAGCCCATAGGGAAATTCGTCTTGCGGAACGACTCAAAAAATGGAAAAGTCTTTCGTCTTGCGCGTTTTTCGTCTTGCGAGGCATTCGTCTTGCGAGGTACCATTCTAAAGGTGATTCAATCAGGTGAAGCAGGGGTTCAGGGCGAAACGGGGCTGTTTTTAGGTAAAACAACTCTGCCCCTTCTAGTAGCCATGGCCAGTTGGCCATCGTTTCTCCACAGCGTCCCTTAAAAAAATAAGTAGGCAGAGGCCTGGTAACATGGGAGGTGTGTATTGCTGAACTTCTGCCCAAAAGTCCTGCCAGAAAACAAGATAGCAACCCAAGGTGAGGATATTTGAGGAAGCATGCCTAGGTGGTGGACTGACTGAAAGTAATTTGAATTTGACTTGTCAACGTTTGAAATAGGAATAGCAGCCGATCGTGCAGTTGAGCCTGGGGCAGCAGAGACTCTTTGCATTACTGAAACTGCTATTACAATTAAAAGGTGTCCCCCCCCCTCCTCCACCCCACAATTATTGACCTTGTACACACACACTGGACACAATCTAGTACAAAATTAGGTGTGCTTAAGCAAGTTCGAATCAATTGGATCAAGGACAACTAACTAACTTGGTGTTGGGATGGAGTTGTCGCATCTTGAACTATCTTTGGTCGTAAAGAAGAATTATTGTACTTTTTTTTCAGTGCTGCCAAGTGGCTAGTGTTGAACCTTGGAGTGTTTGGTCTTAAATGTGATGCCTCTGCTCATAGCTGTCAACTTACAGATTTGAAAATAAGGGATCAGCAGCCTCGAAAATAAGGGATCAGCAGCCAAAATAAGGGATTTTCAGAGCACAGGTATGTTCAGCTTCTGAGCCCCTCCGAGCCAAAGGCAGAAAGCCCAGCCAGCAACCAAACAAAGCCTCAAGCGGTGGTTCCCACAGCGCAGCAACCTGGCAAAGGGGATGCAGCAAGGTAAACCACCGTCACCTCTCCGCTGGGAAGCGTTGAGCAAAGGCAAGTCCCCAGGCAACGCGGCCGATTTGATTGGCACAGGGCATGAAAGCTCCACCCCCCAGTTGTTCTTAGACTCCTTATTGGGTGAGCAACGCAGCCAAGCAACACAGTTGGAGCCTCCCTCCTCCTTGGCCGGCAGGGAGGGAGGGAGAGGAGCTGCTTCCTTTGAAACCCGGGAAATTTAAGGGACATCATCAATAAGGGACAGCAGCGGGACACAGCGCTGGGATAAGGGACTTTCCTGCCAAATAAGGGACGGTTGACAGCTATGCCTCTGCTAAGCAGGCAAATAAACACTGTCCTATCATCATCATCATCACCATCATCATCATCATTTAAATGTATATGCCACTTTTCATCTGAAGATCACAGGGTGGCTTACAGCATAAAAACAAAAAATGCATAATATTTAAATGAATTCGCTGTATGCTACAGAACCATGACCAGATTCAGAGTCATTTTTGTTTTAATGTCCCACCATGCTGAGTGAGACTTGCTTGACTCCTCCAAGCCATCCTTCATACGCTTGTCATGCATTCTAAAGGCTATGGTGTCTTCTGATAACTTTGTTTTCTTATTCTATTATTTTCACTCCAACTCATCTGCAGGTGAATTTCAGACAACAGATTTTCTTAACGAGATGGATTTTATTTCTTTTTGCAGTTGATGCTTAGTAAGATGGAACTAAGAGGAACCGTGTTAACGTGTTCAATGCCTGGTACTCATGTTGTCAACAATCTAGATCTTCAGCAAGGCAAACCTGAACCCACCAAGTGGGAACTACAAATAATAATTGTTAAGTTGTTAAGACATTTGAATCCAAATAATCACCATATGATGAGATGTTAAGTCATCCAGATGGGCAACTTGCTTCAGCTGGGGTTGAATCCATATCCAGAAGAAGCTGATTCTATGTACTCTTACCTAGTTCAATAAGCTGGATAGCTCATGGTAGATTTTGACTTGACTCAAGCTATTTTTCATAATTCCCTGCCTTCAAAAGTGAGTGACGTCTAGGCTGATGAGAGCTCAGATACCAAGAAGTACATTTTTCAAAGGCTCTTAGGCACTTATCTTCCAATGAAATTAATAGGTGTCAGACACTCGAGTGTCACTCTGGCATCAAAAAATTCTACATCCACGCAACTAGTATCATAATGTAGCCCTCTTCATTAAAAACATGTAATCAAAGTGTCACTGGATTTAGAGGAGCCGTATCAAGGGAATCAAATGAAATTTGTCAAGACTCTCCACCACTTCTGAATTTCCTGCCAATATGACCAATAGGAGGGAAACACTTCCAGGAGATTAGAGCAGCTGTGCAATAGTGGAACAGGAGACCAGTCCCCAAAGCGTTTCTCTGTAGAAGCTATAGGCTACAGAGAAATTGTATTATGCTTGTCTACTATGCCCACTGACCATATCTACACTCATACCTCATGTTGCATCCGCTTCATGTTGCGTCTTTTCGCGTTACGTCCTGCGGCAACCCGGAAGTACCGAAACGGGTTACTTCCAGGTTTCGCCACTCACTAATAATAATAATAATAATAATAATAATAATTTATTATTTATACCCTGTCCATCTGGCTGGGTTTCCCCAGCCACTCTGGGCGGCTTCCAAAAAAATATTAAAATACTGTAATACATCAAACATTAAAAGCTTCCCTGAACAGGGCTGCCTTCAGATGTCTTCTAAAAGTCTGGTAGTTGTTGTTCTCTTTGACATCTGGTGGGAGGGCGTTCCACAGGGAGGGCGCCACTACCGAGAAGGCCCTCTGCCTGGTTCCCTGTAACTTGGCTTCTCGCAGTGAGGGAACCACCAGAAGGCCCTCGGTGCTGGACCTCAGTGTCCGGGTAGAACGATGGGGGTGGAGATGCTCCTTCAGATATACTGGACCGAGGCCGCTGAGGGCTTTAAAGGTCAGCACCAACACTTTGAAATGTGCTCGGAAACGTACTGGGAGCCAATGTAGGTCTTTCAAGACCGGTGTTATATGGTCTCGGTGGCTGCTCCCAGTCCCCAGTCTAGCTGCCGCATTCTGGATTAGTTGTAGTCTCCGGGTCACCTTCAAAGATAGCCCCACGTAGAGCGCATTGCAGTAGTCCAAGCGGGAGATAATCAGAGCATGCACCACTCTGGCGTGGCAGTCCACAGGCAGAAAGGGCCTCAGCCTACGTACCAGATGGAGCTGGTAAACAGCTGCCCTGGACATAGATTTGACCTGTGCCTCCATGGACAGTTGTGAGTCCAAAATGATTCCCAGGCTGCACACCTGGTCATTCAGGGGCACAGTTACCCCATTCAGGACCAGGGAATCCTCCACACTTGCCCGCCTCCTGTCCCCCAAAAACAGTACTTCTGTCTTGTCTAAATCACGCCACATGCCTGCGCAGACGCAGCGCTTCGAGTTGTGGGCATTTCACGTTATGGACGGGCCTCTGGGAACGGATCCCATCCGTAACGTGAGATACTACTGTATCTTGCCTCTGGCCTTGCTAAACACTCAAACATTTGGTGTTAACATTTGCACAGTGCATAAAAAGTCCATGGGTGGTGTCAGAGCTGCCCGAGGTCCCAGCTCACAAAGGACCAACGCCAGTCCGTTGTTATATATAAAAGTCTTTATTGAAGTGCAGTTTCGATTTCAAAGCCGCGGCGCGCAGCTCTACGTCTTAAACTCTAGACCGCTGAAGCTCCGTCTGAATCTCCTCCCCCCAGACACCAGTTTAAGACTCTAGCCTTGCTCCACCTCTTCCTTTGCTCTTTCCTCCTCTGGGTCCGCCTGTCCGCTGGGGTCTTGCCCTTTCTAGACTCTTCTGACGCTGAGTCCCCTGAGTCTTCCCCCTCCCTCCGGAGGGCTTTAGGACCTGGTTCCCAATCCGGGTTTCCTGCTGTGCCGCGCGCCTGTAGATTCGAACTTGGCGCGCGCGCCCAGCTGGCAACCTTCCTTCTGACCTTTACACTGCTCCTGTCCCTGCTTCCCCCTTCGGGGAGGCTAGCTGGACCTGACTTCCCCTCTGTTCCCTCACCCTGCGATGGAGGCGTGGCCAGCCCTGATTCATCTCCTCTCCCTGCTGGAGGAGAAGCTGGCCCTGATACATGGGACTCTTCCCCCCCACTACGCTCTGGTGGAGGAGCTGGTCCTGATCTCCCGCTGCTGCTTTGGGAGTCCCCGCTGGCCCCTTGCTTCTGGTGTGTGTCCCCTGGGACCCCCCTTGCCCTGGCCATCGGCGGCCCCCTTTGGGAATCTTCTGATTCGCTGGAGAAGCTCATGGAATCTCTCGGGCCACTTTCATACTCCCCTACGCTGCCCTCAGATTCTTCCCCTTCGCTCTCCATTTCCTCTCTCCCCTGTGCCTCTGCTCCTGAGCCCCTGACAGGTGGTATCCAACATTTCCCCCAACTCTCTTCTGCAGCCCACTGCACCTCCCCATAAACCCCTCCAGAGGGTTGGGGGGTCCTTTGGAGAAGATTGGGGGGGGAAGCACAGGGTAGGACAGGAAACAAAGTGCTGTTGCATCAGTGGAACACCACTAGTGCTCCTTTGGCTACAACCCCATAGGTTAAACTGCACAGTCATTTCCCAGATTGTGTGGGTTAACATCTACCGTATTTTTCGCCCCGTAGGACGTACCGGCCCATAGGACGCACCACGTTTTTTGGGGGGAGAAATAAAGAAAAAAAATTTTATTTCCCCCCCCAGGCGCTTGTGGGGCCGGCAGCGGGGAGAAGTGCTCTTCTCCCCGCCGCCCGCCTGCAGACCAGGTCCAGGGACAGCGGGAGGACGCACTGCACCTCCCAGCTGTCCCCGGAGCTTGCGGGGCTGGCGGTGGGGAGAAGAGCTCTTCTCCCCGCCGCCCGCCTGCAGACCGGGTCCGGGGACAGCGGGAAGATGTGCTGCGCCTCCCCGCTGTCCCCGGAGCTTGCGGGGCTGGCGGCCGGAAGAAGCACGTGTCTCCCCGCCGTCAGCCTCCAAACCACATCGGGAGACAGCGGGATGGCGGCGTTCCGCCTCCCCGCTGTCCCCCGACCTTGTGGGACTGGTGCTGCGGCTCTCCTGAAGCCTGGAGAATGAGAGGGGTCGGTGCGCACCGACCCCTCTCGCTCTCCAGGCTTCAGCGAAAGCCTGCATTCGCCCCAGAGGACGCACACGCATTTCCCGTTCATTTTTGGAGGGGAAAAAGTGCGTCCTATAGGGCGAAAAATACGGTATTTAGGGCCTATGCAGAACCTGTGAGAATGCAAGGTGGATATCCTTCAAACCCAGAAGCAGTGAAACACACTAAAGGAATGCACAGAATTCTGCTACTCAGTCACATGTAGCCTATGGGACACATTTGCCCAACTTAAAAAGGCTTTCTCAAGTAGAAATAAACATGGACAACACAGGGGTGGTTTTGCCTTTTGTCATATGTAGCATCCCAAGGGTAAAGATACCTGCTTAATCCCCTTGATCTCCCTGTTATATTACCTAACACAACTGAGCGGCCAAACAGATCACAGTACGGATAAAAGGAAAATGGAAAAAGGGTGAGGACACAGAAAACTGGCCATCTCCTGATGGAACTGAGGCATGAGGAGTCAGGGAAGAGCCCCTTGATAAATGATTATGAGGGTAAAGCTCCAACAAAGGTCCTTTCCAACAAAGGTCCGTATAGTAAAAGCTATGGTTTTCCCAGTAGTGATGTATGGAAGTGAAAGCTGGACCATAAAGAAGGCTGATCGCTGAAGAATTGATGCATTTGAATTATGGTGCTGGAGGAGACTCTTGAGAGTCCCATGGACTGCAAGAAGATCAAACCTCTCCATTCTGAAGGAAATCAGCCCTGAGTGCTCACTGGAAGGACAGATCGTGAAGCTGAGGCTCCAATACTTTGGCCACCTCATGAGAAGAGAAGACTCCCTGGAAAAGACCCTGATGTTGGGAAAGATGGAGGGCACAAGGAGAAGGGGACGGCAGAGGACAAGATGGTTGGACAGTGTTCTTGAAGCTACCAGCATGAGTTTGTCCAAACCGCGGGAGGCAGTGGAAGACAGGAGTGCCTGGCATGCTCTGGTCCATGGGGTCATGAAGAGTCAGACACGACTAAACAACAAAAACAAAGCTCCAACAATGCTTGCGTTGTACACTGAAAACCATTGGTCAATAGTGTCTTAGGCCATCACCCGCTTCAGGTTAAAGTTCAGCAGATCAAAGAACTTTTGACCACTTTGCCCAAGATGCTTTGACCACTTTGCCCAATTCTTTGGTCAAGCAGATCCCAGGTCAACTCTTGCATGGAGCCATCAGGAGTGCATATTAGGCTCCTCCTGTATTGAATTTTTTAGCAGGCTCTGCTGAAGGCTCAGACACCTTTCAATTTGGGTGTTGCTTTCTATGTGTACCAGAGGAGTAGGAAATGTCATCTGAATACACTCTTGACTCATTCAGATTGCAAAATGTTGCAGTGAGACAAAGATTCCTGGGCAGAGCATCAGCTGAGGAAGCAAGAACAAGTTGTAGCTTGCTTCTTATTGTACTTTTTTTGCAACAAAAGGAAAGAAAAAATAAAACCAAACCATTGACCACTGACATTAACCATAAGAACGTTCTATCAATCCTAATTCAAACATAGTGATATAAGCAGCCCATATGTCCAAATAGGCATCTAAAGAAGATTAATGATTATAAACCATGTGTTGTAACCTAGAAATGGCACATGAGATCCGCAGTAGTGGAGGGTGGGTGATTGTCCCTTCAGCTTTGCAGTTCAAGTCTCTTTTATTTTAAGATAGAATATCAGCCTTCCTAAGGAATGATTAAAACAAAAATAATAAAAAACCAAGCAGCAATCTTATGGTTACCTCGAGTACAAAACTGCTTTGCCAAGCAAGACACAAATTTTGAAATGCTATGCTATGCTATGTTTTTTCTTAAATCCACTATCTAGTCATATCTTCGTTTCCTTGCTCTGAAGCTTTAAAAGCTATCTGCAATTCAATGAAGATTTGTCAAGCCAGACTGTTAGCTTCCTGCAGCAGAGTCCAACATTCTGTAGAGCGCTTAGCAAAACTTATATAATTCTCACGTTGTCACTACAAATGGTATCACCTATGTACATACACATAGCCACAGATACAGATGTTTTAGAATTAAAATGGTATCTGATGAACCCTTGGTGGAAAATTAACCATAAACCTTTTGGAGGAAAATTAACTCATTGCGAATTGCTGCGAAAAACAGTCCAGCATCATCTCACAATTTCTGAGATCCACACGTTCATTACTTGATGGCTGGACCATTAAGCAACTTATGTGAATGCAGATAGAATACCGCAGAAAGAACTTTGGTATCACTAGAGACAAAACTGTTCAGTAGATCATTTCGTATATCCAGCTGCCAGCCATCATATGTAGAGCATAGATAAAAGGTAAAGGGACCCCTGACCATTAGGTCCAGTCGTGGCCGACTCTGGGGTTGCGGCGCTCATCTCGCTTTATTGGCCGAGTGAGCCGGCATACAGCTTCTGAGTCATGTGCCCAGCATGACTAAGCCACTTCTGGCGAACCAGAGCAGTGCACGGAAATACCGTTTACCTTCCCACCAGAGCAGTACCTATTTATCTACTTGCACTTTGACGTGTTTCCGAACTGCTAGGTTGGCAGGAGCAGGGACTGAGCAACGGGAGCTCACCCCATGATGGGGATTCAAACCGCCGACCTTCTGATTGCCAAGTCCTAGGCTCCACCCGCGTCCCTGATCAGGAGAAAGTAGAAGGGAGGAGGAAATTTGCCCCAATAGAACTTTTCCTTTTCCTTACTGTCCTGCAATTACTGTGTCGCTGGCAGGAAGACTTGGTGGTTGTGTTAACCCCTTCTAACAATTCACTAGATGACGAGTTCACTGGACAGCTGCTAGGAAAACCACTGTTTCCTCCAACAATGCTGGGGCACTAAGTAGAGCTCAAGCGTGGTAAGATAGTGTGTCTGACTTGTATCCTAAGTGTTGAACAATCTGAAGAGGAAATGTTGGTGCACTTTTAAAAGTTGCACAAAGGGGAGAATTTTAGTGGGCGTGCTTCTCTTCCAGTATAGTTCTGCAGCATCGGACTGAAGTTCTCCTTACTATAAAGGTAAAGGGACCCCTGACCATTAGGTCCAGTCGTGACCGACTCTGGGGTTGCGGCGCTCATCTCGCTTTACTGGCTGAGGGAGCCGGCGTACAGCTTCCGGGTCATGTGGCCAGCATGACTAAGCTGCTTCTGGTGAACCAGAGCAGCACACGGAAATGCCGTTTACCTTCCTGCCGGAGTGGTACCTATTTATCTACTTGCACGTTGACGTGCTTTCAAACTGCTAGGTTGGCAGGAGCAGGGACTGAGCAACGGGAGCTCACCCGATGGTGGGGATTCGAACCGCTGATCTTCTGATTGGCAAGTCCTAGACCCACAGCGCCACCCACCATCCTTACTATACACTCACACTGTATCTGAATTTCAAAGCTCCATTCCTAGAACAGTCAGATGAGACAAGGCTAAGCATGTGGGATATAGAGTATTTGGAACTGGGTAGGCACCTGTGGCATTAAGGAAGGGGAAAAGGGGGCGAAAGAATATCTAAGGGCAGCCACAGGGATTGCAACTAACCTTAAATACAGATGTACACCTATCACAAAAAGATATCATATGGTCACTAAACAAGAGAGAGGATGTGTTTCTTTCTCCCGTAAAATGATTGATTTTGACTTTTGGGGCATCCCAGATGCTTTGATGGGCAGACGCTTATTCTTTGGGGAAGACAAGGGGAATCTGTACACAGCTGCGGATCTGGTTCACTGTGCTTCTGAGCTTCAGAATATACTTTGGAGAGGTGAGTACAGAACAGGCAGCAGGTATTACCTGCTCTCGTGTAATTTTAAGTATTAAATTGGTGGGTCTCTCGAATGACTGGAGGAATCTAATGAAAGCCTTGTGGCCAAATAAACAAGAACGGCCGCAGAGCTAATTGCCAAAGCAGCTTGCCTCAGCCAAGCCATTCCAGTAATTCATATTTTTTTGACACAGCAAACGGAAAGATAGTGATCGGCACCAAAGGGAAGGAATTGAGGGGATGTGGGAGATTATTACTTTTTTTAAAAACCTACCTGACACCGAACCATTTGAAGAAAGCATTTTTGCAGCAAGTTTCTGATCAATACCTCTGGGATCAGTAGCACATTTTAGCCCTCGGCTGACTCTTTGGTTTTAAAAGGTATCTGTTCTTAGTAAAGAGATAGCAAAAGCTTCCACTGAACTGGCACCCAGTGTTCAAAAGGGTGATCCTAGGAACTGAGGGCAAACCAGTCTCAGATTTTCTGCCTGCTTCTGCAAGCTACAGCTTCATATGGAGATTGATGGGAGCATCTGGACCAGGGGTCAGCAAACTTTTTAATCGGGGGCCGGTCCACTGTCCCCGACACCTTGTGGGGGGCCGGACTATATTTTGAAAAATATAAATGCCCTGCAAGCTGGTCCCACAGCTGCCTCCGGAGCCGGGGGAGGAACGCACTCTGCACGCGCTCAGGAGTGTGTCTTGGTGCCGCCTGCTCACCGGCATTGTTCACGAGCAGCAGCCGCTCCATTGGCCCATCCCCGCGGAGCTCCCAGGCGGCATGCACCATGTGCTGTGGCCCGTCGTCTAAGGCCAGGTTAGCGGACAGGCGGCACACAGATCACCCTCCAGCTGCTCCAGCGTGGCCGCCGAGTGCACCAGCAGCAGCAGCACTGAGCCGGGCATCAGCAGGCGTGCCAAGCTCCGGCTGAAGCCCCGCAACACGCCCATCACGATGCCCATGGCACAGCCCAGACCTGCTGCCCGCCCGCTGGACTTTCCTTCCATAGCCGCACCGGCTTTACCTCAGTGCGCGGGCGGCGAGTCTTCAGATTGGCTGCAGGAGCTTCCTGCAGCCAATCGGAAGTTGCGTCAGCCGCCTGCCCAGAAGCATCTGCAGCTTTCTGTTAAGAAAGTCTTTCTGTTAGGAATATTAGGAAATGAGATAAAAAGAAAGGACTGTAAATTTTTTCAATCTGCAGTAACAGCAGCAAGAGTGTTACTGGCCCAGAAATGGAAACAACAGGAAATACCGACTGTGGAAGAATGGAGAATGAAACTGTTAGACTATGCGGAGCTAGATAAACTGACAGGGAAGATCAGATACTTAAGAGACCACAAGTTCATCGAGGACTGGGGGAAATTTGTGGGGTATCTGGAACATATAAGTGAGGGACGGATAACGCTAAAGGGATTTAAAGAAGCACTGTGAAAAATTAAGAAGTATTGTCTAAAGGGAATAGAAAGAAAGTTATAAACAATGTCAATATAAATTTGAGAAATGCGTAATATAAATAATAACTATGGATGATTTACGGAAAAGCTGAAGGAAGTCCAAAAAAGAAATAAGTTGCGAAAAATTTGATGTGAAACTAATATATTTTTTCGATGTAAATCAATAAAAAATTATTTAAAAAACAACAAAAGATTGGCTGCAGGAGCTTCCTGCAGCCAATCCGAAGCCGTGCAGCGTCGCGGAAGTCTATCCCTGCGCAGCAAGGCGTCCACTGCTTCTTTTCAAAGAAACGCTGTGCCGCGCTGGTTTAGATCAGCGAGGACTGACCGAGTGGGTGGCAGGGTCAGTGGTCTGGATTTACGAGCTTGCTGGGCCGCATCTGGCCCCCGGGCCGTAGTTTGCCGACCCCTGATCTGGACAAAGCACTTTCTTAAAGATATAGTAGATCGACTGGCTGACCCTTATGAAATACGAGTGGCTGGACTTTAGCTCGTGCAACGTAACAGAAGTGTTTGATCGGTGGGCTCAGTGTCTGTTCTGGCCAGGTAAAGTCTTTGGGGGGGGGGCATTTTTACACAGGACTCTAAAGCTGTTTTTGAACTGCTGCTCCACAATTTACACACATTTTTTAATTGTTCGGACAGAAGGAGGAAGAAGTGTACCCTCCAGCCAATGCTAATATTACAGAGAGAAGGTCCAAGGATCCACCGTTCCTCAACTCCTTCCTCTGATCTTCAAAATGAGGACAACAGATCCATAACTCATGGATTCTGGCTGGAATCCCTGAATGGTTTTAATGATCTTACAAAACAATAAATACACAACAAGGCCAACTTAAGCTGGTGCTTTAAAAGTTATACCTTTTCTGTCTGTGTGGCATCCTTTTTAACCTGCAGTAGCCTTCCTTGGATAAAGATGGATCAGTCATCAATAAATGTGATATTTATACCTGGTGGGCATCTTGCCTCACAGGGAAAACCTTCTCAATTCAGTTACCTGTTAATTTACTTGCCAAGTCATCACCATTTTATTTTCTAAATAAAAATCCATCTATCAGGCAAATCAATGAAGACTTACAGCACTGCAAGTCGGCACAAAATCAAGCCCTTAATCTAATTTAGGGGAGCCAGTAAGATGATCAGGCCCATCGCTTCAATCACTTTTAATTAAGCTTGCTTTCTCTGACCGGCAACTGCAGCTCCCACTAAGTTTAGCTGTGGTCCTTTTGTTACCATAACTTATTCCGATACCTGAAAGATCAGGCTAACATCCCTTGTTGTGTAATGTTAACACTAAATGCAAACTGTCCTCCCTCTGCGAGGGTAAGTGGGGAGAACTGGGGTGAGATGCAAAACCAGCTGGGATAAGACAGTTATTAATAGCATGTGTGCTGATCACCTGGAAGAGGTTATGTTCCCAAAACCAGAAGGCATGGAAGAACATGGGCAGGACACACTAAAGAATGCCATGGGTCCCATATAGCTACGGAGAGCTCTGTGCCTAGTATTTTTTTTACTGTCATCCCCGGTTGTAAAACATCTAATTACCTAATGCAGAGGAAGAACTTCATCTCTGCAATGTACTTTACAGTAATGGCTAGGAATGGGAGCCAGAAAGTCCTTGGCTCAAATATTGATTCAGCCATGAACTAGATGGCATTAGGAAAGCCCTTACCAAACTCCTTGCACCTCATGCTGTGCAATGCAACTTGAAGATAAGATCTACCTTATAAAATTATTATAAACAATATTGCAGTGATGCATACAAACCCCTCTGAACCCCTCCAAGTATGCTATAAATGCCAATTCTAATAATACCGATAGTTCTTGCTGTTGCTATTACTACTACTAAAGGTAAAGGTACCCCTGCCCGTACGGGCCAGTCTTGCCAGACTCTGGGGTTGTGCGCCCATCTCACTTAAGAGGCCAGGGGCCAGCGCTGTCCGGAGACACTTCCGGGTCACGTGGCCAGCGTGACATCGCTGCTCTGGCCAGAGCCAGAGCCACACACGGAAACGCCGTTTACCTTCCCGCTGGTAAGCGGTCCCTATTTATCTACTTGCACCCGGAGGTGCTTTCGAACTGCTAGGTTGGCAGGCGCTGGGACCGAGCAGCGGGAGCGCACCCCGCCGCAGGGATTCGAACCGCCGACCTTTCGATCGGCAAGCCCTAGGCGCTGAGGCTTTAACCCACAGCACCACCTACATAGCTTTGGGAGAAGAAAAGGCCAAGGAGTAAGGTAAAGGTAAATGGACCCCTGACCAACAGGTCCAGTCGTGGCCGACTCCGGGGTTGCGGCGCTCATCTCGCTTTATTGGCCGAGGGAGCCGGCATACAGCTTCCGGGTCATGTGGCCAGCATGACTAAGCCGCTTCTGGCGAACCAGAGCAGCGCACGGAAACGCCGTTTACCTTCCTGCCGGAGTGGTACCTATTTATCTACTTGCACTTTGAGGTGCTTTCGAACTGATAGGTTGGCAGGAGCAGGGACCGAGCAACGGGAGCTCACCCTGTCGCGGGGATTCGAACCGCTGACCTTCTGATCAGCAAGTCCTAGGCTCTGTGGTTTAACCCATAGTGCCACCCGCGTCCCGCTAAGCAGTAAACCTTCCACAAATCCAGAGTGGAGTCCCCAAGACGGTTGGATAGCGCCTTGTACGCCTCCTTCCGGCAAGTCCTGCAGCCAAGCTGGTGCCAAATGTATTGCTCTGTTTTCCTTTGGAGATGGACCACGTCAGTGAGGCTGAGATGATGGTCTTGTCATCTGGGAAGCCCAGGACACACTGCCCAGGCTTGTGCCCCAGGGAGGTCACTTTGTTGCTGCTAACGCAGCGGTTTGACTTCACCCCTGAAGGTGCACTCCATTGCCTCTCAAGGCAGACAGATGCCAACACCAACATAGCAAGCTGGCATCCATCTAACTCAGTACTGTTTCCACAGATTGGCAGCAGCAACCCAGGGTCTCAGACGGGATTCTTGTCCTGCCCCACTTGAAAATTCCAAGGATTGAACCCAAGGCCATACAAAGCGTGTTCTACCACTGAAACTAATCCCCCAAATGACGAGACTAATAATACCACTACCATTCGTTTTGAGGTCACACTCCATTTCCCACAAAATTCTGCCTAATTATTAAATGGTAATACAATCTAATTCCCAGTATCCTCCTTGATTGGCGGCTGCTGCTTCTTCTTCTTCTTCTTCTTCTTCTTCTTCTTCTTCTTCTTCTGTTTATTGAATTGATATACCACATAGAGCTCTTCTACGTCACAAGGAGAATTGCGGACTTTGAGAGACCAACTTCGGTTCCACTAGGCACTCTTTCATTACAACTAAGAGTGGAATCTGTTTGCCTACGGAAAGCATGTGAAAATCCATAGGGAGAAAATGTTTGCAATCCCTCCTGGTGGCGTGTGGACTGAAGGTTGCATATTCTATTGCCTTGGATAACAGCTGGAGTTCTGATAGGGTGTTGGGGGTGGGAGGGATATGAATGTATGAATGACCTGCCTGGCTCCCTTTTCACCAACAGGGGTCCCAGAATTTGTAACAGGAGCTTTCAGGAGGATGGCATGGAGATAATCTGTGAAGCTGGAGGTACAAGGAACGGGGGGCTAAAAAAGGAAACATGAAGCCGCCTGAAAGACTATCTTGGAAAAAATGGAATGGAAGCAGCGTGTGTCTCGAGGAGTCATCCCCAATGTCAAAGGAGAGCTGGAGATGCACACGTACGCATGAAATGGAAACCAAAGGACATAGGTAGGCTGAAAGCTCTCTTCTATAGACTTCACCAGTCAAATGACAATTGCGGCACAAATTTTCCCTTCTCCATCTCTCCACACCTCATCTGCATTTGGTATGAGCTGCCTACTCTCCCTTTTATTTCTTTTAAAGCTGATACTTGTTTCGTATCGCTGGCTGTGAAGAATCCAGAGCGTTGTCTGAGTGCCTCTTAGAAGCAGACCATGTGCCTACAGAGTTTAAAGGTAAAGGTACCCCTGCCCGTACGGGCCAGTCTTGACAGACTCTGGGGTTGTGCGCCCATCTCACTTAAGAGGCCAGGGGCCAGCGCTGTCCGGAGACACTTCCGGGTCACGTGGCCAGCATGACATCGCTGCTCTGGCGAGCCAGAGCCGCACACGGAAACGCCGTTTACCTTCCCGCTGGTAAGCGGTCCCTATTTATCTACTTGCACCCGGAGGTGCTTTCGAACTGCTAGGTTGGCAGGCGCTGGGACCGAGCAGCGGGAGCGTACCCCGCCACAGGGATTCGAACTGCCGACCTTTCGATCGGCAAGCCCTAGGCGCTGAGGCTTTAACCCACAGCACCACCTGCGTCCTGCCTACAGAGTTTAGAAGAGCTCTAACCTGTAACTGCAGGACCTTTGACACTTAATAGAAGGGGGACCTTTAACACCTCAGAACCACAGCATCTGGCCTGGGCATGGACTGAAAACAGCTGCTGTCCTTTGCCCAATGGCTTAGCAGGGAAGGAGGGAGAGAGGGGAAAGTGGGGGTTACAAGATTTCAAGAACTCTCCAACCAGAAAGAACTTTTTCATCCTTTCTTGCCTGGGGCCTGATGCTGGTTTTATAGGCATGGAAAGGGGGTGACCAGAAAAGCCTCTGAAATATGTGAGAGTGTGAACTAGACAATATCACTATTCTTCTTCCAGCTAGCATAGTACAAGAGGTTCTTTTTATAACTAGAAACCTGAGGGAGCAGAAAGGCACATTGCCTTTCTAAAAAAAAATCTGCAAAAATGATCTAATAGTTGCAATGTAAATAGGAAAGCCTTCTGCCTACCGTTTCTTAAAACGAACGGCCTTTCACCTTGGCACCTTGCACCCTCCAAGCAAAATATGATTTGCGCAGCCCACAGCATCATGTTATTACAACATGAAGGGACCCGGGTGGCGCTGTGGTCTAAACCACTGAGCCTCTTGGGTTTGCTGATTGGAAGGTCAGAGGTTTGAATTCCCACAATGGAGTGAGCTCCTGTTGTTCTGTCCCAGCTCCTGACAACCTAGCAACCCACCACATGGTCTGAGGGACGGTGGACCGGCCCACGGCTGAAAAGGGTCGTAGGGCATCTGGCGAGTAGGGCCTGACGTGGGCAGGAGATCCCATCTCTTCCCTTTTCTGCTGCCCATTTCCCCCTCTCCTTTCCCCCTCCTTGCCACCCGCATGAAATTAGGCTGAGGGTCGCAGCCTTTGGGTCTGCCGGTTGTCCACCAAAAGGAACATGCATCAGGGGTGTGAAGACTCATAATTTGATGGTGCTGGCGTGACCCATTATGATGTGTCCCTTGCCAGAGGGAGGCTGTTCTGATGCAAATCTAATACATTCCCATTCTTGTGATACTGCTCTGAGACTCTTAAACAGGGATCAGCAAACTTCCTATTCATGTAAAAACACGCTGATTCCCAGACCATCCGCGGGCTGGATGGAGAAAGTGATTGGGCTGCATCCGGCCCCCGGGCCTTAGGTTGCCTACCTGTGCCCTACAACCACCAAAAGCAAGTGGCCCAATAAATTGCTCCAGAAAAAAATGCCACAAAAAATGGTAGACCATATTGTGAGAAAATTCCACAAAGATTTGGCCTGGTGGTGGGAAGTGATGAAAGAAAAAGAAAAATCTCAGAAGTTGTTTCAGAAAACTATCTTCTGGGAAATTTTACACTGGATATAGCAGACGTTTTAAAAAATAAAAATGGAATAGAATTGAATGGATGAGTAGCAGTGTGGTTAGTGTCTCCCCCAACATAGATCCCATGCACTGCAATGTGCTGGAAAGGGTTTTGGTGTATCACTCAAAGGCTGAGATGCATAAGGAGAACCTTCTAACTAAGCATACAGAATAATAATAATCTGTACCAGAGTAATCTAAAGCAAATTGCTTCTTTACCCAACATATGCAGACATAAATGCTTAAAGGGGTGGGGAGAGGGAAAATAATTAATTATAAAAAGTGTCTGGGGAGAGGAAATGGATTGAAAAATTGACTCTGAGTTATAAAAATAAGTAATTTTGGCGACCTTGCAGGAGGCTTATTATATTAAATAAACATTATTACAGCGAATGAGTTGGGGAGGGTTATGAAGTCTTGGGGCTGGCAGTAACTGTTCTCTCCTGTTGCCTGAGGCCCCAGTCATCCTCAGATATTAATCTTCTAAAGTACTCTAAATGCTGAAGAGATAAACACTTGAAATATGAAAATGGTTCTCCGACCCCCTACCCCCACAGCCATAGACACAGTGACCCTGTGTCAACCCGAGATATTTGCTAGATGCCCAGACATCCTGCGCTTCTCTCTAAACCAGGTTATTCTTTAAGTGATACGGTTGCTTCAAGGCTTAGAAGCAGCAGCAGCAGCAGCAGCAGCAACAACAGTGAAAAACGTGTGCAAGAATCAAGGCCAAGCCAGGAATGTGTGTGTTTTGTTACACACACACTCATCGGTTTTGCTATCAAGAGGGTGGGGACGGGGGACTATGAAGCAGGGGTGGAATAATACTTTTACCACCAAATAAACTGTGCAAAGGACACACACCGACCTCCCCGCATTCTGGTACTTAACACCCCTCTCCAAGCCGAGCTCTGAAACTACTGGGTTGGGGGTCTTTAAGAAGCAGGGCATGGAGGATTGGGGGCGGGGGAAAAGCAAATTTCACTCCTTTCCACTGCACACACTTCATTTAGTGTTACAAGCAGTAAACGCTCACCCCCCACAAGCATATATGGTTTCACCCTTCATGAAGTTTGTAAGGGACCCATTTCCATGTGACATTTTGAAGCATACAGAGCAGTAAGCATTTTTGTTGTTGTTGTTGTTTAGTCGTTCAGTCGAGTCCGACTCTTTGTGACCCCCTGGACCAGAGCACGCCCGGCACTCCTGTCTTCCACTGCCTCCCGCAGTTTGGTCAAACTCATGCTGGTAGCTTCGAGAACACTGTCCAACCATCTCGTCCTCTGTTGTTCCCTTCTCCTTGTGCCCTCCATCTTTCCCAACATCAAGGTCTTTTCCAGGGAGTCTTCTTTTCTCATGAGGTGGCCAAAGTATTGGAGCCTCAGCTTCAGGATCTGTCCTTCCAGTGAGAACTCAGGGCTGATTTCCTTAAGAATGGAGAGGTTTGATCTTCTTGCAGTCCATGGGACTCTCAAGAGTCTCCTCCAACACCATAATTCAAAAGCATCAATTCTTCGGCGACCAGCCTTCTTTATGGTCCAGCTCTCACTTCCATACATCATTACTGGGAAAACCATAGCTTTATAGCGGCATATATAAAAACACACATGGACATAAAGCCATGTTGCGCAAATTGGTTCTTTGTATAAATCATTTCATAGAAAAGACATAAGTGGCAACTGTCCCCAAATCCCAATTATTCAGTTTTCTCTACCAATGTATTGGATGGGCGATAATTTTGTATGACATATTTTGACATGCATGAGCCTTAGAAACCTCTCCGGGAAAAGGTTAAGTTGGAAAGGACTGGAACAGAAGTCTGTATAGAGTTCTCTCCCCTCCCCCCCCTTGCCCAAGGCTCTGATATTTCAATTCAACACATTCAATTCTGCCCTCCCCCCAAGATCTCCAGAACCCAGATCCCAGATTCACCTGGAAAGTCGATCACCCAGAAGCAGTGGGGATTTAGTTAGAAAACAAATCTTTCCTTCAACCACCGTGAAAGGGAATTCTGTGCTCAGTGGCATGTCAAGCTGTGTTCTGGTTAGGAGTTTCTCGATGAGAAGGTCAGAAAGCTTTCCTGAGAAATATCTTGCCATCACTGAACACAGGGGTTTTGGGGCATGTTCACGAGGGGAGAAGATGAGAGGCCCAACAGTCCAAGGCCAGTCCCCCAGAACCTTCAAAACCTTCTTCGAATGCACTGGGGTTCTTTGGCAGATACTTAAGAGCTCGTGCACCAGAAATGTCGCATGAAAAGTGTTCCTTGAAAACAGAAAGTTTGAAACGCACTGCTGCAAACAAAACAGCCTAACCAGCCAGAAGTCAAATTAATCAGAAGCACTCTCCTTTATATACAAAACACACGTTCCCTTATTTCTGATCCGCCAAGCAGGAGGCATTTGCTATCCTCCCTTTCAAAAACCAGTCTTGTTATCTCCACCAACAAACAGCAATCAAGAAGAAACACCAGTCTGGTTCTCAAAAAATGCTGCCTTTTTAGTCAAGAAAGATCCACTGGAAAACTGAGGGGAATGAATTGGGTTCATCAAATTCCCGCGCTCATCACATACAGATGTTACAATGATCAGTACTAGTGTGTGCAGGCAGCTGGCGGGTGTGTGTGTGTGTGTGTGTGTGTGTGTGTGTGTGTGAAATTAAGCAGTGTGAAGGATTTCCCTAAACAGCAGGCCCACTCCTAGTATCCTTGGATCCGTGGTGTAAAATCTTAATGCATGTTTATGGAAACTAAGCAAGTCCAGGCAAGCATTTATTTGAAGCTAGCAAACCTCTCCTGTTCTTTCGCAGTCCCATTTTGGAAGTTTGGGGAAGAGATGAGCACCCGTCTAGTCTACTGCAAGAATTGGCACCTCTTGGCAAACCTGGATTCTCCTCATTGCGCTAGAACTCATATTGCAATGGCCTTACTACAAACAACAACCCAGTACTTCAGTTCTTTTGCCCATGAGCCCGTGCCTCTGTCTTAGAAAAAGCGTAATATCTAATGCTAATTTCAGGAGTTTAGTCCGCCCCCTGCCCCCCACTTACAGGCCCATGTTGAATTCCAGGCTTGGGGATAAATGTACAATCACATAGCGGAAAAGCTGCCCAGTTCTAATTTAGCAACTATAGCTGGAGAGAAGATACTAAAGGAGTTCAAATAACCGTGCCAAGTCCTGTGGCCTGAGTTAGAAAGTACGGGCCAGAGTTGCAAACTCTTCTAAATATTGGGAAATTCAGAGTGAGATATTCCAGCTCAAAGCTTTTCCAGAGCCATTTCAACAGAAAAGGCAGATAGTTCATTTTCTTTAGTTAGGAGAATACCACCATTCAACATGCAAGGTCGGGAAAGATTGCATATTATATTAAATTGAATACTGCTTGATGACAAAAGCACCATGTATGTGGACAGCTCACATATATCACCGTCATCTCTTTGACATGCAATGACTTAACTTGCAGCAAATTTGCCCATGTGTCAGTATTCACAAATGTGATTTCCTGGGAGGGCTGTACCATGTATTCCTCCCCCCCCCCCAACATATAAAACCGAATGACAATCTCTGCCTGAAATCAGTGTGGCATCTCTTCAACCGCATAATAACTCAGAATCCCTATTCATAGAATTTTAAAGGTATGTCATATTTCAGGAACTTATTATTTTGTTCCATAGTTCGTGCGTCATGCATTTCTTACTTTTGGGATTACGTGAATTGGCTTACCCGGATAGGCCCCAATGCCTGGTCCTGAATGGCCAGTCCAGGTGTTTCTCGAATGAGAAATCCATGTAAATCCTGTAGATGTATCGTGAGTCCAACCACAAATATCTCCAGGAAGATCAAAGTTGCAGTTGAATCCCACAGGGATCTGGAAATCTGGTAACGAGAACAGAACAACATAAAAACAGGATTAAAGGAAGGCCAGTCACAGAGAAATGCTATTTAATAACTAACATAGTTGGCAAACCATAAATAACTGAGGAAGTATGAAGTCTCTGCCATGTCTGCTTGCATGCTCTCTCTCTCATGATACTTTTAACATGTCTCATGTTTCGGCAGCTTTGGGAATCAGTCTTCTGTTTCAAATCATCAAAATGTACATGCACACATCCCTCAGCTAAGTAAATATAAGAAAAAGCACCAAATGTTTCCATTCTCTTCTTATCCTCCAGAAAACCATACCCTTCCAAATGTCAAGGCTGTTCTCCAGCTGCCCTCCACCACTCTATTGTGGAGGAGAGATAGAGACAGACAGAGAGAGAAGAAAGGAACGGCAATAAGTCTCAGTATTTCTGATTACTGAATAATGATCAAAACACTAAGATTCCAGCCCAATTTTTGGAGCGCTAGAATCCTTCTTGCATCCTCGGTGCAGGATCCTTTCTTGAGGGCGAATGTTCAGTCATTTCTGCTCATTATTTGTTTATTTGATGTCAGAACTGTCTTTGCTGTTTCTGTTTCTGCGTTCTGGTCTTCTTAGTCCACAAATCAAGTACGCAGAGCAGGACTAAGAGACAGCCAGTCAGACTGTGAAGAGGGCTATGCATTCAGAGACCTTGCAAGATGATGCAGTGGCACTATTGCTGATTAAGGTGTCTGCGTCAAATCTGCAGGACTTGGTGAACAGGTTAAACAACTGATATGGTGGAGAGGACACGGGGGCCAATAAAACGGAGGCCACAAAAAAACCTACAGGCACATAACACTGCTCTCAAGCCAAGTATTAGGAACAATTTCAGAACTTGGGGGTTCAGGAGCAAGGAGAAGAAGGGAACTCTAGCAATCTTCTCTGTGAGCTCCTGACATCGCTGAAGGATTCGCCTGAAGGCCTTTATAGTGAAGATTATCAGGTTCCGCACTAAAGAAGATCGCTTAAAGTGTGCAATGGGTAAGGATAAACCGAGCACCGGCAGAATCCTGACCTCTCCAGAATACGTGAAAGAGTTCGCTGAAGCCCAACATATGAAGGATAAAGCTGGTTCCTATCCATACTTATGCAGGTATGTCTTACATGAGTGAGAAATGCAAATGACTTGATCCTCCACAGATTTCAGGCTGGTTCAGTGCTCCTTGGTTAAGCAGGACATCTGTTTTATCTGCGTCAGCACTTCTGCAAGGTGTTTGCCTGTGTATATGGCAGGATGACTTGCAGAAGTGATCCGATACGGGATAAAAAGCCGTCCTTCAGAACTGGCCCTCTCATGAAGGATAGAACTGAAGGCCAAACCAGATGTGTACTTGTTAAGTAGCAGACAGTAGATGCTGCATTTTTCCTTAATAAATAACAGGGGTAGAGGACTCCAATTCTCACTGTGTAGACAGTGCAACTGAAGGAGATCTTCCCAACCATGGGGCTTGGAGCCTTAGAGGGGAAAGTCCTCATTTATACCAACGGGGACTTCTTTTCCATTCCAATCTCAGTGGGGGAGTGAAGAGAGACACCTCCCCTTACAATGGCTGCCTTCTCAATGAGAATCTGAGTGAGAAACACAAGTTGTAGCTGCAGGCTACTTGGGAAGGACAAAAAAAAGAGAGTTCTACCAGGCCATGCTTGCAGCAAAGCAAATAGCCCTCCAACACTGGAAATCGCGGACCACACCAAACACAGAAAATGAGGTGCAATGCCTACCTAGTGCAAGAAATGAAACCCTTCCAACTCAAGAGTTTGCTTTGCTGGACACCGTACACAACCCTAATTTTATATTGAATGTATAAAATGGCTACATAGCGGAAAGGTATCTACTATTACTAAAAAATAAATTAAAATAAAATTCAGTGGTACCTCGGGTTAAGTACAGTGGTACCTCAGGTTACATACGCTTCAGGTTACATACACTTCAGGTTACAGACTCTGCTAACTCAGAAATAGTACCTCGGGTTAAGAACTTTGCTTCAGGATGAGAACAGAAATCGTGGTCCGGTGACGCGGCGGCAGCGGGAGGCCCCATTAGCTAAACTTCAGGTTAAGATCAGTTTCAGGTTAAGTACAGATCTCCAGAACGAATTAAGTACTTAACGCGAGGTACCACTGTACTTAATTCGTTCCGGAGGTCCGTTCTTCACCTGAAGCACCACTTTGGCTAATGGGGCCTCCTGCTGCCGCTGTGCCACCAGAGCCCGATTTCTGTTCTTATCCTGAAGCAAAGTTCTTAACCTGAAGCACTATTTCTGGGTTAGCGGAGTGTGTAACCTGAAGCATATGTAACCTGAAGCATATGTAACCAGAGGTACCACTGTAAAGAAATGAGTGGAACGAAGGGAGAGAAGGCACAGGATGGAGAGAAGGCGCTGAGTGTCTTTATTGTAAAAGACTATCTATCGATCATCTATCAATCATCTATCAATCATCTATCTATCTATCTATCTATCATCTATCTATCTATCTATCTATATCTATCTATCTATCTATCATCTATCATCTATCTATCTATCTATCATCTATCTATCATCTATCATCTATCTATCTATCTATCTATCTATCTATCTATCTATCTATCATCTATCATCTATCTATCTATATCTATCTATCTATCTATCTGCTGCTGCCTCTCTGCTCTAAATAGATAGATAAATAAATAGACAAACAAATAAACAAATCCCTGCATGTAGAACACTAGCATGCCAAGCAGAAGGTTAGGCTGAAACATGTCAATGTAAATTACCCAAATAATGTGGATGCTCCCAGACCATTTGATAAATGAGATTGGAAGGGAGCATTCTCTCAGAAGCTACTCAAGGCAATCTCTGGGTAAGCTCTGGTCGATATAGGTTGAACATAAATACATCAGTCATCTTTTTTTTTTTTTTAAGCAACCCTTAACAATACAGTAAATCAATGCAGCATTTTGTGAAGTCACTCACTCCTTGCCATTAAATAAGATCAGACTTCTCTAGAGCTTCAACTGTCACTAGTAATATCGTCCCACAATCTTCAGCTTTCCTAGCTAAGAAGCTCGAGGAAAAACAACAAGGATCACTTAGCAGCAAACTCATTATTGACAACAATATAACTGGAATGGCCCGACTGAAGCTCAGGGCTTAGCTGTGCTCTCAGGAGGTTCGAACCTGACTCCTACCCAACTTGAGGAAGGAATAGTTCACGGAACAATTTGCTCTCTCCCAGCCAAGGAGAAGGTAGGGCAGGAGCCAGGGAACATGGTAAATTTTATAGCCACCAGGGCATGGGTGAGGGCAGGTGCGTGGTATATCTCCAGGACCACATAACACTGGTTCTGAGAGATCTGCATTGGCTCCCAGTACATTTCCGAGCACGATTCAAAGTGTTGGTGCTGACCTTTAAAGCCCTAAACGGCCTTGGTCCTGTATACCTGAAGGAGCGTCTCCACCCCCATCGTTCTGCCAGGACACTGAGATCCAGCGCCGAGGGCCTTCTGGCGGTTCCCTCATTGCGAGAAGTGAGGCTACAGGGAACCAGACAGAGGGCCTTCTCGGTAGTGGCGCCCGCCCTGTGGAACGCCCTTCCAGCAGATGTCAAAGAGATAAACAACTACCTGACATTCAGAAGACTTCTGAAGGCAGCCCTGTTCAGGGAAGCTTTTAATATTTAACGCTGTACTGTTTTTAACACTTGATTGGGAGCCGCCCAGAGTGGCTGGGGAAACTCTGCCAGATGGGCGGGGTATAAATATATTCTTATTCTTATTCTTATTCTTATTCTTATTCTTATTGGCCCTGGCATGACAAAAGCAGCATGTGTCCTGGCCCTAGGACTGGGCAAGCTCAGAAGGAACGTGGGAAGACATATTGGTGATAGCTCTTGTCAGGAACACTGTATCTTCCTTGGAAATGTGACCTGGGTCAGTGGAGGATGGAGAGCAAGAAACTCCCAAACTGAGCTGTGTATGAATTATGGGATGGGTGAAAGAGGGGTGCGAGGCAGCAGGCCAAGAATCTGTGCTCACCACACAGGAAACCGAAGGAAGAGGTGGTGTGGGGTTGGGGGAGGACGGAGGAAGAAGGGGCCCAAGAAACCCAAAGTTGTCTCCTGACTTTATGGTGAGAAAGGTGAAATTCCAGCATTAATTATAAAGACCATTTCTTCATCTAAGTTGCTGCAGGCTGCAACAGAGAGTTCCCAAGTGGAATGGTGAAGTAACTGCTTCTGCTGAGGTCATTCTTTCTGCTTCCCTTGGAGTATGAACGCTCAGGCTGAGAACAATGTTTGAAACCTTCACAAGGGGCAAGTTGTGGCTCTTGGCCAAACAGACATACTTTTTTTCTCTGCGGATTTTTCGCTTGGGGCCCCTGTGCATCCCTTTCAATGTAGGAGAATAATATTGGCCCAGAAAATACCTGCATTCTCCAAACAGCCATCACCACAGTCGGTTGCTTCTTCGTCTGTGGGAAATTGAGTGGTGGTCTCCTCACTCCTTAAGGTGGGCTTCAGAGTCTCCGCAGTGGACTTGACATCTGCATTTAAAAGAAGGCGGGGGAGGAGAGAGGGGGGGACAATGAGTGATCATTTCACCGGATTCGGAAAGAAGAAAACAGACAGGCTAGCAACACAGCACGCGGTTTCACTCACTTGAGAGAATGCAGGAGGGATGTGTCCAAACCCCAGTCATGAGGCTTTTTGTTTACAGAACAAAAAACCCTCTGTATTTGTAAAGTTCTTAATTACACAGTCATACACCGGATCGTTATGCTAAACTGTTCCTCAGAAAACCTTTGTTGCATGGAGCGCAAAGTTCATTTCCGCTTTCTGCCTGTGGGTGGACGATTCAATCAGAGGGTTCTACAGTGAAAGGGTCGATGTGGTTTACCTTTGAGGAAAAGTCTTGCCTTACACAGGGAGTTGGGAAAAGATCAGTTTTGCTTAATTGAATTGCCAGCCAGCGAGCCTCAGGACCCTAATTTTCTGTCTTGGAGGTAAAGCCCAAGACTAGTCAGTTGCTATGCACCTAAGCACCAGTTGCTCTCTGCTTCTGTCAACACCCCAATCCTTGAAACCGTATTTCCTTATGGCACTTTGCATCTCAAGCATCCTGAGACAGTATATTGGCAAGAACTGTTGCACTCATGCGAGGTATGAAGCAATGGGAAGAGAAAGAGGTACCGTATTTTTTGCTCTATAAGACCCACTTTTTCCCTCCTAAAAAGTAAGGGGAAATGTGTGTGCGTCTTATGGAGCGAAAGCAGGCTGCACGGCTATCCCAGAAGCCAGAACAGCAAGAAGGATTGCTGCTTTCATTGCGCAGCAATCCCTCTTGCTGTTCTGGCTTCTGAGACTCAGAATATTTTTTTTCTTGTTTTCCTCCTCCAAAAACTAGGTGCATCTTATAGAGCGAAAAATACGGTAGATATTTAGAGGACCAGTTGCCAAGAACTGAGGCGGCCATGATTCTATGCAGACAGAACAAAGCAGTCAACGCTAGGATTCTGCAAGGATATCAACAAAAGGAGTGATGTTTATCCCAAGCACAGGAAGCACACCGTGGAAATAGACCAGAACTAAATTTTAACCGTCAGAATAATGAATTCAGACTCACAGCACTCGAGTCACGAAACTTAACAGAAAAGCTTCCTTATGTGCAGGGTAACAAGGTGAGGGAAGAAAAGTTTCTCACATGCCACAGATGTCAACATGGCGCAAGTCCCTTGTAAAGCTTGATTTATGGATGTAGAGGAAATAAAGAATTCTTTCATGTTTGGACTCCAGTGGACAACAATCTCCTTTGTACTTAGGTTCCTACTGATTTTGGTTTGGGTTTTACAAAGCAAGGAGGTTTGCTACAGCTTCGTGAAAATTGAGATCACAAGGCAACACATTCTTTTCCCTTCTTTACAGAAATGAGACATGGAAAAGACTGGCACCCACATAAACACCCTGAACCTGGCAATGTAAAGGAACAAGTCACTCAACACCAGGAATGATGCAGCTACAGAAGGGAGCAAAAGAATTTCTAGTGTGGTGTGACTCTTTGCCGAAAAGCATCTGGCTTCACACTTCAATTGTGAACTTTATCCCACCGCAACTTTAAAAAAAAGACCCCATGAAACTACCTAATGGCAGGTGTCATGGGCAATTTAAGCCACAAATGAATGAAGTTAAGATCAACAGTGACTTATATTACAGGCACTTACTGCTTCACTTAAGGAGAGAATTAGGCTGGGAGAGCATTTTGAAGAATCTCATTATGCTCCCAAGCTTAGAGGAAGTTGGTGTGATACATGACTGTTCAAATGCAATGCCAAAACAAACATCAAAGATGTTGTGATATGGAAACAGGAATTCTGAACTAAGGAAACACAAATTCTGTGAAAGAAATAGACTATGAAAATCAATGTGCCTGGTAAGAGTTTCATTGCTTTGCATAAATGCATTCAAGGCTTTTATCGTGTGCTCAATTAACTGAGCTTTTGCATTGGTTTTGGGACTGATGAAAGGGAGAGAGACGTATGGGTAAGTCAGAGGCAGGTGGACTTTAAGGAGAAGAGAATACACATGGACCAGTACACATGAGCCTTTGCACATGCTGTCATGTGGGTCAAATGAGAGAGTGCATTGCAGACATCTCATTGCTTCATGGCATGCCCAACGGCTCAGCACATGAGATGAGTGTCAGGTATACTTTGCCCAAGCATATGCAAAAGGTTGTGTGAATACGTCCTATGACTGGAAACCAGGGGGAGATAAACAATACACTGATGTTTTGTTCCTTGAACATTGAAGTCATTATCAGATATTGCCTGCACATTTTCACATATATACCCACCACCATGAAATATAAGAAATCTGGGATTGCTTGTTTTTTAAAAAAATGGAAGCAGAGATTCTTAAGAATCAAAATCCGGCAGCAGATAAAACACTTTTCATGGGAGTCAGCATGAAAGAAGCTGGCAAACATTTCACTACTAATTTCAGGTTATCGTTAAATAAAATTGAAAGCTGAAGAAAATTGCTTTAAACACCTTTCCTTTAGCTTGGAGATTCTAGACCTTCGCCGCTAAATAACCTTCCAAATAACCTTCAACCATCTCCTCTGGCTTTGGGCAGAATACTGTGCAACTACAAACTTGCCAAAATTACAAGGTCAAATCTCTTACAATGCCATCAAACTCCAAAGGCATCTGAGAACAGGTTACATGCAAGGAAATGAAGCATTTGAGCACTGAAAATTCCCAGGGAAAGCAAAAGTCCAAAGCTGAGTCAGATACAGTAAACCGTTTCCTCTTGTGCACTGATTTACAGTAGGAACACAACTGTGTGAGAGATCTTTGAACAGGAAAAGCCACACACTGTGCTGGCATCCTCTGCCGCTGTAATTTTAGAGTCGCTCCAGTGTATTGCATGGTCAATAGAGCTGTACAGGTTTCACGGCAGAATAAAGCAAAATTGCTCCAGCAGCAGGACAGGCAACAGGCTCTAAGAATGAAAAGTGAGGGAAAGGTGGCCTCTCTCCTGCCGTGCCGTGTGCGCGCTTGCAAAAGGCATCTGTGGATCCTGTTACAAAGTTCTGTAGCAATGGGAACCAGATGTTTGGAAGTTCAAAGGAGGGAAGACCAGTCACGAGCTCGTGTTCGTCAATCTTCAGAGGGGAAAAATGTTGGCAGGTCCTTGAAGCAAGCCAGCTGTTGACCTACTGCTTCAATTCCACCCCCCAGTACCAGCCAGTGAATTAGGTCCTGGACTGGGGGTTCTCTACTGGAGCTACTTCAGCTATTACTTCTTGTCCTCAGGAACAAACGCCTGTGCAAGTTCACATCTTTGAAGTGGTCATTTATTGCATAACTGAATCAATTAGTACTACTTGCCTTTGGCGGCAAAAACGAGGCCCAAGTATTGCCATGGCTCACAGTTCCTCAACACCAGGCATCCCCAAACTCGGCCCTCCAGCTGTTTTGGGACTACAATGCCCATCATCCATGACCTCTGGTCCTGTTAGCTAGGGATAATGGGCATTGTAGTCCCAAAACAGCTGGAGGGCCGAGTTTGGGGGTGCCTGCTCCACACCTAGCACTGTGCTGCACATATACTGTTGTAGTAGATATCAAAGCGCTGATATTTGGAATTCACAATCGATTTTTGCAGGTGTTGGTTAAGTCGGTTAACAGGCCTCATAATGTGAGGGGTAGGTATGGGTGACCGAAAGGCAAAGCACGAGGTCTCTACTTGGTGACTCCACTCGGGGTGCAGCTTCATTAAACCAGAAGGCAGATGACCACTTCTTTGTACAAGGGCACAGTACTAAGGATGTTGGTAAACCTGTGGCTTGGCTGTACCACTTCAGGTTGTTGCTCACTTGACTGAATTGCTCCACATAAAACCCATGTCGCTTATACATTTAGTTTTCCATGTTTGGGGGTGAGACAAAGGTTTAACAGAGGACCACTTGGTCCCAATCTGATGCCTGAAGTGGTACAGTCCAGACACTGGGGTACCACTCCAGTGAGAACAAAGCTGAAATAGGAGGCTGTATCATATGCCAGCATCGTTTGCCAGAATGGGGGGGGGGGGAGCTGAACAGCAGCATTTTCCCTCACCCCCACCCCAAGTCTTTGCTCCACCAGACTCCTCCATCCAATAATCTTAAAACAAGCAAGTTTTATTCCTCTTCTTTTTTTTTATTCTGCCTAACCTTCACGGTCTCATGACAAGCCCTGCCAGGAACTCTGCCTGTCCTTGTTATATCTTAAGCCTTTATTTACATATTTTGAAGTTTGTGAGGCAACTTCCCCAAACCACCCTCCCTCATTCATAAAGTGTTGGCAATGTGTTTATAGGTTTCTAGGTAGGACCACACTTCTCTCTATCAGGGCAGCGTGGGAGATGCCCACAAAAATTCCTGAGCAAGAAAGGGCATGCTGTGATGTTAAGCCATTTTAGGGTTCTGGTGCAGGCATTTCCTGTAGAATAGATAAAAATGGTCAAGGAAACTTGTCCCAGTAACGTGATTGTGAGATGTACAAAGAGGGAGGTTAACCTTCTGAAATCCCTCTCCAGGCAGCTTATCAATTTGTGTTTAAAGCTTTTAAGTCTCCCGTTATTTTTTATTTTTTTTTGGTGTGTGTTATAATTTGATGATGAATGCTTGCAGTATGTTATCTTGTACAGCTTAATTATTGAAAGGGTAATAGCAACTGAGTGAAAGGCTAGGCATGGACTCTTCTGTTTGAGCTTCTTGCAGAAGAAGCCCATGCAAAAACGCTTTTTACAGATGTGGTTTCTAAATGGAAATCAAGCCTCTTTTACCAGTGACATCTTGAAAGCAGATTGAACGTTACGACACATCTTAACAAAATAAAGGAGAAATAACAACTTTCTGGCCCTAACATTCAGCAACAACAACAACAACAAAAGATTTTGTTGTCATTGGTATATTGTGCTTATTTTTGGTCATTTCAGATAAGCGGTGGAAACTAGAGAGCTAAATTCAGCTGACAGCTCTCATGGGTTATAACTGCACATATTGAAAGGTAAAGATGAACAGTTCTTTTATTTTTAAAGAATCTAATGGATGGAAAAATAACTGAACCTCAAGAAGTTTCGGAAGTGAGAGCTGGACCATAAAGAAGGCTGATCACCAAAGAATTGATGCTTTTGAATTATGGTGCTGGAGGAGACTCTTGAGAGTCTCATGGACTGCAAGAAGATCAAACCTCTCCATTCTGAAGGAAATCAGCCCTGTGTGCTCACTGGAAGAACAGATCGTGAAACTGAGGCTCCAATACTTTGGTCACCTCTTGAGAAGAGAAGACTCCCTGGAAAAGACCCTGATGTTGGGAAAGATGGAGGGCACAAGGAGAAGGGGATGACAGAGGACGAGATGGTTGGATAGTGTTCTCGAAGCTACCAGCATGAGTTTGACCAAACTGCGGGAGGCAGTGGAAGACAGGAGTGCCTGGCGTGCTCTGGTCCATGGGGTCACGAAGAGTCGGACACGACTAAATGACTAAACAACAACAACAACAAGGACTTTCAGGTGCGAAGGCACTGCACTGTAGCTCACAGGCTATCTGCACCTAACAGTGAACTCAGGTGGGGACTGCCAACAGAAATGGAGTCCATGTTGGGCCACAGGGAAACAGGAAGGAGGAATCGGCACTTTCAAGGAAATGCAAAAGCACAAAGAAATATATTTTCGAAGTCTAAGGCGGCGAAACCAAAACCATCCAGCTTGCCAACATGGTCTGGACCACATGGCCAGCAAGCCATGGAAAGTTGAGTATCAGCTCAAAAATAAAAACGGAAAAGGAAGAAGGATTGGGGTATCCTGCAAGGCAGGGCTAGCTGGCTGGCAACTCTTGTCAGGGGACACACTGCAGATCCTAACCTATATTCCTGCCTCCCCCCCCCCCAAAAAAAAAAAAATTAAACCACAAAAATCATGATGGTGAGGAGCATAGAGTAGCAGTGGAGGTTAACAATACCCACTCTGCTTGGGTATTATTCTTCCACATATTCAAAGAAGGCATGGAGAGCAGCACTCCAACACCAACATCCTATCACTGCCAGCGCCATCTCTTCCTGTATTGACCAAAAAGGTCTGATGGGGGATGAATTTGTACATTTGGCTAAATTCTCCTCGTAATCAGAAACGCCCCCGCAATCGCAGCTCCCAGCAGCAGGATGGATCGTCTAGTCAAACGTCCAAAGAATTTCCATTCAGACCTCAGGCACAGAATGAGCCAGGCCTGAGGCTGCAGCCGACAAGGACCCTAGGAGAGGGACTGGTGAGTGTGTGAAGCTCTGCTCATCCCTCCATATGGATACGAAGGGCTAGCGCGTCTTCAGAAAACAGTGTGGCAAGTAGTTCTACTAATTATGAATTGAGCAGAGATCGTTCACAAAGGAGTGCTCGTTTGGGGGAGCATCCTTGACATGACCCCCACAGTTCTTACAGCAGGCACCCCCAAACTCGGCCCTTCAGAAGTTTTGGGACTACAGTTCCATCATCCACTGGTCCTGTTAGCTAGGGATGATGGGAGTTGTAGTCCCATCTGGAGGGCCGAGTTTGGGGGTGCCTGCCTTACAGCATGGGAATGGTTTCCCCTATGCTTCCTTCCCTAAGGAATCCTTTTCTTCTGCATGGATTTGTCTCTCATCGTCAATAAAGCTTGTGCTGGTGGTGGATTCTGGAAGGTGGTGGAGCACAGAGTCATACGTTCTTGTGATCAAAACAGCTGCAGCAGTCAGTTAATTATGTAGGTATATTCACAGGATCCTTACCGGTCCAATCACACCCCAGCACCTCCAATCGCATCCCGATGCCTGCAGGAGACCACCTTTCTGGGTGAACCCTGATGTACTGTGCAGGAACAGGATCAAACCTTCGAACCTCTGGAGTATCGTAGTGCATGTTTCCTTCAAAGATCTTGGAGAGAGAAACAAAAGGTTAAGCAAGAGCCTCCTTGGCCGCTAGCCACACAAAACAAATCGCCGGCACTGAAAGGAGCCGCTGCATTCTGGGACAGCGGCCGCTCATTTGAACTTTTATGTTTTATTGAGCAACAACGATGTCTGCTGTAATAAATCAGGACAACCTGCAGAACGCATGCGGTTACAAAACAATCACTGGGAAGAGAAAAATGTGAGAATGCTTTAAAAACAACAACCACTTAACTCTATTTGCTTTATTTTAAAAAACAACAAAAACCCCTTCTCTGTTAGCTTTAACATCGTACAAAAGCTCTCCATCAAACATAGGCATTTTTAGACCAAAAACAAACAGCCCTGGAGTTTGTGTTATTTACATATCCAGGCTTGGAGCATCGTCAGGTTGATCTGAGGACAGGAGATGGCATGAGAGCAGATTTTTGATTTTTTTTTTAAGCATCTAAATCAGTACAATTATTTAGTATTGCCTCTGAGGTCAAAAAGCAGAGGTTGCAAGCTCTACCAAGGTTGGTTAGAATGATCAAGAACATTTCCTAATCGTGTAGGTAAAGGGATGAACAATGCAGCAAGGGAACAAGGGAAGTTGTACCGTCTCCTTGCCAGGGATTTTTAAAGCTGAACCCTGCTGTTGCAGGGGGCAAGGTGAACGACAAACATTTCCTTGAACTGTATCAACCTGTGAAGCTGCTATGCAGGCTATGTTAATCTGATTACAGTTCAGTAAGGTATGCCCAGTGGAGAGATGGCCTACAGCTTGGGTTTTCAGAACCACGCTGAAAAGGGAGCACAAACTGAGTTGGGCACACTTTTTGACTCTTGATTCTGTTCAAGGTGCACAAGGACCCATGTAAGAAACAAAAGAGACCCCAGTGACTTAGCTGTGAGAAGAGAGTCACATGTAAAACACAACAGACAAAGCATCATTTTCTGATATTTGTAGTTAAGTAAAGGTAAAGGGACCCTTGACCATTAGGTCCAGTTGTGGCCGACTCTGGGGTCATGGCGCTCATCTCGCTTTATTGGCCGAGGGAGCCGGCGTACAGCTCATGTGGCCAGCATGACTAAGCTGCTTCTGGCAAACCAGAGCAGCACACAGAAACGCCGTTTACCTTCCCGCCGGAGCGGTACCTATTTATCTACTTGCACTTTGAGGTGCTTTCGAACTGCTAGGTTGGCAGGAGCAGGGACCGAGCAACAGGAGCTCACCCCGTCGCGGGGATTTGAACCGCTGACCTTCTGATCGGCAAGTCCTAGGCTCTGTGGTTTAACCCACAGCACCACCCGCGTCCCATTTGTAGTTAATGGCTGTACAAAAAAAAGAAAAGAGAGAGAATGAGAGAGAACCTCACAGTGTTGTGCCCAAAGTGAAAGACCCCAAAAGGTTATATTAAAATAACTTTGATCTCGAAGCCATGCATTTGAGAGACAGCCTAGACTGTCGAACTACATCGGTGTAACTTTGAATAAGGATTAAGCAGTGTCTCTTCTCCTCCTCCCTCCCTCTCACCCCAACCCTACCAGAGGTTGTGGCCAACTTAGTTTTATACAAGAGAAACATATGCCGTTGCCAACTATGCAGTCCATCTGACAAAACCACACAGCATGCTTTGGCACGAAACATGCGTCCTCCTAGCCAGATCCTGATCCCAGATACACTGACTCAAATCTGGTATAGCTCTACTGACATCTTGTGTAAATACGATTGGCTTTTGACTTTCTGTTTTTAATGGGCCTTTCCCACCACACTTCCAGAGCACTCCGTCTCCCTTTGAAGCCATATGTACTAAGTCAAGAAAGAAGCCATTAGCAACACAGCTTTGTGTTTCTATAGGAATCAGATCTCCGGGTCCTCCGGATTAAGGTTATTGCAATGGTGCAAAAGTTCAGATATTTCAAATCCTCTACAGATAAGAACATTGCTCAAGGGGACTGGAGGGTAAGGGGTAGAAATTAAGCAGAATCTCTTCAATATCCTCAAGCATTCCCTCACATGCGGTGCCTAAAACACTTCCCCAATGGACAAGGTGCTACCTAAGAAAGAGCACAGCATGATAACACGGTCAAGTGTCTTTGTTTGTGTGAAGACATGGCTGCTCACCAAGAAATATTTGTCCTTCTGTGCTCACCTAACAGTCCTGTTTCTTTGCAGGCTCCTCATCTGCTACCAGAAATCTTGTTTTAAGGAAGTAACTTTTCTCCCTTTACCTCAACGTCATCACGGAAAACAGATGAAGCCAAGGGATGCAAGAATACTTCAGATTTCGAAGGTTCCCCGTAATAAAGAGGAAACAGTAAATCTGGATGATTTACAAGTATGAGTAAAATTACTGGACTATCCTAGCTTACTGAACATACCCTGCATACATCAGTATGTGCCATTTTGACACATTTTACACGTTACTCTTTCCATTTCCCTGTAAGGAAAAAGAAAATATTATATTCCTTGCTTGCAGCCTAAGGTCTCATTGCCTCCTCACCTCCACCACCACCTGCACCATGAACATGCGTCTGGGCAGTACAAAGAACTAGATTCAACCAAAAATCCTTTCCAAGAAGAGTGGAAATTTCTTTCCATTGTGTGATGGCACCATGAAGCACTCACAATGAAGACAAGGGATCCTGCCTTCTCTCCTAAAGCACGGACTGTCTCGCCAGTGGTGCAAGCTCTGGTTATCTCCCGCTTGGACCACTGCAATGCGCTCTACGTGGGGCTACCTTTGAAGGTGATCCGGAAACTACAACTAATCCAGAATGCGACAGCTAGACTTGTTACTGGGGGCAGCCGCCGAGACCATATACCACCGGTCCTGAAAGACCTACATTGGCTCCCAGTACGTTACCGAGCACAATTCAAAGTGTTGGTGCTGACCTTTAAAGCCCTAAACAGCCTCGGTCCTGTATACCTGAAGGAGTATCTCCATCTCCATCATTCACTGAGGTCCAGATCCGAGGGCCTTCTGGCAGTTCCCTCACTGCGAGAAGTGAAGCTACAGGGAACCAGGCAGAGGGCCTTCTTGATAGTGGCGCCCGCCCTGTGGAACAGCCTCCCATCAGATGTCAAGGAAATAAACAACTATCTGACTTTTAGAAGACATCTGAAGGCAGCCCTGTTTAGGGAAGTTTTTAAATGTTTGATGTTTTATCGCTTTATTATTATTATTATTATTAGTAGTAGTAGTAGTAGTAGTAGTAGTACTATTCTGTTGGGAGCTGCCCGGGGTGGCTGGAGAGGGCCAGTCAGTGGGCGGGGTATAAGTAATCATAATCATCATCATCATCATCATCATCATCATCATCATCCTCTCACTAGGATGTGTCCAACCAACAGTAAACTTCAAGAAGAAGAAGAAGAACAAGAAGAAGAGGAGTTTGGACTTGATATCCCGCTTTATCACTACCCTAAGGCAGTGTTCCCCAACCTTGGACCTCCAGCTGTTTTTGGACTACAACTCCCATCATCCCTTGCTAGCAAGACCAGTGGTCAAGGATGATGGGAATTGTAGTCCAAAAACAGCTGGAGGCCCAAGGTTGGGGAACACTGCCCTAAGGAGTCTCAAAGCGGCTAACCTTCTCCTTTTTCCCTTCCTCCCCCACAACAAACACTCTGTGAGGTGAGTGGGGCTGAGAGACTTCAAAGAAGCGTGACTAGCCCAAGGTCACCCAGCAGCTGCATGTGGAGGAGCAGAGACACAAACCCGGTTCACCAGATTATGAGACTACCGCTCTTAACCAATACACCACAAGAAACAAAAACAAGGAGGGCATGAAACAGCTAAGAAACGGGCATGCAACCGTTTTGTACCCCTTGCGGCATTTCCACTGAAAGGTCTTACCTTAGGCTGCAGCGTTTTGGAGTCCTGTATAAACTCCCAGTCCTTCCCATTCATGCTATAGCTGACTTTGAACTTCTTCACGAAGGCTCGAGCCTCTGCCACGTTGATGCTGTCCCCACCTCGGGCCCCTTGGATAATCACGCCTTTCACATTCTTGGGGACGCCCAGGTCAACTTGAAGCCACTCCTCCCCGGGCTGTGCTTGAGGGATGCGAGGGAACCACCCTGAGCGGCTGCTGACCAGGCGTGCTGCACTGGGAACCCAGTGATATTCTCTGGTAGAGGAGGCTGAGATCTGGGAATCCGGAATGAGCCCAGAGAGCATCCCCAGCATGTTGGAACAGGGAGAATCTGTGTCAAAAGAAACGGGGAAGGGGGCAGATTGAAGCAAGACACGCAAAAAAGCAAGTTTGTGATATGAGCACAGGAGGAGAAACATCCCACCGCGACTAACTGCTAGGTACCGAAATGTCAAAACACTTAAGCCTGCTATGCTTTGCTTTATAACAGCCATCACAGCCCGCAGGAGCCCTTCAACAGATCCTCAGGACACCCCTGCTATTACAATCTTCATCCAAATTGCTCTCGCTTGCTAGCCAGCCTTGCCTTCCCAGCCCCCAACCTCCCAAAGTAGAGGGGGGAAAGAAATCGCATCCACTAACAGCATCCTGGCTGCTGCTCCAGTCCTCTTAAAAAAATAAATATCAGTTAAGGCCATTCGAACGAGAGATAAACTGCAACTGGAGACAGTAATATTAAACAGTTCGGCTGACGGCCTGGCTCATAATGCTTTTTTTTTTTTTACGTGGCAATAAAATACCACTGGAACCACAAGCCCTAATGTAGGGAAGAAGCAGTCCTGAATACACTCCACCGAGGCTACAATCTGAGTTACGGTTCATGGCCCAGAAGTTCCCATACATGAAGGTAACATGTGCATTGAGCTAAGAAGAGATGCTTGGGCAAACTTCGCATGTCAGAACGTTTAGGAGTCCCGTCACCATCAAATAATGAATTAAATTTTATGTCGGACAAGGCATCATCACAGATCACCAACAGACAGAACGGGAAGCTGGGTCCTTTCCCTGTGAGTTGTCCCTCTTTTGTTACAAGTCTCCCTCCATCCGAGGTGCTGCCTGGACAACCAACCAAATGACTGGATGGAGCAAAAAGTTATCTAAATAACTTCCATAATCCCCTCTTCTTAATGGCCTCAGTTTAAACATTCCGGTTTAAACTAAGAGGCGCCAAGCACTGAGAAACTGAACACCCACAAATGCATTTAGAATATTCTCTTTCACTCCTTTCAGGAGATCTTTTGGCAGACATGTTTCTCTTCCATTTCATCATCCAGCACTGACCTGTTTTAGAAAATACTTTTGAATTTATAAAATACTTTTGTATTTTGCACTGTTTAATGGTATTTCATTTTTTGGTTGTCGTTGCATATTTTGCTGTGCACCGCCTTGATGTTTTTATATATGGGTAAAAGGTAAAGGTAAAGGTACCCCTGCCCGTACGGGCCAGTCTTGACAGACTCTGGGGTTGTGCGCCCATCTCACTTAAGAGGCCAGGGGCCAGCGCTGTCCGGAGACACTTCCGGGTCACGTGGCCAGCGTGACATCGCTGCTCTGGCGAGCCAGAGCCGAACACGGAAACGCCGTTTACCTTCCCGCTGGTAAGCGGTCCCTATTTATCTACTTGCACCCAGAGGTGCTTTCGAACTGCTAGGTTGGCAGGCGCTGGGACCGAGCAGCGGGAGCGCACCCCGCCGCAGGGATTCGAACCGCCGACCTTTCGATCGGCAAGCCCTAGGCGCTGAGGCTTTAACCCACAGCGCCACCTGCGTCCCTTATATATGGGAGAGATCTACAAATTTTAGATTTGCAGGGTCCATTAGCAGAGCCATTCCAGCTGATGACTGAAGAAGGTGGACTTCCGTAAGTGACATCGCATAATCTGGGTAGCAGAGGAGAATAAGTCTGGGCTGTTGAGATGTAGAGAATCCTGCTTTAGCGCAGGACTGGCAACATCGTGAACTGCAGTTGTGGTGATCAGCAATGTGGTGGAGGCCAAGTGCTTTAAGCCTCCCATTTCCCTGGCATGATACCAAACCAAGCCTCTCTCGCTACCCCATTACTCTCACTGCTGCCTGTTCAAGAAAGAACAGAACAACTATGCAAGGGCAAACGAAGCAACAAGCGTCACTTCTGTTTTGAGGCATGTTCTGAACCAGGCACTTTCCGGCTCATACCCAATGAAATCATCCTATTAGCACGAAAACGGCTGCTTGCACAACTTCCAACCCTTGTGTCTCCCTCTCCCCCCCCCCCCCCCGCTCCAGAGGGTTGATGGAGGCCCCAGAACAGATTTCAGGGTGCACAGGGAGAGCGAGGGCAAATTCCATTAAGCAAACACCCCATAGTCAGGATTGTCCACCATCTTCCCTTCTGGGAGTGGGGGTAGCTTCCCTCCAGAAGAAAGATCTTTGTGGACTACATACAGTTTGTGAACTATGGTCTCAGGCTAGTTGCTGCTTGGCTAGCTCCCAAGTCTTTAATTCTACAGAATAAGGTAGCTGAGGCATGTCCAACAGGTAGATCAACTGGACGTCAGTGGTAGATCACTGGCTCCCCCCACAGAAGCTGAACAACTTTTGCTCCTCTAAAAAAAGCCCAATATTCTTGTCCTGCACCCCCCAAAAACGGGCCCTCCTCCTTCCTAAAGAAAGCTGTACAACCTTGACCTGACCCCCCCAAAACAGGGCAAAAAAGCTCAACAACTTAGACCTGACCACCCCCCAAAGGGAGTAGATCACTGCCAATTTTTAACTCTGTGAGTAGATTGCAGTGTCTTGGCAGTTGGCCACCCCTGAGCTAGCTGAATTACTCCCAGGTGTCTCTGCACAGGAGGCTGTTGTGACAGTGGTTGCAGGTGGTCATGTTCTACATTTAGGTAATCCACAGCTGGTGATCTCTCTTCTGTCACACGCAGCAGTCTTGTTCCCCAGATCAGTCTATTTCTGGTCTGTGTAGATTGTGCACATGCTTATTAACAATTTCATTCCATGCCAGTTCTGTTGTTGTTGTTCTAATCCATGCAAACAACTGGGTTTAAAATGCAAATTTTGGGCAATTTTTTTTTTATTGTGTTACAATGCGCAAGCCGGACAAATTTTATCTCAGGGTATGCATATTTAAGGGGACGCAGGTGGCGCTGTGGGTTAAAGCCTCAGCGCCTAGGACTTGCCGATCAAAAGGTCGGCGGTTCGAATCCCTGCGGCGGGGTGCGCTCCTGCTGCTCGGTCCCAGCGCCTGCCAACCTAGCAGTTCGAAAGCACCTCCGGGTGCAAGTAGATAAATAGGGACCGCTTACCAGCGGGAAGGTAAACGGTGTTTCCGTGTGCAGCTCTGGCTCGCCAGAGCAGCGATGTCACGCTGGCCACGTGACCCGGAAGTGTCTCCGGACAGCGCTGGCCCCTGGCCTCTTAAGTGAGATGGGCGCACAACCCCAGAGTCTGTCAAGACTGGCCCGTATGGGCAGGGGTACCTTTACCTTTACCTTTATGCATATTTAAAGGAATTTTATCCCAAAGCATGCATTTGTTTATGGATTTTGGTACATGTTTTGAGCCAAAAACCTATATCACAGAATTTGAAGAAGTAAAAAATCTAAAGAATAATTATGTTTTGATCCACACATTATAGTCTAGGAGGTGTGACTTAAGTCAGAACAACTAAAAATGCGGGCCAAGTGAGATTTTCCTCCATCCCTGTATTCAGGAAAGGACAACTAAAAACGCAAACCTGTGATCCGACAGCCATACAGTTCCAAACGAAGAGCAATTCCGCTGTGCCAAACCTGGGGCCGGATCCTGACAAACCGAGTCAGCACTGGAGCATGGATCTTGTTCAGAACCACTTCCGAGGCATCGGTGTTAGCCTGGAATACCTGGAAAGGAAAGAGCGCAAATATAGTTCCAGTTACAGACAGGTAGCCGTGTTGGTCTGCCATAGTCAAAACAAAATAAAAAAATTCCTTCCAATAGCACCTTAAAGACCAACTAAGTTAGTTCTTGGTATGAGCTTTCGTGTGCATGCACACTTCTTCAGATACACAGTGTATCTGTGTATCTGAAGAAGTGTATCTGAAGAAGTGTGCATGCACACGAAAGCTCATACCAAGAACTAACTTAGTTGGTCTTTAAGGTGCTACTGGAAGGAATTTTTTTATTTTGTTTTCACAAATATAGTGTTATCCTTTCCTATTCATCAGAACAAGAAAGCCTGGAATGTGAAAGAAGAAAAACGAGAAATAAAGATAACTGCCTGAATGGTTGCACAAAATGCCCGTGAGGATAACTGGCTAGGGCGAAGGTTGTCCAAGTTTCAATTAGTCTCTATTTCTTTGCCTCTAACAACAACCTAACCTGCACATTCGGTGTTTGCCAATGGTTATGTTTAACTCCTGTTGTCTTGAATTAAAGAACCTTTTAATGAGGGTGAAAGAGGAGAGCACAAAATATGGTCTCAACATCAAAAAAACGAAGATCATGGCCACTGGTCCCATCACCTCCTGGCAAACAGAAGGGGAAGAAATGGAGGCAGTGAGAGATTTTACTTTCTTGGGCTCCATGATCACTGCAGATGGTGACAGCAGCCACAAAATTAAAAGACGCCTGCTTCTTGGGAGAAAAGCAATGACAAACCTAGACAGCATCTTAAAGAGCAGAGACATCACCTTGCCAACAAAGGTCCGTAGAGTTAAAGCTATGGTTTTCCCAGTAGTGATGTATGAAAGTGAAAGCTGGACCATAAAGAAGGCTGATCGCCAAAGAATTGATGCTTTTGAATTATGGTGCTGGAGGAGACTCTTGAGAGTCCCATGGACTGCAAGAAGATCAAACCTATCCATTCTTAAGGAAATCAGCCCTGAGTGCTCACTGGAAGGACAGATCATGAAGCTGAGGCTCCAGTACTCTGGCCACCTCATGTGAAGAGAAAAGACCCTGATGTTGGGAAAGACAAGGAGAAGGGGATGACAGAGGACAAGATGGTTGGATAGTGTTCTCGAAGCTACCAGCATGAGTTTGACCAAACTGTGGGAGGCAGTGGAAGACAGAAGTGCCTGTCGTACTCTGGTCCATGGGGTCACGAAGAGTCGGACACGACTAAACAACAACAACAAATGTTTAACTCCATGGCATGAACATCTTCGCCTAATCCTATCTTCTAACTTTTAAAGGAAAAAAGAATAGCCCAGTATAATTTTTTTCATGTCAGTTGGTACCTCAGTTCTATCCTATTCTGTTATGACAACAGCTGAAATGCCAACCCAGACAAACCAATTAAATAAAAAAGAGCTTCTGATTTCAGATGGACAAGCCTGAAACACTTTGGCGCAATTCCCAGGAGTGCAAGATGTTCAAAACACTCCTCAAATCTACAGCCCACTTGCCTGAAATAGAGCATACAAGCAACAATTAGCGTTATCAGTTGAACTACTGACTTTACCCACTCATTCTTCAGCTTCAATATTTACAAAGTGGGCGTAATAATCATCATAATTCTCTTTTGTAAGCATTGCCGATTCAAAACCAGCCCATTGGAATGCATTCGTTTCCTCCATTGAAGTAGCAACCTCTCCGAATAAAAGCATGTCAGTCACTTCCCTTCAGCGCACACGTACAAACACCAGAAATAAAATAAAAACTTTTTTAAAAAACAAGACCTTTATTTGGTACAAGGCATGTTGCAGTATTATTCAAACAAACGGCTGTCTTACCAGATGGTCTCAATCGATAATTACCATATGGACCATTCCACCACCACCACCCCTTCTGCTATTTTAATAGCCTGTGTAAGTGTCAGCAAATTTTCTTTTGGGTCTTCATCTTCTACGTGGGGAGAAAGAAAATAAAGGAGATGTTCTAAAAAGAAAACTGCTACGACCATCCTGGGACACACACTCCCTGCATGCCAGAATCTGAAGGGTCCTCATGGCTGAACTCTCATTTGTTTGGGACCAGAGAATCCAAGTTTTTTCCTTTTGTGAGTTTTCGGTAGGTGTGCAAATCTCCACTGACCTTGCTTGTGGCTTCGATGCTGGATTAAGCAGAACTGAATCGGACTAGCACTGAAGAGCTAAATCACTTAATCTTTAGAGTCCAGGGATTCAAGAAAAGGCTCTCTTTTTTGAAGATCCAACGGCATTTTCCTAATATTCCAGGGGAACCAGCATTAAAGGGATAATGCAGATGTTTCCTGGGTTTGTAACAATCAACTGTAATCATCTTGGGGCAGAAACAGTTTGCCAGAGTCCATGTATCACAACTGCAGTGTCCTCTATATGAACTTGCTCTCTGCAGGAACGCAAGGGGCAGTCGTTCCCACAGCATCAAGCGTGGGAAGAGAAGCCCGGATGCAAACCACGAAAGATCACAACATGCAGATAGAGTCCTGGTGGGTCTTTCAGCAAAAGGCCATCAGTGGGCCCTCCTAGTCCCAAGACAATCCTTTATCCTTTAAAAAAAAAATTTAAATGTCTTTTTATTTTTTACTTTTCAAGATTATACATTTTTGACATTTCAAAACTTGATTCCTTCCCCCTCTTTCTGCAGTTCCTTAAATTCATTTTTAATATCTTCTGCATATCCAAATTAACTTAATTTGCTCATTTATTCATCTTCTTTACAACTGCAGGTTATTACAATAATCCTGCTACTGTTTTAATCTGTTTATAATTTATCTGTAAATATTCAATAAACCATTTCCATTCTTATATATATATATATATGTTTTCTTAATTTCTTATTCTTTCGGTAAGTTTCGCCATTTTTGCATATTCCGTAAGTTTTTGTATCCATTCTTCCTTTGCTGGGACTTCGGCTTCTTTGCATTTTGGGGCAAGTAACATTCTAGCTGCTGTAGTAGCATACATGAATAAGTTTCTATACATTTTAGGTAGTTCTGTCCCTATAGTTCCCAAAAGAAAAGTTTCTGGGTTGTTGTTTTTTGTTGTTGTTGTTGTTTAGTCGTTTAGTCGTGTCCGACTCTTCATGACCCCATGGACCAGAGAACGCCAGGCACTCCTGTCCTCCACTGCCCCCCGCAGCTTGGTCAGACTCATGCTGGTAACTTCGAAAACACTATCCAACCATCTCGTCCTCTGTCGCCCCCTTCTCCTTGTGCCCTCCATCTTTCCCAACATCAGGGTCTTCTCCAGGGAGTCTTCTCTTCTCATGAGGTGGCCAAAGTACTGGAGCCTCAGCTTCACAATCTGTCCTTCCAGTGAGCACTCAGGGCTGATTTCCTTCAGAATGGAGAGGTTTGATCTTCTTGCAGTCCATGGGACTCTCAAGAGTCTCCTCCAGCACCATAATTCAAAAGCATCAATTCTTCGGCGATCAGCCTTCTTTATGGTCCAGCTCTCACTTCCATACATCACTACTGGGAAAACCATGGCTTTAACTTACAAACGTTATTTTAAACATCCTTTTCATTTCATTATATATCATTTCCCAGTCCCAAACTGCTCCTCGGTACTACTTTATCTCTGCACAACCATAAAGGTAAAGGGTAAAGGGGCCCCTGACCATTAGGTCCAGTCGTGGCCGACTCTGGGGTTGCGGCGCTCATCTCGCTTTATTGGCCAAGGGAGCCAGCGTACAGCTTCCGGGTCATGTGGCCAGCATGACTAAGCTGCTTCTGGCGAACCAGAGCAGTGCACAGATACGCCGTTTACCTTCCTGCTGGAGCGGTACCTATTTATCTACTTGCTCTTTGACGTGCTTTTGAACTGCTAGGTTGGCAGGAGCAGGGACTGAGCAACGGGAGCTCACCCCATCGTGGGGATTCGAACCGCCGACCTTCTGATCGGCAAGTCCTAGGCTCTGTGGTTTAACCCACAGCGCCACCCGCATCCCATATGCACAACCATGAGGAGCCTCAAAAAAGCCTTACATTAAGGGGAGTTTACAGAGCACCCTTCCCTGTAAGCGTTCCTGGGACTTATTTATGAGACCCACCTCTATAGATCTCACCAAGTAAATGGCTGTTAATGCGCAAGGAAGATAGCCGTGAGGACTGACGATGTGCCTCTTATTCAATTGTTTCTCAATTTGATCCTTTCACACGGTTTTGCATGCTTTGTGGTAATTTATGCATTGTGACTTGCCATTATAGTTTAGTAATTCTTCATTGTAATTGTTAAGCTGTTTAATTATTATTGTGTGATATTTAATTTTACTGTTCACTATTATATTGTAAGGGACGCAGGTGGCGCTGTGGGTTAAAGCCTCAGCGCCTAGGGCTTGCCGATCAAAAGGTCGGTGGTTCGAATCCCTGTGGCGGGGTGCGCTCCCGCTGCTCGGTCCCAGCGCCTGCCAACCTAGCAGTTCGAAAGCACCTCCAGGTGCAAGTAGATAAATAGGGACCGCTTACCGGCGGGAAGGTAAACGGCGTTTCCGTGTGCGGCTCTGGCTCGTCAGAGCAGCGATGTCACGCTGGCCACGTGACCCGGAAGTGTCTCCGGACAGTGCTGGCCCTCGGCCTCTTAAGTGAGATGGGCGCACAACCCCAGAGTCTGTCAAGACTGGCCCGTACGGGCAGGGGTACCTTTACCTTTACCTATTATATTGTAATAGATTTTTTAATACGTCTTTATTTGATATAAGTTGTTTATTTTAAAGTGAGGTTTTTATTATGACTTTTTTGTACTGGATCAGATTGTTAACAGGTGTGTGATCATTGCTGTCTATTTTGTTCTATTTTTTTCAGCTTGTAAAAAGACTTGTGTATAGTAATATGGAAAGGGGGTACACAAATGAAAAGTGAAATGAAATATAAATGCTCGACTCTGACCACTGCCGAGAATGGCCATCCACAGAAACTATTATAATGGGAGACACCATTGGTAGGGCATGTTCGGATGAGTTGCTTATTGCTCCTATTACATCTTATTATTGTTCTTACTACTACCGCATCTGAAACTTTAAAATACTTAAAAGCCTATAGAGACAACTCAGCAGTGCATCTCTCTCGGGATTCTGGCACACCAGCAAATGGAGATTGTGCTATGAGGAGCTGAATAAACTCCTTGCTAAATCCATGAGCCCTTTTTCATCAGCAACAACTGTCCCACAGTCGAAACAAGTGTGTGTGGTGGTGAATTCCCATCTTTAGGACAGCAAAGTCAAGCGAGATGTATAGCAAGGAAGTCTTTGCCTGCAAAAATCTGTGCTGGTAATTGGGATCTGGAGCAGGTTTAGAGTTGAACAGAAATGCTAATCCAGAGAATACGGATCACGCTGGTACCGTTTAGAAACACAGCGTGGTTGATGTGTTTTTAATATCCTACTTTTATCCCAGCAGACCCCTCCTTCCTCCTATCCCTTCGCCTGCTCAGCAGTCGCAGAATACCCTTCCTTCAGCAGGAGGCCTGGAAACATCAGCGTCTGCTGTGAGTGGCCTTCATGTGTGCCAATATCCAAGATTCTGTGTGCCAGGATATATTTCGCCACTGAAGCCTGTATCTTTGTGTCAACCCACAAAGCTGATCTGCAGCATGTCATCTAAGAACCTAAGACAAGAGTGACCCCATCTGCCCCCCCCACGCCTGCCCTTATTTCAATTTCCCTCCTAATCCTACTTCTGCTGCTTTCACAACTTCTGCCGCAAAACCTTCCTTCTCCAAACACGTATCTAGGTGTCTCTGAAATTTATTTATCTTTTCCCCCTTTCAGCCACCTCCTCCCCTGATTTGTTCCATATGGTGATTACTTCTAATTCTGTCTTGTTTCTTCAGTCTGCACACCAATTTTATTTTATTTTTTTAAGCCTCCTTTGCAGTGTGAAAGTTATAGGGGGCAATGCTTTGTCTGAAGCAGTGGGTTGCTGCCAATAACTTTAGCAACTCTCACTTCCTCGTTTACACCCTTCTCTTTTTATGGCTTCACCATCTTTAGCAATCCTTTCTGGAACGCTGATAAACAGCCTTTAGGTGCAGCCTCTTATTTCAAAGAGGGAAGGGGGGGGGGAATAGTGTTAACAACCTTAGCTGCTGCATCACAACTTCAGGCTACATTCATTCATTAGATTCAGCCAGGTGTCTAATTCCAAACAGATGGGCAGGCCTAAAGATTTCGGAATTCCTCTTAGCCTGGCCTTACCTCCAGAAATTGCAGGATTTAGGTATGAGTAACTTGCAATGAAAATCAAACAGAGCGTTCCGAAACAGGCTGTGCCATTTCAAAGGCCAAGGAGCAACCGCTGTTATCCAGGGCTTCACTCTTTCCTGTGCAATAACAGTCCCTGCTACCTGCACACAGAGTCCAAAGTGAATTACTCGTGGTATTTCTTCTGAGGGCTTTAAACGGTAACAAAATTATCTCTTAAATTCTATAAAGCTCCAGTATCTTTGTTGTTCCGCTTAACAGTGCCTTTCTCATGAACTATTGCCACTGAAAGCCCCCCAGACATTATCTTGATCACATCCTCTACTGCCCTAAGTCTACTTCCTAAATTCAAGATATAGATTGCTTCAAATATCACTCTCCTTGATGTTTAGCCTCCTCGACAAAGGACACTTCCAGTCTGATGGCCTTCTTCCGACAGTTGGGTATTATGGATTTGGAGTGACTCAAACTCCTACCTGCCCTGTGTTGCACAAAAGGACTAGACCATGTCCTTTGTCAAATTATGCTCATTCAAGTAGCCCATAAGAAACTACCTATGAGGGCAGCCAGTGTAAATGCCTAGTTTGCAAAATGGCAGCTCCACTATCTTCATATTTGTTGTTGTTGTTTAGTCGTTTAGTCATGTCCGACTCTTCATGACCCCATGGACCAGAGCACACCAGGCACTCCTGTCTTCCACTGCCTCCCGCAGTTTGGTCAGACTCATGTTTGTAGCTTCGAGAACACTATCCAGCCATCTCGTCCTCTGTCATCCCCTTCTTCTTGTGCCCTCCATCTTTCCCAACATCAGGGTCTTTTCCAGGGAGTCTTCTCTTTTCATGAGGTGGCCAAAGTACTGGAGCTTCAGCTTCATGATCTGTCCTTCCAGTGAGCACTCAGGGCTGATTTCCTTCAGAATGGATCAGTTTGATCTTCTTGCAGTCCATGGGACTCTCAAGAGTCTCCTCCAGCACCAGAATTCAAAAGCATCAATTCTTCGGCAATCAGCCTTCTTTATGGTCCAGCTCTCACTTCCATACATCACTACTAGAAAAACCATGGCTTTAACTATTCGGACCTTATCTCCATATTTACCTTGGTACAAAAATACACACATGAATAACATCTGCCCCCTGACATGTTTGAGTATGCCTTCCTGAAGGGAGAGAAATTAATTAAATAACGATGAAGCAAGCTGCTTGCAATTCGGAGTGTTTGGTATCCGGATTTGATCTTACTGCTCAGTGCACTCAGGACATCACAACTGTTTCAAGTCTCTTCAGACTTTTCCTCAAAAGCAAAGCACGTCTGAAAAACTCAACTTCTGGTTTTTCCCTGTGAAATCTTTGCACTTAAATCTACTGCTGAGAGCACAGCGCGAGGCAAACCTCCTCGTTTTTATTGGAACTAAATGCAAACAGGCAGCTTCCCAAGGCATAAAATAGCACCACAATGTATTATTAATGGAAAACATGCAATGCTCAGAGCTTCTAGAAAATAACATTTTCGTTGTCATCTCAAAAGCATAAAAAGTTTGAAACTGCAATTAATTCAGAATGCGGCAGCTAGACTGGTGACTGGGAGTGGCCGCCGGGACCACATAACACCGGTCCTGAGAGATCTGCACTGGCTCCCAGTACGTTTCCGAGCACAATTCAAAGTGTTGGAGCTGACCTTTAAAGCCCTAAGCGGCCTCAGTCCTGTATACCTGAAGGAGCATGTCCACCTCCATCGTTCAGCCCAGACACTGAGATCCAGCGCTGAGGGCCTTCTGGCGGTTCCCTCACTGCGAGAAGTAAGGTTACAGGGAACCAGGCAGAGGTTCTGACTATCTGACGTTTAGAAGACATCTGAAGGCAGCCCTGTTTAGGGAAGTTTTTAATATTTAATGCTGTATTGTTTTTAACACTCGATTGGGAGCCCCCCAGAGTGCCTGGCGAAACTCAGCCAGATGGGCAGGGTATAAATAATAAATTTATTATTATTATTATTAGTAGTAGTAGTAGTAGTAGAAGAAGAACTTCACACGCTCGTCCTTGTTTCACGTTTTTCATCCCAGCTATACTCTGCCATTTCAGATCCTTAGCTGCCTCAAAACTATTTTCCACACCCAATATACATCAATATAAGGTGGTAGGGGGCACAATAAGACTTTAGCAATGAGCCACTCTCAAGAGGCGAGTGGCCGAGTAAGAGCCATCATGAGCCGAATGCAACTCTCAAGCAATTTAAGTATTGCTTTAGTTCAAGGCAGCAGATGGAATTGAAAGAAGCCCATATTGTGGTGCAGGATCTACGGATCTTGTGCTCCATCAAGCCAAACCCAGTCTTCCCAACCACTTCCTGCGGCCTGGATTACCATGTTTCCTGCTGTCCCAGGAAACCAGCCAAAACAGGAATCCTGGGAGAGCTGCTGTCTGCTTGGCAGATCCTGATCGCAGCTTATGCATGCGAGGAAACCGGAGGTATAGAGAATTGCCCTTCCAAGCCTCTTCTCTTTGGGCATATGGTGACCAAGAAAGGAGGGGGTTGAAGCCACACAACAAAAATCCCAGGATTGGGGAGGAGGACCAAAAGGAACATTTTCTGGATGCTGTCTGTGGGGTTTGGGTTGTGAAGGTGTGTTGGTGGAGCAGCAGAGTTGTAAACGGTACATAATAAACAACTACAGTGGTACCTCGGGTTAAGTACTTAATTCGTTCCGGAGGTCCGTACTTAACCTGAAACTCTTCTTAACCTGAAGCACCACTTTAGCTAATGGGGCCTCCCGCTGTTGCCGCGCCGCTGGAGCACGATTTCTGTTCTCATCCTGAAGCAAAGTTCTTAACCTGAAGCACTATTTCTGGGTTAGCGGAGTCTGTAACCTGAAGCGTATGTAACCTGAAGCATATGTAACCCGAGGTACCACTGTATTTCGATTTGTAGTTTTCCCAATTTGTAACTTTTAACTCAAATGAACGGCTTTACCCGCCCTCCCCCTTCCTTTTTTAACTGCTACTGCCCCTCCCCCAAGACATACATACACCTGCCTTTCACCTCATGCATATACTTAACATTTACTGCTGGTTCTCGCTATCCGGTGGGTCGACATGTATCGATAGTCAATAAAGATCTGACCTACATAATTAATTTGCTTTAAGACACCAAGGGAGTGCACAGAATGACATGGCTGGATGAAGGGCCTTTATTCTCTCTCCCCCCCCCACCCGTTCCCTTCTCTCCTCCCCCCCCCCCCAATTCCCCTCTACTGGATTTCATGGCCAGGCTGCTCTTCCAATGTTAAAATGTCCCACTGTCAGTTTGGAGCGTGTGTGTTTTTTCAGTTCCAGTGGGTGGGTGGGTGGGTGGGGTGGGGTAACCCTGCCAGCTACAGCGTCAGTGGGGAAAGCAAAGCAAAAAAACCAAAACCAGGTGGGTTGAGCACACATTACATCCAAGAAGCAGTTTATGATCCCAAAGACCCTTCGCCTTATTTATTTTTAGTTCTGGTTTTCTCGTCAAGAGTTTCTTGAGGCCATTAAAAGGGAGAGGGGTTGTGTTTTCTGGGAGGGGACCAGAGTTTGGGAGAACGTTCCCCTGCATAATTTGTGCGTCCTTGGGCCTGTCTCCCTGGACCACTTAGATTAGGTTACCCCCCCCCCCCCCCGTGGAGACAAAAAAACACTAACAGGATTAGGGGGTTCAGGACTTCAGAGGGAGAAGAATGAAGGAGGGATGTCTGTGGAGATTATCTTTCTGCTACAGAGAGACAGGGCTTTGGGTGGAGAGCAGGGAAACTTCAGGCACACGACGACTCAGAAGAGGAGCAAGAAACTGGCCTGGCTTTCATTATATATGGGCGTAGATCTGACCGCTTAACACTTCAACATGAGTGATGCACTTACATGAGAAATGACCGTACATGATAGACCATACAAACTTCCATTCATACAGTGGTACCTCGGGTGACATACGCTTCAGGTTACAGACTCCACTAACCCAGAAATAGTACCTCGGGTTAAGAACTTTGCTTCAGGATGAGAACAGAAATCGTGCTCCGGCGGTGCGGCGGCAGCAGGAGGCCCCATTAGCTAAAGTTGTGCTTCAGGTTAAGAACAGTTTCAGGTTAAGAACGGACCTCCGGAACGAATTAAGTACTTAACCCGAGGTACCACTGTACAGGCTTCCTGCAACTGCTATCCGATTTTACAGGGATTCCCCTTCCACAGGTCTTTAGAACAGGCCAGGCACAGTTCGACGAGTGTCTGAATCAGCCCTTATCCACTAACAGTGTTTCCCAAACTTGGGTCTCCAGCTGTTTTTGGACTACAGCTCCCATCATCCCTAGATAGCAGGATCAGTGGTCAGGGATGATGGGAACTGTAGTCCAAAAGCAGTTGGAGACTCAAGTTTGAGGGATCCTGCACTGGAAGCACAACCCTGAACTTGCAAGCAATTTAAGATCACGCTCACATGACCAGTCCCCTCTGCATAGCTGCCAACGTTTTCCTTTTTTTAAGGGAAATTCCCTTATTCCGAATAGGATTCCTCGCGAGAAAAGTTGACAGCTATGCCCCTCTGAGCACGGACAATGGTAACACCAAATGTCTACCCAAACACCAAATGTCTACCAAATGGCAGCTAACAGATTGAGGTTGAATCCTGACAAGACAGAAGTACTGTTTTTGGGGGACAGGAGGCGGGCAGAATGCGGCAGCTAGACTGGTGACTGGGAGCAGCCGCCGAGACCATATAACACCGGTCTTGAAAGACCTACATTGGCTCCCAATACGTTTCCGAGCACAATTCAAAGTGTTGGTGCTGACCTTTAAAGCCCTAAACGGCCTCGGTCCAGTATACCTGAAGGAGCGTCTCCATCCCCATCATTCTGCCCGGACGCTGAGGTCCAGCGCCGAGGGCCTTCTGGTGGTTCCCTCATTGCGAGAAGCAAAGCTACAGGGAACCAGGCAGAGGGCCTTCTCGGTAGTGGCGCCCGCCCTGTGGAACGCCCTCCCATCAGATGTCAAAGCGATAAACAACTACCTGACATTCAGAAGACATCTTAAGGCAGCCCTGTTCAGGGAAGTTTTTAACGTGTGATATTTTACTGTATTTTTTGTTTCTATGGAAGCTGCCCAGAGTGGCTGGGAAGGCCCACCAGATGGGCGGGGTATCAATAAATTATTATTATTATTATTATTATTATTATTATTATTATTATTATTACCCCTTTCACATCTAAAGCAAGGGGTGAGGCAGGCTCCCTGCATTCAGCCGTCTCCAAATTCTTTACTCCTGTCCTGGCTGGACGAAAAGGGATTGAAGTGACAGAGGAAATCAAGGAAGCTAAAGCTGTGTGTTTTTGTGTGTGTATGTTTTTCCTTTTATTTAATATTTATACCTCAATTCTCTTTTCCAAACAACACTGAAAGTGGCTTATGGCATAAACTAAAACAATAAATACAGCCATATCAAGACAACATGCAATAAAATGCATCTATCTAATACAGTGGTACCTCGGGTTAAGTATTTAATTCGTTCCGGAGGTCTGTTCTTAACCTGAAGCACCACTTTAGCTAATGGGGCCTCCTGCTGCTGCCGCCGCGCTGCCGGAGCACGATTTCTGTTCTCATCCTGAAGCAAAGTTCTTAACCTGAAGCACTATTTCTGGGTGAGCGGAGTCTGTAACCTGAAGCGTATGTAACCCAAGGTACCGCTGTAATAGTAATAACCCCAATTCGTATGAACTTTTCACGCCGAACCAATTAAATAATATAACAGCATTAAACAAAAATTAACTAAGTCATCCAGTCCGCTGTAACCTTGCTCCCACCCACACTTTTGTGTAAATAATTAGGACCTCCCCACCCTTCTACACGTGAGTAGGGATGACACATGAACAACCAAGATGGCTGACCTCTTCAGGTCTCAGTTGGCCCTCTGTAGAGGTTCAACAGATTTACAGTGGTACCTCGGGTTACATACGCTTCAGGTTACATATGCTTCAGGTTACAGACTCCACTAACCCAGAAATAGTACCTCGGGTTAAGAACTTTGCTTCAGGATGAGAACAGAAATCGTGCTCCAGCGGCGCGGTGGCAGCAGGAGGCCCCATTAGCTAAAGTGGTGCTTCAGGTTAAGAACAGTTTCAGGTTAAGAACGGACCTCCGGAACGAATTAAGTACTTAACCCGAGGTACCACTGTAGTTGTTTATTATGTACCGTTTACAACTCTGCTGCTCCACCAACACACCTTCACAACCCAAACCCCACAGACAGCATCCAGAAAATGTTCCTTTTGGTCCTCCTCCCCAATCCTGGGATTTTTGTTGTGTGGCTTCAACCCCCTCCTTTCTTGGTCACCATATGCCCAAAGAGAAGAGGCTTGGAACTGGAACTGGAAATCACATGCTCTCTTCCTTAGCTTCCTGCCTATTTTCCTGTACATTAAGCAATCACAGGGAAACGTTAACTTCCAGATGTCCACTATAGCAGTATTTATATCACTGATCCAATGTGGAGTAGCAACCAGAACAGGCCTGCACCACAAAGCCAAGCACAATCTGCCAGCTGTATATTTGCAGCCTCCCGGAGCGTTAGGAAAGGCACACAGTTCAGGAGCCTGACAATACCACTTTGCTGCTGTTCTCCAATATATTTCAAAGCTCGTGGGGAGGGTATCTTTGCCTCATCTCTTAGAGCAAGGAACTGAGGCACAGAGTGAACTAACTAATTCAGCCTAAGCCACAGCAAGCAGCAAGGTACCTTCTGGCCTTGGAAATGTCACTCTAGTTCCCTGTGCACTACACAGCCCTGGATGGTTGCTAAATGCCAAAATGTTAATTTGCACAGAGACTGTGAAACCCATGAAAGGGAAAAGAGTATATATATATATATTGAGGTGGGTCTTTTCAGCAGCTGCGCCTAGTACACTTGGCTCCCTTCTTACCGGTTTTTCATTTTTTTACTGAGCACTTTATTTCATCCTGGTGAATTTCTACAGATAACTTTTTTTATGCTTCCCCTGTCTCCTTCCTTTTGGGTGGTTGTTCTGCGATATTGTGATTTTAATCCAAGCCACCCTGGCTGGGGATTTTGCACCAGAAGTGTGGAATGTAAATATTTTAAGAACTAAAATAAATTGAAAACACCCCTCTCAAATGAAAAACAAAATTAAAGCCCTGACTTTTAGGCTGTTTATGTAATTTGGTTTGTTTCATATAAAACAGTGCCGTGTAAGCAAGGCATTGCAAATGGACTGTACATAAAGGCTACCAGGTTGTATCAGTCTCCGCCTGGCAGTGAAAGTCCAGATACTGGACATTGCTGAGATGCGCCCCTGAACATTTACGCAATGTCTCTCAGGAAGCTGAACAAGGCCAAGTCCAATTATTTCTGCTGGTCCCCTATAAAGCACTTTGGCATATTCCAGTTCTGGACCTACAGGAGATGGTTCCTTCAGCCAGGGACTGTGGGGTCCCCAATGCATTCATAAAAATATTTTTTTTTATTTTTTTTTTTTAAAGATTTTTATTAATTTCCAATTTTTTAACAGAAACAAAAAACAACAAAAAAAACAGACAAACAAAAAACTCATATTTTCATAACCTTATTTTCATAACCCTCTTTTCCCGGACTTCCCCATACCTTTCCCTTTTTGCATCCTTAGTTTAGTACCATTATTCAGCAACCTATCTTGCCCAATTAAATATAAATTTGTCCTCTTTCTCTATTCCACCCTAAATTTTAAACCCAATTATCGCTGCAATTCTACGTCTTCTTTTCCCTCAGCATTTTAACACTCCTCAGTTTTATAATAATTCTTAAGATACATCTTAAATTTCTTCCAATCTTCTTCCACAGTCTCTTTCTCTTGGTCGCGGATTCTGCCGGTCATTTCTGCCAGTCCCATAAAGTCAATCACTTTCGCCTGCCATTCCTCCAGCGTGGGTAGCTCTTGTGTCTTCCAATACTTTGCTAGAAGAATCCTTGCTGCCGTAGTAGCGTACAAAAAGAAATTCTTATCCTTCTTCGGCACCAACTGGCCGACCATACCCAAGAGAAATGCCTCTGGTTTCTTGTTAAAGGTGCGGCCTTGCTTGCGTCCCAGATCACTCGTTTCTCCACTTCTGTCCTTAGATTTATCTCAAAATAGTCCTTCAAAGTCTTTTGGGCCTTTTGGTACACCTCTGGATCTTTAAATAGGGTGTCATTCATTCTCCATCTGAAAGAGCCAGCTGTTGTTGTTTTCATTTCCATCTTTACTGCATTGTGGTCGGAGCATGTCTTTGGGCAGATTTCCACTTTCTTTATCTTAGGAGCCATCCCACTAGTAATCCATATTTGATCTATTCTTGTCCAGGTCATCTGTGATTCTGAAAAGAATGTTCCCTCCCTCTCGAGGGGGTTTCTTATTCTCCAAATGTCGATCAGGTCCAAGTTGTCAGTCATTTCAAAAAAAGTCTTAGGTAGTCTCCCGTCCTTGGAGATCACCTGTCTTTGTGCTTTGTCCATATTTGTAGAGACGACCCCGTTCATATCGCCTAATAAAATCACCTTGTAATCCAGATAATTTGTTAATGTCTCATGTAATTTCTTATAAAATTCTGCCTTCCCTTCATTTGGTGCATAAATTCCAAATATCAAAATTTTTTCTCCTTGAATCTGTATCTCAGTTGCCAAGATTCTGCCCTGTTCATCTTTGAAAATCTGTCTTGGAGCCAATTTCTCTTTTGCGTATATCACCACTCCTCTTTTCTTAACTTTATCTGATGAGATAAATTCTTGTCCCAATCTTTTATTTATAAGTAATCTTCTGTGTGCTCTTGTCACGTGGGTTTCTTGTAGACAAATCAGATCCAATTGTTCTTTCTTCAAAATGTGAAAAACCTCACGCCTTTTTCTGGGAAGGTTCAGTCCATTACAGTTCCAAGTTAAAATTCTCAGAGACATTGTTGGTTAGTTACCTCCAGGGACATTGGGGTCCCCAATGCATTCATAAAAATATTTTTAAAGATGCACACACCCCACTTCCCAAACATCAAAGGTCACAGCGACTAAGCATGGTGGGTGGGCCATTAGCTGAGGGCTGGCAAAAAGGATGGGAGCAGTGGCAGATTTATAGCCAAATCCCATTGGCTGTGGTGCTAATGCCTGCTCTCCTTTCTGGAACAAAGTATTTGCCTGGGCAGCCGTGGTCAGACAAAGTTTGAAGGTAGGATAGCTGCCACCCCTTTGGAATCTGGAGGTTATTTGGGAGTGGGAGATGTGCGGAGGCCATTCCACCTCATCTGCTTTTTGAAATTGGCGGATTCACCCATCCCTTGCTGGCAGAAAAACACTTCCAAGCTGAGAAGGAGGAGGGCTTGAGGTCTTAGATGGGTGGGGAATCAACCACCGCCTCCTTGCTCATGTTGGGCACTTCCTGGCTTGAGTAGAGGGGCTGCAATGGTAGTGGCTGTCCTCAAATCCAGTTCTGGGGGTGCGGAGATTAAGAGGGAAAGAGAGAAGATTTCCTCCTCTTTGTCCCCCATCGGATCCCACTTGCTGCAATGTATTTGTATATGCTTCATGCAGCTCTTAAGGCATGGCACTAATAATTTAAGTAAAGGTAAAGGGGTCCCTGTATATTAGGTCAAGTAGTGGCCGACTCTGGGGTTGCAGCGCTCATCTCGCTTTATTGGCCGAGGGAGCCAACGTACAGCTTCCGGGTCATGTGGCCAGCATGACTAAGCCGCTTCTGGCGAACCAGAGCAGCGCACGGAAACACCATTTACCTTCCCGCTGGAGCGGTACCTATTTATCTACTTGCACTTTGATGTGCTTTCGAACTGCTAGGTTGGCAGGAGCAGGGACCGAGCAATGGGAGCTCACTCCGTCGTGGGGATTCGAACCGCCGACCTTCTGATCGGCAAGTCCTAGGCTCTGTGGTTTATTCCACACAGATTTTTAAAGGGGGGGGGGACTTTGCCAAGATGGACAGACCAGTATTTTTTTTGTAGGTGAAAACACTCTCCTCTTCCTGAAGGACCTGAAGATCGTTCGGTGATGCTGATGGCAGAGGTGAGGTTTGGAGAATTCAATCAGTTCAGCTCAGGTGTCAGGTGTGCAAATCCCTTTCCACCCCACTCTGTCCCTACTTCTCCCTGAAAGCAGCGCTGCTCTTTATGAAAAACAACACGACCATCCCCTTCTGCTGAAAGCTCTTGTTAATCTTGTTTTCCCTCCTCTTTATTCAACTTATCCCTAGTCCCCTGCCTTTGGCGCACTGCATCAAGACTGCCAACAGCCAGGGAATTGGAAGTGTACTGGCCTTCACAGCTTACAGAAATCCCCAACAACACCAGTTCTTTTCGCCTCCCTTGGTACCAGCGATGACTGAAGGCGGGGGCTGCTCTCTTACTTTCTGGGGGAAATATAATCTTTCTTTTCCAGCTTTGCTTCATGCAGCTCTCCCTGCCTCTTTGGCTCTCTCTGTCTCAATTTCTTTTATGAAGATGTAGATGTTAGTTGACCTGTCAGTAGCACCAGTTAAATTTGGCTCTGAGCCCAACTTACAGATTGAGCAGAGAAGGGACTCACTGCTAGCTACAGAGACACACACGTATGTATGTATGTATGTATGTCTGTGTGTGTGCACATATATACATGCATAAGCAAAATTTGACAGAGTCCTCCTCTCTTCTCTTTCCCTGCACTCCATGGCACCAAATCACACTGCGGCAGAATTGACAAATCTATTTGGCATGGCGTAGCTATTTCAATTTGAACCATGCAGAGTGCGGCACTGAGGCACCACAAAAGAAACCCAGCATGGAACCTGTGCATTCAGTTCAGAACTTTTGGGGCTTCCTGACAGGAGAGGAAGGTACCCTGGAAGAGAGAGGAAGAGAGAGAGAGAGGGGGAGAGAGAGGGGGGGGGGTGCAATCAGCTTCCCCCAGCGAACAACACATTCAGGCCATTTTCACTTAAGCCAGCTTCTTCCTTCCATGTACCTGAACATCAAATACGAAACCCGCAGTGGCACAAAACGAGCATTTTGCTATACCTCTGCTCTCTCTATCCCCCATTTCATACAAGAGCCAACTCCCTCTGGGTTTATTTATTTGAAAGATTTCCATCTCACCCTTCCACTGTATTCCCAGAACAATTTTAAAATAATAAAATGGGGGCAAGAGAAAGGATTAAACAGTAACAAAAATAATAAAAACAGAGGCGGGTGCAACAAATAAAAGCAATCCAAAGTCAATGGGTTTAGTCACCAGAAGACCATCGACCTGGCAGGTCATACACTTGCCAGAATGATAATGTCTTGAGTAGAAGACAAGGGTGCAGAAGACAGAACTAAAGAGGGAGGGAGTCTCAAAAACTAGGCATAGTCACAGAAGAGGCCCACTCCCATGGTCCGTCCAGTTGCGCCTTGACCACCCAAAGGAGACCAAGTAAACACTCGAGTAGATCTTCATGAAAGGGGCAGGTGCTGACAGAACGAGACAGTCCCTCAGATATCCTAGGCACCAGCCATATATGGCTTTAAAGGTAATGACCAACACTTTCTTAAGAATTGGAAGGGACCCCATGGGTCATCTCAAACAACCCCCAGCAAGCTCTTACTGTCTGAAAGTTTCCCCTGAATGTTTAGTCAGAATCTCTTTTCTTGCAACTTGAAGCCATTGCCTGGAGTCCTACCCTCCAGAGCAGGAGAAAACAAGCAAGCTCCCTCTTCCATGTGACAGCCCTTAGAAGTATTTGAAGATGGCTATCATATCTCCACTCAGTCTCCTCTTTTCCAGGCTAAACATAACCAGCTCCTTCAAGCGCTCCTCCTAAGGCTTAGTTTCCAAACCCTCGATCATCTTGGTTGCCCTCCTCTGCACACGTTCCAGCTTGTCCTTCTTAAATTGTGGTGCCCAGAACTGGACGCAGTATTCCAGGTGTGGTCTGACCAAGGCTTTGAATTGTGCCTGGTAATGGGGTTGTTGTAAAACTGAGCTCCCTTGCTGCCACATAATGGGGCTTGAAAATACTACTTCCAGACCAACTTCTGCCACATTCAGCCTGCAACTGCTGAACTAATCTGAGGCTAGCTGCTAAACACAGCGGCGTAGCATGGGTTGTCAGCACCCGGGGCAAGGCAAGTAATTTGCACCCCCTAACCCGGGGCAAGGCAAGTAATTTGCGCCCCTAACCCCTAACCTGCCGCCGCTGCCAGCTTCTTCTTGCTGCTGCCTGGGCTGGTCGGGTGTGGTTCTCTCCCACGCTGCGCTGGGCGGCCGCTGCACTGTCCCTCCCCCAGATAGTCCCTCCCTCACTCTCTCTCCGCTCCGCACCGCACGCCTGGCACCCTCCCCCTCCACAGTGGGCGGTGGCCCGGCAGCTCGGATCGGATTCGCACAGCCAGCACTGCAGTGAGAGAGAGTGAGTGAGCCAGGTAGGGGCAGAGAGCTGCGAGTGCGAGCGCCCCCCCCAAATGTTGCACCCGGTGCGGCTGGCCCCCCCTGCACCCCCCACGCTATGCCACTGGCTAAACAGGGTTGGGGAACAAAGTACAGTGGTACCTCGGGTTACATACCTAATTCGCTCCGGAGGTCCGTTCTTAACCTCAAACTGTTCTTAACCTGAAGCACCACTTTAGCTAATGGGGCCTCCCGCAGCCACTGCGCCACCAGAGCACGATTTCTGTTCTCATCCTGAAGCAAAGTTCTTAACCCGAGGTACTATTTCTGGGTTAGCGGAGTCTGTAACCTGAAACGTATGTAACCTGAGGTACCACTGTAATCAACTTGCGATGGGGGCCTTAATCCTTTCCTTGAAGGCTGCTTTTCCTCTGCAACCCCTTCAGCCAGTGTGGTGTAGTGGTGAAGAGCGGTGGACTCGTAATCTGGTGAACCGGGTTCGCGTCTCCGCTCCTCCACATGCAGCTGCTGGGTGGCCTTGGGCCAGTCACACTTCTCTGAAGTCTCTCAGCCCCACTCGCCTCACAGAGTGTTTGTTGTGGGGGAGGAAGGGAAAGGAGAATGTTAGTCGCTTTGAGACTCCTTCGGGTAGTGATAAAGCGGGATATCAAATCCAAACTCTTCTTCACAATCCACCCAAGTCTCTGTCCCCACCCAGCTGGACCAGGTTTTTCAATTTAGGAGGGAAAAGGGACTGGAAGAAGGAACTGAAGAGGACGATCGACAGAAGGTGGGGAGCAGACTTAGGTGTTGTCTCTCCTGCCTGACTTTTCTCTCCTGCAGATCCCATGTCAACTTTTCTTTCCCCCTTCCCCCAAACACAACACTGCCCTGCCCACAATTCCACATTTGCTGTCAAAGGCCAGCCTGAGGCCAGTATTTTGTTTAAAATGGGGGTGGGGGGAATCTTGAGTTTGGTGGGTAGGGAAGGGAATAGCTTTGAAGGAAATTAGATTTCTGGATTAATATCAAATGATGGGGTTGCTCAGCTGGGACAAATCAGCTTTCAAAGTCACTGGCTCCACCCTATTTGCTCCAGATGAGAGCAACCAGGGCTTACCATACTAAATGGGCTAAGAAGAAGCAGAGAAGCAGATGTGACAAGAAAGACTTATCAAAACCCACCTCACATCTCGGTTTGCTGTGAACGGCAAATTTCCTACAAGTGACAATCTCGAGTAATTTATGGCCCTTTCTTCCCGAGCATGATTTTTAACTAGTTCTCCAGATCTGTGAATGCTGCAGATATAATCTCGCATGAATCATCTCCCTCCAAATCCTGCCAGAAGGTTAACCTTGGCTCAGGTTCATCCAAAGGGCTGATGATGACAACTCTAAGGATTATTTCCCTTCCTTTAATGAGATCTGCATGGGAGCATATATATATTTGGGTATCCTAAATGTAACCTCTTGTTGTTGTTGTTGTTTAGTCGTGTCCGACTCTTCGTGACCCCATGGACCAGAGCACGCCAGGCACTCCTGTCTTCCACTGCCTCCCGCGGTTTGGTCAAACTCATGCTGGTAACTTTGAGAACACTGTCCAGCCATCTCGTCCTCTGTCGTCCCCCTTCTCCTTGTGCCCTCCATCTTTCCCAACATCAGGGTCTTTTCCAGGGAGTCTTCTCTTCTTATGAGGTGGCCAAAGTCTTGGAGCCTCAGCTTCACGATCTGTCCTTCCAGTGAGCACTCAGGGCTGAGCAATCCACAAAAACAGTCCCACTTGAACCTCCAGCTCTGGATTACAAAACTAGACGGGAAGGAGTTTGAAGGTGCTGGGTTCTGGGTGGAATTACTTGCTGCTTGGTTTGGGCGGAATTGCTTGTCTCGGGATCACAGACAAATGAAGAGGGAATAAGAGGTGCCCCAAACCTTCCCCTTGGAAGCAGCCAAGCTGAAGTTTCTATCGCTAGCTGTTGCTGCATCTTCAAGAAGCTTCCCTCCCTCTTAGCTTAAGGTGGGTTTTCTCTGGCAAAGTTTGAATTCGTGCTCTACAGTATTCTGCAGCGGAGAGCACCGAGGGTCAGTTCAGAAGCGCCTCCACAACAAAGGCAAAGATGAATGACAGCTCCATGCCATCCCAGGAGCAGAGACAGCTTTATTATAAACAGCTGCACTCCATGCGGCCTGCTCTCTCGCACACCTGCCCAAAGCACAAAGTAAGTGCCTCCCCCCCCCCACTGAGCAAACACTAAGCATTCGGAGGTTGAGGGATCAGCAAGGGTCAACACAGCCATATTTATAGACAGAGGAGGCACAAGCAGAGAGAGGTCAATGCATCACTGCCAACCAACGGCTGCCGCCGCCGCTGCAGATCCCCTATCCCTGACAAACCGAATTGCTCCTCGTTATTTATCGTCGGGCTTTATTCTCTAGGACACTGTGATCCCCTCTCAGGATTTGTGCCCTTTCATTTTCTAAGCCTCAATAACTCCTGAACTGCAGTTTCATGCGGTTTTGTGATTGTTAACCCAGCATGTGGACGGGGCATGGGCCATAAATGCTCAATGAATCTTCTATGGCAAAACACGGGCTGCAGAAGCATTTTCCCCTTCATTTGCAGTCCACAGACGTACCGCAGGCTCTCTCCACTGAGCAAGGCAAAACAGCAGCCAGATTCCCACACCCGCCCCCCCACCGTCAAGGAGGAACACTGCTTCCTCACCCCTCAAGAGATAATAAAGATTACTTGGGGAGGGGCGACAGCTCTATGCTTTGCATCTTGGCAGTAAGCAAACGCACACACAAAAAAGCAGCAAAAAAAGCAGCAACTCAAGTTAATGTAGACCTTCCATTCGACCATCAACAGAAACCTTTGCAGTCTGGAATTATTATTTTTGGGGGAAGGGGGTTGTGAGGAAGAGGAAGCACTTACCTTGTGATTTTTGCCGTGGCGGTACATCATCCAGTCCTCCCCATTTGTGCTGACCTCCAGTTTGTACGACCGGACATAGTAGCCGTTCTGGGTTTCCCTGGAGATGGCACCCTGAGTAGCAATGGCTGTCAGGATCGTCAGAAAGCGGAGGTCCACCTGTGGGGGGGGGGGGGGGAAGGAGAGGGGAGGAGGGTGAAGGAAGAACGACATGAGCTTCGTAAGTTCAGCTGTAATAAGGTAGACCTGCTCTTTGCTTGAAACATTGGCAGATACAACCTTCCTGAAGCAGCATCTGCAGACACCAGATGAGACAAAACTGCAGATCAAGAGGGTGAGAACGAGGAAGCCAACGACGCAAACTTGCAGTGAGCACATCCTTCGACAGCAGTCGTGAAGACATATGGGTTTGGTTTGAAGGCACATGAGGCCACCACTGTTCTGAAGCAGGTCTGGGACAGGTCAATGCCTGGATCGATGGACATGATTCCATGTACATGGCCTTGGGTGCCAATAAAGGCAGGCTATACAAATGGGTGGCGCTGTGGGTTAAACCACAGAGCCTAGGACTTGCCGATCAGAAGGTTGGCGGTTCGAATCCCAATGATGGGGTGAGCTCCCGTTGTTATGTCCCTGCTCCTGCCAACCTAGCAGTTCGAAAGCACATCAAAGTGCAAGTAGATAAATAGGTACCACTCCAGCAGGAAGGTAAACAGCGTTTCCGTGCACTGCTCTGCTTCACCAGAAGCGGCGTAGTCATGCTGGCCACATGACCCAGAAACTGTACGCCGGCTCCCTTGGCCAGTAAAGCAAGATGAGCACCGCAACCCCAGAGTTGGTCGCAACTGGACCTAATGGTCAGGGGTCCCTTTACCCTTTACCTTATACAAATGGAATCATGAGCCACAATGGATCTCAGGGCCACCAACAGCATACAATAGTAGTGTGTTTTGCTAAAGGCATTCTTCAGGACTCGCCATGTTGGGCTGCAGCTGCTTCAAGAAGGCTATGTTTGAAAGTAGACCTGAGGATCGGGTGCTCAGCTGGTATAAATTAGCATGGCGGTATTTCATTTCTAGTAGATCACTGTGACGCAGCTGTAGCTTTTGCCACTGGCCATGTTTAGAGTTGCCTATTCTGTCTAAGCTCTGTTCCAGTATAAGAACTTAATAGGATCAATTTTCAGACCAGCTGAGTTAACATCCCTAGATGTGGCAGCCCGTGAGCCATAGAAGGAAATGTTTTCAGCCTGCCTGGTTTTGTTGCAAGGTTCATAATTGAGGGAGGGAAGCACATTTTGAAAGCCCACTTCCCGTTGCTTCGTCAGATTGAACGGTAAACATCTCTGGGATGAAATCCTTACTATGTCTCTTAAAAAATGCCCAGCACAACTGTGTACCAGCCTCAGTTGCAAGCCATGATAAAAATTATGCATTGGAGTGGAAGTAATTTGAGCAAAAACAGGTTGTGTGCCCCTTTACCATTATGTCATTAATCATACAGAGTGGGACCGCCCCCCTCCCCGATGCCTTGCTAAGTCTGTTGCAAGCAAATGCCGACAGATTTCAGGAGTGAAAAGGCATTTTTCTGGTTCAGGCAAGGCATGTGCTAGCATTGTGTTGGGGAGGAGCCCCTGACCATAAGCTGAATAAAGAACTTTGGCTTTGATGTTCTTAAAACCCAAATAAAATCGAAGCTCAAACTAGAGAATCTTCACCCAAATTAAGTGAAGCAGTGGAAAAGAGGTCAAAATGCATTTTTTTGGGGGGGGGGCATGTCTTTTCACATGTAAAATTAAGTCGTGGTGTCCAATTCGTGCTTTTTGGAGATTTTTAGTGGTACAGCAGCTTATCAAGACATGCTGGCTTAATAACTGTGCCATGAAGATTCAGACAGTTGCTCCATTTGCTCCAGTACTTCCCGTGTTGAATGCCCTTTAGCACATCCCACCACCATCCAATCCATATAACTTTTTTGCTTCCATGAACTGGTTCTGTGCAGCCCCTGCTAAAGCCTTCCTTCTGTACGTTCCTGCTGGTTTTCCCAGCTGCTGGTATGCACTGAGATTCCCTGGCAGAATAAATATTGTTCTAGCTGTACTCGCCTAGCACACGCGGGAAAGCTCCGCTCCTTTCGATCTGTCGCGGAGTCGACGGGGCATGTAAGCGGCAGCGTGTTCTCTCCTCTTAGCCCTCTGGAAAGCCCATCAAGGCTCAGGGGCCACTAGGTCAAGCCAAGACTTCTGTAGGAATGTTAATGGCCTAACAGTGCTGCCTTCAGTTCATGAAGGCAAGAGTCACGCCGCCTTGGCCAAACAGCAGCTCAATGCCCTCCTGCTGATTCCCAGCATGCAACAAGGAGATTCTACAAGCTTCATGTACTGGGGTCAATTTGACAGCATGGCAATCAGTTTGGTTTAAGGAGAAAGTGTGTGCGTGTGTGTTTGTTTGTGTGTGTGTGAAAGTCCAGAGGGCAGTGGCAGCTCCCAGCCAAGACAAACCATGTGTCTAAACAAAGACACTTGTTTCCCTCACATCACCCTGCCAAGCCTGCTTCCATGGACACACAGCATGCCAAGCCCATGCCAAGCCAAGTTTTTCATAGAGGAGAATGCTAGCTGGGGACTCTCGCTGGCCATGTGTTTGATGACAAAGGCTTGAACATCAGAACTCACCAGTTGCCTGGCAATTCAACTGTTGCTAAGCCGGATATTATGGTTTCGGTACCAGCCTTTCTGAATCGTGCTGCTATCCCTCCTTAGTTCTCAAGTACCGCTTATCCTCTTGGAGCTGGGAATACATACCTGCAGGAATTCCTTGTTGTTATCTACATTAGGAGTCCACCCGTTGTCGTCACTATTGAGGCGGCTCTGCTGTGGGGTCCACCTGCCATCCGAGTAAGTAGACGAGGCCGTGATCTGCTCGTTGGAGATTCGGCCGGTTTCCATCCCCAACGGGCTGTTGCACTGAAAGTCTACAGCAGGTGGAGAGTGGATTAGAAGTGAAACGTGTGGGCCCCCCCCCAAAAAAAAATCTGTGCAGCTCCGCTAAGGGAAACGCCGCTAATGGCCTCGTAACATCCTATCAAATGAAATAAGAATTAAAAAAACATGTGTCTGCAAAAATGAGCACAAAATAGAATTGTCTCCATGCACCTATGAAAAGCTGATGAAATATTAATGTTCAGAAACAGCCAGGGAAGAGCTCACATCTGGAGCTCTATCAAATCCCTTCTCATCTACATCAAAGTGCTGCAACTATGGCAGGTCGGGAACGTTCTTGCCTGGCAATCTCCTGCAAAGTGCAAGGGAAACTGGAATTCTTCACTAAAAGCCTGAAGAAAGCCCTCAGTTTTCCAAGTGTGATTAAATATATTGCAGCTGTGCATAGCTAATTTCCAAATCAGCTCTATATTTAGGTGGTTCCCCCCCCCCTGCAGCATTTACAGTTTTTTTATGCTGTTGTTGTCCTACAATAGGGGTGGGCACCCTGTGGCCCTCCAGATGTGGTTAACTCCCAATGCTCATCAGTCCCAGCCAGCATGGTCAATGGTCAGGGATTGTGATAGGATTTATAGTCCAACAACTTCTGAAGTAGCACAGGCTCTGAACCCATGACATAAAAAGAAGATTTTTTTTTAAAAAAAGATTTTTTAAAAAACGAGATATGATGTCACACACTAGAGCAGGGGTCGGCAACGTGCGGCCTATGGGCCAGATCTGGCCCACAAAGACCGTTTTACCGGCCCACGAGCCACCCCTGAACCGAGCTGCCCACTCAGTGAGTCACCCACGCGCTGTGCTAAACCGGTGCAGCATGGTGACTCACCAAGCGGTGCCAGAAATCACGTCTGCACACACGCAGATACCGGAAATCTCTTCGGCGCATGCCCAGACGCTGAAAATAGCTTCTGTGCAGGTGCAATTTCTGGCGCCGCTGACTTGTGCAGACACGATTTCCAGCATCATGTCGGCCTAACCCACGGATGATCTCCGCGGGAGTGATCTGGCCCTGCTGAGCCCTGCACTAGAGGAAGAGACAACTGTTAACATTCTAATGATTCAAATTCATGCTTTTTTCAATATGGCTTCAAGTGCCTTTCTTTCTTTCTTTCTTTCTTTCTTTCTTTCTTTCTTTCTTCCTTTCTTTCCAAAAGCATACCCCAAACTCCAATCTGAAACATTTCTGAACAAATTTATTTCACAAAATTTTGACATTTTAATCTTGGGTTTTGTGTTTCCATAGCAATTTCTAAATCTGCCGTGGAAGCTTGGGTGCTAGCAGTGAGCAAAGATAACAAAACAAATAAGAGAGGCCCCAGATGACCAAATTTTGAGGTCTGCCATGAAATTAAAATGGCAAAACTAAAAATAATTCTGATGGGGAATTCAGGAAAGTTACCCACACGTGGCTACATGTTTGTTTTATTCAGGGTCCCCAGTGCAGAATCTGGAACTAGAGGAATACTGGCGAACACTCGAACAGAACAAGATGCCAACTTACTTTCTGGCACCTCCTGCGGAACTAAGTAATAGCGAGCAGAGAAACCATCCTTGGCCACTGCCAAATCTGTGTGGAACGTGAGTGACAAGATGCCAGTAGTCGAGTGAATATCCGAAGGAGTTTTAGTTCCACAGTACCTGCCAATCAAGGGGCCAACTGCAACAGAAACATAAGAAAAGCACAACTCTCAGTTAGATAAACTTGCCGTCATCTTGCCTATGTCACTTGGGAAGGTTTGCAGGGGCAGGAATAAGCCACCCGTATTATCAGAGGCTACAAGATGAAAATGAAAACATGCAGGGATGAAAACCTCTCACATGTACACCCTTGTGCAAATTAATTGAAACAAGCAATGAATTTAGTACAGCAGTTTATTGTACAAAACTCCCATATACGTACATTAGTAACGGATATGACCTCCACTATTTTTAAGCAGCATTTGAACACGTTTTGGCATGGAGTCTACTCGTTTCGAACCGTCACTGTTGATTTTCGGATCCCTGTACCACACTTGAATCAGCGCCTGAATGAGCTTCTCCATAGTCGTACAGTCTACAGCACGGAGGCAACTTCTGCATGTAGCCCACAAATTCTCAATGGGATTTACGTTCAGGGAATTCCCTGGCCAATCAAGTATCTGTATTTGCTGCTCTGTCATGAATTTCTTCACCGCTTTCGATGTGTGACAGGGGGCTAGGTCCTGCTGCAGTATCCCAGTACCGTCAGGATGACTCCTTTCCAGCTCTGGAATAACTCTCTTTAGTAGAAACTCAATATATTGTGGCGAGCGCATCACTCCTTCTATTGGCTGCAGGCTTCCGACACCATAATAACAAGCATCCCCAAATCATCATCTTTTGTGGGTGCTTGGCAGACTGATTGATGTGGCATAGAAAACATGTCTTGTTTCAATTAATTTGCACAAGGGTGTCTCCGTACCCCAGATTTGCAACAGCTCTTCTCTGAAAACATAGCAGCCTAAACAGATGCTTAAATTTAGTGGCTGTTGCGTAAAATGCTGCCTGCAGCAAGTTTTGTGCATAAGTCAGTAAAGGTAAAGGGACCCCTGACCGTTAGGTCCAGCCACGGACGACTTTTGGGGTTGTGGCGCTCATCTCGCTTTACTGACCGAGGGAGCCAGCGTACAGCTTCCGGGTCATGTGGCCAGTGCATGGAAACGCCATTTACCTTCCTGCCAGAGTGGTACCTAGTAATCTACTTGCACTTTGACATGCTTTCAAACTGCTAGGTTGGCAGGAGCTGGAACCAAACAACGGGAGCTCACCCCGTCGCGGGGATTCGAACCACCAACCTTCTGATTGGCAAGCCCTAGGCTCTGTGGTTTAGTCCACCATAAATTTTACCAGCCCATCTACCTACAATCTGGTTTTTGGGCCATGAATGATTATGGCTGCAGTGCTCCACTCACTGACCTGGGAGTATGTCCAATTGAACTCAATGGTGCTTACTTCTGAGCAGACATGTCTGGGATTATGCAATAAAGAAATCACACATAGAGAGCTCTCCTGCCTGGTCCCCTGGTGGAGGTTCTTATTCAACGCAAGTAATCATACATGTTCATGCCACTGGAAAGCCTAACCTTCAGCTATTTTCACTTTTAGTGCATACGTTGTTTCGCTAGCAGGAAAAATGGTGACTGATCGATTGATGGATAACATTTCTCGGCAACTTTTTCATAAAAATCGTGCTCAAGGTGTCGTACAAAACTTTTCTGTATGCAATCAATATAGAAAATGGTCTATTCTATACTTTCTGGCTAAGGGAGTCTCAGAGTACTTCAGAGAACTCTCAAATATGCCAACTTCTGAACTTGATGGTCTGATTATATGAATCGGGTTGTTTGAAGGCCTCAATGTATTTTTAACATCACCTGAAGTTGCACTAAACCAGTAAGGGTGCAATGCCGGCACAGGAAATAGAAAGGAACTCTATCACTGTTCAATTTAAGCTCTGGTCCCTGCTAAGGACAAGGCAACAACATGTGAGATTGGATGGAGCCGTAAAGTGTTAGCAATTTATGACCTTTATGGAATTCCGCAGACTCAAAATTGATGCTGTTAGTGTGACAGTAGCCAGACACGGAAGAGAGCGTTGGCGATACATCACTTTAATCCTTACCTTGAGGAATACCGTCCCAGATGTCCAGCCAATCATACTTGCAATCTCCCTCCCCGACTTGCAAGGGGTCGTGCTCCAGGTCAAAGGTTAGAAACTGAAGGATGATCTCCATCTTTGGCTTGGCCATGATAGTGAAAGCACAGTCCAAATTGTGAGGATACTTATCGGGGAAACCCGGGGATTCAATAGTACCGTTCAAAGTGGTGAAATTTCTGGAACAATCTTCAGAGCCTATAGCGAGAAACAAGGGGACATTAACATACCGCATCAACATTAACAGTAGCCAAGCTGAGAGGCGTAATTCATAATTGTGTGTGTGGTTTTTTTTTTGTTTTTTTTAAAAAAGCACTTAAATCCCTCATGCGGAAAATTGCTACAGCCTTGCAAAAGTATTAATTATTAATATTACTGTCCCCCTTTTATTTTCCATCAGAGTGGCAATTAGCAAAACAGCCTTACTGAGGTGACACCTGAAATCCTGCGTCTTAAGCACTATGAAAATGGAAAATAAATAGTCGCAGCTTGCACAGTGGCTTAGCTTTAAACGTTTTTGGGGGGTAGGAATGAGGGATTTGGTCAAGAGGACAAACAGAACCGCCTTTCTCACTTGTCCATGCTAACCGCCAGAAATGCAAGTTATTTGCATCCTTATGGAACGCTTTCAGACTGCCAGCAGCGCAGACAATATTACCACTTATTTAGCGGTGAACCCAACACTGCCCTCCATTGTGCCCCAGCCGGCTAAGTGCCTTCTATTTCTTGCTGACCCAAGGTGCCTTGGGGGAGAAAGGGGTTGCATTCTGTTCAGGCTATGACTGCATAGAAACTATAGCTCTGTAGGGACCAGACAATTAACAATTGAATTCTCCAGCCCACGGGTCACTGAGAGGGGAGGGGAGGGCTTGGAACAAGGAATTTTACAAGACCCCGAGGTTCTACTGCTTTAACAGAGGATTAACTTTCACAACTGTTCCGTCTTTTGTTTTATTACACCGACGTCGCTCAGAAAAACGCACAACTCCAACTGTGAGCAATTCCTAACACACTGCTAACAACCACCACAACAGAGCTGCATGGGTGTGCGTTTGTGTTATATTTTAGAAGAGAGAGAGAAAAGATTCGGCCCCTTTAAGGGAGATGAAAGATGGACAATGGCAATGTTAAACTAATGGCTATGTAAATTAATTTAATCAGATGACTTCCAAAATGAGTGGGTCTTAATTGGATTGCCTGGCAATGTAGACTCTAGTTGACCAGCTTAGATATAGGCATCTGAAAACAAATCACCAAATTTGCTAACACAACAGACCACATGTAATAGGTTTCTTCCCATTCTCCTTTCATTTCAAAACCATTATTAAAGGGCACAGAACAGAAGACCCTGCGTGACCTGTATATACTTTGAATATGTAATTCAGAGATAAAGTGCTTTGATATTTAAATAACATTTTGTATTCCTAAGAGGAGTTGTTGTTTTGATTTCTTTATGTGTTCCATTTAACATTTGTTAAAAAAACCTGAAGCATTTTTGTTAGGGATTGTAGGGAAAGATCTGCCAAAAAAGCTGAAAAACATCTTCATGTATATGACAACGACAGCGAGAATTCTGGTAGCACAAGGATGGAAGACTGAAGAAACCCCAACTAAAGAATCATGGCAAGAAAAATTGATGGGACTGTGCAGAACTGGCAAAACTGACATACAAGCTACGGGACAAGGATAACTGTGACTTTAAAGATGAATGGGAACCCTTTACCAAGTATTTGAAGACGCAACAAAGCGAACTGGACTCCTTGGCTGGTTTTGAATAAACATTCACAAACTGTTTATTGATAATAATCAGCTAAATAGTTTGAGGATTTATACAACTGTGTAACATGCAGAAAACAGCATTTTTAGAGAAATCAAAGACTGGAACTGAGGGAAGTTGGGGGGTGGGGTGGGGGTTCTGTGGGGGGAGGGGGGGAGGGAGGAAAAATGGGGGGGAATAAGGATGATATGTTTCTGGATAATATGTTTTGTTTTAATTTTGAATAAAAAGTTATTTTTAAAAAAAGATTTCTTTATGTGTGTGTGTATAGCTATAGATATTGGATTCCACAGTGTAAAGTAACCTTTCTCAAAGTTGGGTCCTCAGATGTTGTTGGACTACAGTTCCCATCATCCCTGACCACAGTCTTGCTAGCTAGGGTGGTTGGATATTGTAGTCCAATATCTGGGAATCCAAGATTGAGAAAAGCTGGTAGTGAGGGAGGAGAGAGAGAGAGGCTAGGAGAGAGAGACTGTCTGGGATAAGGAAGAATAAAACTTGGGATATTATCCCGGTCACTGAATGACTCTCTAGTAAACTACCGGGTGACCGAATGCATTTGAATTTCTCAGTTGTGTCCCAGCCAACCAATGCCCTTTTCAAAATGAGTTGTTTTCCCTATGAAGGAAGTCATGATCGCAAAGAACATAACACCACTAGGGCTGGGCAATATATTGATATATCACCCATAACCAGTTTAAAGTCCATATATCAAAATCAGAACTGGGCAGTATTTCATCCAAATCCAGATTCAAGTCCATATCACGATACTGGTTTCATGCTGGAGATGTGGAAGTAAAAATGCGAACTTACATATGATGATTAACTGCCCGATGATAACATCATTTTGGTGCGAGGTGAGGATATATGTAGCAAGAGTAATAAAAAGAAATTGTTATTTAGGGGATTTGAATTTAATTCTAAATTATATACCGGAAACGTGGGAGATTACAAGGGGTCCAAAAAAAAAAAATGGATGTATTGTGCCATACTAGAAGCAAAAAAACTTGTCTTGATGAATTGGAAGAGCCGCAAAAAGATTCCATTGAGCACATGGATTGACAATATGGACAGACTAGTTACCTACGAACGAATTGCGTGTTGACGCAAATTAAGAATGGATAAATATGAAGAAATCTGGAAGGAATACTTAAGCGATAAGGCGGACAGTGGTGGGAATTAGGGGGAGGAGAGGTGGGGAAATATTGTTAAAAAGGTTTTAGTTAGAGGTATATCAGTACTCAAATCTGAATTGTTAAATTGTGTTAGTAGTGTTATTGTGGTTTTTGCTGTATATTTTTTTGTTGTTGTTTGTATTGAAAAAATGATTAAATAAATTTAAAAAATGATATTGGTTTCATAATTTTGATCTGGCAGTATTCTATTGTGAATCAAAATTGCGGGGGACACTATAAAGCCAGCCAATGCCTCTATATCAGGGGTCAGCAAGGTTTATCTTGCCGGGGCCGGATCGATCCTGCGGAGATCCCTCCTTGGGCCGAATTGCGCACGCCTGTGATTTTCGGCATCTGAGAGAACGCGATTTTCGGCGCCGTGTAAGAGAGGCGTCGCACTGTGCCGGTTTAGCGCAGCACGCGAGCAGGCAACTTGGGGGCAGCTCGTGGGCTGGTCAAGCAACCTCCGGGGGCCCCTTCCGGCCCATGGGCCTTAGGTTGCTGCCCCCAGCTCTACATTTGTTGTTTGTTGTTGTTTAGTCGTTTAGTCGTGTCCGACTCTTCGTGATCCCATGGACCAGAGCACGCCAGACACTCCTGCCTTCCACTGCCTCCTGCAGTTTGGTCAAACTCATGCTGGTAGCTTCAAGAACACCATCCAACCATCTTGTCCTCTGTCGTCCCCTTCTCCTTGTGCCCTCCATCTTTCCCAACATCAGGGTCTTTTCCAGGGAGTCTTCTCTTCCCATGAGGTGACCAAAGTATTGGAGTCTCAGCTTCAGGATTTGTCCTTCCAGTGAGCACTCAGGGCTGATTTCCTTAAGAATGGATCGGTTTCATCTTCTTGCAGTCCATGGGACTCTCAAGAGTCTCCTCCAGCACCATAATTCAAAAGCATCAATTCTTTGGCGATCAGCCTTCTTTATGGTCCAGCTTTCACTTCCTTACATCACTACTGGGAAAACCATAGCTTTAACTCTACGGACCTTTGTTGGCAAGGTGATGTCTCTGCTCTTTAAGATGCTGTCTAGGTTTGTCATTGCTTTTCTCCCAAGAAGCAGGCGTCTTTTAATTTTGTGGCTGCTGTCACCATCTGCAGTGATCATGGAGCCCAAGAAAGTAAAATCTCTCACTGCCTCCATTTCTTCCCCTTCTATTTGCCAGGAGGTGATGGGACCAGTGGCCATGATCTTCGTTGTTTTGATGTTGAGCTTCAAACCATATACATAGCTCCATCCATATTTCAGACACTGTGATATGTCAGTATATCGTTATGTTTAGCTGGTGATATATCACAGAGTTGAAACCCAGCTCCATCATTATTTCAGACATAAAAGCACGTTGGACATAATCTTAGGTGAGAGGAAGGTGGCAAAACAATTCTTGGAAAATGAGACTTGGCAAAGACTTCCTTCCTGATCAACTGCAGAACATCTTTGGCAAATGTAACAAAGGAGTCGAAAAGTAATTGGAGGAGACTAAAGGACATTATGAAGCCACATGACTCAGTTCTATTGCTAAAGCTAACTAGGGCTGGACCTGTATAACATGAAACACTGAGGATATAAGCCACTAACAGTAAGGTTAAAGTGTAATAAATAAGCTGCTGGAAAGGTTGTTCCGGGGGTTTCTCGCACCTACAGAACTGAAATGGATATTATTATTATTTTAATTTATTATCCGACCTTTCACCCTGAGGTCCCAGGGCAGGTTAGAACAATTTGAAATACAACATTAAAAATGCTAGCCTGCCAGCTTCTCTTTGTGGTTGGTTCACATTTGTTTTCCTCAATATACAATTAGCTACACATGTATCTGCAAACGCTGGGAAGCAATATTTGTGTTAGGGCTGGAACCCAGTTGAATAAATCTTGGTTGATTAGTCATAGGGGTTTTTAATTAAGTATTGATTAAAACTGCATAAATTTGCATATAAATAAAACAAACAGTTTGAAACAAACACTCTATTTTTAGACGATGGCAGGCATACATGACAAAGGCGCCATCTTTGATTAGGCTCCCCCATGCACATGACAGAAAGTGGAATACTTGCTACAAGAAGGGGCATGTTTCACCTTACAGTTTTTTACAAATATTTTGAAAGTAATGTAATTTTACATGAAACTCTGGTGCCTGAAGATTCGAGAACACTTTTGTTTAACTGACCGAAAGCAGTTTTGAGCAGTTAAACTAATCAGCTAATTAGCCAAAGAGTGCAATCCCAACTAGTGTAAAATAAAGACAGCTTTCAACAGTTCCACAATCACAATAGCACTTCTTCCTAGCCACACAACCATTTCCCGCAATTCCTGCAAATTGGAATTGCGGTGGAGGAATCTGCTAAGAGCTCAGCCCATGCTAACATTTCCCCCAGCGAGCTGCATTCCAGAGGAGGAGGCACAGCTGATACAGGAGAAGCCAAGTATAAACCAGTCCTGCAGAACAAAAATTCTCAAACTCTGGCACAGCGAGTTTCTCCATGTCACGAAAGATATTGTTCAAGCCTCCCCAAATCGAACCAGAAGTCCAGACATGCTGGTTTTATTAAACTCATGCACTAGCACTCAAGTCGGTGCACAGGGACAAGAAATAAACAACATGGACAGCAGTCCACAAACAGGAAAACAAATACAAATGAAACTTGCCAGCTGAACTGGAGATGGAACAATAAATATGCATTTTGTGCCCCCCCTCAATAAGGATAATAAAAAGGAAGGAACCGCAGATCTAGGGAGGTGAGTTCATTTTGCAGCGTTGGGACAAGTGGTATACAGACCCAGCCCCTTTCCACAATCATCTTCCCTTTGCATACAGCAGGGTCCCATGACTTCTTAGCTATGTGCCAAATACTCAAATTGAACCCAGAAGCATCCCGAAAGCCAGTGCAGCTGTAACAATACTAGTTGAATATGCATGTGCTGACTCACACCTTCAAGGAAATGCACAGCAGCAATTTACAGTAGTTGAACCTTCTGAATTGCCTTTATGGGAAAATCTATTTACAGCACTTAAAACAGTGCTGAAGCCTGAACTTCATGGATTAGAGTTGGAAGGGAAACTCAAGTTCAAACAAGACCAGGAAGGCCCAAGTTCAAATCTTCACTCATCTGTCAAGTTCAACGGGTGGCAATGGGATGGCCTCTCTATCTCATTGCTGTCATGAGAATGAATGGGGGAAACCATAACTTATGCTACTGAGGTTGTTGGATTGAGGTAAAGGTAAAGGGACCCCTGACCATTAGGTCCAGTCGTGGCCAACTCTGGGGTTGTGCCGCTCATCTCACTTTATTGGTCAAGGGAGCCGGCGTACAGCTTTCGGGTCATGTGGCCAGCATGACTAAGCCGCTTCTGGCGAACCAGAGCAGCGCACGGAAACACCGTTTTCCTTCCTGCCGGAGCGGCACCTATTTATCTACTTGCACTTTGACATGCTTTCAAACTGCTAGGTTGGCAGGAGCTGGGACCGAACAACGGGTGCTCACCCCACTGCGGGGATTCAAACCGCCGACCTTCTGATCGGCAAGCCCAAGGCTCTGTGGTTTAACCCACAGTGCCACCTGTGTCCCTCTATTGGATGAAGAGCAGGTTACAAATGCAATTAAGAAACACATTTAAATATATAACCCATGGGTTTTGCAAAGGTATCAGGTACACCTACAAAACTGATCCCAGAACTGTAAAATCACGCATGAGCAGACTCACCTAACAATAAACTATGGATTATCAATACATGAATGAACCTTGATTGCACTCCCCTTCCTTCCTCTGGCACAGCCAAAAGGAGGAGCTCAGAAGCTTTAAGTTTCATTCTGAACTAGCTGCAGTTTAGTGGCACTGTGGGTTAAACCACAGAGCCTAGGACTTGCCAATCAGAAGGCTGGCGGTTCAAATCTCCGCGACAGGGTGAGCTCCCGTTGCTTGGTCCCTGCTCCTGCCAACCTAGCAGTTTGAAAGCACATCAAAGTGCAAGTAGATAAATAGGTACCACACCAGTGGGAAGGTAAACGGCGTTTCCGTGCGCTGCTCTGGTTCGCCAGAAGCGGCTTAGTCATGCTGGCCACATGACCCGGAAGCTGTACGCCGGCTCCCTCGGCCAATAAAGCGAGATGAGCGCCACAACCCCAGAGTCGGTCACGACTGGACCTGATGGTCAGGGGTCCCTTTACCTTTACCTTTACAAACCTGAACAAACTGTTTTTTAAGAGTTAATTATGGTTTACTGAAACAAGCCATTTTTCAGACTTTGGTTTATGAAGCAGGTTAGTTTCAATAAACGATAATTAGGATTTGCTACAGTTTAGGTTCAGACTCTAATCTGAAAACTAATCTGCTCCTCACCATTGTGCAGGAGAAAGAAAGGGGAGTGTAGGAGCATGCAAGACCAAAACTCGCCCAGGCTCATTCACATAAAAATAAACCATAGTTTAAGTTCAAATGTAGTCTGAAACTCGGCTGAAGGCAGCTTATACTTTTGCCAGAGTTTGAGCTTCTTTGACATACCAGAAGAAGTTTGAGCTTCTTTGACATAATGGTCATTCATGTTTTAGGAACAAAAGCCCTATGCCATAGCACATTCCTGAAAACTCTGATCTGGAAGGCATACGAGGGACAGGAAAATTTATGTAAATTGTGTAAGATCAGCACCTGCAAATTTATTGGCATCAACCTATGCATGGACCAGGGACTCAGGTGGCGCTGTAGGTTAAACCACAGAGCCTAGGACTTGCCGATCAGAAGGTCGGCGGTGCGAATCCCCGTGATGCGGTGAGCTCCCATTACTCGGTCCCTGCTCCTGCCAACCTAGCAGTTCAAAAGCACGTCAAAGTGCAAGTAGATAAATAGGTGCCACTCCGGCGGGAAGGTAAACGGCGTTTCCATGCACTGCTCTGGTTCACCAGAAGCGGCTTAGTCATGCTGGCCAAATGACCCGGAAGCTGTACGCCAGAACCCTCGGCCAATAAAGCGAGTTGAGCGCCACAACCCCAGAGTCGGTCACGACTGGACCTAATGGTCAGGGGTCCCTTTACCTTTTTTTATGCATGGACCACACAGTGGAATCTCTTGCATGCTTCTGAATTTATGCTTCCACCATTTATTAAGGTTTCTGAGTAAGATTAGGAAGCTTGTTTGCCCCCCCTTATCTATCTCTCTCTCTCCCTCTCTCTCTCTCTCTCTCTCTCTCTCTCACACACACACACACGTGTGTGAGAGAGTTTCTTCATGTTCTACTTGTGACATAAACCTCCCATGCAAGATGCTAGGAATGGAATGTCTGGCAACCCAGAGCCCTCGATATCCTTTTTTCAAGACCCAGCCATGCCTCTCCCTGAGCACTTAAAAACATCGTCTTACCCACGCTCGCAGGCACAACACACGACTATTTTTAATTCTCAAAAAGTCTCATCCCCACACCCACCCATCTGACAAATATTTAGACAGAGCCAATTTAAAAAGGCCTCTGATTAGCTTTTCACTTTCTCCAAGAATAGTTTTGTATTAGAAAGGCATGATGAATAGTTCCTCTTATACGGAGCTCAAGAGCCTTGCTCCCTTGATGGCACTGCCAACAGCAGCCCATTTCAGCCAGCGTTACAACCAGTTGCAAAACCCTTGGCTTCTTGAAAAGAGAAAACACAAGGCTATTGATCGGTGCTTGAATCACATATTCACAGGAGAGCGGGGTGGGGGAGAGACCTCACTGCAGATCTAAGAGAGGACCACTTTTGCTTAGCCTTGACTTTAACAAGCTTTTTAATATATGCCACAGAGAAAAGATATACTGTTTGTACTTCTAGACCATACGGGATAATTTAATGAAGAAGCTGGCCATGCCATGGTAAAAAATAAAAACACATCGTTAATACCGCACGTTGCTAAAATATTTTACATCCTTGGAAATGTTGTGGAAACAGATAAGGGAAGGGATGTAATACAGAGGAGGAAAACTTAAAACAGACTGTGCTGATATGGCCTATATGGCTAGTTTAAGGACTCTCAAACTTTGTCTCTGTGAATCTACGAAGGATCAAAGTACCCCATTCTGTACATGTTTGTTCACCGCTTGGATATTTCATGACTGAGCGGTTTATAAATTTTCGCATAAAATAAATGAATAAAAAGTCATACTCCCTTTCTGTGTTTACATTAGCAGCTCACTGGGCTGAGTGAAAAGCAAAGAATGACTCATGCTTTCCAGGATATTATAAAGTAGATTATATATTTAAATAAAGCTACCTTAGTCTGTTACATGTTTTAGGGCTTTTCCAGGAAAGCAAATCATTCTGGACAAAAACGTGGTGGGGGAGGAACATTTTGGTGTCTCTCCCCCCCCCCCATTAAAACCACAGCTTGTTCCATCAGGATATTCAAGTAAATGTAGAAAAGTTAAAGGACCCCTGGATGGTTAAGTCCAGTCAAAGGCGACTAGGGGGTTGCGACGCTCATCTCACTTTCAGGCCGAGGGAGCAGGCGTTTGTCCACAGACAGCTTTTCCGGGTCATGTGGCCAGAAGGACTAAACTGCTTCTGGTGCATCTGGATACCATGACGGAAACCAGAGCACATGGACATGCTGTTTACCTTCCCGCTGCAGCGGTACCTATTTATCTACTTGCACTGGTGTGCTTTCGAACTGCTAGGTTGGCAGAAGCTGGGACTGAGCAACGGGAGCTCACCCCGTCACAGGGATTCGAACCGCCGACCTTCTGATCAGCAAGCCCAAGAGCCTCAGTGGTATGGACAGCAGTGTACATAGGGTTCCACTGCAGCCACCCACCCAGGCGCTGACCAGAACTGGATCTGCTAAGCTTCAGCAAGGCTGCTTTATCATATGCCCTCAGACCATGCCCTAGAAGCTGTTCCATTGGGCACCAGTTCTGTCAATCAACATACAACGAGGAGAAGACAACTTGGCTCAATCAAGGTACACGTAACAACTTGGTTGAGGGGCATCAAGAAGTTTGGTGTTTTCCTGCATAGCTGTCAACTTACAGGTTTGAAAATAAGGGACCAGCAGCCTTGAAAATAAGGGACCAGCAGCCAAAGTAAGGGACCTGCAGGCACTCCAGTTTTCCTGTCCTTCTGCAGTCTGGTCAAACTCATGCTGGGTAGCTTCGAGAACACTGTCCAACCAACTTTGTAACCAGAGGTTCAACTGAACAGAATCTGAATCACATGCACCACAAGGCCTATGCAGCCTCAACTTAAGATGGCTCCCAGGCCTGGCTTTGCATTGCAAAGTTTGCAGCAGCACATGCAACAAAATGGCGTCCAGCATTCAAAAAACCCCTCAGCTTGCATTAACTAGCCACACACAAGGCATGCAAGCTCCACCCCCAGTCGTTCTTAGACTCCTTATTGGGTGAGCAACGCAGCCAAGCAACACAGTTGGAGCCTCCCTCCTCCCTGGCCGGCAGGGAGGGAGAGAGAGGAGCTGCTTCCTTTGAAATTTAAGGGACATCATTTAAGGGACATTTAAGGGACATCCATCAATAAGGGACAGCAGCGGGACATGGCGCTGGAATAAGGGACTGTCCCTTCAAATAAGGGACACTTGACAGCTATGGTTTTCCTGAACAGTTGGGTACTGACCTGTCTTGTAGATCTCATAGCGTAGAGAGAAGCCGGCACCTTGGCGTGCATAGTCTGAGGTGAATTTAATATAGAGAGAAGGGCCTGATGATGTGATGGTAGGTGGAGCGATGTTCCCACAGTGCTTGCCCAGAAGGTCAGCTGATTCACTGTCTCCATCCCGAATCTCAATAAAATCGTATCTGTCAGTGGGGGGGAGAAAATAAAGCAAGAAACAATTAAGAGAAAAATCTACCATGAAAATATAGTTCTATTTTACAGATGCCTTATACTTTGAACATGTTGATTTATCTCATCTGTCATGCCAGTCACAGCTCTATAAAAGGTTTCTTTAGACATATTTCTTTACACATTAAACAAAAAGCATTGTATTCTAATTAATAAGTTATCACGCTATTTCACATCTGACTTCCTGCGATCAGTATATGCTGATCAGAATTCACTTCGTTTCTTCCAAATAGCTTGAAAGCAAAAAAACATTGAGAAATCTGCACTTCTACTCATTGTATTCAAAACATTTCATTATCTGAATGTTTTAGATGCCCAATAAGCTATTGTGATGAATAAAGTTTTATAGCCATCATAATCTGTAAAACATACAGAGCCAAAGAGATCTCTCCCTCTTCCTACAGTTCATAAATCTTTGGGCCTTGCTATTTACTTATCTATAAAATTCGCCCCCCACCCCTTCTTTATAATCCAAGCTGCTCGTCTTTGCCGAATCTTTGCATGCAACATTCATAATCCGCTATAGAAGCTTGTTGTTCATTAAAAATAAAAATCACATTTTCAAGCACTGTGGCTGTAAAGGCATGTTCAGAACTTGCTGCAGGAAACTAGTGAGCTCATTTTTGAGGCTCAGTTTGAGCAGAGCAGTTTATAGTTTAGAGAGCAACCCCAAACTCCTATTCTACCAATGCTCTGGAAAGAGTTTTGATGGGGAGGAGGCACCCTCTGCCCAGCCTTGCCAGCCCCCCCCCCCCGGTGGGGATCACCAAGCTACCACTGGCGACATCCCAGGAGTTATAATTATTCAGTAAAATGCCGACCCTTCACCTGCAAGAAGCGGCGTAGCGTGGGTTGTCAGCACCCGGGGCAAGGCAAGTAATTTGTGCCCCCTAACCCGGGGCAAGGCAAGTAATTTGCGCCCCCTAACCCGGGGCAAGGCAAGTAATTTGCGCCCCTAACCTGCCGCCGCTGCCAGCTTCTTCTTGCTGCTGCCTGGGCTGGGGTATTTACGGTAAGGTAGCCACGGCGATGGCGGCGGGTCCGTGTCAGGTGATCTGAGGCGAGTTGCCATTGGAGCTGCCGCCCAAACAACGCCGCTTGCCCGGAGGAGGAGGGCAGAGAGGCGAGAAAAATGCAACATGGCCCAGCTGCTGCAGCAGCAGCGGTGGCGGCGGGGCTGTGAGGAGGGGCTGCCTGGCGCGCCCTCCGCGGCCCTGACGTGCGGGGACCGCACGCTGAGAGCGGCTGCCTGCCGGACGCCTTCAGCCCGGACGTGCGCACAGCTCGTCGGTTCCGCGAGACATGGGGCTCTGCTACAGCCTGCGCCCGAGGCTCTTCGGCGACTCCAGAGGCGGCGAGCGCACCCCCCCAGATGTTGCGCCCAGTGCGGCCGGCCCGCCCTGCACCCCCCACACTACGCCACTGCCTGCAAGTGCCAAGGCAGGTTATAACAATTAATCCCAATCTAATGGTGGCCAGTGAAAACTCCCCAAATGAGGGTGGGGTTTTGGGGTTGGCGCTGTGGTCTAAACCACTGAGCCTAGGACTTGCCAATCGGAAGGTCGGCGGTTCAAATCCCCACTACCAGGTGAGCTCCTGCTGCTCTGTCCCAACCTAGCAGTTCGAAAGCACGTCCAAGTGCAAGTAGATAAATAGGTACCGCTCTGGCGGGAAGGTAAAGGGCGTTTCCGTGCACTGCTCTGGTTTCGCCTGAAGTGGCTTAGTCATGCGGGCCACATGACCCGGAAAAACTGTCTGCGGACAAACGCCAGCTCCCTCGGCCTGTAAAGCGAGATGAGAGCCATAACCCGAGAGTCGTTCGCGACTGGACTTAACTGTCAGGGGTCCTTTACCTTTTTAAGAGAAGACAGTATCAGCTGAATCCTGAGCCGGCACTGCTGCCATCATGTGACATCAGCAAGCCTAATATGAGCCTCTTCAATGCCTGGGACCTGGCACAGAGGAGGGGGAATTTTTTCTCTGTCCTCCCCTAAACTTCCGTCCTGGCCGGGATGAGCAGAGATCTCCTTCCTCCTCCTCATGAAGATCTCGCTTTCCTTGTCGTGCCTTTGTTCTCTGCCTCCAAGCACACAACTGATCTTTCCTGGGCCATGTTCAACTGCTCATCATATTGTCACTCACTGTGTTCTCGCATAAATTTCTCAAGGAAGCCCATGGTGGGGTTCTGGATTTGAAGAGTGTTGCCATATGCTTCTTACAGATAAGTTATCATATCCCAGCAGCTAAGCAAACCCCAAGTTCCTTGTGTTAACCAGAATGTGCAAGATTACTCATATACACTTGTATTTTGTGTGTGTCCTTAACAGGTATTGTACAGACACTAACGTATCAATATAATTATTTGAGAGAAAGGTTTATGTAAAAACTTATGGTGCAATCCAATCCCGGGGGGGGGGGGCTCACTAAGCTGCATTAAGAAGCTAATACAGTGGTACCTCGGGTTAAGTACTTAATTCGTTCCGGAGGTCTGTTCTTAACCTGAAACTATTCTTAACCTGAAGCACCACTTTAGTTAATGGGGCCTCCTCCTGCTGCTGCTGCACCGCTGCTGCACGATTTCTGTTCTCATCGTGAAGCAAAGTTCTTAACCCGAGGTAATATTTCTGCGTTACCGGAGTCTGTAACCTGAAGCATATGTAACCCGAGGTACCACTGTAACAGCAATATAAGCTTAACCAGGTCTTTTAAAGTCTTTCTTTACACTTCCAGAGACAGCAATACAACAAGTGAAATGCAGGTGAACAAATTACCTAACCAACCATTTTGGCAGGTGTTGATTAGAAAATACTGAGATAACAGAAAGCAACTAGCAGATAAAGCACAAGGTGAAAAAGCCTATAGGACTGGTTAGCTATTTCAAGGTTCATATGAGAGTAGGTGTAACTCATATTTTCAACCTCTCGCTTAATATTTCTGCAAAACTGTAGGCAACAATTCAATCATGGAGCAAAGGTTATTGGGCAAGCTGTGTAGGCAACAATAATTACAAAGTTCATTTTAAACTAAGCAAAGTGCTAGTGAGAAGGCTTCTGGGATCACAATCAATCAATTTTCCTCTACTATCCATGACAAGAGGATAAAAGAGGATATTCTCCTCAAAATAAAGGAGTAGACTGTGAATTTTCATGTGTGCAGACACAACCAGTTTGCTGGCATATTTTTTCCAGTTCATCCGAATACCATTAAGTCTAGTGGACTCTCTGACATAAACTTCTCCAATTTGTACTAACATGAATACATATTGTAAGCACTTTTGCACTCACAATAACATCATGTGCAGGAGAAGGCCAGTCTCCCTTCCTGTATTTATTTGCATTGTGTTGACCTGTTTAAAACAGCATGTTACCAATCTGCTCCTCAAAGGGGCAGAGGAGGAAAGAAAAGTGATACACTGCCAGGATTCTGGCTTTGTCACAAGATCCTCTATCTGCAAATCAAGAGTTGAAAGGAAAAATAGCTTGCTGGACAAGAAACAAATCTCATGTGACTCATTCCTTATCCAGCAAGACACACAATGCCAAACAACCACTCTAAACAAACTTGCAGGGACTCAATGTGCTACCAGAAAGGCTGGCCGACGGAGTAGTCCTCATTTCAATCCTTTCTGGGAGTTAATCAGGCTTCACTCCAGAAACAAATGCCTGAGGCAAATATACTCTCTTTTTTTTTTTTTATAATAATTTTTATTAATTTTCCACACATAAAATAAAGAACAGTATAACACAATATAACTTCATACTCATCGGTTCATAGCCTTTTTTCTTTGACTTCCCCATACCTCCCTATCCCTGCATCCTTGTTTAAAAATTCTTTAGCAACCCTTAAGTCCATTGTCTTAGTTCCTTTTCGTAAATATTTCTTAAGTTTTTTTTTTGTTTACTGCTGCAATTCTTTACTTCTTACCCCCTGACATCTTAACATTCTTCAATTTTACAGTTATTTTTAAGATATATTTTGAAATTCTTCCAGTCCTCTTCCACTGTCTCTTTCCCCTGGTCCCGGATTCTGCCCGTCATCTCAGCCAGTCCCATAAAGTCAATCACCTTTGTTTGCCATTCTTCCAGAGTCGGTAGTTCTTGCGTCTTCCAATACTTTGCCAGTAGAATTCTTGCTGCTGTAGTGGCATACATAAAGAAAGTCCTATCCTTCCTTAACACCACTTGGCCCACCATACCCAAGAGGAAAGCCTCTGGTTTCTTAGGAAAAGTCCACTTAAGGACCTTCTTAATTTCATTATAGATCATTTCCCAGAAAGCTTTAACCTTTGGGCAGGTCCACCAAAGGTGGTAGAAGGTGCCTTCAGTCTCATTACATTTCCAACACTTATTATTAGGCAAATGATAAATCTTTGCTAGCTTGACTGGGGTCATGTACCACCGGTAGATCATTTTCATAATATTTTCTTTTAAAGCATTACATGCAGTAAATTTGATACCGGTGGTCCATAACTGTTCCCAGTCAGCAAACATAATATCATGACCTATGTCTTGTGCCCATTTACTCATAGCTGATTTCACCGTTTCATCCTGTGTATTCCATTTTAACAGCAAGTTATACATTCTTGATAAATTCTTAGTATTGGGTTCCAACAATTCTATTTCTAATTTTGACTTCTCTTTCTGAAATCCTATTTTCCTGTCCTGTTTAAACGTCTCATTTATCTGATGGTAATGCAACCAATCTCGAACCTTAGGTTTAAGTTTCTCATAACTCTGAAGTTTCACCCTTTCACCATCGTATTCTATAATCTCATGATATTTTGGCCATTTAGAATCCATGTTGAGCTTTTTTACTTCCCTAGCTTCCATTGGTGACACCCACCTAGGGGTTTTACTTTCCAACAAATCTTTGTATCTAGTCCAAACGTTATACAATGCTTTCCTTACAATATGGTTTTTAAAACTTTTATACACCTTTACCTTGTCGTACCATAAATATGCATGCCAACCAAAACTATTGTCATACCCTTCCAGATCCAAAATGTCAGTATTCTCAAGAAGTAGCCAGTGTTTCAACCAGCAAAAAGCTGCTGATTCATAGTAGAGTCTTAAGTCCGGCAGGGCAAACCCCCCTCTATCCTTTGCATCAGTTAAAATCTTAAATTTAATTCTGGGCTTTTTGCCCTGCCAGACAAATTTTGATATGTCTTTCTGCCACTTCTTGAAACAGTCCATCTTGTCCACAATCTGCAGCGTCTGGAATAAAAACAGCATTCTAGGCAATACATTCATCTTAATAGTAGCGATTCGGCCTAACAAGGAAAGTTTCAGCCTTGACCATATTTCCAGATCCTTTTTAACTTCTGACCAACATTTTTCATAATTATCCTTAAATAAATTCACATTCTTAGATGTTAAGTTTACCCCCAGGTATTTTACCCTTTTTGTTATTTCCAAGCCTGTTTCATTCTGAAAACTCTCTCTTTCTTCCATTGTTAAATTTTTTTCCAACACTTTCGTTTTTTGTCTGTTCAATTTAAAACCTGCTACTCGACCAAATATTTCAATTAGTTCTAATACTCTTTTAGTACTAGTGTCTGGCTGTTGCAAGGTCAATACTAGATCATCTGCAAATGCTCTTAATTTATAATGTCTAACTCCGACCTGAACTCCTTTGACCAACTGGTCCTTTCTGATCATGTTTAACAAAACCTCCAGGACTGATATAAAAAGTAAAGGGGATATTGGGCAACCCTGTCGTGTACCTTTTTCTATAGGTATTTCTTCTATTACCACATTATTTACAATTAATTTGGCTTTTTGTTGAGAATATATCGCACCTATACCGTTTTCAAAACCTTGGCCTACCCCCATCCCTTGGAGATTCTTTTTCATAAAAGTCCAACAAATGTTGTCAAAGGCTTTCTCCGCATCCACAAAAATCAAAACTGCTTTCCTATTAATGTCAACGTCCAGCAGCTCTAAAATATCTATAATATTTCTCACATTGTCTGACATATGTCTACCTGGGAGAAAGCCTGTTTGGTCCTTATGAATCTCTTCTGCCAAAACTCTCTTTAATCTTTTTGCCAAAATGTCTGCAAAAATTTTGTAATCCACATTAAGCAAAGATATAGGGCGGTAGTTTTTGACCTGGTTCTTTTCAGTCTCTGTTTTCGGTATAAGTGAGATGAAAGCCTCTTTCCACGATTCAGGTGCCTTTTTCCCCTTCAAAATTTCATTGCAAACTTCCTTCAATGGTTGTATCAGCCATTCTTTCAGCATTTTGTAGTATTTGGCCGTCAGGCCATCTGGTCCTGGTGATTTTCCCAGTTTCATATTTTGAATGGCACCCTCTATTTCTTGTTCTGTTATTTCCTCGTTTAAGATCCTTTTACTTTGTTCTGAGATTTTTGGTAAACCGTATTTTCTGATGAATTCTTCTATTTCTTGCTCGTTGGTTGGCCCTTGTGCATACAATTTCTTAAAAAAGCTTTGAAAACAATTGTTGATCTCGTTGGGTTTGTGGATAATCTTTCCATCCATTTCTAAACTTGTTACCGTATTCATTTTCTGCCTTTTTTTCAATTGCCATGACAGAAGTTTCCCACATTTATCCGCTGATTCAAAAGTTCTTTGTCTCATTTGCTTTATCTTCCATTCTATTTGTTGGTTCATGAGCTCCATGTATTGCATCTGATGAAACTTTATTTCTCTCAATATCTCATGGGACTTTGGTTTGGACCTCAACTTCTTCTCTCCTTCTTTTATTTTTTCTAAAATTTTTTCCTTCTTTTCATTTTGTTGCTTCCTCTTAATAGAATTTTGTTGAATTAGGAAACCTCGCATCACGGCTTTGCTTGCGTCCCAAATTATTCTTTTTTCCACATCTGTTTTCCTGTTAATCTCAAAATAATCTTTTAGTGTTTTAAGGGCCTTCTTATGGATCTCTTCATCCTTGAATAGGGTGTCATTCATTCTCCATCTAAAGGAACCAGTTGTTGTTAGTTTCATCTCCATCTTAACCGCATTATGGTCGGAGCACGTTTTTGAGCATATTTCTACTTTTTTTGTTCTTGACGCCAGACTGCTAGAAATCCAAATTTGGTCTATTCTTGTCCATGTCATTTTTGCTTCTGAGAAGAAAGTTCCCTCTCTCTCTAAAGGATTCTTTGTTCTCCAGATGTCAATCAAGTCCATTGTTTCAGTCATTTCAAAAAAGATCTTTGGTAGTCTCCCTTCTTTCGAGATCACTTGTCTCTGTGCTTTATCCATGTTTGTTGAGACAACTCCATTCATATCTCCCATCATTAGGATTTTATAATCTAAAAAGTGAACTAATGTCTCGTGCAACTTCCTAAAGAATTCAGCCTTCCCTTCATTTGGGGCATAAACTCCCACAATTAATATCTTTTCTCCTTGAATTTGTATTTCAATTGCCAGGTATCTTCCTTGTTCATCTTTAAATATCAATTTTGGGGCCAACTTTTCCTTTGCATAGATCACCACACCTCTTTTCTTTACTTTATCTGATGAGATAAATTCTTGACCGAGTCTCTTATTTATCAGTAATTTCCTATGTATCCTGGCAATATGGGTTTCTTGCAAACATATTATGTCTAATTGTTCTTTCTTCAAAATGTGAAAAACCTGTCTTCTTTTCCGAGGAAGGTTCAAACCGTTACAGTTCCAGCTAAGGAGTTGCAGAGACATTTTATATTTAGGTAGCTGTTCCTCCAACTGCTCCAAGCTTCTGCTCTTCCTCCGATGGTGGTAATGGAAGTCCAAATGACAAATTTGCTATATCAGGTGGTTCCCTCTCCTCCACGGTTCCTTTCTGCAGATCCTCTAGGTACTTCTCCAAAAATTGTTCTTTGTCCTGAATTGTTTTTATTTTAATCTTCCTTCCTTTGAAGTTAAAGGACAGTCCTTGTGGAAACTCCCATCTGAATGGTATAGTGTTTTTCTTCAGCAGGTCTACTAAACTTTTGTAATATGTTCTCACCTCTAAAATGTATTTAGGAATGTCCTTAAAAATCTGTATCTGACAATTTTGGATCACCAATGCCTTTTGATAATGCAAATTCAATATTCTGTCTCTTTCTTCTTTTGATCTCAGTGTAATTAGACAATCCCTTGGTTTTTTATCCTGCCTTCTACCCAATCGAAAGGCTGATATTATCTCAAGTTCCTCATCTTCCTCCCATTCCTCCTGCCAAAAAGTTATGATGTTCTCTGTAAGAAATTTCACAAGGTTGTCCCCTTCCCCTTCAGGCACCAATCTAAATTTTAAATTCTTCTCTTTACGTTGAAGTTCCAGTAAGGAGAGGGCTGCATCATGCTCATTCACTTTTTTAATAATAGGCCCAAATTTTTCCCTTGTCTCTTCTGCCGTTGTTTTTGCACTTTCTGCAATCTTTCGTGTTTCTGAACTTTCCTGAATTAATCTATTTATAGAATCTGTGTTCGATGTAACACTAGCTGTATTCACATCCAACCTTGTTGTCAACTCTGTTAATTTTTTAGAATTCTCTGTCGATAGTTTTGTCAATGCTTCCAGGGATTGATTTATTTTAAGTAGTGCCTGAGTCATAGGATCCATAGAAGCTGGTGTTTTTTCCTGCACAGCTGCAGTTCCTGATATAGAGGCCCTTTTCTTATGAGATTGTTTTGCTTTCTGCCTTGTTACTATCTCATCTGTAGGGGCACTCATATCCTCAAGGTCGTTTTCACAGAGTTGATTCCCAGGTGGAAAATCCCACTGTTACTTTTTCAAGTGCAACAATTTCACATAGAACCCTCTAGAGGGAGCATTCAATTGTATCCAAATGGCAAAGATAGAAGAAAACAAAGAGGCAAGGAAGTATAACAGTAGCCAGAAGTTTTCCAATATCCAAATTGTAAAGTCTCTATTTTCTATGTGGCCAAAATGCAACAAAGTACGTCTAAGGTCCGGTAACTTTGTTACAAACAAGTCCCCACTTCTCAAAGTTTGACAGTTCACGTCCCGGTGTCTTGTTTGGGCAGCCCGACCCCAGGGGGTTTGGCAATGGAAGGTCTTAATTTTCCATTAATTTTCCAGCAGGTAGGCAAATATACTCTCTATCTATAGGTTAAATCCACACACTCCGCTAAGAGATTTATCTTCTGAAATTGCTGGCTTGGTCAATAGCAGGAAGTATCCCCACCCAGGACTTGGGCTCTGAGCCTGTAGAGACAGAAGAGGTCACCCTTTGGAGTGGCAAACATCTCCCAGCATTAGATACAGCTCTCTTCCTCCCTCCCAACCCACCAGCCAGGATAGGGGCCTAAAAGGTATGTCCCTGAAGGGTGAAGAAGGGCAGTCTGCTCTACGTTACAAGGGATGGCCCTCAGTTGAGTGGCACACTTAAGATGGGAAGCTACCAGAAAGAAGAAGAAGAAGAGTTTGGATTTAATATCCCGCTTTATCACTACCCGAAGAAGTCTCAAAGCAGCTAACAGTCTCCTTTTTCCCTTCCTCCCCCACAACAAACACTCTGTGAGGTGAGTGGGGCTGTGAGACTTCAGAGAAGTGTGACTAGCCCAAGGTCACCCTGCAGCTGCATGTGGAGGAGCAGGGAAGCGAACCTGGTTCACCAGATTACGAGTCTACCGCTCTTAACCACTACACCATGCTGGCTCTCTAGAAAGGATGGGAGACAGCAGGACAACACTTTGGGGCAGACGTCCAGATACCCCAACGGTAGAATGAGCACCAAATGCAGCAGAGCTGGCATGCAAGATTTGGAAGTTACCAGAGTAATGCACATAACCATGGGGAAAAGTCCCACCCTGACCTCACTAAGACCCTTAAGTCCAGAATCTAAAATGACCTAACTGCTCCAATTCTGCAACACTAGTAGTTAAGTTCAGGAAGTGTGTGGTAGGAAGTGTAGTTCAGGAAGTGTGTAGTTCAGGAAGTGTGTAAGTTCAGGAAGTTCATCAAGAGTCAACATGAAGCTGCTCCTGAACATGGAATTTCTCTACTCTGGAAGGATGCCCCGCTGCTAAATCACAGGCCTCATTCAGGCAGGCAACCTTGCTTTAGTTTGGAGACTGGGCAATTGATGGCCTCCCGGGGCACTCTCTGGAATCCTAAGGATCCTTCTTGCAAATGAGTAATAGCGATAAGCGAGCCAATTCATTTTGCAAACAGGTTTGGTGTGGTGGTGCAGGCAAGAGGGAAGACAACGTACAGCCTTGGCTGTCCAGAAATCATAGAGGAGAGTGTGCTGAGACTTAAGTACCTTTTTAAGGAAGTACTAAATTTCCTGCCATACAATCTGGAAGTGCTCATTAGGGACAATCAGACACTGGTCTCAGAGTAAAGGAACAAAATGCACTAGCTACTTACCGTAGATCTAAAGTACAGCATGTGGAAGGAACACGCCCCCCCCCCCCAAGCTAATGCAGACTTGAAACTGCTGCCAATCTATAATCAAGAATCCTGTGCAAAATAAGGAGGAGAGTCATCCCTTATCTGGTTTCTCTATGGAATGGTGATAGCTGCTGCTCTGCAAGCACTGAGTGAGGGGGGGACGACATGAGGTGATGATATATGTATCCTCACATCAGCACTAGGAACCTAAAACCAAACCTCACAACTGCTGTATCCATGCAGCAGCTCCCACAATAGGACCAGTGCTTTTTCCCCTTTAAAAATGTTTAGGGGTACTCTCGTTTTCCTACTCCTATTGAAATGTTGTTGTTGTTGTTTAGTCATTTAGTTGTGTCCGACTCTTCGTGACCCCATGGACCAGAGCATGCCAGGCACTCCTGTCTTCCACTGCCTCCCACAGTTTGGTCAAACTCATGCTGGTAGCTTCGAGAACACTATCCAACCATCTCGTCCTCTGTCGTCCTCTTCTCCTTGTGCCCTCCATCTTTCCCAACATCAGGGTCTTTTCCAGGGAGTCTTCTCTTCTCATGAGGTGGCCAAAGTATTGGAGCCTCAGCTTCACAATCTGTCCTTCCAGTGAGCACTCAGGGCTGATTTCCTTCAGAATGGATAGGTTTGATCTTCTTGCAGTCCATGGGACTCTCAAGAGTCTCCTCCAGCACCATAATTCAAAAGCATCAATTCTTCGGCGATCAGCCTTCTTTATGGTCCAACTTTCACTTCCATACATCACTACTGGGAAAACCATGGCTTTAACTATACGAACCTTTGTTGGCAAGGTGATGTCTCTGCTTTTTAAGATGCTGTCTAGGTTTGTCATTGCTTTTCTCCCAAGAAGCAGGCGTCTTTTAATTTCGTGACTGCTGTCACCATCTGCAGTGATCATGGAGCCCAAGAAAGTAAAATCTCTCACTGCCTCCATTTCTTCCCCTTCTATTTGCCAGGAGGTGATGGGACCAGTGGTCCCATCACTGAATAGGACTATTAGCCTGCAACCCTATGCCCACTTACCAGGACGTAACCCCAGTGAACTCCACGGTAGACACATGTTTTGTCATTTATTGTGTGTTTTTGTTAGGTACTACGTTTAAAAAAAAAAAGGCCTTCAGATACTGGGTGTGTTTTGGGAATGTGAAGTTGTTGTTTTTGGTGGTGATGCTATTAGCACTGGTAAGACAAAGCCATCTGCTTGATCTTCCGACTATTTTGATTATTTGTATGTGCTTTCCATATTTGTCAACAAACCTCAAAACCAGCAGAAGGCATGATTTAGACTCCCCACCCCCCATTCTAATTGAAACATTAAGATTTTGAAAATCTGCTGATTGACAGTTTACACACAGAAGGAAAGCCAGATTTTATCATCGATTTGCTACATAGCTAGATTATACACTGACTCCATCCTCACATCCCTCCTACTGCAGAGCAGCCGACTCTCAACAACAAATGGTTGCACAGGGATATGGAAATTAATATGCAGAAGGGTCCCAAAAACTAGTATTCATACCACAGAGCTCAGCCCAGCAACACACAAAGTACAGTGCTCCCTCAGGTTACATACGCTTCAGGTTACATATGCTTCAAGTTACATACTCCGCTAACCCAGAAATAGTGCTTCAGGTTAAGAACTTTGCTTCAGGATGAGAACAGAAATCGTGCTCCGGCGGTGCAGTAGCAGCAGGGGGCCCCATTAGCTAAAGTGGTGCTTCAGGTTAAGGACAGTTTCAGGTTAAGAACAGAGCTCCAGAACAAATTAAGTTCTTAACCCGAGGAACCACTGTATTCAACAACAATAACAACAGTCAAGATTTGGGGAGCAATCAATAAAACACAGGGCCTCCAAACCAAGTACAGTCATAGGTAAGGTAAAGGGACCCCTGACCATTAGGTCCAGTTGTGACCGACTCTGGGGTTGCGGCGCTCATCTCGCTTTATTGGCCAAGGGAGCCGGTGTACAGCTTCCGGGTCATGTGGCCAGCATGACTAAGCCGTTTCTGGTGAACCAGAGCAGCGCACAGAAACGCTGTTTACCTTCCCGCCGGAGCGGTACCTATTCATCTACTTGCACTTTGACGTGCTTTCGAACTGCTAGGTTTGCAGGAGCAGGGACCGAGCAACGGGAGCTCACCCCATCGCAGGGATTTGAACTGCCGACCTTCTGATCGGCAAGCCCTAGGCTCTGTGGTTTAACCTACAGCACCACCGGGATAAATACACTTCAGGTTGAGCGCTTTCGGGTTGCGCTCCTGGCAACCAGGAAGTAACGGGAGTGCGTTACTTCCAGGTTTCGCCGCTCATGCATGCGCAGACGGTCAAAATGACATCATGCGCGGAAGAAGCGCAGATGCACTGTCGCATCTTACGTTCTGTTCAGGATGTGAACGGCGCTCCGGAACGGATCCCGTTCACATCCTGAGGTACCACTGTAAAGTTAAGTCCCAATGGCTTCAGTGGGGTTTACATTAATCACCACTAATTTGTACCATCCTTTTAAGAAATGCAACTGAAGCATACAGGATATTGTGACTCACTTCCATTGAATAGGCAGGAGGCAAATCTCCTACAAATGTGGGGATAAAGGACTCTCAGGACAGGAAGTGTGGGGCCTAGAGAAGCAGGCTTCCTCCTACCTTCCTTTAAAAAAAAAAAGATGAGTATGTGAAAAGCTAAATATATCAGAGAGATGAGATGCGGGTGGTGGTGATGGATAATGATCTCAATGTCCAATACAGTATATACCAAATGTGGCATTTATGTAAACACAGCCCCATTTTCTCTCCCTTGTTTTTTTGTCCAGCTCCTGCAGCCTTCATTCGCTCAAAATTCTTCAATATATATTTTTAACACACTCCTAAAGAGATCTGCATGGTGAGAGACAGCCTCTGTCATGAAATTACTGCTGACAGAGGATGCTGTCTGGCACCTGGGTAGAGATTATGTGCACTTCCTCCAGGAGGAAAAAAAAATGGGGAGAAGGAGGAAAGAACCCTTTAATTCCCAAAGCCTGGGCAAATATCCCAGTTTGTTTTCAACATGCAATGATTGCTGCTTCATGTTTTAGCTTTTACAAACACACACACACTGATGTCACTCTGCAAAACCACATCAAAATAGGGTTTTTCCTAGTGCTCATATGGTTTTGTTTTCATTTCTCAGTCTGCAAAGGAGAGGGAACTACTTTTATTTTATTTTCTGTTTTCAAAAAACTATGATTCAGTTCACCCATTGCTGGGTGGAGTAACTTTGTTCCATGATGGGATCCAGAGCTAACCCAGCCAATCACCAGACAGCTCAGTTCAAGTAAAAACTGCAGAGCCATTGGTTAAAACCGGTGCTTACTGGATCCTATTGTTCTAGGACCAATCAGACTGCTGCATTCTGAATCCTATTGTTCTAGGACCAATCAGACTGCTGCATTTTGGATCCTATTCAACTCAGTACATAACAGGTGTGCTCAGAAGAACTCTGGTCAAAACATGAAGCACAAAACAAAACAAATCACAGCTAACCCACAGCAGGAAAGACTCTGGCTGGGCAGCAATTATGAAATATGTTCCACTCTGTGACTGATAGGACCAAGATACGAAGCACTGAGATCAGCTGAGATCAAATCCTGACTGCAATGACTGTTGCTCGGTCCCGGCTCCTGCCAACCTTGCAGTTCAAAAGCATGTCAAAGTGCAAGTAGATAAATAGGTACCGCTCCGGCGGGAAGGTTAACGGCGTTTCCGTGCGCTGCTCTGGTTCACCAGAAGTGGCTTAGTCATGCTGGCCACATGACCCAGAAGCTGTATGCCGCCTCCCTCGGCCAATAAAGCGAGATGAGCGCCGCAACCCCAGAGTCAGTCACGACTGGACCTAACGGTCAGGGTCCCTTTACCTTTATCCTGAAAGAAGTGTCTCCTCTTTTGCAGCCATCGTGGAAATGCAGACTGGTAAAAAAAATAAATGCTGCAGGCTAGTAACTTCTTTAGGCTTATTTACAAGGCTGCCTTTATCAACTACTTTTTTCTTTGAAGGGAAAAACACCTCCCAAAAAAATATTCTGGAGAAGAGGTCACACATTGAAGGACAATGCAACATTCCTCCATGGACCCACGTCACAGTGGGCTCTTGAAGAACAGAACCCAACGTCTCTCATGCTTTTAACTAGGAAAGCATATCCATATCCCAATTTTATTACACAGACATTCTCTTCAGAGAAAATAATTCTGATACTCTGTTTTCTTCTTATTCAGAGCAAGCCACTTCTAATGTCTCTTCCATCTCTTGTGGCTAACACTTATCCATTTCCCAGAAATTCATTCCTCTGTTTTCTCCATTAGCCCTGAAAACATTCTAGGCAAAAATAAAGGAAACAAACAAACAAACAAAGCCATTTATTTGTTGCTCCAGTTTATAGCACCCAGGAGAAAACCCGTCACTTCATTTCAGCTTGGTTCTAGCGCATCACCCAAGCAAAATAAAAAGAAACACACTATTCTCTTGCAAATGAACTGAAATCTTTCCCACACATTCAGGGCTTATTGGCAAGAATTATGTAGCCAAGCACAATGGCTAAACTGTTGTCTTCAGATCTTTGATATGGTGCCACATAGTCCAAATGGAAATCAGAACTTGGAAGTCGAGAGAGGAACCCATGGGCCTCTTTTCTCACCTTCATTCCACTTCAGGATAACTGACCACATGAAAAGAAAACACAAAAATGCATATAGAATTTAATATTCTATGTTGGAAAGCAGGTCTTTGAACCCCAACTGTAATCTGAAATATGGCTCCCTTGGTTCTTTTCTTGTACAACCAAACGTAAGATAAAGATAAATCTGATGTAACAACCCTAAAAACAATTTTGGAAACTCAGTTCATGTAAAGAATGTGTAATGAATGCAACAACCTGTCTTGAACCAAACTGCCAGCTTGCATAATTAAATGTCATTCAAGAGAGAGAACAACTGGGGGGTCCTTTATCTGCTTATTTTACCATACTTGTAAAGCAGTTTTCAACCGTAACGATTCTCAAAGTGGTTCACAATAATGAAACCATATTTGTAGGCAGATCATATTGCCTGCGCAATGATAAATCTGGAATACCAGGTGTTATTGACAACATCAAAAATGGCATCATGTGGATCCCTTTTCTGCTCTCCGCAAAAGGTGCTTGGTCGGAGGCAGAGGCGAGTTAGATTCCTCTCCTAAACTACCAGCTGCTCCAGCTGAAAACGCTGCTCAACGGTGTAGCAGGAACCCCCCACCCCAATCATTCAGTTTGTACAAACTTCACACACACTCACACTCACACACTACACTACGCTTCTGTTATAAATTCATAGGAAATCAACCATACATCGGTTTTGCACCGTTCCACTTTTATTTTACTCCATGAAGGAAGGACTACAAAATGGGGAAGGTTTGATACAGGGCAGCCATAATCCCTTCACCATCCCAGCACATCCACAGGAGCCCTGCCCAGTTGCTATGCCAACCCTGATGGTCCTAGACAAAAGACAATCAAGATCACAAAGGACTTGCATATGGGAGTGGATTCAGCATGGACTGAAACAAAGGACAATGATCAGATCTTCCCTCTGGGGGCAGGAAACTGCGACTACCGTTTGTCTTCAGAAAATGACTCATGGGGAGGAGGAGAAGGGAACCAGCCAGGTGACAGGACACTCAAGTTACCACCATAACTCCTCCCTCAACCCCTCCTTTCTGTAATGTATGCATGATGTTTCTGGGGGTGGGCTTGACCTAGAGGAGGGGAATTTCGAAAGTTTTTATAAGGTCTGGCACACCATTTTTCTGTGTCTTTCCTCTCACCTGCAAGTGAGGGGAGCACCCTGTTGCAACAGTCAATAAAGGCCAAGCCTACAGGCTGCTGATTTGCTCCAATTTACTCTGGTTGGTGTCTTTACTTTTTGTCCAAGGGAGCCCTCGGATTTTTCCGGTAACAACGGAAAATTAAAACTGAACCACCAGCCATTTTATTTTATTTTTAAAGAAGCAGCTCCTACACGGGAGTGGGTTGACACACTGAACTCACACTGCTTAGACAAAAATGAGAAGTTTAACAACCCTCTTCCCACCTTCTCTACCTCCAGAACCTCACCCTTGGCCTTCACTTTTGAAAACACAGCCGTAGGAAAATCAGGACTTGCTTCCATCAGCTTTCCGAAAGTCTGCTTTAACCCATTCTTCCTTAACGCATCCCATCCGTCTTCACTGGTAAAAGTATAAAAAAGCTAACCTGCTGCTAAAGATCTTCCATGAAATATAGCCTTTCCTAGTGCTTCACAGTTTACTGCTCACATGCAGGAGGTGAAATGAGATAAGATGTGCCCTATTATTTCAGTTACCCTGTCTCCAGAAATTACATAGCCTTGTTATCTCGTGGAAGGGAGCAAGCCACAGAAATGTGTATCCTAACTTTTCCAGCCATTTATTGTTATTACTTTTATCAGCAAACATTTATTTCTGTGGCACTTGTCGCTGCCTTAACTGAGCCCACGGCAAACATGAGCAAGTTTATCCTCGCAAGACCCCTGTCGAGGGAGGAAAGAAGATGGGGTCAGTATTTTGCCGAAGGTCACACAGGAAGTTTGCGAGAGAGACTGAAATAGAGCAGAGATTTGTTCTGACATATATTGTCGGAGACTAAGCCCGCGTCAGATAAGCAACAGAAAACAGAAAGATTAAGGTACTAGGTACCAGTTAAACCTTAATCTTGCAAGTTTCTGATAACTGTTTGCACTTCTCAATTCTGCAGTTGGAGCTGGATCAAAGGGCATCAAAACATGTGATAGTGCCAAACGCTGTATGCCACACTCCAAGAGTGTGGTGTGTGTTCTGCGCTTTTGTACAGTACTGTGCCAGCACAGAAGTAGGCAGTAGCCAGGATCGTGAAATATCTCAGGGCTTCCTTTTTTTAAAGTAAACTTCTAGCCCACAGGCCAGTACATGGGGCAACACCCTCTCAGATTTCAGAAGCCAGAGGCAGTGGAGGAGCTTCATGTTCCAGCACCGGGGGGGGGGGGGGGGCGAAGAGCAGGTGGGGGTGGGGGTGGGGGTGGCGTGCATCCTGGGGTTGGCGCCCAGAGCGGGGGGGGGGGCCAGCCGCGATGGCACCCCACCAGGATCGCGCTGCCGGGGGCAGTGCGCTGCCCCCTTACCCCTCTTCCTCAACCGGTGGCCAGAAGAACGTCAAGTGGTCAGGGTTGGGTTTTGGTTGTGCCCATAGCAAAATGAGTTACGGAGAATTCAGAATGCGACTTGTTTTGATGAAAGATCTGAGGCACAGTCTTCTTTGCACATGTAGGTGAGGCATCAGTGTGTGAAGGGACCTCACAGGGCAAAACATCCAGCACTGTTTTCCCACATCACACCTTAGAATACATGTTCAAGGACATGCGCACCATATTCTTTATGGTGCAAGTGAGACTTTGCGCTCCTCCCATCTCCCCATCCAGTCACCCTCTATCCTCCGTCAAGGAGTACAAGATACAGGAGATGCCACCCAGTATCCCCACACAGATACACCTGTGGGTTAAACCACAGAGCCTTGCTAATCAGAAGATCGGTGGTTTGAATCTCCGCGACTGGGTGAGCTCCCGTTGCTCGGTCCCTGCTCCTGCCAACCTAGCAGTTCGAAAGCACACCAGTGCAAGTAGATAAATAGGTACCACTCTGGCGGGAAGGTAAATGGCGTTTCCATGCGCTGCTCTGGTTCGCCAGAAGCAGCTTAGTCATGCTGGCCACATGACCCAGAAGCTGTACGCCAGTTCCCTCAGCCAATAAAGCGAGATGAGCGCAGCAACCCCAGAGTCGGTCACGACTTGACCTAATGGTCAGGGGTCCTTTTACCTTTACGTAGGCTCTGAGTGGAAAATGAATGCACCCATGGGTTTTTTAGTGCAAGGAGGAGACCTGGCAATATCCTCCTCTGAATCCTGTTAATACCGTATCAGAGTAAAACAGGATGCCTGATTCTTCCCCCCAAGCTATACAGTGGTGCCTCACAAGACGAAAAGAATCCGTTCCGCGAGTCTCTTCGTCTAGCGGTTTTTTCGTCTTGCGAAGCAAGCCCATTGACGGTTTAGCGGATTAGCGCTATTAGCGGTTTAGCGGCTTTTAGCGGCTTAGCGGATAAGCGGCTTAGCGGCTTAGAAAAAGGGGGGGAAAGGGGGAGAAACCGCAGGAACTCGCAAGACATTTTCGTCTTGCAAAGCAAGCCCATAGGAAATTCATTTTGCGAAGCACCTCCAAAAGGGAAAACTCTTTCGTCTAGCGAGTTTTCCGTCTTGCGAGGCATTCGTCTTGCGGGGCACCACTGTATAGGTAATTACATTTCTGTACTATCCAGCATTTCCCCAACGCCACATCACATGAGAGAACATCCACATTCTGACCTCTGGAACACAGGGTGGAGAAGAGGCAGTCTCTAATACACATGTGACCTCCGACGATGACACAGGTATGTGTAGAGCCCTTCTTTTTCGTAATCTAGGGCAAGACAAGAGACTAAGGGTATCCCAACAGACCCTCCAAGTGTCCCAATTTTCCAGGGACGGTCCCAGATTTACAGAAGCCGTCCCAGTTTCTGATTTGACCTTGGAATGCCCCGCTTTTCCTTAGGACGTCCCCATTTCCATCAGAGAAATGTTGGAGGGTGTGGAGTTATCTGACTCCCAAGGCAGCTCTGTGAAGGGAAGTTTTTTCTAATGTTTAAGGTTTTATTGTGTTTTTATATGTATTGGAAGCCACCCAGAGATATCATCATCATTGCCATCGTTATCATTATTATTATTGAGCAGGATGCCCCTATTTTCATCAGAGAAATGTTGGCGAGTATTCTCCCAAGTCTTCCCCCAACCACACCCTGTTAATGACAAACAACATAAATAAAAAAACTCCACAAAGTAAACTCACCATAAACATGCTGCGTAACAATGATGAATTCAACCTTACCAGCATTCCTTCAGTTTACTCAGTTTACTCAGGAGTTTTGAGTTCTTGAAGCAATGGCAAATAGCTGTTTACCAAGGAACAACTGACCATGATGCGTCTCTGTGGCCACTTGGTATGCCAGTCCCTCTATTTATCATCCTGCAAAATGGTGAGTTTTGCCACTTTTTTTGCACCTGGCCAGAAATCTGGAGAAGCAGTAAAATCCCCCCCGTTGACTCAGGACAGCAATTGTGGCAAATTGCAGTACAAGGGTACCTTGGGTTAAGAACTTAATTCATTCTGGAGGTCCATTCTTAACCTGAAACTGTTCTTAACCTGAGGTACCACTTTAGCTAATGGGGCCTCCCGCTGCCGCCACAATTTCTGTTCTCACCCTGAATCAAAGTTCTTAACTCGAGGTATTATTTCTGGGTTAGTGGAGTCTGTAACCTGAAGCATCTGGTCATGTGAGCGTGATCTTGCAAGTTCAGGGTTGTGCTTCCAGTGCAGGATCCCTCAAACTTGAGTCTCCAACTGCTTTTGGACTACAGTTCCCATCATCCCTGACCACTGATCCTGCCAACTAGGGATGATGGGAGCTGTAGTCCAAAAACAGCTGGAGACCCAAGTTTGGGAAACACTGTTAGTGGATAAGGGCTGATTCAGACACTCGTCGAACTGTGCCTGGCCTGTTCTAAAGACCTGTGGAAGGGGAATCCCTGTAAAATCGGAGACCAGTTGCAGGAAGCCTGTACAGTGGTACCTCGGGTTAAGTACTTAATTCGTTCCGGAGGTCCATTCTTAACCTGAAACTGTTCTTAACCTGAAGCACCACTTTAGCTAATGGGGCCTCCCGCTGCCGCCACAATTTCTGTTCTCACCCTGAATCAAAGTTCTTAACTCGAGGTATTTTTTCTGGGTTAGTGGAGTCTGTAACCTGAAGCGTCTGTAACCCAATGTACCACTGTAAACAGAATCCACCCACAAGGTATGTGAAATCAGACCTATTCATGTGCAGATTTAAAAGAGGCTGCACATGGGCATGATAGAAATCAGAACGAGGGCTTCATTAAACATCGCTTTAATTTTGTCTCATGAAATTTCATTTTCAATTCAGTTTAGAGAGAGAGGGAGGGAAGGAACAGCTCCTCTTTCATTTTTCCTTTGCGGCTGATTACTTTCCTTCCAAATTCCCTCCATCCCTCTGTTAGGCTGTGCTCCAGGGGCACTGCTGCCAAAATCCTGCAGAGTTGGGCAAAAGAGAAAAAGACTGCTCTTCTCCCTCACATGGGACACATTTGGGAAACAGTTCAGCTTTGCGGTTTATGGAGACATGGTACAATACCACACGTCTTCGGGGTTTTCTGCAACTTGTCATTCCTGAGTAATACGTGGCTGGGTAATGCTATTTGCATGCATAGAACCCACGAAAGTGCTCTTCCGTTACAAGAACTCTTCAGGAACCGAACAGGGCCAAAACTAAGAGCTTGTAATAAAACCAATCAAATATACTTCACAGAACGCCACTATTTCCACATTATTCTGCATTCTGTAACATAAAAAAGAACAGGCCCCCATCCTCTAGTCACATTTGAAAACACAACTCTCAGAGTGATATGGCGCCTCAAGAAACCATATTTGCACCTTCCTAGTGCTACTGCAATCCATTTGTGGAGAAAATTGGACTTTGCTTTCTATTTCATTGCACTGTCACTGCTCAGTAGCACTTGATGGGGAGGGGAGAAACCCACAATAAAATATTATATGAATGTTCACCTCTGAACAGTACCAAGGCAACGGATCGATGACAGGCCAGTTCAAAATAACGTCCTCATTATATACAGGCCCAGTTCCCTGTCACAGAACACTTCGGAGGAACAGGGAGATTTTAATTCAGAAGAGAATTTTACAGCACCAGAGGACTTTTAGCAGTCGGCACACTTTCACAGAGTGCGGGTGGCGCTGTGGTCTAAACCACTGAGCCTCTTGGGCTTGCTGATCGGAAGGTCGGCGGTTCAAATCCCCGTGACAGAGTGAGCTCCTGTTGCTCGGTCCCAGCTCCTGCCAACCTAGCAGTTCGAAAGCACGCCAAACTGCAAGTAGATAAATAGGTACCACTCCGGTGGGAAGGTAAACGGCGTTTCCGTGCGCTGCTCTGGTTTCGCCAGAAGCGGCTTAGTCATGCTGGCCACATGACCCGTAAAAACTGTCTGCAGACAAACATAGTCTCCCTCGGCCCCAGAGTCGTTCGCGACTGGACTTAACTGTCAGGGGTCCTTTGCTTTTTACCCTTTCACAGAATATTCTCCACTTCCACAGCCTAAACTGCACAACACGGTTTGCTGTGCTGCCTTGACCCTCATCAGCAGATGTGAATAGGGTGGTCACAGATACAACTGGCAAGGATTCCTGTGATAGTACCTACATTAGGGTTGCCATATGTTCGGGAAATCCCAGACATGGCCTCTTTTGGGGGGCCAACATGCCCATCCGGGTGGATTTTTTACATCTTAAAGGAAATGTCCAGGTTTTTCGGGCTTGGGCTCAGGCTGCTCCACACGCCGTGGCCACTGCCAGCCTGAGCCAGCGAAAGAAGCAGTCCTACGAGCACGGTGGCAGCCCCACATACCCACACACCTCCTTCTCCAGCTTGGGCTGTCCTCTTTTTTTGCTCTTCAAGATATGGCAGCCCTAATCCATATGCTTGCTGACACACTCAGAGAATTCTAACAGACTGGAAAAGTCAAGGTTCAAAATCCCACTCACCATCGAAGCTCCGCTTGCGCCAGCCACTATCTTTCAGCCTAATATGCCTCACAGAGTTTCTACGAGACTACAGTGGAGAACCACCAAGGCTCCCTTGAGCTCCCTTGGAAGAAAGGAGGGCTATTAATATAATCAAATCTCATCAGAACACACACAGAAAATAACGGGTGTTACAGTGGTACCTCAGATTAAGGACTTAATTCATTCCAGAGGTCCGTTCTTAACCTGAAACTGTTCTTAACCTGAAGCACCACTTTAGCTAATGGGGCCTCCCGCTGCCGCCAGAGCACGATTTCTGTTCTCATCCTGAAGCAAAGTTCTTAACCCGAGGCAGTATTTCTGGGTTAGTGGAGTCTGTAACCTGAAGCGTATGTAACCTGAAGAGTATGTAACCCAAGGTACCACTGTATAAGAAGAGCAAATAACAAGCACATTTTAACTATTGATGATGTAATTATGTGCCCTCTTGACTCAGTGACAAATGTGTCACCTTCCCCCTCAAAATGTTCGTGCTTTGCTATGCAACAGATTAAAACAATCAATAAGATATTCGTAACCCCCCCCCCCCAACTGCTGGAACTGGCATAGCCCCAAATCCTAGCCGTCAATAGGCTGACCATCTTATTCTATGCAATGTCTTGAACAGGTTTTATACATTAAGGTAGGTACCCGTGTTGGTCTGACGCAGTCAAAATATATATAAAAAATTGTCCGGCAGCACCTTAGAGACCTACTAAGTTTGTTCTTGGTATAAGCTTTTGTGTGCATTCACATTTCTTCAGATACACTGAAACAGAAGTCACCAGACCCTTATATATAGTGGGAGGGTGGGGTGGGGTTTTTCTCAGGAGGGTAGCAGGAGATGGGTGATTGACTCAATGGGTATAGTAAACCTGTTGACTACTGTTAATGACTGCAATTAGACCTATAGGAAAAAGCAAGGGTAGTATGCAGATGACCAGAAATAGCTTTAGAATGTGTAATGAGACAAGAATCCAATACAGTGGTGCCCCGCAAGACGAACGCCTCGCAAGACGGAGAACCCGCTAGACGAAAGGGTTTTCCGTTTTGGAGGCGCTTCGCAAAACGAATTTCCCTATGGGCTTGCTTCGCAAGACGAAAATGTCTTGCGAGTTCCTGCGGGTTCCCCCCCCTTTTTTCCCCGTTTTCCTAAGCCGCTAAGCCGCTTATCAGCTGATCCGCTGATAAGCCGCTTAACAGCTGATCGCTAAAAGCCGCTATACTGCTAATAGCGCTAATCCGCTAAGCTGTCAATGGGCTTGCTTCGCAAGACGAAAAAACCGCTAGACGAAGAGCCTCACGGAACAAATTAATTTCGTCTTGCGAGGCACCACTGTATCTCTTTTAAGACCAGGTCTCTCAATAGCTTTCAGTTTAGTGATAAGTTGTAATTCAGCAACTTCTCTTTATGCAGCTTAACTCACACTAAAAATATCACTGAGTACCAATATGAACTTTGAGTCCCGGTCAGGCACAGGTGTTGTGGGTAAGTGCTTCCTGCGTCCAGAAGATGGGAAGGTGGTCTGTTTTGGTTGGGGGGGGGGTCACACACCCTCCGATGGAGCAGGTTCACAGCCTTGGGGTTCTTCTGGGATCATCACCAGTGGCTGTGAGTGCCTTCTGCAAACTTAGTAAGGCAATTTCCCATGGTTTACTTTAAGCTGGAGAGGCACTGCTGAGGCACCTTTTGTCTACAAGATGGAAGGCTTTTAGTGCAGAACTAAATGTTGTGGAACTCCTTTTCCTACTACTATTAAGCAAGCACCATCAGTATTGTATTTCAGATGCCCGCTTAAGGCTCTTCTGTTTCCACAGGCCTTTTCTGATGTAAAGCTCAACCATCGATTGTTGTGTACCACCGTCCAGAAGTTGACTAAGTATTTTTAATGCTCTTTTATGGGTGCATTATGCCCACTGCCTACATGGTCCGTTTATTGTGCAGTAAGTAAGCCTATAAATAAACAAATAAAATATCCTCTAAAAGGGAACCATGAAACTCCCCACGATGCCTTCATTGTCGGAACAGTTTGTTTCTCTTTTTTCTCTTTAGTGGCAGGGCAGTGAAAAGGGTGCGAGGCATCTCCCAGTGCCTGGTTTGAAGAGATAGCTTCTTTTGTGTTCAGTAATTTCTTTGCTCTCTTACTGTTTGCACTCTTGGCACCTCCTTTGCCGGATGAATTATGAAGACATTGTTCTGGCTGGGTATAAAAGGCAGCCCTGACACAATAAGACTGGACTGGAGATTTAATTTTCCCCCCTCCCAGGCCCTAGGGAGGGTTGGAGACTGGTTGGACTTCAAGCAGTAGAATACAGTAAATAGTTTCTTCTATTGTTTTTATTGTTAAAATTCCACAAGGCAAGCTTAAGCAGTATGTAGACCGAGAACTCCCAGAAGTGCAAGCTGGATTTCGAAGGGGCAGAGGAACCAGAGACCAAATTGCAAACATGCGCTGGATTATGGAGAAAGCTAGAGAGTTCCAGAAACACATCTACTTCTGCTTCATTGACTATGCAAAAGCCTTTGACTGTGTCGACCACAGCAAACTATAGCAAGTTCTTAAAGAAATGGGAGTGCCTGATCACCTCATCTGTCTCCTGAGAAATCTCTATGTGGGACAAGAAGCTACAGTTAGAACTAGATATGGAACAACTGATTGGTTCAAAATTGGGAAAGGAGTACGGCAAGGCTGTATATTGTCTCCCTGCTTATTTAACTTATATGCAGAATTCATCATGCAAAAGGCTGGGCTGGATGAATCCCAAGCCGGAATTCGCTGGAAGAAATATCAACAACCTCAGATATGCAGATGACACAACCTTGATGGCAGAAAGTGAGGTGGAATTAAAGAACCTTTTAATGAGGGTGAAAGAGGAGAGCGCAAAATATGGTCTGAAGCTCAACATCAAAAAAACGAAGATCATGGCCACTGGGCCCATCACCTCCTGGCAAATAGAAGGGGAAGAAATGGAGGCAGTGAGAGTTTTTACTTTCTTGGGCTCCATGATCACTGCAGATGGTGACAGCAGCCACGAAATTAAAAGATGCCTGCTCCTTGGGAGAAAGGCGATGGCAAACCTAGACAACATCTTAAAAAGCAGAGACATCACCTTGCCAACAAAGGTCCGTATTGTAAAAGCCATGGTTTTCCCAGTAGTGATGTATGGAAGCAAGAGCTGGACCATAAAGAAGGCTGATCGCCAAAGAATTGATGCTTTTGAATTATGGTGCTGGAGGAGACTCTTGAGAGTCCCATGGACTGCAAGAAGATCAAACGTATCCATTCTTAAGGAAATCAGCCCTGAGTGCTCACTGGAAGGACAGATCGTGAAGCTGAGGCTCCAATACGTTGGCCACCTCATGAGAAGAGAAGACTCCAAGGAAAAGACCCTGATGTTGGGAAAGATTGAGGGCACAAGAAGAAGGGGACGACAGAGGATGAGATGGTTAGACAGTGTTCTCGAAGCTACAAACATGAGTCTGACCAAACTGCGGGAGGCAGTGGAAGACAGGAGTGCCTGGCGTGCTCTGGTCCATGGGGTCACGAAGAGTCGGACACAACTAAACGACTAAACAACAACAAATTGTTCAGATCGCTTATTGTATTCTGCTCCCCCCCCAATAAATAATAAAATAGAATCACATCTCTATAACATTTAAACACGTATTTTTTAAAAAACAGGAAAATATGCTGACCATCTCAGTCAATCAAAAGATTGCTGGGCTGCAGAGATACAAACACAAAATGACTAACGTATCTGCAGAATGCATTCTGGCTATACATTGTCTGCATTTCTGCCTGATTTAGGCAGAGGGTCTAAATGTCAAATGCAGCCCAAGCACAGGCTAGAAGTCAGGGAGCGGAAGAGGACAATGTTGATCTGTTTTGCTGAATAAAACAAATGGACTGAGATACAGTGGCACCTCCTATTAGTGGTACAATTTCCAGATTATTGACCATACTTCCTCAAGAGGCACTGGATGGGTAGCCTCCCAATTCTCCCAGTGGTATCCACAGGTTCTTGAAACTGGGAGGGAGCCATAGCTGTCAACTTACAGATTTGAAAATAAGGGACCAGCAGTCTCAAAAATAAGGGGTCAGCAGCCAAAATAAGGGATTTTCCAAACACAGGTATGTTCAACTTCTGAGCCCCTATGAGCCAAAGGCAGAAAGCCCAGCCAGCAGCCAAACGAAGCCTCAAGTGGTGGTTCCCACAGTGCAGCAACCCAGCAAAGGGGATGCAACAAGGAAAACCACCGTCACCTCTCCGCTGGGAAGCACTGAGCAAAGGCAGGCAATGTGGCTGATTTGATCGGCACAAGGCATGCAAGCTCCACCCCCCCCAGTCGTTCTTAGACTCCTTATTGGGTGAGCAACGCAGCCAAGCCACACAGTTGGAGCCTCCCTCCTCCCTGGCCGGCAGGGAGGGAGGGAGGGAGGGAGAGGAGCTGCTTCCTTTGAAACCTGGGAAATTTAAGGGACAGCAGCAGGAAACAGCGCTGGGATAAGGCACTTTCCTGCCAAATAAGGGACGTTTGACAGCTATGTGACCATACTCCCTCAAGAGGCACTGGATGGGTAGCCTCCCAATTCTCCCAGTGGTATCCACAGGTTCTTGAAACTGGAAGGGAGCAGAATAGACTTGTCAGTCATGCATGACAATCCAATGTCCCTGGCAAAGCAGGGAATAGTTATTGGGTGGTTTCACCTGTCTATGCAGAAATTCAATCAGCCACCAGAAACCTTTTTAAAATGCAGAGTTACTAATAACACCACTGGGTATTATTTTCAACTTTTGGAAAGTTCAAAACTTCCCTCATTATCTCAGCATTCCTTAGAACAGTTTAGCAAAGCATCATTATTAATTTCCCCCCACATTGCAGATGGGCTTAAGAACATCCTGTAAGTTTACAGCGGAAGGTGAACAATTGTTTTAGCATTAAAAATCATGCTCTATTAACCTACTGCTAGTGGATTGCAGCATAAATCAAGTAGTAACGTATGAACTGAAATAAATTCTCTTGAAACTATTCCGCAAGACAAACAGCTAGCATCAGCGAAGCGAACAGTGAAAACACAACTGCGACACTATCAAAATGGACCTGCAGCGTCAACATTTCCACCTTACCTGGACTCATCCTGTCCATCAGCTGAAAGAGACAGTCGAGGGCAACCAGAATACCTTACCCCAACCTGCCAAATGGCCTATCCTAGTCTTATGCAGATGATCGCAGGTGTGGAAGGGACGAAGTGTAGCACAGCGATAAGGACCCCTGACCATTAGGTCCAGTCGCGACTGACTCTGGGATTGTGGTGCTCATCTCACTTTATCGGCCAAGGGAGCCAGCGTACAGCTTCCGGGTCATGTGGCCAGCATGACTAAGCCGCTTCTGGCGAACCAGGACCGGGCACGGAAACGCCATTTACCTTCCCGCCGGAATGGTACCTATTTATCTACTTGCACTTTGACGTGCTTTCGAACTGCTAGTTTGGCAGGAGCTGGGACTGAGCAATGGGAGCTCACCCCGTCGCGGGGATTTGAACTGCCAACTTTCTGATCGGCAAGTCCTAGGCTCTGTGGTTTAACCCACAGCGCCACCCATGTCCCAGCACAGCGATAGAGCTTTGCATATAGAAAGTTTTATCCCAGGCAACCCCATTTAAAAGCATATTGCGAAGTATATCCCTCTCTGTGGAGAGCTCTGCTTCCAGACAAGGTGGGAAAACTGGGCTAGATGGACCAAGACCATACCTCATTATAAGGCAGCTTTATGTGTTAAAAGTATGAGGAATACGATGGAAACACATGGCACCCTGCAGGATAATTCTTGTTACAAACCAATAATCTCTCTAAAGTTTTATTGGGAAGTTTGCTCATTCCCTGCTCCTGCCAACTAGCAGTTCGAAAGCACACCAGTGCAAGTAGATAAATAGGTACCACTCTGGCGGGAAGGAAAACGGCGTTTCCGTGCGCTGCTCTGGTTCGCCAGAAGTGGCTTAGTCATGCTGGCCACATGACCCAGAAGATGTACGCTGGCTCACTCGACCAATAAAGCGAGATGAGCGCCGCAACCCCAGAGTCGGCCACGACTGGACCTAATGGTCAGGGGTCCCTTTACCTTTACCTAACATGGGGATTAGCAGCTAATAAAAGTTTGGGGGCTCTTTTGTTTGGGGCTTCCACCTTGTTCCACCTTGTGGCAGGTGGGAGTCCTGTGGAGACAGTCTTCAATAAAGACCAAGCCTACTGGCTGCTGTTTTGCTCTGTTATTCCTGGCTGGTGCCCTTGTTTTTCATCCAAGGGAGCCCTCAGATTTCTCCATTAACAGTGCTCTGTAACTAAGGGAGGTTTGGAGCCTTCCACTGCACAAGCCAAGCATCTCACTCTCTAGCTCCTCACTCTCTAGCTCACAATAAGAGAATCCTGACAGTGCCTTGTTTAGTGGTAAATTCCCTTTTTTGTGTAAAAGGCAATTCTTTGTTTCACTTCCCGGATGTCTCCCCCCCCCCCCCCCCCACTCCTAAGTCTGGTTCAGATCCACTGCCACCAAAGGCAAAATAATTCTAATGCAAACTTTTCCTTTCTGCGCGTCTGTGTCTGTCAGTTTGACCTACCTGCCTCTCTGCCTTTGTCTCTATCTCTCTATGTGTGACAGAAATCAATTACTCCCTCCGCCCGTGCCCGAAACCCTCTTACAACTCTACCGCTTCTTGAGATTACAGATGAAAAGGGGGAGGTGAGGAAGACGATCCCAGGTTCAGAAGAAATACCTCCTCCTGAATGGTTAGACATCACAGGAAATACCATATTTAAAACACGCAAAGAGCCCATACTTTCCTGGGTCATCTGCTATTTAAAACACTCAGCTCTGAACTCAAGATAGGAGCCTCCTCATGAAAACATCCACAAAAATTGGAGAATATTTAAAGAATATTTGAAGAACCATGGTATAAATGGTAATCTCCTGGCAGACTTAGACTGAGCCTTGTAGTATATAAAGGTAATTGACAATTTACATAGAAATACGATAAAAAATAGAATAAGTAACTGTGCGGTAAAAACATATTTAACAGATAACGTACAATGAGAGTATTTGGAAGTCTCTTTATAACTTTTTCTTCTTCTTTATTTTATTTTTATTTATTTTATTTATTTTACTTTTTTCACTTTTTCATAAATTGTAGTGTCATGTGTATTGTGAGGTATACAAAGTACCTTTGCTTCAGTTGCTATCATTTTCTTTTTTTGTTACAAACGAAAACAGAGAGCATTGTATAAATGTTTATTGGGTAGTTAAAAAAAGAAAAAAAGAAAACATCTATAAAAATTGCTAAGGCAATCATATGCAACTGAGCCCACAGTGTCACCATCTCTCCTTACTGCTTCATGCCATTTTTCAGGAGGCAGTAAGAAGGAGTCCCATTCACAAATTAAGGTAGCATCAGGGTCTTGGGCTGCAGCTGCAGTGCCTTCAGTAACTAACATGAAAGAGGGAGTAAGGTAAGGTAAAGGGACCCCTGACCATTGGGTCCAGTCGCGGACGACTCTGGGGTTGCGGCGCTCATCTCACTTTATCGGCCGAGGGAGCCGGCGTACAGCTTCCGGGTCATGTGGCCAGCATGACTAAGCCGCTTCTGGCGAACCAGAGCAGTGCACGGAAATGCCGTTTACCTTCCCGCCGGAGTGGTACCTATTTATCTACTTGTACTTTGACATGCTTTCGAACTGCTAGATTGGCAGGAGCAGGGACCGAGCAACGGGAGCTCACCCTGTCACGGGGATTCGAACCGCCGACCTTCTGATCGGCAAGTCCTAGGCTCTGTGGTTTAACCCACAGCGCCACCCACGTCCCAGGGAGTAAGGTAGGAGCCCCAATTCACATCCTGAAAGTTCTAAGCCTCAACCTCTCTAAGGCCCTGGACCAAGGCAATGTTAGAGCCTAGGAACCCAATCCAGACTCGGGATGGATTCGTTTTCTGGATGGCCCGGAGACAGCTGGGAATTTACTCCTGCTGTTTCGCTGGAGTGTGTGGGAGAGAGAAAAACGTCCTGCCGGATGCTTAGGTACAATGGTACCTCGGAAGTCGAACGGAATCCGTTCCGGAAGTCCGTTCGACTTCCAAAACGTTTGGACTCCGACTGGCTGCAAGAAGCTCCTGCAGCCAATCAGAAGCCATGTCAGACGTTCGGGTTCCAAAGAGTGCTCACAAACCAGAACACTCACTTCTGGGTTTGCGGTGTTCGGGAGCCAAAACGTTAGACTTGCAAGACGTTCGGGATCCAAGCTACTGATTTCTTTCGAAAATCACAGAAGCTGCCTCTTCCTTAATTTGTTTCTCTCTGCTCTCTATTCCTCCTCCATATGCTGCTGATGTTTTGGTGGCAGCATGCAACATGATGGGGCAGAGAACAGCAGCAAGAATACTTATTGCAAAGTATTGGAAGACACAAGATTTACCCACCCGGGAAGAATGGCAGATGAAGGTGATGGAGTATATGGAACTGGCGGAAATGACTGGCAGAATCTAAGATGAGGGAGAAGAGTCGGTGGAGGAAGATTGGAAGAAATTTAAAGACTATCTACAGAAACATTGTAAAATTAATAACTGTTAGAAGGATGTTGGAATGAAGTTATGTGGTTTTAGCAGAAATGTTATAAGGATTTATGAAAAAATAGACTGTTAATTGGTGAAAGGAGGGAAAGTAAAGTTACATTATATTAAGATAAATTACAGAACAAAAAGTGGAAAAGACTATTTACAGAAACACTGTAAAATTAACATCTGTTAGAAGGAAGTTGGAACAATATTATATGATTTTAGCAGGAAGGATATAAAGGATTTGGGAATAACTGACTGTTAATTGGTGAAAGGAGGAAAAGTAAAGCTACATTATATTAAGACAATTTACAGGACAAAAATTTTAAAAGAGGGAAAGGATTTGCTGAAATAGATAATAGACCTAGAATACAAAAAAGGGAGGTGTGAGGAGGTCAAGGAAATAAGCTAATGAAAGACTGGTAATGAGGAGATCTGATGCACTTTCTTTTTTGCGTTCTTGTTTTTGTTTAATGGGTTTTATTTCTCTGTTTTGTTTTTCCTCTTTTTTATATTGTGGTGTGTTGTTTTTGTTTAATGTGGTATGCTTCTTTTTTCTTTCTGTAATTGTTGAAACTTTAATAAATATTATTTAAACAACATGATGGGGCAGAGGCAGCTTAGCTGACCTCCCAGCAAGTGAGTCGCTGCTGCTTACAGGGAGGTCTGAGGCAGCACTGAGCAAACACGGTGGCAGGAAGACCAAATGGGCTCCATTTGTGTGTTTGCACCACACAGAGGTAGGTTACTGCTGCATTGCTCCTACACTTCCCAGTAAGCAGTGACTTATCTGCCACACGACTGTGCTTTGATATCTCTTTAGTCTTACATGAACATCCCCTTGCTGCCAACGATGCAAAGTGAACTCAGCGACTATTCATACTCCTTTTTCGAAACACAGGGCCAACGTTGCTCCTAACATAATGTGCTTTTAGCACAGAGCCAATTCCTAATTCCCCAAAAAACTACTGTGAAACTATCGCAAGAAAAGTACACATGCTGCTATCTTCTGACTTTTCACATGTACCCACAAATCCCACATAGAAAATCCCACCAAAAGAGGAGAACCACAGAATTTTATAGGTTCCATCAACTTGTCCTAGGGTTGCAACTGCAGAAGGGAGCACACATCTGAAAGATAATAATCTCCATGCCAATATTTAGAAAGCTTCTTGAGTTAACGCCACTTAATCCTCAAGTAGCTAGAAAAGAGCAGTGTGCTAGGATTAGCTGAGAAATAATTCTATTATTACCAGAATGCTCGCTCTTACAAGCAGTAGAGAATAGACACCAACAACTGCCATAAACACAGGCAAATTTCTCTAGTGGTATTAAATAATCTCAGTAATTGGTCACAGATTGTTACAGGGTTGCCACATCTAAGACTGCACATTTTAGATATTTCTTACAGTAAAGTATTTGGATTTCTGTAGCTGCCAGTTTAATTTGGGGGTTGTTTGTGTAATCAAAACTAGACTCCCCCTCTTGCATGTTTGATATCTGGTGAATTACAAAGATTTGCATTGCCTGATCATTTCTACACATCTTAATCCAGAATGAGTTGCTAAAATGGTAACTGACAGGCTACTGGCAAAAACAGCAACTTCACATCTTATTTTGCTCACCTCCCAGCAGTATTTAGTAATGCAAAATGTGTGATGACATCACTGTGTTCCAAGTTTCACCATATCTGCTTTACTTCACTGGTTAATGGTAATAGGGAAGAGAAACCTGCAACATGATGGTGCCATAGCTGTCAACTGTCCCTTATTTGGCAGGAAAGTCCCTTACCACAGCACCGTGTCCCGCTGCTGTCCCTTATTGATGATGTCCCTTAAATTTCCTGGGTTTCAAGGAAGCAGCTCCTCTCCCTCCCTCCCTGCCGGCCAGGGAGGAGGCAGGCTCCAACTGTGTGGCTTGGCTGTGTTGCTCACCCAATAAGGAGTCTAAGAACGACTGGGGGGGTGGAGCTTGCATGCCTTGTGCCAATCAAATCGGCCACGTTGCCTGGGGACTCGCCTTTGCTCAGCGCTTCCCAGCGGAGAGGTGACGGTGGTTTTCCTTGTTGCATCCCCTTTGCCGGGTTGCTGCGCTGTGGGAACCACCGCTTGAGGCTTCGTTTGGCTGCTGGCTGGGCTTTCTGCCTTTGGCTGGGAGGGGCTCAGAAGTTCAACAAACCTGTGCTCGGAAAATCCCTTATTTTGGCTGCTGGTCCCTTATTTTCGAGGCTGCTGGTCCCTTATATTCAAATCTGTAAGTTGAAGCTATAGATGGTGCCTAACTAAGCATTACTGGGGGTAAGAAAAGAGACAACACATCACTGCTATCAGGGGCAGTTGTGACTCTACAATGCATAAGCCTGGCCTTAAAAATCGGTATAAGAAAAAGAAACACAAGGCACAACCCTCAAGAGTCATGTCATGTCACACACAGAGAAATCTTACAGGTATTTTACATGTAACCAGCTTCATGTAGTTTCTCAAATGCAGCAGTTACACACAGAGAACTCAATCCAGATATAGTTGCTTTCAGTACAGCATGCACATCCCATGACAGTATCAGGAAATATGGATTCTCAACCATGTTGCCATGAGGATAGAAATGCAGGTTTTAAAACAACAACAACACAGAAGGGCGTTTTACTGCAGTCCTATTCTATGCTATAATGTGGAATTTGCAAATTTAAATTTAACGACTATATATACATGTTAATTTAGCAGCATAGTGATACGCAAGCCAGTTTAAGCAGCTTCACAACCTCTTTATGTTTAGGATTTAGCAGGTTAGCCCCAGATATACTTGTTTAGTTGTATTTTCCAATAAAATTAGGGAGGGGGGTTATTCTGCTAAGATTTCAGCGGCTAGTTGCTACTTAAATGGTACATTTTCAATAAACAAATCAAAGATTTTGGAAGATGTTCATTTTAATAGTGGCAATGCGGCCAAACCATAATATGTTCAGTTTCAGCCACTTGTCCAAATGAATCATGAACAATATGGTTGAAGGGTATCCTAGATAGGTGCTGCCTTGTAGACAAGTGTTTGGAATGTTATCCATTAACTAACAATTTTGCCCAAGATTTATATTCCAGGAATTATTTATCTATTCCAAAACTCTGCAATGTGGCAAAAGGAGATTGCCACTCCACCCTGTTGAAAGCTTTTTCTGCATCAATGAACCTCAATGCGGCAACTTCCTTTGTCTCCTTGCATTGGTTAATTATTGATCAGCCTCTTCTAGTGTCGGCTGATAATTGTAGCCCTCAAAGCCAGATTGCTCCTAATGCACATTATTACCAGTTACGTATATTATTTAACATATTACCCTACAGCAAGATATATTATAATCAGGATGTAAAAGTGAAATTTATATATGTGTTAGGGTCTTTCTCTGGTTTGTGTAAAAACATAGTTCTTCTTAACATCATTTCAGACTGCCGAATCTCTCCAAACATTTGTACGGAGCTTTGTTGGTGGTTGATTCAAAGTACAGTGGTACCTCAGGTTACAGACGCTTCAGGTTACAAACGCTTCAGGTTACAGACTCCGCTAACCCAGAAATAGTACCTCAGGTTAAGAACTTTGCTTCAGGATGAGAACAGAAATTGCACAGCAGCAGTGCAGTGGCAGTGGGAGGCCCCATTAGCTAAAGTGGTACCTCAGGTTAAGAACAGTTTCAGGTTAAGAACGGACCTCCAGAACGAATTAAGTTCTTAACCCGAGGTACCACTGTATCAGAAAAGGTTTTAGAATATTCACAAAGCAAGCCAAGCAATTCATAAGTTACAGTATATTGCTTTGAGCTTTAGAATAGTTGGAGACCTCTGCCTCAACTAAAATTAAATGTAAGAAACATTTATTAATATTATTTAATCTAGGATGGGGGAAAGCTTCTAATATTTCTTATATCAGTAGTATTAGATAGATACAGATCTCTATTAAAAAAAAAAACCAAAAAAGAACCAATGATCATTTTTTTCATTATTCTGCATTGGCCTCTGCATCTTATGATTTCTCGTAGCGTGAAACAGTCTTTTTTGATTCTTTGGTAATAAATATATTGAGCTAGATATTTTCCGCTTTGATTCCATTTTCAAATAATTTTTGTTTGACTAAGCTCAATGCTTTTACAGTTCTGTATGTGTTGACTTTACGTACTTAAAACATAGCTTTAGTTCATTGGAGATTTTAGAATCAACTTTCTAATTATATATAAATTCTACGGCTGATAACCAATATTATTCATACTCAGACTAAGAACTCGGTTGGTCCTCTCTGAATATGACTTAGGTGTATACCATCCTAAGTCTTCAATTTTATATATTAAGTTTTGTTCATTCTATTTATGTTACTTATTGAAGTAAGCAAATATATGAATAAAAGGCCTCCACCAAAATAGGCTTTGTTTGCATCACAAATTACCTTCCCGCCAAACTCGGTTAAATAATTTAACAAAAAGTATTCATGCACTTTTCTAACTTGATTTCAGAACAAACTTTTGTTCTTCCAACAACAGTAACAAAGCAAAAACCACTTTCTATCAACAGCAGCAATTTTACAAATTATACACTTAATATTTACATGAACAAGATCTGGCGCGGCGGGGGGGGGGGGGGACACAAACCAGTTTCCACCAAATGTATAAGAACAAAAAGTTCTATGTCACATCAAAACAATTTGTTTAAGTTTGGAAAACACACACACATACACACAGTATATATATAACAAGCCAGATGTTTTCTTTAAAGCAGGGAGAAAACTCATCTCATCTTCAGTTGTATGGTTTATATTTCTAGCAGCAGTTCCATTTCTAGAGATGAATTTGTATTGTTTCCCAAATGTTTACACATCAGCTAATTATTCATCAATTTCCAAAACAGGGACTAATTATCCACCAGTAATTACTGCCTCAACTGCTCTTTGACCTGAGCTGCTGGAAAGAAAACCGTTTGCAACAGTGCATTCTTGTGTAGAAAGGATCCAGCAAAAGCTGGAAGGTCTGAAATTATAATCATCAGCTGATGTCTGGGTATGTGTGTGTGTCATCAACTCATAACCATACTTCTCTGACTCACTATTTTATCTTCTGCTTCCTTCCATTTAAGCAACGTAAAAAGGGTAACAAAAGACAAAATCCAGATTTACATAAGATGCACTGACAGCCATGTTACAAAATTGGTATACCAGGACTTCTTCTCTTCATATGTCCTTCTCGGAGCCCCTCCATCAGCTCCAGAGGGTTGGGGAGGGGACAGGGGACCCCCAGAACAGATTTTGGTTGTGTGCAAAGGGAGGAGAGAGAAGATATGTTGTGGAAGTGGAAGTCCCATTGCAAACTGGACAACTTTGCTGCCTATAACCAATAGTATCTTAGCAATTCTTACAACAATCCTGTAAAGTAGGCCAACTCCATATCGCAGAAAAGTGAGGCTGGGAGATAATTACTTGAGTTCACTTCGTGAGTTCATTACACCCCTCTTGTTACCATTTTCTCAACTTAGACATGAAATATAGGCCTCTCATTGCAATGATGAAGGGGGAGGGAGCCCACTGCTAGCTGCTAGTGTCAAGGTAAAGGTAAAGGTAAAGGTAAAGGGACCCCTGACCATTAGGTCCAGTCGTGGCCGACTCTGGGGTTGCGGCGCTCATCTCGCTTTATTGGCCGAGGGAGCCAGCGTACAGCTTCCGGGTCATGTGGCCAGCATGACTAAGCCGCTTCTGGCGAACCAGAGCAGCGCACGGAAACGCCGTTTACCTTCCCTCTGGAGTGGTACCTATTTATCTACTTGTACTTTGACGTGCTTTCAAACTGCTAGGTTGGCAGGAGCAGGGACCGAGCAACGGGAGTTCACCCCGTCGCGGGGATTCGAACCGCCAACCTCCTGATCAGCAAGTCCTAGGCTCTGTGGTTTAACCCACAGCACCACCCATGTCCTTGTGTCAAACTACCCCTCAAACAGAAGAAAATGGCATAAATAGGCTCCAAAGCAACTTCAACATTTGTCAGCAACTGGAAGAGGTTACAACATCTGGAAATCAGTTATGCCATTCTTTCAGAGAGAACATTTTGCAGACGTGGGCAGTCAGAAAATCATCACCTCATTACTTTTAAGTAATGCCAGTGCAAATTGCTAAGGCATTCACCAGTTTCTGTTAGTTTTCCGCGAAAGGTATGGATTCTCTAGAGCCTTCTCTATTGACTTCTCAGAGCTTGCAAATGACAGTCCTCTGTCAGAAAGGCTTCTAAAAAATTTATACCATCTGGTATCTGCCTTAGAATTGAATCGATTTTATGTATGTGCTATTGGGTGTTTTGAGCGGTTTCTATATTTCTATATATTTATAATTGTTTTTATATCTGCAATTGTTTTAGCTGTTTTTATTCGTTCCGGAGGACTGTTTTTATTCGTTCCGGAGGACTGTTCTTAACCTGAGGTACCACTTTAGCTAATGGAGCCTCCTGCTGCCGCGCGATTTCTGTTCTCATCCTGAAGCAAAGTTCTTAACCCGAGGTACTATTTCTGGGTTGGTGGAGTCTGTAACTGTTAAGTTGTGGGTGAATATATCAGATGACACAGCGATTCTTCAAACAGCTCTTGTTTATTCCGAGGCCAGAACAGAACTGAACTGGAGAGCTCAGTCAGCCTGCTTATATAGAGCTCCAGAACAACGTAACTGTAACAACTTTCTAAAACTATCCAATCACTGAACGTCACTTTTGATCCTTCATTTGCATACAAACTATCCAATCACTGAACGTCACTTTCGATCCTTCATTTGCATAACTATCTACAGTATCCCCCTGCTGGCCCAGGGTGAGAACTTCAGTACATAACAGTAACCTGAAGCTTTTGTAACCTGAAGCGTCTGTAACCCGAGGTACCAGTGTATACGCAACTGTTTGATGTATGCTATTGTAGTGTAATTCACTTTGGGGTACCTTGTAGAAGCGATTCCTCTGCAGCCTCCCCTTTCCCTTCACTGGGATGTTACACTACCTTAAAGGTTGGCAGAGCCTTATAATACTGGACCTGAAAAAACTACTGTTGCAAGACTGGATCCCGTACCGGTGAAAAATCACCTGGGGAGAGGAGCTGCAGAGAAACAGTGGGAGACAAAAAAGGATGGGAATTCTTTTATCTGTGTTTTGCCAGCATTTGACGACTTCTTGTTTAAACAAGCCTTTGATTTGGTTGCTGCTTAATTTTATTAACAGCTCGCCTTGGTCTATAAGGCCCCATATTAAATGCTCTTTTTGTTCTTAATTATGGTAAGGAAAGCTTGGGCAATGGATCGTTCCCTCCCCCCTCTGCAGTCCCCAGAACTCCCCCACCCTCCAAAAATTAAACTCCAGAGGATCAGGGTGAACTATCCAATGTTGTGAGCTATGTCGTACAGGGCTGCAGCAGAGGGGAGAGGGAATTGGCCCAAAACCAGGGACAAGAATGTGGCACTCTGCAGCAGCAAGATACCTCCAACCTCTGTGGGACGCGGGTGGCGCTGTGGGTTAAACCACAGAGCTTAGGACTTGCCGATCAGAAGGTTGGCGGTTTGAATCCCCGCAATGGGGTGAGCTCCTGTTGCTCGGTCCCTGCTCCTGCCAACCTTGCATGTTGATTGCCCTCTTAAAAGACAAAGTCCAGCAACTGGAGGAACGTGTGGCTACGCTCCAAAGAATTAGAGAGCTGGAGCTCTTCTTGGAAGCAACAGAGCACACCGTCTCCACCAAGGAGGAGACAGGGGACTCCCCTGAGAAGGAGGCTAGTTCACCAACACAGGAGCCAGATATATGGAGAAACGTGACTCAAAGAAGTAGGAGGCCCAGGGTTCGCTCTGATTGTTTAGAAATACACAATCGCTTTGAGGTCCTCTCCCCTAGAATGGAAGACGAAGAGCAGACTCCATTTGAGGATCTCTCCCTCGTTACAGTCGATCAGGTATATGAAGACGAGCAGCAAAGTCAGTCCTCAGGGAATGTGCAGGCGACCTTGGAACGGACAGATCACGGAAGAACCCCGACCAAACCTAAGAGGAGGCGTGTAGTGGTGATAGGGGATTCCCTACTGAGGGGAACAGAAGCAGTGATCTGTGGGCCTGACAAGATGTCTTGGGAAGTGTGCTGTCTCCCCGGGGCTAAGATCCAAGATGTAACTGAACGACTACAAGGAATCATAAAACCCACTGACAAATACCCCTTCCTCTTGGTTCATGTGGGAACCAATGACACTGCAAGCAATAGCCTCCAGAAGATCAAAAGAGACTATGAGGCTCTGGGCAGGAAATTGAAGCAATTAAATGCACAAATTGTCATCTCATCTGTCCTCCCAGTTGAAGGACGTGGCCCAGGGAGAGAGAGAAAAATAGTGGAAGTGAACAGCTGGCTTCACAAATGGTGTAAACAGGAACGGTTTGGATTCTTAGATCACGGACTGCAGTTTCTTGAAGATGGACTTCTGGCAAGCGATGGGCTGCACCTCACAACGGTTGGGAGGAATGTTTTTGCCAAAAATCTCAGAAACCTCATCAGGAGGGCTTTTAACTGACTAATGTGGGGGAGGAAGACAGTGCTCCTGAAGGTAGGAGTCTATCAATTGATGAACATGATCATCCAAATGTCATAGACCAAATGGAGCAAACAGCACGCAGACCTAGTGGTGGGAGGAAAAAATCCTTAAATAAGAGACACGGGGGAATGATTAATGGACTTCAATGTCTGTACACTAATGCGCAAAGCATGGGTAATAAACAAGATGAGCTTGAGCTCTTGGTACAGCAAACTAAATATGACATAATAGGCATTACTGAAACCTGGTGGGATAAGTCCCACGACTGGAATGTAATAATGGAGGGTTACAATCTATTTCAGAGAAACAGACCAGACAAGAAAGGAGGAGGAGTGGCGTTATATGTCAGGGATGTGTATACCTGTGAAGAGATCCAAGATTTAGAACCTCAAAGCCAAAGTGAGAGCATTTGGGTCAAAATTAAGGGAGAGATGAATAACAGGGACCTCATTGTGGGAGTTTACTATAGATCCCCAAGCCAAATGGAGGACATAGATGATGCCTTCCTGGAACAGATGGCCAAGCATGCAAAAGGAAGGGAGATAGTAGTAATGGGGGACTTCAATTACCCGGATTTTTGCTGGATGTCAAACTCAGCCAAGAGCATAAGGTCAAACAGATTCCTCACTGGCCTTGCAGACAACTTCATTGTCCAGAAAGTGGGAGAAGCAACAAGAGGAACAGCCATTTTAGATCTGGTCCTAACCAATGTTGATGACCTGGTTAGTGGGGTAGAAGTGGAAGGATCATTAGGCGCGAGTGATCATGTTCTTCTGAAGTTTACTATACAGCGGAAAGGAGCAGCCAAGCATACTAGGACTCAATTTCTTGACTTTAAGAAAGCCGACTTCATAAAACTTAGGGAAGTGCTGGGTGAGATCCCATGGACAGTAATACTAAAAGGAAAGGGAGCTCATGATGGCTGGGAGTTTGTTAAGAGGGAGATAGTAAAAGCACAACTTCAGGCAATACCAATGAGACAGAAACATGGAAGGTGCCTAAAGAAGCCAGGGTGGCTATCTAAAGAACTTTTAACTGAGTTAAGATTAAAAAAGGATGTGTACAAAAAATGGAAAAGGGGGGAAACCACCAAAGAGGAATTCAAACAAATAGCCAGCACGTGTAGACACAAAGTCAGAAAAGCTAAAGCACAGAATGAACTCAGGCTTGCTAGAGAGGTTAAAAGCAACAAAAAAGGCTTTTATGGGTATGTTCGTAGCAAAAGGAAGAACAAAGAAACAGTGGGGTCACTCAGAGGAGAAGATGGTGAAATGCAAACAGGGGACACAGAAAGGGCTGAACTCCTCAATGCCTTCTTTGCCTCAGTCTTCTCCGATAAAGAAAACAATGCCCGACCTGAAGAATTTGGAGCAAATGATTCAGCAGAGGAAACACAGCCCAGAATAACTAAGGAGATAGTACAAGAATACTTGGCTAGTTTAGATGTATTCAAGTCTCCAGGGCCAGATGAACTGCATCCAAGAGTATTAAAAGAACTGGCAGATGTGATCTCAGTGTTGATTTGCAGTGTCCCAAGCACAGCGGAATGATGAGGAGTACGTGCCACGTACTCTATATTACTTTATTTACACTTCAAAGCTGGTAGATTACAGAAAAACATCTTGCCTCTGCCGGAGCAGAGAAAGCATCCTCTCTCCTCTAAAGCACGGAGAGAACAACCAGTGAAAAACAGTGAAAAACAGGAAACCAGTATACGTCACATCCAGTCTCCTTTCCCGTGAGAAACTCCAACAGCAATTGACTGTGGAATGTAAACACCTGTCTCGCGACAAGCACTTTCGCTGCACAGTGAAGGAAGCAGAAACCAACACTCAAAACCACTGGCAGTCATCTTTGAGAATTCCTGGAGAACAGGCGAAGTCCCGGCAGACTGGAGGAGGGCAAATGTTGTCCCTATTTTCAAAAAGGGGAAAAGAGAGGACCCAAATAATTACCGCCCAGTCAGTCTGACATCAATACCAGGGAAGATTCTGGAGCAGATCATTAAGCAAACAGTTTGTGAGCACCTAGAAAGGAATACTGTGATCACCAATAGTCAGCATGGATTTCTGAAAAATAAGTCGTGTCAGACTAACCTGATCTCGTTTTTTGACAGAATTACAAGCCTGGTAGATGAAGGGAACGCAGTGGATGTAGCCTACCTTGATTTCAGCAAGGCATTTGACAAGGTGCCCCATGATATTCTTGTAAAGAAGCTGGTAAAATGCGGTCTTGACTATGCTACCACTCAGTGGATTTGTAACTGGCTGACTGACCGAACCCAAAGGGTGCTCATCAATGGTTCCTCTTCATCCTGGAGAAGAGTGACTAGTGGGGTGCCACAGGGTTCTGTCTTGGGCCCAGTCTTATTCAACATCTTTATCAACGACTTGGATGATGGACTCAAGGGCATCCTGATCAAATTTGCAGATGACACCAAACTGGGAGGGGTGGCTAACACCCCAGAGGACAGGATCACACTTCAAAACGACCTTGACAGATTAGAGAACTGGGCCAAAACAAACAAGATGAATTTTAATAGGGAGAAATGTAAAGTATTGCACTTGGGCAAAAAAAATGAGAGGCACAAATACAAGATGGGTGACACCTGGCTTGAGAGCAGTACATGTGAAAAGGATCTAGGAGTCTTGGTTGACCACAAACTTGACATGAGCCAACAGTGTGGCGCGGCAGCTAAAAAAGCCAATGCAATTCTGGGCTGCATCAATTCTGGGTATTGCATCTAGATCAAGGGAAGTAATAGTGCCACTGTATTCTGCTCTGGTCAGACCTCACCTGGAGTACTGTGTCCAGTTCTGGGCACCACAGTTCAAGAAGGACACTGACAAACTGGAACGTGTCCAGAGGAGGGCAACCAAAATGGTCAAAGGCCTGGAAATGATGCCTTATGAAGAACGGCTAAGGGAGCTGGGCATGTTTAGCCTGGAGAAGAGGAGGTTAAGGGGTGATATGATAGCCATGTTCAAATATATAAAAGGATGTCACATAGAGGAGGGAGAAAGGTTGTTTTCTGCTGCTCCAGAGAAGCAGACACGGAGCAATGGTTCCAAACTACAAGAAAAAAGATTCCACCTAAACATTAGGAAGAACTTCCTGACAGTAAGAGCTGTTCGACAGTGGAATTTGCTGCCAAGGAGTGTGGTGGAATCTCCTTCTTTGGAGGTCTTTAAGCAGAGGCTTGACAACCATATGTCAGGAGTGCTCTGTTGGTGTTTCCTGCTTGGCAGGGGGTTGGACTCGATGGCCCTTGTGGTCTCTTCCAACTCTATGATTCTATGATTCTATGAACCTAGCAGTTTGAAAGCACATCAAAGTGCAAGTAGATAAATAGGTACCACTCCAGCGGGAAGGTAAACGGCGTTTCCGTGCGCTGCTCTGGTTCGCCAGAAGCGGCTTTGTCACGACTGGACCTAATGGTCAGGGGTCCCTTTACCTTTTACTGTGGGGCAAAGTTAAAGATCTGCTATGGGAGCTACCTGCTACTTGCCAAACACTGGGTACGGCCCTTTTTAAAATTATTTTTTATACTTGCTTAGCAACTTTGGGTGCATCCTTTCAGAGGGGAAGTATGTATAAATGAATGAATGGTGCTCTCCCAGCTGCTGCTTTGCCATGGAACTGCATTTGAAGATATGTGGGTTGAGACAGAACATGAAGCTCAGTGACTACATGGTAACAGTACTCCCAACGATTTCCTGCCCTATGCCGATAACATCTGCTAGTGAAATCAAAGTGAGCAGTAGGGCTTTATCATATCAAGGAGGGCATTTGAAGAAATGGCTTCCAGAAAGCTGTTATAGCTCAGTTGGTTCAGTCAGAGGCTTCAACAAGAATCTTGAAGAAGTCATTCATATACAGTGGTACCTCAGGTTACATACGCTTCAGGTTACATACACTTCAGGTTACAGACTCCGCTAATCCAGAAATAGTGCTTCAGGTTAAGAACTTTGTTTCAGGATGAGAACAGAAATCGTGCTCCAGCGGTGTGGCGGCAGCAGGAGGCCCCATTAGCTAAAGTGGTGCTTCAGGTTAAGAACAGTTTCAGGTTAAGAACGGACCTCTGGAATGAATTAAGTACTTAACCCGAGGTACCACTGTACCTAAGAGCCGGACATGTTTCTTGGAGTAGACCTCACCGACTTCAGTCTGACTCACTTCCAAATTAAAATGCTGAGAATCACCCCCCCCCCTCTCTCTCTCTCTCTTTGTAAACAGCAGCCTGCCTCACTGCATTCAATTTTCCCATGTGTGACCCTTGGGCGGCAACACTGTGTAACTCAGTTGTGATGTGTTGGCAAACTGTGAAGACTGGATGTTGTGAGAGAATCGGATAAAGAGCCATAATAAGATGCAATCTAGTGCAACGATGGGACGCGGGTGGCGCTGTGGGTTAAACCACAGAGCCTAGGACTTGTCAATCAGAAGGTTGGCGGTTCGAATCCCCGCCACGGGGTGAGCTCCCGTTGCTCGGTTCCAGCTCCTGCCAACCTAGCAGTTCAAAAGCACGTCAAAGTGCAAGTAGATAAATAGGTACCGCTCCAGCGGGAAGGTAAACGGCATTTCCATGCGCTGCTCTGGTTCACCAGAAGAGGCTTTGTCATGCTGGCCACATGACCCGGAAGCTGTACGCTGGCTCCCTCGGCCACTAAAGCGAGATGAGCACCGCAACCCCAGAGTCAGTCATGACTGGACCTGATGGTCAGGGGTCCCTTTACCTTTACCTTTAGTGCAGCGATGGGGAACCAGTGGTCCTCTAGCTATTTCTGGACTACAACTCCTATCATCCCTGACCACTGGACATGCTTGCCTGGACCTGATTGGAATTAGAGGGCAGCGGCATATAGAGAGCCACCGATTTGCAATCCCTGTGGATGGGGTCCAAAAGAATGGCCAAAAAATGACGGCCACAGAATGCCTCTTCCTGTATAGCTTTGCACACTATCTACAATATACAGGCCCTTAAAACAAGCTGGGATGGAATAATTAAGCAGCAACATTAACACACTGAAAGAAGAAAGAGATTGGGTTTTAAATCAATGCTGTTAATATACTCTGGAGGCAGCTGATCTATTTTCCAGGATCAAGACAGCTGTTTTAAAGAACAATGCATAATATGTGTAGTGCAGGCTACATTTAAAGTCTGCTTTCTCAAGCCTCAATACTACTAGACTTTCAAAGATTTGGTCACTAAACAGTAGGATGATGTGCAACATAATTTTCCTCCTGGTCCTTTGTTTTTGTTTTCAACAAAAGCACACTTCACTTTGGGGTGAACACTCCTGTCTGGAATTCCCGACAGAAGTCATCAACTTTTCATCTCATAATATCCCTTTGGCTATAGTCACCCATTCTCAACAGGCCTTTGGGGAAACCTACGGTCCCAAGAGATCATGTGTCCTCTTTTGGCATGTTACCACCAGAGGGGGCTGCAAGCTACACATGCGAGTAGGAGAATTCCAGAGGCAGGATGGACGCTGGATTGCTCATAACTCAATTGAATGTCATGTTCGGTAAATGATGACGGGGGGGGAAACACGCTGGGCTGTGTGTGTTTTTGTTTTTTTTTAATGGATCCGTTCTTCGAAATGTCTTTGTTTGCAGAGAGAGAGATTGAGAGCGAGAGACTGTTCCGCTGTGATGTGGCATGAACATGTTTATGCAAGGCAGACTTGGGAGGGAAAGCCCGTTGAACACCCAATACAATCCTTCAGCAGAATGATTAGTCTAGTGTGGAACAGTGGGTGGCACGTTTCGGCAACATTAATTCAGAAATTGGACGGGCGGGGAGGTGGGCTGAGAGGAGCGATGATGCACACACATGAATGCCAAAGCGAAACTTTGAATTTGAAAGATGCTGTGGGAAGGAACGAGGGAATGGAAAAGGTGGGCCCTTTCTGTGCAGTGATTCACATACGGATGAGGTTTCAGAGTCAGATTTTCCAACGCTGGCAGCAGGCAATGGACCAAGAAGCAGCGATCATAGAAGACTGGGCAAGACAGCTACGTGACCAAGCGGGTCTTTTTTTTTGCGAAAGGGGGGCAAATAAGTCGCCGCCGTCCCCCCTCACCCTTCTCCAGGGAGGCTTGCCCGAGTCTCTCCCGAGATCAAAAATAAACCTTGGCATGGGCAGGGCAGTGGGGCTTTTTTGCCCGATGTAACGTGACAGAATGGCAACCTTTTAAAGCAGCAGAATGCTCTTTTCAAACTCCCGGTTCAAATAGCAGATACCCAATCCCCACGGCACGGAGGGGGCTGAAGAGCAGCCGTAGGAAAACGGCAGCTGCACTCGCAGTGAGAAATGGCAAGCAGACGGGGGCTATTACAGTTATTTCCGAATAGTTTGGCACGCCTCTAATCAGAGCTTCTGTTCCCCCCCCCTCTTTCCCCTTTTGCTCTTGGTTTACTGCTGTGTCATTGCTTCTGAAGGGCAGCAGAACAGACAATGGCTCAGCTTCCAGCCTTCATTTGAGAAAAGTGCCCATCCTGCAAAGTATTAAGGGTCCCGGCTGCGCCTATCGCGAACACACACAGGGCACAAGAACAGGAGGAAGCCAATTTTCTTGGTTTTTGAAGTGCTTTCCAAAACTAAGGAGCTTTCCTGGAGCAGAAATGGAAGCCGTGGGGGTGAAAGTTGCTTTGATTGTGCCAAGTTGATTCCATTCATGGTGGGGAAGGGGAAGGCAAGAGTCTTTTCCTAATAGAGAACCCTCCCCTCTGAGATTAACCGTTTGAATGAATGAAATGTGCCCCCATAAAAAAAGTGGACCCAAAGGGGAACATGAATAGCACACTCGATTGAACCTGCGATGGCAGTCGTGCAAATCACACCTTTGTCTGCAGAGAATGCAAAACTAGACCTGTGCCAACTATTTCTCAATCTGTGTTTTTTTTTTTTTTATTAGATGGAAACCATTAAGCCATTTTGACGGGGTAGAGGTTTTCCGTTTTGTTCAGTACAATTTGACCTCAGCTACTTCACCGGCATTTTCTTCCAATGGCTGCTACTAATTTCTTCTTTCTGAATTAGTCACACAGCTTATGCCACCAAATCAGGGATCATACAGAGAACCGGGCTAACATCACAATACGCTACCAAGCCAATCAGTTTTGATGTCACCTGGGGCATGAGGCTGCTTGAGATTAAGGGCAAATAAACTAAACACTTTGCTGAAACTATGAAGCCATTTTCTATTTAGCCATAATGAAAACTACATTACAATTGTTTATTTATTTCTCTATTTATTTCCCACCCAGCCACTTTGGGCGACTTCCAACAAAAGATTAAAAATACATTAAAACATCAGTCATTTAAAACTTCCCTAAACAGGGCTGCCTTCAGATGTCTTCTAAAAGTCAGGTAGTTGTTTATTTCCTTAACGGGAGGGCGCTCCAGAGGGTGGGCGCCACCACCGAGAAGGCCCTCTGCTTGGTTCCCTGTAACTTCACTTCTTGCAGTGAGGGAGCTGTCCTCAGTGTCCGGGCTGAACTATGGGGGTGGAGACGTTCCTTCAGGTCTACAGGACCGAGGCCATTTAGGGCTATAAAGGTCAGCACCAGCACTTCGAATATCTTGTAATATCTGATTACAAGTACCTGTCTTTGAAGGATTAATATCTTTATTCTATGAAACTATACTAATTGCACGCAATCACATTGCAGCCCCAACGCAGCAAGGCCAATTAACATTTCCACAAGCGAATGAGTCCCTCATCATACCACCGCAAATAGTATCAGACAAAGTTTAACAGCAACTTACAGTGCAGTTGTTAGACACAGGTGTGCTTTTTAACCACTTTGCATATGTGTTTTGAAAAGGTAAACAAGGGCACTACCGAAGCAACACGAAATCTTGCAGTGCCCACACGACATCTGCCTTATCAAAATGTCATCCCGTATTCCACCATCACCCGCATTTGGATTTACTGTTTCCATTGGGTTGTTGTTGTTGTTGTTGTTGTTGTTGTTGTTGTTTACCTCTCGAATTTTCAAAGGAAATAGTAAAGCTAGATTATATGATAAAATTACACTGTCTGGCATTTTGATTAAGGTAACACTGTGGAAACACGGCGCCAAATCTGCATCCATGAGCAGCACCAAATTCTCAAGAAATAGCCATGTGAAAGAGCCGCAAAGTGAATTTAACAAAGTTGAAAGGCCACAAGTTTATGCTGACCACATTAAACCCAGATACATTAGACAGACCTGCTGTAATAAGCTTCTCTTCCCACTAGGATCACATCGTCCTCTCCCAACAGACATTCTCCCACCATTTCATGAGCTTCCTCTTGCATTACATTTTAAATTTAGTTGTCTTTTAAGCCATGTCATTTCTTTCTTTAGTGCCAGAGTGTAGATCTCCCATTATTCTTTGTTCTGAAATGGGGAAGAGCACCCTAGCAGCAATGTTATACTTGGAATTGTAAGAGGGATAGGATGTTGCCAAAGGTTCATCAGTCCAAACCTTAACTGCAGTTTGTCTGAATTGACAAACCATGGTTTGTGATCAACCAGTAAATGAGAATGAGAAACCATGGTTTGAAACTGGCTTGTACACCACAGTTTGGAGCAACTATAATTTGACATGTGTGAACTATATTGTGAGGAAGGTGCAGGGGAGGTTGTATTTCCTGAGAATGCTCAGAGGATTGAATCTATCTCAGCACCTACTTCTGTCCTATTATCATAGTACCATTGAGAGTGTCTTAACCTATAGTATATTATCGTGGTATGGGAGCAGCTCTGGAATGGATAAAAAAGCCTTACAGAGAATAATTAAAATTGCCCAGAATGTTATTGGGCTCCAACTACCAACCCTGGATGAGATCTTCACGTCTCGCAGCTTGAAGAAGTCACACAATATCCTGAGAGATCCCACCCATCCTGCTCACAACCTCTTTGAACTGTTGCCTTCGGGCAGAAGATATAGGACAATGAAAACACGAACCACACGCCTTCTGAATAGTTTCTATCCAAGAGCTCTGATTGCACTAAACAATGATCTCAGGGCCAGTTGTAAGAAATAGCAAGCAGTGAGTAGTAAGGAATGAGATGGGTTTTAGGTTATGCTATGCTTCTAATAGGTTGTGTTATTTTCTGGATTATGTATGTTTTAATAGATTATGTCTGAATAGGGTGAGAGTGTTGGAGATACGTGCAAATGTGTATGTGAATCCGGTCTTGGGTGTTTGATTTTCGTTGTTGTGTATACTGTGTATATACGGACAATGACAATAAATTTATCTAAATCTATATCATAGTTATGGCTGCTGTGCTGCCTCAACAAGCTTTTGATTTGTTGAAAGGAGAGTGCTGAACAGCTTTAAATCATGCTTTGTGTTGGTTTATGGCAGGGGTAGGCAACCTAAATCCGGCCCATGGACAGTCTTCTAAATCCGGCCCATGGACTGTCCAGGAATCAGCATGTTTTTACAGGAGTAGAATGTGTCCTTTTATTTAAAATGCATCTCTGGGTTATTTGTGGGGCATAGGAATTTGTTCATTTTTTATTTTTATTTTTCCAAAATATAGTCCGGCCCACTACATGGTCTGAGGGACGATGGACCGGCCCACAGCTGAAAAAGGACGCTGACCCCTGGTTTATGGTTAGCAGAAGCCATGACTTGATGTATGAAATAAGCCCATGTTCTTGCCATGTAGAAGAACCCCCCCCCCCGCTGTTTTTACTTGAATTGCCTTTGGTGGTTCCTACTAGTTTTAGAACAGAGATCATGACACAATGGACCAGAGCCAGGTTTTCTGCAACCATTGCACTGCTTCATATTTGGATTGGAAGATGAGAGAGAGTGAGTATTGGTGTAGCCTGCCCATCAAGTACTATTTCCCACTCCTTTAAGAAAAACAGGATGCAAAACCACATAGATAACACCCAGTTGTAGATGCACAAGAAAAGCTGAACATTTTAGACAGCCTCTCGACCACAGACGTTCTAACAGACCCAAGGGACTACCTCATTAATTCATGCTTTTAATGGTGCTCACTGAAGCTGTTAATTATTTCTTACTAGCTGCTAATTGTTTTTCTTGGACATCCAGCTCCCCAGTCTTACATTTCACCAAATGCAGTAGAATCTGTCGTATTTGCGATAGAAAAGAGGAAACACCTTGTCTTCTTATGGGAATGCACATTATAGCAGCAGAATCTACAAGCAGCAGGGTGGAGGGGGACGGGACAAGCAGAGCTCCTGAATTTTTGGTTTAGAAGAAGAAATATTGGCAACTGCAGCTTTTCTCACTCCTGAATGACAAGAAGCACTTGCTTTAAAAAATAACAATAACGCCCTACCCTTCTGTGCATTTGGTAAACCCTGCCAGAATCTGATTGTTGCAGCGAAGAGTTACAGCAGAGGTAGCCAATGGACTGCAGCCACCAACACCTCCAGCCAACATGGGCAGTAATCATGAGTCATGAAAGCAGTAGCCCAGTAACATCTGAAGGGAGCAGCATTGGCTACCTCAAAGTTAGAAGGCCATACAATTCAGTGGTACCTTGGTTCTCAAACGCCTTGCTACTTGAACAACTTGGAACCCAAACACTGCGAACCTGGAAGTAAGTGTTCTGGTTTGGGAACTTTTTTTGGAAGACTAATGTGCTCCGTTTTGAGTGTTAACATAGAGGTCTGTCTGGCTTTGCTATTTCTTTTGCGTTTTTATTTTTGCAGGTGTGTGTGTGTGTGTGTGTGACTGTGTGGAACCCAGTTCAGCTACTGATTGATTGAGTGAGTGACTGCAGTACATTATGTGAACGGAATTATTCAAAGCATGGTATTCAGCTCTGCTGAACTCCACGGGATTTACTCCTGAACTGATGCTTAGGATCAAAGCATGGGTAGGCAAACTAAGGACGGGGGGCCAGATCCGGCCCAATCGCCTTCTAAATCCGGCCCGCAGACGGTCCGGGAATCAGCATGTTTTTACATGAGTAGAATGTGTGCTTTTATTTAAAATGCATCTCTGGGTTATTTGTGGGGCATAGGAATTCATTCTCCCCCTCCCCCCCCAAAAAAAATAGTCCGGCCCCCCCACAAGGTCTGAGGGACAGTGGACCGGCCCCCTGCTGAAAAAGTTTGCTGTCCCCTGGATCAGAGTACAGTGGTGCCCCGCAAGACGAACGCCTCGCAAGACGGAAAACCCGCTAGACGAAAGGGTTTTCCGTTTTGGAGGTGCTTCGCAAAACGAATTTCCTATGGGCTTGCTTTGCAAGACGAAAATGTCTTGCGAGTTCCTGCGGGTTTTTTTCCTCCCCCCCCCTTTTTCTAAGCCGCTAAGCCGCTTATCTGCTTATCCGCTAAGCCGATAAGCCGCTAAAAGCCGCTAATAGCGCTAATAGCGCTAATCCGCTAAGCCGTCAATGGGCTTGCTTCGCAAGATGAAGAAACCGCTAGACAAAGAGACTCGCGGAACGGATTAATTTCGTCTTGCGAGGCACCACTGTATATATTTTTAAACAAACAAACAAACACCATGCTTCAACAATAGGGCTTCCAACCAAATTGGGGCTCTTGCTATGATGAGATTCTATACCAGCTGCAGGGAACACCAGATACTGCTGAACTCCCATCATCTCTAGCCCACGGCCATGATTGCTAGGGCAGATGGGAGTGGCTGTTCAGCAACATCTGGAGAGGCAAATGCTTCCCCACTCCTGCTCTATCCTGAGCCGCTTATATTTCCCTACAGCTCAGAAGAAAGTGGCTTCTCCCTTCTGACATCTGTTGAACAGCCGGTTCCCAGCCATGAGAAAACTGGAAGTGCCGATAACGTTCGCCGAACGTGGGTAATTTGAGGCCTTCTAGACACAAGCGCTTAGTTGGACAAAAGCAAAAACGAGCGTTTAAGGGGCGCCGGCATTTCTGAACGCAGAATGCGGTCCCACACATTTCCCTTTAATCTCCATCCTATTGCAGAGCAGAAATGCAATCCTGGGTTGCAAATGCGGCGCTGGAGTTTACAGCTTGAGCGGGTGTTGCGGAAGAGGCTGATGAGATATAATAATGGCTGATCAGACACCCCTGCGCGTATTTTTAACAGTGCACCATATGTGATATATTACAGGCAACTCCCATTTCAGTTCCAACCTCACACATATGTTTAGTCCAGTTTTTATGGGTAGCACAGTACTCCTTGTACTGCAAGATTAAAGATTAAAGACAGCAAAAAGTCCCAACAGCAATATATATATATATATATATATATATATATATATATATATATACACACACACACACACACACACACACACACCATATTTAATCTATAAGATGGTATTTAATCTATAAGACGCACCAGACCACAAGACGCACCTAGTTTTTGGAGGAGGAAAACAAGAAAAAAAATATTCTGAATCCCAGAAGCCAGAACAGCAAGAGGGATCACTGTGCAGCGAAAGCAGCAATCCCTCTAGCTGCGCAGCCTGCATTCGCTCCATAAGACACACACACATTTCCCCTTACTTTTTAGGAGGGGAAAAGTGAGTCTTATAGAGCAAAAAATACGGTGTGTGTGTGTGTGTGTGTGTGTGTGTATATGAGTGGTGGTGAGTGGTGGGGGGGGGGGGGCGGGGAGTAAAGAGAGAAGAGAAAGAGGATGTGGTGTAATCTCTTACTTGCAGTCATGTTTCTCAATTTCAAAGTGAGGGTTGAAGTTCAGGAAAATCTTCTGGTTGGGTTCCGGAGCATAAATGATCCACTCACAGTTCTGGTGGGAGGGGTAGTCTTGCGGATACCCAGGTGAAGTCACGTAGCCAGCGTCTTTGGAATTCAGGCGGCCCCCACATGGTTGCGCTACAAATAAATAGAAAACAAAACCTAACATAAGAAAAGGCACTGAATTTCAAACACATTTATGGCTTATTCCTCTGGGTTTGTACCAGCAGATGCCTAGGTTCTGGGCTGCATTAAAAAAAAAAGTATGTTGTTGTTTTTTAACAGACATGTATATTACAACCATGTAAAATCTCCCAAGTACAAAACAAATCTCTGGAAGGTGATTACAACACGCCACAGACTTCCCGCCACACACAAGCACATATCGCTGCTCAGACAGACCAGAAAAGGGGTGTGGGCAGAGGAGAACAGCTATAAATGGGCCCAAACTACTGTTTTGTTTTAAAAAGAGAGAGAGAACACAGACATCAGATTATTTGGAAACAGAGCGAACTGTCTTTACATCCTCCCTTCCGCTAACTCTTTTACAAGCATTCCTGTGGCATTCTTCCACTGTTACCCTAACAGCACCTCACAAACATTGCTAGACCCAAGCTCAGCGCTGCCCTAGCAAAATACAAAGGAGAATTCCATCCTTTGCAAAACAAGGACGATCACGGAAAGAAGCTAGGCTAACCGATGTACGTATGATGCCTGTCCCTGTCTTCCGAACTCCAGCGCCTCCCTGCTCCCTTCCCTGAGTTACGTGGCAGCACATAATTGGGTACCCCTGACATAGCAGTCACTTCCGTGCTTCAGTGCTGCCATTTGCTTAAGAAAGGGGTCCCTCCCATGGCTTCCTAGCGTTGAAGAGTCTGATAACCTTCATCATCAACCAACCTTCTGCGGACCACCTGCCAGCTGGGTGCAGCCACTCTGTACTCTCACAAGCACCCATGGCTAGGACACTCAAGAAAACCAGTCTCCCTTCTTTAGTTTATCTGTGCGAATCCAGCCTCCCCCAATCGATCGATCTAATGTCTGAGAAGGCAACCCCCCATCCCCCATCAGGTACTGATCCCACCAGAAGGAGTAGGCTTGCTCTCAATATTTTTCCTTTCCTTTTTCCCATAGCCCAAATTGGGGGGGAGGGGAATGTTTGATGAGCTGGATCAGGCCCCAAGGCCAGGGTTTAGTCACCCCTGATCTAAACGCTTGAAGATTCAAGATGGGAGGACAAAGAAATTTCTATAGAAGGATTGCAAAATGGCATGTGATTTTTTTTTTAAAATGATTACAGCAATGTGATCAGCACAGATTGAACAGTCACACACACAGAGAGAGAGAGAGAGAGAGAGAGAGAGAGAGAGAGAGGCCCAAAGGGATTTCATTTTTATCCCTCCATTTCTTCCAAGAATGCATTACGGTTTACAGGGCTCCCCATTTTACCCTCAAGAAAACACCACTAGGTATCTTAGGTCAACGTTGACACCATTAACATCCTGGTCAAATGGGGAGTCAAATTCAGGTCCTCCTTACTCCTAGTTCAACACTCCAACAACCATTACAGACCAACGGCTCTTGGCAATTCTACCAAATAATATTGGCCTGTTCAGTTTCTAAGACCAGACGTAGGTCTGAATGGAACAAGAAATGAAGGTTCTCCACCCATTGAATAATCATGTGTGGTGTGAGACAAACGCTGCCCCTGCAAACTCTGAACTGACTGAGAAGCAACCCAAGCAATTACTAAACCACACGGTGGCCCTTTGCAAAGCAGCCTCCGCCCCATCCAACATTAGGGCTTTGTCTGTGAGATGGTGTGCATGTCTCACGTAGGTGGGCCCACACAGGAAGCTTCTGGCACAACTAAAAAAAATGGCTTCCAGATCGCATTACGACATCCCTCGTTTCTGTTCCAACCACAAGACTGAGTTTGCACACCCGTATCTGCCTCCTTTCCAAATCTCCCTCTCCCTCTTGGCTTTGCCTCCATCTCCTCCCTGCCTCCTCCAACGTTCCAAGCCAAGCTAAGCAGTTGGAATTAAAAGACTGCAATAATCAACAGTGGTGGTTTTTGTGGTGCAGGCCCACAAAAGAGCCTGGTAACAATTACATCTCGAGCGAGCGAAGCACTTTCAGCCCTTGGTTATAACAAGAGACCCAGGAGGGCGATTTCATCTTCAAGTAAACATTTCATCTTACGAATGCCACAAATCTGATTTACTATTTCATTACTGGCTAAGGGACGGGGGGGAATCTGCATCATACACACAATTGATAACATACTAAAGAATCCCAACAATGCCCCTTCTCTTTTCTCCCTTTTCCCACAGAACGTCCATCTGTATGGCAGGTTGCTTTTGTTTTCACTGGGTCTTGACTGCACCACAGCCAACAGGCCCTTGTAAGCAACCTGTTGAGGTCCTTAGATGGTCCTTAGTCTTCCTAGTTCCATGATAGGCCTCATGGCTGGGGATAATGGAAAGTCTGCCTAGGTGGTCCTTGAGAAATACAGTCACCTAAGAGTCGAGAGTGATCTACGGTTCTGAGCACAATTCGAAGTTTTGGTGCTGACCTTTAAAGCCCAAAATGGCCTCGACCCTATATACCTGAAGGAGCGTCTCCACCCCATCATTCAGCCCGGACACTGAGGTCCAGCAGTTCCCTCACTGCTAGACGTGAGGTTACAGAGAACCAGGCAAAGGGCCTTCTTGGTGGTGGCACCTGCCCTGTGGAACGCCCTCCCATCAGATGTCAAGGAAATACAACTACAGTGGTCCCTCGGGTTAAGAACTTAATTCGTTCCGGAGGTCCGTTCTTAACCTGAAACTGTTCTTAGCCTGAAGACCACTTTAGCTAATGTGGCCTCCCACTGCTGCCGCGCTGCTGGAGCACAATTTCTGTTCTCATCCTGAAGCAAAGTTCTTAACCTGAAGCACTATTTCTGGGCTAGCAGAGTCTGTAACCTGAAGCGTATGTAGCCCGAGGTACCACTGTACCTGACTTTTAGAAGACATCTGAAGGCAGGCCTGTATAGGGAAGTTTTTAATGTTTGGAGTTTTATTCTGTTTTTAGTGTTCTGCTGGGGTCCACCCTGAGTGGCTAGGGAAACCCAACCAGATGGGTGGGGTATAAATAAAAGAATTATTATTATTATTATTATTATTATTATTATTATTATTATTATTCCAGTCAGCCTCGACTCATTCTTTTTTGCAAATCATTTTCTGCTAAAATTTGGCACCCTCTCACCGCATTTGTTGCTGCACCCGCCCCACCCCGAAACCACTTCTGGGCTAGGCCTAAGATGTAAAGAGCCAGGCACTTGTGGGGCTTTTCTGTTCCCGCCACAGACCCTTCGAGCACCACCTCCCTAGTCTGAAAAGCAACGAAAGGTTTCGAAAGAGCTCGTCCCTTCTCCTTGTACACCTCAGCTTGCCGCATGGGCACAGCTAGGATTTTTGTTTGGGGAGGGCTGCAGGCCTTTTGTTAGGGGGGAGACAGAGCAAACCTGTTAGTTATGTATTTTTATTGATTTGGGGGGGGGCAGCTGCCCCTCCCTGGCCCCCTTTGGCTACACCCATTGTTATGTACTGAAGTTCTCACCCTGGGCCAGCAGGGGGATACTGTAGATGGTTTTCACTCAGGTCCACATATGCAAATAAGGAATTGAAAGTGACGTTCAGTGATTGGCTAGTTACAGAAAGTTGTTACTGTTGCGTTGTAGTGGAGCTCTATATAAGCAGGCTGGCTGAACCCTTCAGTTCAGTTCTGTTCTGGGTCTGTGAATAAACAAGAGCTGTCTGAAGAATTGCTGTGTCGTCTGATATGTTCACCCACAACTTAACACCCATAGTTTGCCTGTGTGAGCCAAGCCACGGGTACTTAGGTAGAACTTTGCCCTAGCCTAGGTTTCTGTCCATACTAAGAGGGGAACCCTAGAGAGAGGGGTTTCAACAAGAACATAAGAACAGCCCTACTGGAATCAGGCTGAAAGCCTACAATGGTACCTCAGGTTAAGTACTTAATTTGTTCCGGAGGTCTGTTCTTAACCTGAAACTGTTCTTAACCTGAAGCACCATTTTAGCTAATGGGGCTTCCTGCTGCTGCCGCGCCGTCGGAGCACAATTTCTGTTCTCATCCTGAAGGCAAAGTTCTTGACCTGAAGCACTATTTCTGGGTTACCGGAGTCTGTAACCTGAAGCATCTGTAACCTGAAGCGTATGGTAACCTGAGGTACCACTGTATTTGCAAAGCAGCAGCGGCAGCCCAGAAGCTCTTTGGGGACCCACCTGACCCACAAATGCCTCACTTTGGCGGGACCCTAAGTCAGGACGTAGGGCTGTTCCCTCAAAGCCCCACACTGAGGGCTGGCATGGCCTGGAGAGGCACCATGTTTCTCATACCAGCTCTGAGGCTACCTGTTCCGTTTATCTGCCGTAGGCTTGGGAGCCATGTTCGAAATTCCCATTGTTCCTAGGTGCGTTTTGCGAGAGAGGATTTCATGAGTGCGAGCGGTTTCTGAGCTCTGGGCACAGTACTGCGCCTAAGATTTCAGATTAAAACTGTTAGGTTGTGGGTGAACATATCAGACGACACAGCAATTCTTCAAACAGCTCTTGTTTATTCACAGGCCAGAACAGAACTGAACTGAAGTGTTCAGTCAGCCTGCTTATATAGAGCTCCAGTACAACGTAACTGTAAGAATTTTCTAAAACTATCCAATCATTGAACGTCACTTTCGATCCCTTATTTGCATAACTATCTACAGTATCCCCCTGCTGGCCCAGGGTGAGAACTTCAGTACATAACAAAAACTGCAGTCTCTGGAGAAGAGACCCACTTAAGAATATTAGGGGTGTGTGTGCAGGGGAAGGACAAGACCATGTGAAAATGAACGTAATATTTTCGTTCATTTTCAGCTTTGTATTCCTGTTATTAAAAAAGGGTGCCTAGACATTCTGTTGTTGTGCCCATAAACCAGGTTCAAGGTGCCATTTAGCTCCAGCTAAACTATCTCAGTTTCTAACACTGCTTATGAGCTCTGCCTTTCCCACCCAATCCTTCTCTCTCTTGCAACTGCTCTAGTTCCACAAAGACACAGCATTCTAGAATAAGGAAGATATTTTAAAACAAGAAGCACCAAGAAAAGCTTAATTGCACGTTCCCTGCATTCTGCTTTCCCAGCACAGCCCTGCAAAAATAACACTCCCACTTTCCCAAACCTCTGATTACCCAAATGCATCGGGTGACCTCATGGCCCTCCAGACACAAAATGAGGATTTTTTATATATATATATATATTTTCGGGGGGTGGGGGAGAAACGTCGCTTCGGCTGGATAGACGTCTGAAATTGGAGCCTAGCAGAAGCTACTGTACAATTATGCAGTGCCTGAAGTGCCCAGGTTTGGGCAATTTTTAACGTCGAGAGCTTCAGCAGACCGCAGCGAGGAGAGGAAGGAAAAAGGGTGAAGAAAAGAAAGGCTTCAGAGATTTTGCTCCTCTTAACGTCAGTCATGCTTGAATATCACCATCTGCGTGAAACAGCATGGCCTTGTGAATTATATATTACTTCTCAGCAGCCACCTCTCAATAGGAGGACTGGAGGGGGGCTCCTTCCCTATAGGTGCCATTTCACTCGCCGCCCCCCCCCCAAAAAAAAAACCCTGAGAGAGCGATTGCCTCCAGCGTTTCCAGGGTCTGGTGCTGAGGGGGTCAAGATGCAAGAGGGAAAGGGAAAAGATGGGCTCTGGGTACCACAAACCTCTCCACTTTCTTGTGGCCCAGCCTCACTATAAAGCTGAGAAGGTGGTAAACTAAGCTGCCTACTAAATCACACAACAAAATCAGGCCATCGCTTTTAATGGGTGAACACAATCCCCTACGCACAGAAGGGAGTCTGCTCTCTGGCACAAATTTACAATTACACCGCTCCTAACACAATGGCAGAGATATCAAGAGATTATTAGCTCCTTGCAAATCACCCCGCTTCTGATGAACCAAGCTCCCTTTCTCTTCATGCTGCCTCTGACCACCACCCCCCTCTTCAAATCCACCACAGGTTGCAAGCAAAACCAAATTATATTTCTTTTTTGCCTGGGCACTCTCCCCAGAATACCAGAAAGGGTGTGTTTCTGAAACCACAGAGAATGGCAAGGCCAAAACACCTCCGCTGGCTTCCGAGCCACACGCTGACTTCACTCAATTGGGATCCGCCGGCCCTTCCAGGTGTAACCCAACAGGGAGGTGCCAGCTGGCTTTCAAGCTGCAGAGGGTGTAATTTTCCAATTTGTATGCTCCTCTGCAAAAAAAAAGCTGGCAGGGAACCTGCAACCCTGGAGTCAACATCCCGCACGCCATGGCGAGACCAAGGAGATCAGCAAAGCCAGACACCAACACCCTCAGGAAAGGGAGCCAGCAGGGCCTGAAAAGCTCTTTAAACTTTACAAACTGCTTCACTTCTCCCCACCCGCCCCTCCCCATCCCTGCAAGGGATCTCTAGGAGAAAAATCACCCCCCCCTGCCTAAGAGAAAGGCACCCCGCTTTGCACAGAAGCTGCGAAAGGGAACAATGGCAAAAGGAAACAGCATCGCAGGAGGGCCCCTCCCTCTGTCCGCCTCGCCAGGGAGTCATCACTTCCTATCCCAGAAATGACTATTTTTATCTTTCACAAATAAAGCCGGTCTTCCTTTGCATGTATGTGTGTGTTGCTTTGTTCTAAAACACTCGGTTGTTTGAATACTTTCTCCTCTTCACATGCCATGGCAATAATAATAATAAACATTGACACGACTTTCCCCTTTCAGGAAAGGGGTAGAGATGAATTATACAGAAATCACGAGAAAGTATTTAAGTACTAAGAACTTATAAAAACATCTGGTTTTGTTCCACAGAGAGAACTTTCTCAAGGCAGAAACATTTTTTATACAAACCCACCGTTCTGACTAAAATCTCTTCCCTTCGCTTGGAAAGCAAAGCACACAAACGTGTCTGCGTGTCAGTTTAGATTTCACGCAGGAAAGCTACACACCCATCTTTCAGCTAACTCGAAGGGTGCAGATGTATATGCAATTTACACCTCCATCCTGTACACACGTTTGCACCCTCCTCATAAAAACAATCACTTTCTATTTGCACAAGCAAGAAAGCCTTCCAAGAAAAACATTCACACAATGTTTTATGTTTTGCTTGGAACAGGGCAAAGGCTTCCGGCAAAGTGTTTGCACTTTCAACACTCCATCATCCCTCACAAGGTCATAACAGGATTCCCACGTAATCTTAGAATATGAAAAAGTAAGTCTGAAAAGTGCTTTTGAATTCTGGTGCTGGAGGAGACTCTTGAGAGTCCCATGGACTGCAAGAAGATCAAACCTCTCCATTCTGAAGGAAATCAGCCCTGAGTGCTCACTGGAAGGACAGATCCTGAAGCTGAGGCTCCAGTACTTTGGCCACCTCATGAGAAGAGAAGACTCCCTGGAAAGATGTTGGGAAAGATGGAGGGCACAAGGAGAAGGGGACAACGGAGGATGAGATGGTGGGACAGTGTTGTCGAAGCTACCAGCATGAGTTTGACCAAACTGCGGGAGGCAGAGGAAGACAGGAGTGCCTGGCGTGCTCTGGTCCATGGGGTCACGAAGAGTCGGAAACGACTAAACAACAACAACAACAACAACAACAAAAGTCTGAAAAGTACCTTCCCTGTCACAGGTCAGCCTGAAACTCCAAATCACTTATTCCTAAGCAGTTCTGATTACTTCCTTCGCCACTGGGCTATAAGAATTCAAGATTCATCAGGTTTTCTCCCTAAAGCATTTAGGGTGATTCAGACATTCCACAAAAGGTTATTCAAGATTATACCCTCAACAAGCATAGGCAATAAATCTTGACTCCTTAAGAAGCTTATCTGTATAACAGTATGAACTAGAAATGGGAGAGGAATTTAATTCAGGTCTCATGAAAAACTGAATCTATGAAATCCACATTTTCTGAAACCATGTGTAAACTGAAACACAGCTTTCCTTTGAAATCTGCAGTTATGGGAATTTTGTTAGGCAGTTCTCAAACCAATGTTACAAAAATGCACATACAAAGGAAAGTGTGGCTAAAAATGGATATACTGGTGAAAACATAAAGCGGTATAGAAATAAATAAAAAATAGCACACACAAATGCATTCGATCAAAGAAATTTGCCTGCAAAAATGTGCACATTAGTCAAAACTGCATATAAAATGTATTATTGGAAGAAATTCATAAAACGTGAGTTTTTTAAAAAACCAAAAACTTACAATTTGGAAATTGAATTTATGATTGGAAAAACGAGAAATGGACAGAGCCAAAAATGACAGACCCTTTCATCTCTAGTCATGACCACAAACAACACGATTGCTGCATCCAAAGTTTGCATTTTTAGTTGTTATAAAGGCATTCAAAAAATGTGCGACCATGCATGTGTGCATTGCTGCAACCCAGAAGTGGTTAGAAAAGGGGGTACAACGGGCTTATATGTGCTACACCGACACACACAGGGTCAGGGAACAAAACCCTCGTGGAAAACAGTTGTAGCCTGTACTTAAAACCGTATTTGATATACAGTGGATGCTCGGGTTGCTAACGTGATCCGTGCGGGACGCACGTTCGCAACCCACAGTGGCACGTCTGCACATGCGCAGGTTGCAATTTGGCGCTTCTGCGCATGCGCAATCGCTGAAACCCAGAAGTAACCCGTTCCGGTACTTCCGGGTTTCGGCGAGTCTGTAAACTGAAAAAACGCAACCTATAGCATCTGTAACCCGAGGCATGGCTGTACCTCTAAAGTTGTACTGTTTGAAGAGGACTCGATCGGCACCTCAACACCTATAGTTGTACATGCGGCCAGTTGATGTGCATTGGAAAAGTTTGGGGATACGTGTCAAATTCCAGGTTCTGCTCAAGACAAATGAACCTGATGACCCAGGTGCCAGGAGAAAGGACTCAGCATAGCCCAAAGGGAATCGTCACCATAAATAGAATACACAGGATTCTGCATTGTTTATTCTATTACCATCTCCATAATTGAGAGTGTGTTCCAGCAGTCGACTTAGGAGACACACTATGGCTTTTAGCAGACGTGGGGTGGCTACATGCTGGGAGGGGAAAAAAAACATTCTCCCCTCTCCTTGTGACACGGAGTGTCACTTACTCATAACATGACGTCGCAAAATCGGGCATTCCCCTCCAAAAATAGTCAGTCGTGTAGCGGAGGGAATGCATGATTTTATGACATAGCTACATGGGGAAGTGAAACCACACTTTTATAAGGAGAGCACATAGGGCTGGCCCAAGACGTTTTGTCACGTGCATGCAAGGGGGTTGCCCCAGCCTCTCTAGGTGGCTTCCAACATATATAAAAACATTAAACATTAAAATAAAAACTTCCCCATACAGGGGTCTTCTAAAGGTTGCATAATTATCTCCTTGGCTCAGGGGTCGCCATGCCCTCCAACCTTTCTCTGATGACAACAAGGACGTCTAAGGAAAAGCAAAACATTCCGGGTTCAGATTAGAAACCAGGACGGCTTCTGTAAATCCAGGACTGTCCCTGGAAAACAGAGGCACTTGGAGAGTCTGATATCACCGGTCCCCTCATCTGTTGTGTGAGGCAGCTGTTTATGCTGCATCAGATCATTGCTCTATATTACCTGTCAGTGGTTCTCCATAGTTTAAGACTGGGAGAGTCTCTTGGCCCCTACCTGGGATAGGTAAAGGTAAAGGACTCCTGGACGGTTAAGTCTAGCCAAAGGCGACTATGGGGTGCGGCGCTCATCTCGCTTTCAGGCCAAGGGAGCCGGTGTTTGTCCACAGACAGCTTTCCAGGTCATGTGGCCAGCAGGACTAAACTGCTTCTGACGAAACAGGATACTGTGACGGAAGCCAGAGCGCACGGAAACACCGTTTACCTTCCCGCCACAGCGGTACCTATTTATCTGCTTGCACTGGTGTGCTTTCGAACTGCTAGGTTGGCAGGAGCTGGGACAATGCAACGGGAGCTCACCCCGTCATGCGGATTCGAACCACCAACCTTCCGATCAGCAAGCCCATGAGAATCAGTGGTTTAGACCACAGTGCCACCGCGTCCAATCTACCTGGGATACCAGGGACTGAACATGTTCATAGCTTACCCTACCACTAAGCTATGGCCTTTCTTCACTCTACCCAACAATAGGATGGTCTTGGACCATGAAAACTTTTGCACTTTGACCACAGTCACTTTTACGCTTCGGCCCCTGAAATGCTGACCACAGGTCAATGTGGCCCTTGGCCCAAAATTATAGCCACCCATGCTCTAACCACCTCATTAACTATATTGCCCTTCCCACAAAGAAGTTAAAAGTATGGAAAATGGGAGACGGGGCATTTTAATTCTGGCCTTTTACAGTGGTACCTCAGGTTAAGAACTTAATTCTGGAGGTCCGTTCTTAACCTGAAACTGTTCTTACCCTGAGGTACCACTTTAGCTAATGGGGCCTCCCGCTGCCGCTGCGCCACCAGCGCACGATTTCTGTTCTCATCCTGAAGCAAAGTTCTTAACTTGAGGTACTATTTCTGGGTTAGCAGAGTCTGTAACCTGAAGCGTCTGTAACCCGAGGTACCACTGTATTTCAAATGTATTAACAAAAGTGTTTCGGCTACCTAAAGCATTTTTGAAAGAACTTTCACCACCACCCCTTTCATGGCGTGAAGAAAAGATTTCAGTATGTTAGTGAATAACAAATCTGTGTTAAATGATCTAATGAGTAAAATATGCAAACTGCTTCAGAGGGCATAATCCTTCCCCTACGTGACCTTAGCAGTATTCCCTTCAGCACTTCTCAAACCTCCTGCAACCCAAAAAGCTTACATTTTAACTATCACAAATCTGTACATATTTTCTGGGTGTCACACATTTCATTAAAACATATATATTTGAACCCATACGTGCCATCAAACTTGCGAAACTCTCTCTTGTAAATGCCCAGATGGCTAGGGTTATTTGAGGACAGTTTAAGAGACCAAAAAAGAAGAAGAAAAAGAAGAAGAGTCAAAGGCCCACGCTGCCTAACAATTCAGGCAAGGTTTCTGGAGGAGCTAAATTGCTTGAAATTTATCCCGTACCAACTTATTATAGGGTGGCGTGGGCATGGGGAGGGGGGAAAAAAAGCACTGTCTACTGCTAAGCAGCCAAGTCAATAGCAGCCAATATGGCACTTTCCACAAGCTGTTAAGACTGACTCCCATTGGCCCCAGTGAGCATTACCAACAGTGAGGAACGATGGGAGTTAGAATTCCAAATATCGTCTGGATGGCAACACATTGGCTACCTCTGTACTAGAGTCAAGAGTAGATCAGATGAACATTCCATTGTGGGAAGAGCACAATGTGCATATAGTTTTGCAGATATATGCTTTGCTGCGTTTCATGCTTGTGTTCTGGGAACTTCGTACTTTCCCCCTATTTCCTATTTTTGGGGACTCAAAATTAAGAAAATGGGTGGGGGGGGGGCTTTGCCCACAGTTGTTGAGCTTTTTTTTTTGGGGGGGGGGAGAAAGAGATGTTGAGCTTTTTTTAGACCACCAACAATGCCACTCGCGCGTCTCACCATAGCAAACTATCCTCTGTCCCATCAGCATAGGTAAAAGTAAAGTGTAAAGGGACTCTGGGGTTGTGGCGCTCATCTCGCTTTATTGGCCGAGGGAGCCGGCATACAGCATGACTAAGCCGCTTCTGGTGAACCAGAGCAGCGCACGGAAACGCCGTTTACCTTCCCGCCGGAGCAGTACCTATTTATCTACTTGCACTTTGACGTGCTTTTGAACTGCTAGGTTGGCAGGAGCAGGGACCAAGCAACAGGAGCTCACCCCGTTGCGGGGATTCGAACCGCTGACCTTCTGATCAGTAAGTCCTAGGCTCTGTGGTTTAACCCACAGCGCCACCTGCGTCCCACCTGTGTATAAGACGACCCCTAATTTTGAACATGATTTTGGAATAAAAAAACACAGTCCACCCACCCCACGTCCCCAGATTCCATGCTGATGTTTGACCAAAGAATGGCCCTCTCTACAATACATGAGCGCAGGACTGGATCAACCATTATATTAAGTGCCACTGACTGCGTAGAGCCTGTACTGGAACATGAATCTCGCAATGAAGTGTGATCCCATTTTTTAACAGGGTGCAAAACAAAAGGCAGAGACCGTATGAAATTGTCCTTTACTAAGTCAGACCTCGGATACTTCTATCCCAGTTTGGCCTCCTCTGAGAAGCAAGAGAAGCCCTTGCTCATGGCTCCAGGTTGAGTTGTTCCCAGCACTGCGACCCAAGATCCATTAACTGATGGACATTGATCCTGACAAATGATGTGCTCTTATCCCTGACGGACTGGACCTCCATGTTCTACCCATTTTTAAAATGTGGATAGCTTGGGAAGCACAGGCAGATGCCAGGGGCCCCAGTGACTTGGCTGGGCTCAGCACAACTGATCCCTGCCCTGGGTCTCCAGCAATGTTTGGCTATGAGCTGCCATTTAAAACTTCCCTCAGTGCCCCCCAAAACCACGGCATTCTGGATCCCTACCACTTCCACTGCCACCAGATAAACCAATCATCAACACATCCACACAGGGTGTACAAATGGCGCTTTGCCAAAGGAGCCCCCTGTTGGAGATTCAGTCCCCCGTGTCTGCAGTCATGAGATTGTTCTCCATCACATGACTGTGTATGTTTTCATTCCACAGTGTGGGAAGTGACGGAGACAGGATGTTTGTGTTACTATGTTCCATAAAATGGGATTGTTGTCCTTTGTTCTCTCTCTTTGCTGTCAGATGAGAAAGAGGAAGGAGCCAAGTCAGAATGCTCCGAGTGTATTATATGTAAATAAACGTAGATTAGCCAAAATGCTGAGCTGCTGAGGTCCGTTACACGAACTGCGAAAACTCTGCGGATCCCCGAGTGTGTTGATGTCCGTAGGCATCAGTCGCTGTGATGTTCAGGCAGAAGAAAGCTTTTGAAGCTCCCAAAGGATTGACCGGAAGGGAGAGAACATGCCAGTCAGGCATGTGTCTCTGCTGGGGTCCTACACAAGAGTAAGATGATCATAACACCATCGAACCTGGAACTGGAGTTTCTGAAATGAGCATTTCACTTTGGTCCCAGGTGGACACAGAAGTGCTGCAAGTTTCCGGATACCTGGAAAAAATATCTGGCAGATCAAGCCCTGTAGGCCACATACATGAGAAATGAAGTCATTAGCTAGCCAAAGCTCATCAGCCACAGTCAGACTCTCACAGATGGGAAACACACTGAAAGCAGATCTTATATCAGGGAACCTAGGAATGCAAGGTCAGGGATAGACTCTGCACAGTCATGACCACAGGGTTTTGGGAGAAGATACCACAGGCATGCAAGGCTCCTTGTGGATGTAGCCAGCGTCCAATAAGATTCTCTGTAACTCCCTGTGTGCCTGAGTCACCCTGTGCTATCTGGTCTGAGCAACTAGAAAGCTAAGAGTGCTTCTAAGCGCAAAACAAAATGGTCTGGCTCATCTGCTCCAAAAGTCATCAATGTGTTTCTTATACTGAGAGCAAACATATTCTAAGTGCTTCTAAGAGAAGTTGTTTTCTTTTCCTCCAGACGTAAAGGTAAAGGGACCCCTGACCATTAGGTCCAGTCGTGGCCGACTCTGGGGTTGCGGCGCTCATCTCGCTTTATTGGCCGAGGGAGCCGGCGTACAGCTTCCGGGTCATGTGGCCAGCATGACTAAGCTGCTTCTGGCGAACCAGCGCAGCACACAGAAACACCGTTTACCTTCCCGCTGGAGCGGTACCTATTTATCTACTTGCACTTTGGCATGTTTTTGAACTGCTAGGTTGGCAGGAGCAGGGACCGAGCAATGGGAGCTCACCGCGTCACGGGGATTTGAACCGCCAACCTTCTGATCGGCAAGTCCTAGGCTCTGTGCTTTAACTCACAGCACCACCCGCATCCCTTTCCTCCAGACGTACCAACTCCCAAAGTTACAGAACTTGTTAAAACAAGAAACGTTTATAACCACGTCAACGAACAACCAATACAGAATCCTATGCAAAAAGAGAGAAGGGGAAAAAAAAGAGATTGCTTTGGATAAGCAGCACTTCTAAGATGAGTGGGTTTTCTTTTCCTACTAGATTGGAAAACTAGCACATTCTTGGTGCATTTCTACATGAGAATCCCCAGCAAAAATCACACACATTAAAAAAATAGTATTAACATGCACAAGACAAATACCTATTGAATAGAAAGTCTTTTCCCTTGAATCTCACAGCCTTACTTGAAAGCGCTTCTAGTAACTGGAGACATAAAACTACTAGATGATTTCTGTGTTATTGTTTTGGAGGAGGGTGAATTGGATAATGGATTTAAAGCTCCTTGCAACTAACTAGAGAGCATCTGTTAAACAGCAAAGATTTGCCCAGGTGTGGTGCTGGAGATTCAGATCCCAGGTGTTGCTCCACCCATTCCCATAAAATGCACATACCAGCCGACCTAAAAGAAAAGAAACAATAGCCAAATGTGCAATTAAGATTTATTGGTTTAAAGCTTGGTATAAGACCCCCCCAAAAAAACACCTCTCCTAGAAATTATGGCGAGAAATACAGGCTACCGAGGATGCTCTGTCCAAATGCTCAGAGTGTAATTGCAAAGGAAGAAAAAGTACAGAAAGCAGAATTTCTGAGCAGCCAGAGCTCCAACCCCTTAAGCTGAATTCCTTATTTACTCTTTTCTAAATGCCACACACATTCGGGTTCACACTCAGCTCCTGCATGCCTCCCAAGCAAAAAGGAGATTTTCTGCTCATCGCAATTCAGCACAGAGCGGGAAGATTTCCCGAAGGCAGCTTTCTACACCAGCACGGGTGTCCATTTATAGCTCGCTATAGACTTCATCCAGTTAAGGCTGAGTGCCTCTTGCAAAAAAACACACAAAAACAACTCTCTAGGCTGGCAGTGAGGCTGGAAAGTGACCAGCACCCCAACCTGATGAGGCCTTCCAGCGCCCTTCCCTTTTGCAAACCATAAACTTTCCTACCACAGCTCAGAAATCACAGATGCATAGAAGTGTGCTTAAAGCTCTGTGAATCAGTAGCTTAAAATCTCAATCCCCCAGCACTGTTCTGCACGGCACTTAAGCACCTATTTGCTCATGGGCAATCCGTATGTCACAGCGAAGATGCGGCTTGACCGCAGATTTTTCCATGTCTGGAGGGTATTTGGAGGTATGAAACCACACAGGGAGAATATGCCCACATGAAGTCACAATTTTCAGAGATGCAAACACCATCCAAGCGTTACTGAAGAGATGTGCTAAACCAGTAACGTGGGAAGGGGTATTTTTTTAAAGATAACCAGCACTTTAAAGATTTAGCAAGTTTGTTGTGGAATAAAGACTCCTTCCTCGGACGCTTTCAGAGTCATATTCCTCTAGTACAGTCGTACCTCGGAAGTCGAACGGAATCCGTTCCGGAAGTCCGTTCAACTTCCAAAAAGTTCAGAAACCAAAGCGCTGCTTCTGATTGGCTGCAGGAAGCTCCTATTTTGGCTGCTGATCCCTTATTTTCAAGGCTGCTGGTCCCTTATTTTCAAATCTGTAAGTTGACAGCTATGGAAAGGGTACAACAAAATCTGAAGAGACGGGTAGCAGCCACTCTGCAAATGTGAAGCGTGCCTATTCCGTTTGGTTGGGATCTGTCCCATAGATATTGAATTCCTTGAATTCCTTGATGGAAGAATGGCGAGATATAAAAGATACTAAGCTACAGGGAACCAGGCAGAGGGCCTTCTAGGCAGTGGCACCCTCCCGTAAGATGTCAAGGAGATAAAGAACTGCACAACTTTTAGGAGACATCTGAAGGCAGCCATGTATCAGGAAGTTTTTAATGTACAATGTTATATTATGCTTTTGGAAGCTGGGCATAAAGATGGGCAGGGCATAAATAAGAAAATTATTGTTGTTGTTATTGTTGCTAAATTATTTATATAGAAAGTAAACAGGCAAATACAGCTACCCCTCTGGAAGTGATTTTCTGAAGTCTTTGGATTTCAATAAGGCCATCTTGGAGTGGCACACCAAGGTAAGGAATCTTGGGGTGAATTAGCCACATTCCCTTTATTAAACTAAATACTAAATAAATCATTTGCCTTGTTCTAAGGAGGCTGCCGCGATGCCTGTGACAAGATGTAGGAACTGGTGATCTAGGTTTTCGTATATTCACTTAGAAGTATCAGAGGCAAAAATATTCCAAAGATCACAGAGACAAAATCCCAACAGAGAGTTGCAGCCTAGAGGCATGAACAGGGATCGAATAATGTAAATTTGACATCCTCTGATTTAAACAACAGCGCTTATGAAAGTAATTTATCAAAGAATGACACCCAAGACAGGAGTCACTAATAAGGTAGAGAAAAGACAGTTTCAAGCTTGATGGCAAAGGTCATTTTTAAGAGACGTGTCGCGCTGGTTTAATTTGAGCTGTGGGGTAGTTTTTAAGAGACTCCTGAAACAAATTAATAACATGGGGGGGGGGGGAATAAAGAAAAAGAAATACTCCCAAACGTGTTACACTTTACCAATGTCACAAAGTCACAGGCCTTTTGTAACCAAATCAGAATGCAAGGCAGCATATATAGAAACACAACTTTCCATTAGCAGCTTACAAACTAGAAATCCAATCCGTAGTGCTAATAAATCCTTCAGACAGATTTTTTAACTTAATTTCATGCTAGGGACACAGCTAAGCTGATTTTAAAGGGTATTCCTTTCCTTCCAGTCTGAAGTGGGATTCTGTTTTATTCAAAATGACTTCAGTCTGTCACAAGACAACCTCATAAATGCCATGTCTGGGCTTAAGGAAAGGAGAGGAGCCAATCTATCAGAACAAAAATGTGGCCGTTTGACCACTTCCTAAGGCAATCTAGGAAGGGGTATAATATATTCATTTTATAGCACAAGATAGCAGGGGGTGTAAATGAACTCACTGAAACCTCAGCATATGGCTTTATTTTTCCTGGAAGCTTTCAAGAACAGGAATCAAATTAAACCTTCTTTTCCAAAACAAAGATAAAAAGAAAAAAGCACAAGCCACATTTTCTTACGCATTTAATATCCCATTCTTACAAAGACTTGGGCATGCTTACTTCAACCAGTTTTCAAAGTATGAATGTACAGTGGTGTCTCGCAAGACGAAAAGAATCTGTTCCGCGATTCTCTTCGTCTAGCGGTTTTTTCGTCTTGCGAAGCAAGCCCATTGACGGCTTAGCGGATTAGCGCTATTAGCGGCTTAGCGGCTTTTAGCGGCTTTTAGCGGCTTATCAGCTTAGCGGATCAGCTGATAAGCGGCTTAGCAGCTTAGAAAAAGGGGGGAGGGGGAAAAAGTCGGAAAAACTCGCAAGACATTTCGTCTTGCGAAGCAAGCCCACAGGGAAATTCGTTTTGCGAAGCACCTCCAAAACGGAAAACCCTTTCGTCTAGCGGGTTTTCCATCTTGCGAGGCGTTCGTCTTGCGAGGCACCACTGTATTCGTTTTCATCCCAAATTTCACAATGTTTACATAAACTTTCGGGATGAGATTGGCCCCAAATCACCCAGCGTACGTCATACCAATGGATGGAGTTACAAATTTGATTAAGAAAAATATCAACAAGGGAAATTCATCTTCCTCCCAGATCTGAGAAAGAATTGCAATCCTGGGAGGGATATTTCCCAATGATAGAAAAAGCTTGCTTGCTCCTGTTCCGGACAGCAGGACCCGAACCAATGGCTTCAAGCTATGACAACGGAGATTCGAACTCAACATCAGGAATAACTTTTTGATAGAAAGAGCTGTTCGGTCATGGAGCAGACTCCCTCGGAAAGTGGTAGACTCCTTGAAGGTTTTTAAGCAGAGATTGGATGGTCATCTGTCATGGATACTTGAGATTTTTACATTGCATGGGGTTGGACTAGATGACCCTCGGGTCCCCTTCCAGCTCTGTGAAGGGAGTTCGTTTTATCTTTAGCCCTACATCTGTAAGGCTATGTACAGTAGCCAGTGCCGGATTTACGTATAAGCTATAGCTTAGGGGCCCACTCTCTTGGGGCACCCCCAAAAAATGTAAAGGAAAAAAACCTGGATGTACATTTCCAAAATATAAGATAAAAAAACAAATAAAATAAAACCTACATACAGCAACAGTGTTCTGTGTTGTGTAGACTCCTATGATGTAAGTAATGGTCCCCGCCTGCTAGCCTGCTCCCTAAAATATCACTGGTTTGCTCATTTCTATATATAGGGTGCCTACATTCTGCATGTGCAAATGGTTTTAGATACCTATTGGGTCCATAAATGACCATATAGCATATATTCAACACAAAAAACAGCCACAGTTTGTTGTTGACAAAGGACAGCTGGACATATAAAGGGCCCCATTACCTTCAATAGCTGAGGACCTCATCAAACCTAAAACCGGCCCCGATATTAGCTAGCATTCTACGTTGACGCATCAGCACACTGTATTTGGAATTTCTTGTTGTTCAGACAAGTGTGAGTGCCTGCCTACACACACACACACACACATACACACACACACATTCTCAGGACTTGCAACCTTCGGCCAACGGACACCTAAGCAAGAATCTTCTTTCACAGCTTCAAACTTCTTGCTGGCTACATCTACAAAGCACACCTGCAGCCTGAAATCTGAGGTGTGAACCTGTGCAAGAACGCTTCAATGGCCATATGTTTATTTAATTAAAAAAAGCCTTATTTGGGAAGGGTGGAATTTAGAATAGTGGAATAGAGGAATACTTTCCCTTTCCTCCCCACCTACAAAAAAGCCATTTTTGTTCTCCAAATCTCTCCCCAGTTTCTCAACTCCGGAGAGTTCCATCCATGCACTGGCAACAACAAACAAGCCTTTTGAACTTCCCAGGGTAGGAAGCTACTGGGAAGCGTAATTTGCAGGGCGGGGGGGGGGGGGGGGCCAAGGCAGAGAAAGAGTTAAGTATCCTCCTGCTTCCACACTTTTAAATTTTCCTTCTTCCGAATCTTCTATTCACTGAATTTTTAGAAAGCTGCCAGGAGCTGTGTGGCTCGATATAATTGTGTATAATGTGTAGCTTGGCCATTGCGGAAGTCAATGGCGTAAAGCCATTTGCAGGAAGCTAGAGAGATAACCCATAATTTATCTTTTAATATTCACATTTTGCTTTTTAACAAATGTAACCGATGCGATTTCACATCCTGAGTTACCCACAATGCCACCTACGCTAACATCATTACCTGTCATCTTATATCATAAACAAATGTAATTCCAATAGGACATGTGATTTCGTAAGTGTTAATTTGTATTTGTGTCCACTATTGCCCAAGCATTACTGCAAATGCAATTCTGGGGCCATTGCTTATAGTTCTGGAATTACAATTTGTATCAACACCATCAATCATTGGTTCTGCCTTAACACAGAGCAGCTCTGATGCCTTGCACAATTTCAGTTCTCAGAGCTCACGTACATATAGCTTCACCAACATGGGTGATGCTGAATCCAGAGCTGCTCTCCTAAATTTTGCTCCAGTGGGTTGCGGGAAACCCATAGAACAGATTTGGGGCAGGGGGAGAGGAGAGGAGGGAAGTCCTCTTGCCCTTAGGGGACGCATTACTCAGCACAACTTTGGATACAACCTCAGGTGTGCAATAGAAATGGACAGTTCAGAAACAGCAAATGAAATCTCCTGCATTTTGTGTTCACCTGCGATTCACTTGCGAAAAGATACAATCAAAGCCACATACAAATTTATTCTTTGCTGCCATAATAATAATAATAATAATAATAATAATAATAATTTATTATTTATACCCGGCCCATCTGGCTGGGTTTCCCCAGCCACTCTGGGCGGCTCCCAACAGAGTATTAAAATACAATAACCTATTAAACATTAAAAGCTTCCTTAAACAGGGCTGCCTTCAGATGTCTTCTAAAAGTCTGGTAGTTGTTTTTCTCTTTCACATCTGGTGGGAGGGCGCTCCACAGGGCGGGCGCCACTACCGAGAAGGCCCTCTGCCTGGTTCCCTGTAGCTTTGCTTCTCGCAGTGAGGGAACCGCCAGAAGGCCCTCGGTGCTGGACCTCAGTGTCTGGGCAGAACGATGGGGGTGGAGACGCTCCTTCAGGTATATTGCACCGAGGCCGTTTATGATGCTGTGCTAATTGCCATATTTTTCGTCCCATAGGACGCTCCGTCCCATAGGACGCACCTAGTTTTTTTGGGGGGGAAATAAAGGAAATTTTTTTTTCCTTTATTTCCCCCCCCAAAAGCAGGTCGGGGAAGCCGAACCAGGTCGAGGAACAGCGCTGCGCCTCCCTGCTGTCCCCCGAGCTTGTGGGGCAGGCCGATATCTGCCTCAGGCGGCAGGCTGCTATCCGCAGCGTGGGGAGCCCTGCGGGGAACTCCTGCAGGGCTCCCCATGCTGTGGATGTCTGCCCGGCGCGCTCTGCTTTCAGGGCGCCTGACGCTCCGGGAAGCAGGCTGCTATCCGCAACCTAGACATCCCTGCCGGACCTCCTGCAGGGCTGCCTAGGCTGCGGATGTCTTCCTGAAGCCTGGAGAGCGAGAGGGGTCGGTGCGCACCGACCCCTCTCGCTCTCCAAGCTTCAGCGAAAGCCTGCATTCGCCCCATAGGACGCACCCAGATTTCCCCTTCATTTTTGGAGGGGAAAAAGTGCGTCCCATGGGGCGAAAAATACGGTATAACCTCTTCTCCCCATACTGAGATATGCTTCTCAGTGCCATTTGTGGCCTGCATTTGGGTTATAGGTTATCTGGTAGCCAGCATCTTGACAGTGCAATCTGAAACACTAGTAGCTGAATAAAATGGGACTGACTTCACAGTAAACATGCTCAGGATCGCGTTGCGCAATTCAGTTTGCATTTAGAGTGTTACACCTTTGCGCTGGGGTGCTCAGCAAAACGTCCGAGGCAGTCGAGGCGACACACATCGCTTCTCTAAAAAGAGCAGGCATGTCACCATTTCCACATGATACTAAGACACAGGTGTGGACATCAGCATCAGCTGGAAGTTGCAATAAATAATGGAGCTGGAGATTTTGAATTGTGTCAGGCAGGGATGTTGAGGACTTGGAAAAGTTCAGTAACATCTGGTGGGTCACAGGTTTTCCACCCCTGGAATAAAAGCAGTTTCTACGTTTCACCAAATATGGTCTGAAGCTCAACATCAAAAAAGCTAAGATCATGGCCACTGGTCCCATCACCTCCTGGCAAACAGAAGGGGAAGAAATGGAGGCAGTGAGAGATTTTACTTTCTTGGGCTCCATGATCACTGCAGATGGTGACAGCAGCCACGAAATTAAAAGACACCTGCTTCTTGGGAGAAAAGCAATGACAAACCTAGACAGCATCTTAAAAAGTAGAGACATCACCTTGCCAACAAAGGTCCGTATAGTAAAAGCTATGGTTTTCCAAGTAGTGATGTATGGAAGTGAGAGCTGCACCATAAAGAAGGCTGATCGCCAAAGAATTGATGCTTTTGAATTATGGTGCTGGAGGAGACTCTTGAGAGTCCCATGGACTGCAAGAAGACCAAACATATCCATTCTGAAGGAAATCAGCCCTGAGTGCTCACTAGAAGGACAGATCCTGAAGCTGAGGCTCCAATACTTTGGCCACCTCATGAGAAGAGAAGACTCCCTGGAAAAGACCCTGAGGTTGGGAAAGATGGAGGGCACAAGGAGAAGGGGACGACAGAGGACGAGATGGTTGGACAGTGTTCTCGAAGCTACCAGCATGAGTTTGACCAAACTGCGGGAGGCAGTGGAAGACAGGAGTGCCTGGCGTGCTCTGGTCCATGGGGTCACAAAGAGTCGGACATGACTAAACGACTAAACAACAACCTTTCACATATTATACGCAGCACTTTCTATAGATCCTGCACTGACTCATAACAAGGACCTGATTTTCCCCAATATTCTGTGTTCAGAACTTATACACATTCTTGCATTTGCAAGGGGTTGGACTAGATGATCCTCAAGGTCCCTTCTAACTCCACAATCCTGATTCTCATCAAGAAATACTGTCACACCAAAGTTTGCTCGTTCCTCCAGTCCAGAACCACAACATCTGGGCAGGTAATGCCAACAATCTAATCAGCAACGTTGATCCCAATTCGAGAGAAACGCGAATTCTACTAAGAAACCCCTCCTGTCTTTGTTCAGCTTTTAACATATGATTCTGCCATATGCTTTAGGGTTGCACATCGTCAAGGTTTGCAAGCACAGGATAAAGCTCCTGGATCCTGGATCGACTCCAGTTCAGTATATACAACAATGTACGGAGGCTGTGCCAATATAAGTGCACTTTCCAAAGGAAACACAAATTCTCTGCCAAGGAAGCTGATATACCATGCTTGAAACAAACTATAAAAATCAATAGAATGCATGCAAATCTACCTGCCTTGCATTGACTTGCTTAATATACATGAACTTGCTTTGTAACAACTTCTAGATCCGAGGATTTAAACTCCATAGCAGATGGCCCACTTCACTGATATGGGCCGATACACACTGCACGTTTGGTACTTTGATACGGATGCGCGAGTACAAATTACATGTGCTGGCAAGGCATCAGCTGTGGCTGGTGCAGGTGCACTGTGCAACTGTTTGAATTATCCCACGACATCTGTGGAAACAGGGCTTTGGCCTGCTGTTTCGGGATTTGTTGCAGGGAAACCCAGTCACTTAGGCTAGAAGCACATTTTGCAGCGGACTTTTGACTGCTGCCTGAAGTGGTGGCCACACTCATTCCTCTCTCTTCTCTTGTGGGGGTAGAGAAACTCACCAGACCATGTTGCCATGTCAAGCATTTTTTACGAGAGAGAGAGAGAATGTGGAGTGCCTGCTTTTCCTCTATGAATATACATCAGCCATAACTTTTAATTCCAGACACACTCACACCATTCAAAAAGGGCACACTGCAAGTGTCCATGCCTAAGTAATATAACATACAGTACTACCTCTGGTTGCGAACGGGATCCGTTCCAGAGGCCCGTTCACAACATGAAAAGAGCGCAACCTGAAGTGCCTTATATGCACAGGTGCACAGCGCAATTTGGGGCTTGTGCGCAGCACGATTTAGCGCTTCTGCACATGCGTGAGCGGCGAAACCCAGAAGTAACCCTTTCCAGTACTTCCAGGTAGCCGCGGGATGTAACCTGAAAGAATGCAACATAAGGTATGACTGTACCCCAAAATATAATAATGTCCGAATCAGCCAACTGGAGAAGCAGTAGCACATATAACTAGAAGCAATTTTGCGGAACACTCTGCCCACTGAACCTGACCACCACGAGAGCTAGAAACATACAGGGAAGAAAGCAAGATTTTTCTGAACCTGGTTTCTTTGTCATTGGCCCAGTCCTCCCCACTAGTAAACAGTTGTTGTGTGCCAACAGTATTCTAGGTGCGCATGCCATCCCAGGTCTGCACAATTCCTGCACTGCAGGGGGTTGGACTAGATGACCCTCAGGGTCCCTTTAAACTCTACGATAATCCTTGAAGGTTTATGCATTGTTGGGTTTTTAAAACCTCGCCTATGGTAGCGTGACTCTGTTCTTATTCATCACAGGCGTATCCCACCCTCTCCCAAGGAAGTCCAGCTGGGCAGTCTGAGTTGATATTTGGAATAGCCCAACAAACTTCATGTCTTGAGCATTGATTTGAACCCAGATCTCTCTGCTCCAAGCCCAGAATTATCTGCTGCTTCGCTACTCAGAAACACTGGCATGTCGAAGGAAAAAACCCAAGACTCTGAGAATTTGAGAATTGCTATAATGGGAGGATCAGCAACTTACATGTTTCTCGTTGAGCGTTTGGCAGGAGGGCGTCCAGCAGGCATATTAGCAATGTGCTAATGTGCCACTACGGAGATGCTCCCTGCAGCCATCTTTGCTTTCCCCATCCCCCACCCCCAACTCTGCTAGAAGAGATTGGGGCTTTTCTGTGGAGACACAGGAGGAGAACGGATTATTAAGAGCCTTGCTGGGCAGAGAGCTATTTTGTCTTTTATGACGACTTTCTCCAATTCAGCTATTGCTCGGAGCCTCAATGCCACAGCAGAGTTTATTACACATTCTGCCTTAAACACACCGCTTCCCACTGAGCAAACTCGCAGTAACGGGAAGGAAATAGGAAAATCAGGACGAAAAGGGAACCGGGAAGAGGAAGGGGATTTTTGCTCATCCATGGATGCACGTTCACAAACCTCTCTCCATGGTTCCTCGATGGTTGTTTGGGGGATGAACTACTGCCTGCAGGATTTATCTCACCGGGCGATCTTATAACATGTTTACTCAGAAGTAAGTCCCGCAGAACTCAGTGGGACTTACTCCTAAGTCAGCGGGTGCATATCAGCTCAAACGTGTGTGGCAACCAACCATAGGTCTTTAAGATCTGAGTAATGCCATTATTCGGACGTGGGTGGTGCTGTGGGTTAAACCACAGAGCCTAGGTCTTGCAGGTCAGAAGGTCGGCGGTTCGAATCCCCACAACGGGGTGAGCTCCCGTTGCTCGGTCCCTGCTCCTGCCCACCTAGCAGTTCGAAAGCACATCAAAGTGCAAGTAGATAAATAGGTACCGCTCCAGCGGGAAGGTAAATGGCATTTCCATGCGCTGCTCTGGTTCGCCTGAAGCGGCTTAGTCATGCTGGCCACATGACCCAGAAGCTGTACGCCAGCTCCCTTGGCCAATAAAGTGAGATGAGCGCCGCAACCCCAGAGTCGGCCACGACTGGACCTAATGGTCAGGGGTCCCTTTACCTTTACCTTAATGCCATTATCACTGCAAACTACTTCTGAAAACGATTGCAAACTGCTGCACAACCAAGCTGGGGGATCTAGTCCCTTGGACAAGTGTCCAAAATTCATCAGGCGCATTTTGCACCTGGCTATCAGCCACTTGTGACAGAGCGAAGATGCCCGGGTGCCAGGATGGCACCTGACGTCTCCACCCTCTGGAGGTGCATCCCTGGGGATCCTCAGATCTTGACAGTTTTTGAATGCCAGCATCGCTTCCTGTAGAATTCTATCCATCATATTTCATCTGCACAATTGGAATGAATTTCAGGAACCCAAAAGCCGTACTGAAAAATACAACTTTCATTTAGCCCCCAAATGGCAACTAGGCGTTGTATTTTGGCGACTGCAACCCTGGTCTAAGGAGCCATTTGGCACCTAGCTTATATATCAGAGTTTCTAACACTGCCTTGCCCAGACATCCCTGATCAGTACAGTGGTACCTTGGTTCTCAAACTTAATCCGTTCCGGAAGTCGGTTCCAAAAACAAAGCGTTCCAAAACCAAGGTGCACTTTCCCATAGAAAGTAATGCAAAATGGATTAATCCATTCCAGACTTTTAAAAACAACCCCTAAAACAGCAATTTAACATGAATTTTACTATCTAACGACACCATTGATCCATAAAATGAAAGCAATAAACAATGTACTGCAATCACACAATCAATCAATCAGTAGCTGAACTGGGTTCCACACAGTCACAAAAACAAAAAAAAGAGCCAGAGAAACAAAAAACGCAAAGTCCAGTAGTACCTCTGGTTACATACCAACCTCCTTGCGAACGCTTCGGGCAACGAGCTTCGCTAACCCGGAAGTAGTTGCTCCTGGAAGCGAACTTTGCCCCAGGATGCGAGTGGAAATTGCATGGCAGAGATGCGCACATGCAGTGGAAAACCCCATTAGTGAAAGCACACCTCAGGATAAGAACAGTTTCAGCTTAAGAACGGACCTCCGGAACAAATGAAGTTCGTAGCTGGAGGCACTAAAACAAACAGACCTCAGCGTAACACTCAAAAGTGTGGCACTCAAAATGGAGCACGTTCGGCTCCCAAAAAAGTGGTTTGCAGTGTTTGGATTCCAAGTTGTTTGACTACCAAAGCGTTTGAGGACCAAGCTACCATTGTAGTAGCCAGCAGACCTAGGCAGGTGAGGATGTGTTGGTCTCCTGGCCTTCTCAATGCTGCCCATGGCCGCCATGCGAAAAAGGGGAAAGGCAAGGCAGTGGGGAGTTCAGTATGGTGTGGTCACAGCGTTGGGAGCATAGGATCGGCTGGCGCTGATGAGTGTTGGAATCCATCAACGTCTGGAAGCCACCATTTTGGCTATCCCCATCCTAGGCCTTTTCCTCAAGAGCCAGAAATGTTTCAAAATATTACAAAAGTGGCTTTGGGCCCAGAACCTCGACACCACCAAAAGCCTGAGTTCTGGCCAGAGCACCATCGCTCCTCCCAATCGCTTAGCTCACAGTCTGCCTAAATGTTCAGGTCCCAGTCCAAACCCTTTGGCACTCTTCGGCAGGAGATCATGTCCGCAGACAACGGCAAGCGTGCCAAGAAATCGGGGCCAGCCCTCCCATTAGGCGGAGCGAGGAAGCAACTTGATTTTGGACGTCGTGAAAGAACTGCAAATTTTAGAAATAACAGTTGTCCTTATTGCGTTTTTACCACCAGGGAAGGGGAGGTTTTTTTATATAATTTTGTGCCTCGGGTGCCAAAATCACTTGACCCACCATGGGTACTTTGCACCTTGGATTAGGGTTAAAGGGGGCCACCATTTTCTGCTCCACCTCAGGCAGCAAAATGCCCTGGCCTAGGCCCTGCAAGGAAATGGAAGGTAGAAGGGGAGGGCAGCGGTTTCACCTAAAAATCAGGAGTTTGGTGATCAAAGCTGGAGAATTGGCTTGTCTATCGTAGTTTCCTAGCAACCACAGAGAACCTTTCTTTCCCTTGCAACCCCCCCCCCCCAATACTGGCAAAGGATCCTGGAAATGTAACGGATGACAAGGGCAGCAGTGCCACCCGGCTGACGATGAGTCTGGGACAAGGGACAAGATTCCCACTTACCGGTACCACCTCCAGGGGGCCCTGGGGGCCCAGGCACCCCCATTTTATTGCCGTGGGCTCAACTAGATTGGGGCCTGCACCTCCACCATGGGGGCCCAACAGTGGAGGTGCAGGCCCCCGTTTAGCTGCAGCATCAGAGCATGTGCGCTGTGCCCTCGCGGTGTCATTACAGTGCGGCGCAGTGCTTGCAGACATTGGGCACCCACAGTGTGTTGGGCCCAAGACGGCGCCCCTTGTCCCAGTTACCCAATATGTGGGCCAGCCTCTTATCTGAGCTTGGAGATAAGCAGTTTTGAAGGATCATAAAGTGTTAGGGGAGGAAACCATTGGAAGAGCATGATGCCGAGAGTTCACGATTCAAAGAAAAAAACGTCTCCCGCACCGGGAGAGACTTTGATAGAGGGGAAACAAAAACAGGATAAGAACCTTGTATTTGAAAGTATACACTGATGGATGCCAGCCCATTCCGGAAGACTTGATTAAGGCAAACTCCTACCTCACTCGTGTGTGTGTGTGTGTGTGTGTGTGTGTGTGGTTTTTCTGTCTGTAATTACACATCAAGAAGCACAAGGACACTGGAGCCGGTCCTTTGAGGGTTCGATTCGACTTTGACTTCAAAGGGTCTCTGCCCTTTATTTTACAACATGGTGACTAGAAGAATTTGTGCTTCTGCTAAGCGCCAGTATTAAAACCATGACAGGAGCTGCAGTGATTTACAATAGCCGATCATGGCTAGCAGGAATCCAGGATGTGGGGAAAGGAGAGTTGTTGGTTGTTTTTTTTTTAAAAAAAGTTGTTTTTGAGGGTTGATGTTGCTTTTGCAAAGAACCCAATTCTCCTTTGGCTTGCAAGTATATTAATTAGAAGTGTCAAAGGGCTGCGGCGAGGGTGAAGAGGAAACTGAAATTGGTTATTGCCCCCTCTCTCCCTTGGGCGTGCCTTGGCTGTCATCGAGCCACACTTTCCGGATTAGACTACTGTAATCTGGGACCTCAAGGGGGATGCAGAGCTTGTATCGGAAACTGCACATCACTGAGCAGGGAGAGAAAGAGAGGCTTTAGCAGATTTCCAGTTTGTTGGTGGTGTTTTTCCTCTCTCTCTCTCTCTCTCTCTCTCTCTCTCTCTCTCCTTTAGGACAAAACTGCACCCATCCTCCATCATAAGGGATATATTGTCTGCTTTGAGATGGGATCCCTCTCTGTCCCCCCCCCTCAAACCCCTGCATTCCCACCCCCAGGTTCTTAGAGATCTGCAATTTGTTTTCATAGCGCAGCTGGTCTGCCTAAAGGTCACATGATTTGGCAGCCATCCCAGTTGTTAAAAATTAATTTTTCCTTATTAATACTACTGGGGGTCCCACAGGATAGGATCCCAGGCTTATCTGAACCTGACAGCTTCCTAAACCCTATGAAGGATGCTTTATCCTCTAAGGCTATCGGCGGAACAAGGCCGCTGTGTCCTGAAACTCAACTGCTCTGGAATCCTGTTAGGAAACCAAAGCAAATTCCTCCTTATTCTTATTCATTTCTTTAATTTATGTACGCGCACACAATGGCTGTCTTCTAGAGAGGGAAGTGGCTTCTGGGTGAAGCCTTGAGGTTGATCTATAATATCCCTATGGCCTTAGCCACACACCCAAAGCAAACAGTGGTAGAATTATGTGGAATTCATCTATACAGTGGTACCTCAGGTTACATACGCTTCAGGTTACATATGCTTCAGGTTATTGAGAGTGAAAGAGGAGAGTGCAAAATATGGTCTGAAGCTTAACATCAAAAAAACGAAGATCATGGCTACTGGTCCCATCACCTCCTGGCAAATAGAAGGGGAAGAAATGGAGGCAGTGAGAGATTTTACTTTCTTGGGCTCCATGATCACTGCAGATGGTGACAGCAGCCACGAAATTAAAAGACGCCTGCTTCTTGGGAGAAGGGCAATGACAGGCCTAGACAGCATCTTGAGAAGTAGAGACATCACCTTGCCAACAAAGGTCCGTATAGTTATAGCTATGGTTTTCCCAGTAGTGATGTATGGAAGTGAGAGCTGGACCATAAAGAAGGCTGATCGCCGAAGAATTGATGCTTTTGAATTATGGTGCTGGAGGAGACTCTTGAGAGTCCCATGGACTGCAAGAAGATCAAACCTCTCCATTCTGAAGGAAATCAGTCCTGAGTGCTCACTGGAAGGACAGATTGTGAAGCTGAGGCTCCAGTACTTTGGCCACCTCATGAGAAGAGAAGACTCCCTGGAGAAGACCCTGATGTTGGGAAAGATGGAGGGCACAAGGAGAAGGGGGCGACAGAGGACGAGATGGTTGGATAGTGTTTTCGAGGTTACCAGCATGAGTCTGACCAAGCTGCGGGGGGCAGTGGAGGACAGGAGTGCCTGGCGTTCTCTGGTCCATGGGGTCACGAAGAGTCGGACACGACTAAACAACAACAACAACAACATGCTTCAGGTTACAGACTCCGCTAACCCAGAAATAGTGCTTCAGGTTAAGGACTTTGCTTCAGGATGAGAACAGAAATCGGGCTCCGGTGGCACGGCAGCAGCAGGAGGCCCCATTAGCTAAAGTGGTGTTTCAGGTTAAGTACGGACCTCCGGAACGAATTAAGTACTTAATCTGAGGTACCACTGTAATAGCAAGGTTTTCTTTAAAAAGAAAAAAAGTTTTGAGAGAGAGTGCAAGTGTCTAGCCCTGCAAAAGTTGAAAGTGCACAGGCAATGCCTGACAAAATATGGGAGCAAAATCTACACAGCTCTTTTGTGTATCGACACTCCCCTTCACGACGAGAAAAGGCCGAATTACAGCACAATCCCAGCCATGTCTACTCGGAAGTAGTTTACTGTTGTGCAGGAGACTTCCATGAGCTCCTTTACTCTTCCTTGCCTACTGCTGACCAGATGGGGCTGCCACCGAGAGCTGTTCCAATGCCACGTGGGTGTGTGGGTGTGAGAAAACTCACTCCCGTATCTTAAACATGTTGTAAATATAATACAGAAAAGGGTTTAACATGCATAATTCACTCAGGGGTTATAAGGCAGCTGCCTACATCCATCTCCTAAAAGGCACTCCTTTGGCAAAACTCTAGCAGTGGTTTCCAGTATTAAGGCGCCTTCCCTGAGAAACGCATTGAGTGATGCTGTTTTTCCTACACAACTTTTATTATGCACACCTTATGAAATCGGGGCGCAAGACAGTCACAGTTAAAGCACTTCTTTAAAAATTCACTTATTTCCAATGAGAGCGATTTATGCAGGCACATCCAACTCTCTCAGGTCCTACAAGTGTTTTGGGGGAAAGTACTCACCATGAAGTTATTACAGTAAGTGCCACATCTTTAACATTATTTTTTTTGGGGGGGGGGTACCAGCACTGCCTACTCATGGGGAATCCCAGAAAAAAAAGCACTGGTTATGCTCTCCTGTGGAAGCCTGGACACCTTTAAAAAAGCCTATTTGCCAGCTATTCAAAGAGCTGTTCAAGCGTGGACAGAGTTTCTGGGGTACAAGGAAGGTGACAAGTCTAAACAAAAGGCACTATCAGGAGTTTCCGAATCAGGGCCAAGCCCATTTTAAACCATATGGGGAATTCCGTCTCCTTGCTTTTGCAGTTATCCCTACTCCAGGGAAGTTAACAAAGCAAATATCGCTGACTTAATAAAGTTGATTAACATTCTTAATTAAAGGCAGGCTAGGTTGTTTCAATGGTGCTTCCGACAGCTGTCCATTTCCTGTTGCGATTCCTCATTTCCAATTTTTTTAAAAAAGCAAATCCCCTCCATACCAGGATTTCGGAAGCCACAGAACCAAACTTACCAGTTAGTGTGTACAAAATATTTGCTGCAGGCCTGCCTGCCTCTCCGCAGCAATATGTTCTGCTAGATTTAGTGGAGCCATTTCTAAAAATACTAGCTTTTAGCAAAACATTTCGAAGTCTTTATGAGTGCACATTGCTCAGAGCTGCATAAACAATATCTCTGCTGTGGACACCCAGTTTTCCACCCTCCCCTTCCTTTTTCTAACCAGCCCAGGGAGATGACAAAAACACCCAGTTGTGTCCAAACACCTGATTTTTATCCTTCATCTCCAACGGGCTGCCTTAAACTGATGTCCTGTTTGCTTGACTACATACAAATCGGCAGCTGAACTGTTTACCTCATTTTTTTAAAGTTTTTTTTTTTACGTATATAAAATTGCAGAAGGCATTTTTCTCTTGATGTACATTACCATATTATTGTCTATTTAAAACTCTTTCCTCTTCTCATCTTACATCCCTTTGGGGAGCTGAGACAGGCTTTCATAATGGAGGAAAGCTTTCAAACACACCAGATTTTGACATAAATTTATCTACCTCCAGCATGTTTTCTTACTCTGCTTTGCTAATTACCAAAGCCATCTGTGGTGAAGTCAGGGCTTCCTCCTTGTCACAATTTATCTTTATCTCCTGCTAGATTATGTAGCGAAGTCACATTACAGTATCTCGGATATCACACTCATTTCTTTGATGATGGAGCCCGAACGATATAAACAGGATTAGGATTTAATTACCAGATCCAGCACTGGGTCAATACCTCCCCCCCCCTTTATTTCAAATAACAGGAGACTGGCAGGGGCCCAAGAAAAAAAAATGGCATAGCAGTGGGTTAGAAAGAGGGCCACAGTTCTGAAGGAAGACAAAACAGGAAGCCCCACATTCACCAGCCCACAGATGACTGAAAACCAGATGACTCACAGCTGAACATGGGAAGTGATTTCATTAATAAGGTACCACGTGATGAGACAGCAGATAGCAAACTGAAGCAATTCCACTTCCTGTTCCTATCTAGTCAAGAATTCCACCCAGGACTCCTCTTCTCTCTCTCCAGACATCAATAACCTAAGGCTGCTACTCTCTCCTCTGCTCGTCTAGGTTTGCAACCTTCATAAACTTTGCCTCTTCCTAATGGGACGCAGGTGGCGCTGTGGGTTAAAGCCTCAGCGCCTAGGGCTTGCCGATCGAAAGGTCGGCGGTTCGAATCGCTGCGGCGGGGTGCACTCCCGCTGCTCGGTCCCAGCGCCTGCCAACCTAGCAGTTCGAAAGCACCTCCGGGTGCAAGTAGATAAATAGGGACCGCTTACCAGCAGGAAGGTAAACGGCGTTTCCGTGTGCGCCTCTGGCTCTGGCCAGAGCAGTGATGTCACGCTGGCCACGTGACCCGGAAGTGTCTCCGGACAGCGCTGGCCCCTGGCCTCTTAAGTGAGATGGGCGCACAACCCCAGAGTCTGTCAAGACTGGCCCGTACGGGCAGGGGTACCTTTACCTTTACTTTAATGGAACATGCTCCTGCCACCCTAGCAGTTCGAAAGCACATCAGTGCAAGTAGATAAATAGGTACAGCTCTGGCGGGAAGGTAAACAGCGTTTCTGTGCGTTGCTCTGGTTCGCCAGAAGCGGCTTAGTCATGCTGGCTACATGACCCGGAAGCTGTACACCGGCTCCCTTGGCCAATAAAGTGAGATGAGCACCGCAACCCCAGAGTTGTCCACGACTGGACCTAACGGTCAGGGGTTCCTTTACCTTTAATGGAACATGACCAGCTGCAAAACAATAACATAAGCCTGCAATTCTATGAGTTCTAGACATAATTCTGCTTTCACTGGGCAAAGATCCTTGCTGTATTTTGTCTCCATTCTGTTCTACAGTCAAACCTCGGTTTTCGATCGTCTCTGTTGCCGAATGTTTCGGCTCCCAAACCTAGAAAACCCATAAGTGAGTGTTCCCGTTTTCAAACGTTTTTTGGAAGCTGAATATCCAGCGTGGCAGACAAGAGGCTTCTGATTGGCTCTTCCGATTGCAAGAGCCAATCAGAAGCCATGCCTTGGAAATGGAATGTTTCGGAAGTCAAACATTCTTCCGGAACGGATTACGTTCAGCTTCCGAGGTACCACTGTAGTTCTTTCTTTACCAGAACTGAGTTGGAATGGACTGCAGAAATCTCAACTAGATCGTCCATGACCGTTGACCATCCAACCTCTGCTTACAGACTTAAGTAGAGCAAATCTCATTGCATTTGCCAGTGCTTCAAACATCCTTAGGTGTACACTGCGATTCTGCCATGACCAACAGGACTACAGTGGTGCCCCGCAAGACGAACGCCTCGCAAGACGGAAAACTCGCTAGACGAAAGAGTTTTCCATTTTGGAGGTGCTTCGCAAAATGAATTTCCTATGGGCTTGCTTCGCAAGACGAAAATGTCTTGCGAGTTCCTGCCGGTTTTTTTTCCCTTCCCCCCCTTTTCCTAAGCCGCTAAGCCGCTTATCCGCTTATCCACTAAAAGCCGCTAAAAGCCACTAAACCGCTAATAGCGCTAAGCCGCTAAGCCGTCAATGGGCTTGCTTCGCAAGACGAAAAAACGCTAGACGAAGAGACTCGCGGAACGGATTCTTTTCGTCTTGCGAGGCACCACTGTACTCTAAAAAGTCACACTGATTTCAATGGAACTTTATTCAAAGCTGATTGGTTTTGAATCACATCCTCATCGCACCACCAAACAGGCTCCCACCGTTTCCTGCCCTAGACACCGTGTGCTGGCAAGCAAAGGAAGCGAGGACTGCTTCCTTTTGGTTTCCTATTTATTTAAATGTAACTATTCACTCATTCCCACAGTGAGGCAGCGGCACTTGGCAAAGAAAGCTACTTGAAGTAGATTTGCTGGGAATGTTTACATTTGTTCTTGTAAAATATACTGAGCCTTTCATGCAGTAATGTGTTGTGCTTATAAATGTTGCTTAACTGCAGGGTTGGAATGGGAGAGAGGAGGACTCAAGGGAAACAGCACGAGGGAGCTGTGCGTTTTCTAATATATACATTCCAATTTCTTGGAATTATATAGTAATACGTTTGGGCCTTCTGGGATTGCATTATTAACAGCTTCTCAGCTTTTGCCCCCCCCCCTCCTTTTTTAAAAGAGTCAACAGTTTCTGAATTTCTCCCATCCTTCTGCAGAAAGACATTGGGCATTTCTGAGACCAGAGAATCCTCAATATTTGGAAAACTCAATCACCTTACAGGTGCGTATCCAACAATATCAAGGACTCCATCCTTGAAACATCACTAAAAAGTTAATATCCCCCCTCCAAAAAAAATCTAATAGGCATGTCTGAATTTGGAAAAATCCAACTTCCCACATTACAATTTATTGCTGGTTAAATAGTTTGGTGGCGCTGTGGGAAGGGACGCGGGTGGCGTTGTGGGCTAAACCACAGAGCCTAGGACTTGCGGATCAGAAGGTCGGTGGTTCGAATCCCCGTGACGGGGTGAGCTCCCGTTGCTCGGTCCCTGCTCCTGCCAAACTAGCAGTTTGAAAGCACGTCAAAAGTGCAAGTAGATAAATATGTACTGCTCCAGCGGGAAGGTAAACGGCGTTTCCGTGCGCTGCTCTGGTTCGCCAGAAGCAGCTTAGTCCTGCTGGCCACGTGACCCGGAAGCTGTACACCGGCTCCCTCGGCCAATAAAGCAAGATGAGCGCCACAACCCCAGAGTCGGCCACGACTGGACCTAACGGTCAGGGGTCCCTTTACCTTTAAATAGTTTGGTGAAAATTTGCAGAGCAACAATAATATACTAATTGGGGATTGCCCTCTCAGGAATTCAGGGATGTACACTGAGTGCAGAATGACAGGCTTATAGAACTGGAAGAGACCATTAGAGTCATCTAGTCCAACCCCTGCAATGCAGAATTTTTCGTCCGATGTGGGGCTCGGACCCATGATCCTGGACTAAGAGTCTCATTTATGGATTAATTAAAGATTTGATAGAACTGAAGTAACAGATGAGATGCAGGAGGAAAGGTTGAGATGAAGACCCACAAAAGTTGAGGAGGGAATTTATTGATTATATCTTATTTGTTTCCTTTGTGGTTGTTTGTAAACTTGAAAACCCAAAAATAAACTATAAAAAAGAAATTAAGAGTCTCATACTCCAGATTTTGCCCTTGGTGGGAGGTGGGTTAGAAGAATTCTCAACCCGACACAAAGAAGCAGCTATTTATACACAGCAACAATACTGCTGAACAGAGCGCTGGTTAAAGACGGGATGCGGAGGAGTGCAGAATTTCATGTATTGATTCCAACCAGCCATTGGTTTCTAGTTATTAATAATCATCATCCGATGTAAAGTTTTTACTGTGCAAAATGCATCATCGTTATCACCCCCATGCATTTCAGCAAGACTAGCCATTATTATTCCCATATGATAGATGGGGAACTGAGGCTGAAAGAGAAGGATTATTGCTGAAGCCACCTAACAAGGCCATGGGATTCAAAGCCGAGGCCACACCTGCCTGGTCTCAAATACAAACATACCCTCCTCCCTTGCCTCCTATTCGAATGAAACAAAATGGGGAACGGGAATGGGGAACAGGGACCACCAGACCTGCTTCATATAATAAGGTAAAGGGACCCGTGACCATTAGGTCCAGTTGTGACTGACTCTGGGGTTGCGGCGTTCATCTCGCTTTATTGGCCAAGGGAGCTGGCGTATAGCTTCTGGGTCATGTGGCCAGCATGACTAAGCCGCTTCTGGCGAACCAGAGCAGCGCATGGAAACGCCGTTTACCTACTTGCACTTTGATGTGCTTTCGAACTGCTAGGTTGGCAGGAGCAGGGACCGAGCAACGGGAGCTCACCCAATCGCGGGGATTCGAACCGCCGACCTTCTGATTGGCAAGTCCTAGGCTCTGTGGTTTAACCCACAGCGCCCTGCTCTCAACAGAGTGACAGCCAGATGGGATACAGGTATTAACACATTTACGTCGCCAATGGAGGACATTGTCCTGAACAACTTCTTCCCATTTCAAAATTGGAAATTCAATAAAGCTGGCTGGTTGTTTCTGAGGCGCTCCAGACTTCACATAAGGCAGCGAGGAGTTTGTGTGTGGTGTCCCATCCACACTTTATCATTGATTTAAGCTCTGTTGGAGGACCTTCTCCCATAACCAACCTGCCTGAGTGCTAAGATCAGCCGGGGTAGGGGGGCTTTTTCCTGGTGACACCACCCTAATGTGACTTGCGGGGCGCTGGCATGTGTGAGGGCCTTTTCAGTGGTAGCCCCTTGGAAGTGGGATGTTCTCTCTTCCAAGATGCATCAGTGCAAGATGCACTGGCACTGTACAGCTTCCCTGCTTGTGGTGAGGTCATGCAATGTTTTCAGTCAGTTCCCCTTCCCTCCTCTGTCTTGTCACTCACCTTCGGTCAGATATTGATGCTGCAATTAGTCCAGGTCCTAGCGAGATGTCAAGGGCACTGTCTGGTCACGTGGTATGGGGTCACTTTCGGCTACTGCGTTCCAAGGATGTTGAGAAGATGCTTGGAGAGTTCCACCCTACTACATGCTCCCCTGAACCTTGCATGCCAATGTGGTGTAGTGGTTAAGAGCGGTGGACTCGTAATCTGGTGAACCGGGTTCGCTTCCCCGCTCCTCCACATACAGCTGCTGGGTGACCTTGGGCTAGTCACACTTCTGTGAAGTCTCTTAGCCCCACTCACCTCGCAGAGTGTTTGTTGTGGGGGTGGAAGGGAAAAAGGAGAATGTTAGCCGCTTTGAGACTCCTTCGGGTAGTGATAAAGCGGGATATCAAATCCAAACTGCTACTCTTCTTCTTCTTCTTCTTCTCCTCAAAACTAGCTGTTGGGGAATGATGAGTGTGCCCGGGGGGTGATAAATGCCTCATTGTGGCAGAGGGTGTTTCTTCCTACCTTCAAAGAGGTGGTGGTGTTGGTCCTTTTCCTTAAGAGGAACCTCCATGGAGTCTTAATGGTTGTCATAGCCATCCACCAGCTCACCACCTGCCAACACCCTCTTTTGCTATTCAAGGTGTGTTTGGATTAAGTTGATTATCTTGACCCATTTCAGTCTGGCTTCAGGTCTGGTTTAGGGAGCAGAACAGCTTTGGTCACTCTGGCTGATGACCTAGCTTGGGACAGAGAGGAGCGGGATATAATCCTGCTTATTCTTCTCAGCAGCTTTTCATACCACTGACCACAGGATCCTCCTGTGATAGTCCCACTGCTCCCTGGAGGGCTGGTTCCAGCATCGTGTGACTCCTGTCCGGTGTCCTAGCAATCTTGCTTGGGGTCTCATAGGGTTCTCTTCTGTCCAATGCTGTGGCCATCCATGGATTTAGAGCTTAGTGCCATCCCTATGACACCCAGCTCTACAAGCCAATAAGCTGACGCTGGATCGTGACAAGAGGGAGGCGCTCTGGAAATTTCCTTGTGGTCTGTTCTGGACACAGTTGCACTCCTCCTGAAGAAGCAGGTCTGTAGTCTGAGTCCTGGATCCAGCATGGTTAGTAAAGCAGAAGGGGCCTTAGAAGTGAGGAATGCCTGTTACCAGCTACGGCCTTCCAGGATCACAAATATTTGCCAGATTAAGTCTCATGTTTAAATTACTGCAACGCTGAATGTTCAGCTACCCTTGAAGACAGTCTGGAGATTGCAGCTAGCGCAAAACAGTTATTGCCTGGTGCATCTGCATGCAGTCATATAGCACCTTGCAAGAGCTGCACTGGTAGGCAATATACGTGGCCGACTCTGGGGTTGTGGCACTCATCTCGCTTTATTGGCCAAGGGGGCCGGCGTACAGCTTCCAAGTCATGTGGCCAGCATGACTAAGCCGCTTCAGGCGAACCAGAGCAGCGCATGGAAATGCCATTTACCTTCCCGCCGGAGCGATACCTATTTATCTACTTGCACTTTGACGTGCTTTTGAACTGCTAGGTTTGCAGGAGCAGGGACCGAGCAACAGGAGCGCACCCCATTGTGGGGATTCGAACCGCCGACCTTCTGATCGGCAAGTCCTAGGCTCAGTGGTTTAACCCACAGCGCCACCCGTGTCCCAGGCCCAAATTAAGTGTTGGTATTTAAAGTCCTGCATGGCCCGGGGTTCCACGTATTCGGTGAAGCACTTTCTCCCCTACCATCCATTCTGGGTCACGTGATCAGTAGGGACAATTCTTATTGTTGTCCCGTCAGTGGTCTTGGGCTGCTACATAGCGACGTGTTCAAGAGCCTTCTTTGTTGTGGCCCCACAACTATGGAATTGTCACTGTATCTAAAGTCCAAAATGGCAGAATGGATGATGGAAGCTTTGTTTTCATTTGCTGGCAGAAACCCATCAATCTCATTCTCCCAGTCATCTGTAAGTAAGACCACCCACTGGTGTTACGTGCTCTCATGCTGTTGGTCCTATTGGTAGTTTCACTAACTGATTATTTTAATTGCTGTTGTGCATTTGATATACAGTGGTACCTCGGGTTACATACGCTTCAGGTTACAGACTCCGCTAACCCATAAATATTACCTTGGGTTAAGAACTTTGCTTCAGGATGAGAACAGAAATCGTGCTCCGGTGGCATGGTGGCAGCAGGAAGCCCCATTAGCTAAAGTGGTGCTTCAGGTTAAGAACAGTTTCAGGTTAAGAACAGACCTCTGGGACGAATTAAGTACTTAACCCAAGGTACCACTGTATCTGTTGTGTGTGTTTTGATATTGATGGAAGAGCATCACTCTGATGCTGTGAAGGGTGGTCTACAAATTTAACCAGTGGAATAAAAAAAAAGTATGTTTTGAGCATTTTTGGTCATTCTGGGGGAATAACTGGAGTAGGGGAGGAACTTCCCCAAGTTACATCACTCAGAGATATCTGTGCTGACAGTCAAGTCGGGCCACATTATTGGCCTGGCCTTTAGCGCTTGGTCCTCCTCTTTCAACAAACATGGCTGCCTACACCTTCTCATGCATAGCAACGCTGTGCAATTGGAACAGTCCTACACCAGAGTGCTTGTGAGTGTGAATTTCTCTGCCAGAAACTGCACCTCACATGCTGCTGTTGCAGGAATATTATGACCCAACAGCAGTGGTGAGATTAAAACCACAGCCTCGCTCCCCACAAATGAATGCGTGACTAGGCCTGCAGCGCCTGCCCACCTAGCAGTTCGAAAGCACGTCAAAGTGCAAGTAGATAAATAGGTACCACTCCGGCGGGAAGGTAAACGGCATTTCCATGTGCTGCTCTGGTTCGCCACATGACTCTGAAGCTGGCCACATGACCCGGAAGCTGTATGCCGACTCCCTCAGCCAATAAAGCGAGATGAGCGCCACAACCCCAGAGTCGGCCACGACTGGACCTAATGGTCAGGGGTCCTTTACCTTTATGGCTGTAGAACAGGGCCTTGTTTTCACTTTCCCATTGCAGAACACGGCTATGTCATGCAGACATTTTTCTGCCCTTTAGTCTCTTTTCTCCAGCACACTTTCTCCTCTCTTGGCTGGAGCACACTGCAGGGTTTAGATTCAGAGCCACAGGTGGCCACGTGGGCTTGCCTTGTAACAAGGGGGTTGGCCAAATGGTAGCTTCTCATCCCTTCAAATTGTAGTAATCGGAGACGCAACAGGGACAGGACCAGGCCGTCACACCCCCTGCTCCTTGCTTCCCTTGTGGATTTAATGTAGGTCATATGCTTTTCTAAAGGCAGGGAGCTTCTGAGTTACGAGACATTTCTTTATCTTCAGTAAATGGAGTAGTCCGGGCTCAAGTTCTGGAGCTTGAAGACCAGCACCGCACAGGCAATCTCCCCGAACGGAATACTCCTCCGAGTCTGCACCCGATTCCTAAACCAGCAGATGGCCTCTTTGCTACGAGAGCTACATTGGAAGCGTGAGCCAAAAGGGCAGGGGATAAACAGCCCTGGAGACAAAACTCCCACCATCACAGCCTTCAGATGTGGTCTGCCTGGGTCAGGACCAGGGCAATAAAAGAAAGCCACCGACTTCCTTCTGAAGAGAGCAGAAAGAAGCAGGGGAGGGAAGGAGCAGTAGGCGGGGAGCTTGGGCTTCACCTTCCAGGGCTATCAATCAGACCGCTTTCAATAAACACTAAACGCAAATTGCTGCAAAGACAAATCTCCACCAGCAACAAAGGACCTCCAATGCCTAGCTTGTAGGGTGAAAGGTGCCTATAGACATAGACATAGGCATAGGCATAGGCATATACATATACATAATGTGCATGTGTGTGTGCAACGCTTTATAAGTGTGTGGATTTATAAATATTTAAATTAAATTAATCAAATAAATAAGCGTGCTATTCTCCTGGGTTATGAGTTTTCACATTTACTTAAGCAGGGAGGTCGACTTTGAAGCATTACCCGCCCCCCCCCCCTTGGCAAATCAACTCTTTACTGACTCCCCTTTTGCTTACAGTTCTAGCTAAGCCACACAGGAGTTGCCATCACTACCTTGCCAATTCTGTATTCACAAATAAAGAACCGTATTAGATTTACGGGCACTGAAAAATAGCTGGGGATCCCACCTAAAACTACCCCCGTGCAAGTCCGAAAGAGTGAATGCACTGCCTTAAAGGATATAATCCTCAACCACATTCAGTTATCTTGAATGTGCACCCTTGCCGAGTAACTTTTACACAGGAGTAGTTCCACTGATGTCTACCGTATTACACCAGGTTGGCCTACAAGCTGCTCCCTTCCTCCTCCTCCTCCTCCTCCTCCTCCTCCTCCTTTATCATTAACAGCTTTGCTCATCCAAAGCAAGTTTCGGGACTCTTTGATTATATTTGTAAAGAACAGAGATTCAATCAAACTAAGTCAAGCGGCTGGGGCGATACAGCTTAATCACAGCTCTGCTCCCCTCTATTAACTTTATGCCGGTATTAAGGAGAAATCAATCAGTTGAAATGAAGCATTAGCCACAATTTCCTCCTCATGTGGGAAAAGCAACAACAGGCAGAGGTTCATTTGCAACTGAAATTGTTCCTGAGGGTGGCGAGAGATCGAGAACGGTTCAGCTCCAAGAATGAGGGAGTTTCCTTTTGCGATACATCGGCCCCCCTTCCATTTACACTGAAAGCCAAGGCTGGGAATCTGCTGAGCAGAACCGAAGGCCGTGGTGAAAACGTATCGTGAGCCGGAGAGCCGCACACCATCGTTACATCTAATTAATGCAATCTGCATATCATTTTCACAAACACGGCAGATGCTAAACTACAGTTGGTGGACATGTTGCACAGATTCTTGATCTGAAGCTCCACTGGGGGGCGGGGGAGAAATGTTGCAGCAGTCCTTGAAAAGTCTTAATATGTCTTCTAATGTACGAAGCCGAAAGTTCGGAAACCTAAAGGCAGCAGGCTTCTTTTGTTTTTACTTGCATACTGGAATCTGAAAGCTTTCACATCTGTTTGCCAGCAGCATCTAATTTATCTCTGAAACCTTGAGGACTAGGCAGTCCAATCAAAATTGGTGCAAGGAAAGTTTCCCTAAAAGCAGCAGCAGCATTTCATAGGCTGCAAACAAGCCAGCAATAACTTCGGACAGCAAACACAGATGCTGCCCAGGCACATTCACACAGGACACCCCAATCTTATTAAAATTAAGAAATCCTTCTTATATGATGTTAGAACTCTCAGCTCAGCTACTGCGGCTGAACAATCGCTAGTCTTCTTTCCTGCATTCCAACTGGTCCACCTTTGCTGTTCCAACCCTTTACAGCTCCCATAGCCATAATAAGCCTCAATCCTGTATGGGAAGCCCATTAGAAGGTACCACTTAGGGACTCTGAGCTGATTTGTCTTACCCATGTTCTTGTATTTTGTTTGGGTGGGTAATCTTTGTCTTAATAGAATTTTTATGGATTGCCTGGGTTTTGTTTCCGCTTCAGCGGCCTAAGCAAATCAATGCCAAGTGGTAAAAAGAGATTGTTCTCTGCTACAAACAGGGACAGCAGCCCTCCCTGCCTGAGAGGAGAGTCATTCACAAGGACTGGACTAAGCACAAGAAAACCCCTGGAACCACACGCCAGTCTTTATGCGCCGATACATTTCGACCCACGAACAGCGTGGGAAGCAAAGTTAGCTCTTGTCTTCTCCAGCAGCCGCCGCGAAGAACCCAAGCCACCTGTTTTTACACCTCTCCCTAACTCTTGTTTGCAACGCCATTTGGTTTGCATCAAGCGTTAGCTGGAACTTAAGCATACAGAAAATCCCCCCAGAGCGGCCGGGAGAAAAAGTTACATCATTGCACTGCGGCGGGGGACAGAATCCTGACACCTGCAGTTCTGCCAGCAAATCTCTCCACGTGCGCCAGAGAGGGCTCTCTGAACACCACAGCTGCAGAGCCCAAACGGAGATGCTTCTTATTCACAGAATCATAAGCGCTGGGAGGGACTCCAAAGGCTGCTTCGGCCAATCCTGAGCCTCCATTCAGCAACCTCACCTTCTCCCCCTACCCCCCGCACATCTCTGCAACCCGCAGTGAGCCATAAGCAGGTACATCTGCTGCAGGCAGCCCTAGCAAGCCATCCACATGCTCAAAACCCAGAAAAATCACATTTTTTGGTATGCAATTACGTTTCTATTTGCAAAGCTAAGAAGGTCCAGTAAGGTTTCGAATCGGGTGGAGGGACGGCGTGTTGAGATTCCGGCATTGCAGGGGGTTGGACTAGATGACCCTCGGGGTCTCTGACAATTCTACGATTCCATGAATCCAATAAAATATAGGCCTCAATCTTCTGTTGAGGTTCACAGGGCACAACATGGAACCGACAAGCAACACCTGACTTGCCGAAAGCAAATTTGTGCCGTGGCAGATTAAGCCGCCAAGATACCCCTTGCCACACTTTCCAGTTCTCACCAGCCATGCTTGCCCGGCACATGCTTACAGATCTTGTCCACGAAGAGCTCTGGGGCCTGCCCCAGAGAACCAAGCAGGAAGGGGGCAGGCAGCTCCGATGAGGCTCCTCCATGCTCGGCAGCTGTTGCACTCTGCCTAAATGGGTACTCTCCAGGGCTCAACAGCTGGGCAGGGAGGCAAGGGTACTACTACTGCCTGCAAATCTTCACCTGACACCCCCAGCCCTCCCCACCCCCTTACTTCAGCCTGCCTGTGTGTGCTGGGCCTCTGGGAAAGTGGCTTGCTAGGTTCCTGGTGGCTGCCAAACAGAGGTTCCACTGCAGTCTCCAAGACAGGAGCCGTCTCTGCAGCACAGCACGAGTGCCAGGAATCCAGGGACAAGCTTGTATTTTACTACCGCTTCCCCTTTTCTTCGCCCCCCCCCCGCCTCCATTACTTCAATCACATGTTTCTGCTTCCCCTGCCGTTTTCACTTAAATCATCTGGCGGGGTGGGGGTGGGGTGGGGGGAGAGGAGCGGATCCCCTGGAGGGATTCCACAGAACAGTGGCGATGAGATGGCTCATAATCTACTTAGAGGAGAGGGGGTTTTGCAAGGGAAAATACAGCTCCCGGCAACCACCTTGCTTATCCCCAGGAGTCAAAAATCCACTCTGGAGCAGCTCTTGGGAATGTGCACATCAGCTTTTCAGAGGTGACTTCAGGCAGGCATGCTAAACCGAGGTGATTGCTAGGGCTAACAGCTCCGGAGAGCAAGGAAGCGTGTTTCATTATCCCGCATCACTTTTACCCCATATGCCCAGTCCAAATGGGAGAGCAGAGCCCCTTTCTGCTCCTGGCCTATTTCTCTCCCTTCCATTCCTTTGGTGCCCTGGTTTACTCTCTGAACAAATGAGCCACTGAAGCAAGTTAAGAGCACCCTTAAGGGATAACCAAAGGCAGAAACAAGAATCCGGACTGAGCAGTGGCGTAGCGTGGGTTGTCAGCACCCGGGGCAAGGCAAGTAATTTGCGCCCCCTAACCCTAACCCCCAGATGTTGTGCCCGGCCCCCCCTGCACCCCCCACGCTACGCCACTGGGACTGAGTCTCCCTCCCCTGAACCCTTCTGCCAACACTTATGCTTCATACTCTACCCTCTAGATGTTGTTTGGGTTGGCTGGTTGCTGAGTGTGGAGGCCTGGGGATGTTTCAAGCAGTTTTATGCTTTCCTTTTTTGGGAACCAAAGTGACGTAGCCACCCCTCACCCTGGACCACAACTGGGTCTCTTCGGCCAGTCCATTCTCATCTCAACTGTTTCATAGATCATTTAATTCATCTATAGAGAAGGCTCCCTTCTCTATATACTGTAGTAGCTGGTCTTTACAGTGAGGAGAGCGGAGTTTGCAGCTAGGGAGAAAAAACATGGCAGGCCAGGCGGGCATTCCAGCCATCCATTCTCTCTTGCCCTAGCAGGGGTAAAGATCAATCTGGCAAACCTCTCGCCCTGCGAGGGGAGGCGGAGGTGCGCAACCCTGCCTTCAGCAAGTGAGCTGGTAACTTCTCCTAAAGGCGTTGTTTTTGCAAAGGAAAGCTGCGGGGCTGTTTTTAAGCGAGGGGCGGAGTGATGGTAGAGCGGCTGGCGTGGAAAGGGGGGGGGGGGGAGAGGCTGGAAGGAAGCAAGAGCAGCCTGGCAAAGCCAGCTTCTCCTGACGGGACTTGATGCATTTGTTTACACGCCGCCCAGCCGAGGAGAGGCGGGCACTGCCGCAAGGTTCAAGCCTTGCCAAAAGGGAGAATCTGCTGCTGCTGGCGGCGTGCAGCACGCTCTGCGCCCGCCGCACCAAGCGCCGCTGCCGGGAGAAACCCGGGAAGAGCGCATTCGCTCGGCGCCGGGCGTTTTACGCACGCGGCCCTGGCCAAGGAACCGGCCGGAGGCTTTCCAGCTAGGCGTGAAACGAGTGATGGGTGGGGTGGGGGGAGAACGTCCAGAAATACAAAGAGAAAAATAAGTGTGTGTGGGGGGGGTATAATATACAGCTTGCATTTAGAACAGGGCGTCCGCCCACCCACCAATAAAACGCTTCGCTTGCCTTGCTGCAATCGGCTGCCGCCGCCCTTGGATGCTGGCAGGGGTTTCTGTGGCCAGACAAACACCCAAAGCTGTCCAGTTTAACACTTGGGAACCGCCGCCGCCTGCGATTTGCGGCATGGGTTCAGATCTCGACTAGGGGGGTTTTCTCTCTGGTTTTCCGCCATGCCTTCCTTGTCTCAGAGAGGGGCCGGGGCTCAAACCGACTTAAGGAGCCCAGCCTCCGAGGCGGAGGCCGCGCGCTCTCCGCCTCTAGTTGCGTTGGCAGAGGTGCTCTGCGAGAAAGGCACTCTGCTTATGCTCAGGGCCGCTCCCTACGACTTGATTTCCGGGGCCTGGAGACCCCCGGCTCAAACTACACCCTAGTTTCCTCACCAGCAAAATGGTTTCCCCGTCTGTTTTTTAAAGCAAAATTAAACACGCGTACCCCTCGCCAGGATTCCCGGCTGAGGTTACGCTTGGCACCGTGGCGGGCGCAGTTTACCTGGGGGTCTGCCAGCCCCACAGAGCTCGGAGAGGCTTGCTTGCGCAGGCAAGCGCCGCTGAGATCCTTAGCACGCTTGCTCGCCAGGAAGCCCCAATGAACAGAGCGGGGCTGGCTTCTAAGAAGACATGCCTGGAAGAATCGCGCGGCGGGGAATGCCGACCACTCGCCCCAAGCTGCAGGGATAGCGCGGGCTACAAGCATCGTTCCCTTGCCTTCTGAGCGCCTCTCCAAGGCTGGTACTGCCTCGCTCGTCTTCCCTCCCTCTCCCAAATCCTGTTGTTTTGCTTCTAATCTGCCTTATCTGAGTTTTCACTGCCTGCTCGGTGGCTAATTCGGAGGAAATGAGTGTCAGCTCTCCGATGGAGTAATTAAGGCGGACGGGTTTAGTGCGCCCTCTTCGCCAGTAAGCGGGGATTAGCTCCAGACTCCTTTTTCAGTAACAAGACTGGAGGAGGAGGAGGAGGAGGTTTTTTGTTTTTGTTTTTAAAGAAACAAGACCATTTTACTTTTGGTAATAATAATTCATTGCGGTTTGGGTTGGGGGAAGCAGTCTCTCCTTATCTCTGCATGGCCTTGTCTTACTTATTTCTCCTTCCACCCCCGCCTGTTGGTTTTTTTTTTTTTTGGGGGGGGGGGGGTTGGTCAGTTCCACCAAGAAAAGTTTACATCCTACTTTGCAAGGTTGTCCTGCTGCCTGTTTGTCTGTGCTTTGCTGATAATGATTTCTCTTTAGCGGGCTTTTTTCTGCCTCTCTCTCCCCCTGTAAGCAAAGCCACAGGACCGGGTGTTATAGGGGCTGGGAGACACCAGCACTTTCCCCAGTTACTGCAGCTGTCAGATACCAGGCGAAAAAGGTGTGATGTTCTTACTCTCCCTTCCTCAACTGTTATTCAGAAAACGCCACCAGCTTTCCGACTTCTGGAAGCCCGCTGGTTCCCCCTTTTCATTTGCAAGAGATGAAAACGTGGGGAATCTGCGAAACGCATCCCAAACGTATAAATGATTTATTATGTCTTTCTGCTCAAAGATAGAGAGCTCTTCTGGGCAGCTCTCCGGGGAATTACGCTCCGCATAAGCGGAGTGACGGGGGGTGGGGTGGGAGAAAAAGAGTCTTGCCTCCGCCCCCGGAAAAATTGCAAGTCGAGGAGACTTTGTAGTATTTTCAGACCTTTGATTTATTCCATATGTGACAACAGCATTATAAAAGGGAAATCCTAAACAGCCCTCCTCTTGCCTATTGCAAGGCGTACCATCCCCGCTACAGCCAACTCTACTGGAGGTGAAAGTTGGATCTGGGGGAAGGAGAAGAGTTCTGGGTTCGTGGGTGTCAGCAGATCCACTGGAGAAATGTGGCGGCGCAAAGGGGGCTCGCTCGCTCCCCCTCACCCCCAACCCACACCCCTCAAATATGAAATCGTTGACAGGAACGTTGGGAATACTCTGGTTTGCCTTACCTGCTTGCCCCGTGACTCCGGATCCGACCAGGTGTAGAAGCAGAAGTGCCCAGAGGAGAGGAAACGTATCCATTTTGGGGAGGAAATGTTCGGCGGCAGAAGGGCGATTCCTCCCAAGCGGCGTGGGCTCGGCGACGCGGGTGGATGCGGGGGGGATCGAGGTGTTTCCTTCGCAACTCCCTTCTCGTCCTCTTCCTCTGCGAAGGGACACCGAGCCGGAGACTCCCCTTCGCCAAGACTTCGAGTCCCCTTCGGGGCTCCCTGCGCGCCGCTCGCTGATTTAAACACACACTCTCACGCGCGCGCGCAAAACCCACTTCCCAAAAGGATCAGGACGCTGGAGGGAAACTCCTCGCATTCGCCCGAGGAAGGAGGCGCAGGCAGCTGCTCGGGAAGCCGCGCGCACCCGCCCGAATGGCACACGGCGCTGGGGATCAAGGCGGAGACGCACGCGCGCACGCCTTTACGCAGGAGAGGGAGAGCGCGCCAGTTCTTCAAAGTGGCGTTCCCTTTAGCGCGGCGGCGCTGCCAACGCTCCGAGCCGAGCCGCCGACAGAAAGGTGCCGCCTGGGCATCGCCAGCAGCCGGGCTCAGCCTCCGATGGACGTCCACACGCACACAATCCGGAGCGAGATGGCAACGGGTCTGGCCAATGCTGCTGTTGCTGCTCCTCCTTCCCAAGCCCCGGAGTCCGGCGATGTCCCTTGTCCCTCCTCGCCCGCCTGCTGCCCCTTTGCGCTCAAGGGCTGCTGCTGGTGGTCAGTTTCACGCTAGAGGCGTTTTCCGGATGCAGCGCCGGGGAGGAAGGAAGAAAGTGCTGCTTGCTGCTGCTGCTGCTATTGCAGCCGCCGCCGCCTTCCAGATGCAGAAATCCCCCGGCTGGCGCTCGAGTTTTGCTCCAAGCCGCCGCCGCCGCCTTGCTTCTCCTGCTGCTCCTTCCTCCTCCTGGGCTTTGCGCGGAGCTGAGCGTTGCCGGCGCCCTGTTGCCTCGCTTTGCCTGCCTCTCGGCTCGCTCGCCGCCTTTTCAGGCAGAGCGGCATGTGCATGTCAGACAGAAAGGCAGAGCTCTCGGATTACACGCTCTCGCAGGGCCCGCCCCTTCGATGTTTCTCATTTAAGCCCGACGCGCCGAGAGGGGAAGGGGGAGAAGGAGGCAGAGCCCCGGGAACGCCGAGCAGGCCACGCTCGCAACTCGGCTGCGATCCAGCGAAAAAGGAGAAGGAGAGGAAGAGGGAGGGTGGAGAGAGAGGAAGAGCCGAGGCAGCAGAGCTCTTCTGGATTCCCTTGCAAGATCAAAGCGGCGGCGGCGGCGGCAGAAACTGGAGTGCCCCCCCCCAACTCCTGCGCTCCCGGCTGCAACCCGCGCCTCGCCCTTGGCAGAAGCAACAAGTCCAGGGCAAATGCTCCTCTCGCTTTGCACACAAACACACACACTACATACAGCATCCTGCGCTGCCTAGGTAGCTTTATATTGGCGGCTGCTGTTGGGCGATTCTTGCAGGGCTACCCTGGTTATCGTGGCTTGGATCTGTGCATGGCACGTTATTATGTAGATGGGATTATTTTTAAGAGCACATTATTTTTACGCCCGGGAAACGGGGCTGCAGGAGGGAGAGAAGGGGCGAGGTGATCGCGCTGGAATGCAAAAATGCGAAGCCTTGAGCTCCAAACATCCGCCCACACGGAGTGAGACACACAAATAACACTTAAGAGGCTGGCAGGAGACACGTTATTTGCTATAACACCGTGGAAGGGTTTTTACTTAAAACTTGCCAGCAGCAGCTCAATAAATAAATTTACCTCTGGGATAAGGCCAAGTATGTAAAGACTCAGCCTTATAAAGAGATTGAGACAGAGTCTGCATGGTAAAGGAAGAAAACTGCAACGCACCAAGAGGCTGTTGGTCCATTAAAGGGTAACACTGCGCAGGCTTCCCTGTTGCACAGAGCTCTTCATCAGGCAGAACGGAACCATAGAATTGGAAGGGACCGCGAGGATCTAGTGAGTCCACCCTCCTTGAGGCTCAAACCTGCAACCCTGAGATTAAGAGTCTCCTCTCCCGACTGAGCTAGCATGAAAATTCTCAGTGTAATGTGGAAATGTGTGCATTCTTATGCCTAGGTTTCAGTGAAGTGGCTTTATCTATCTCCCATTCCTTCCACAATCCTCAGAGCCATTGACCTGCAATTAACACCTAGTCATAACTGGTAGAACTTAAAGGAGGACTAAGGAACCCATGAAAGGGACATGGGTGGCGCTGTGGGTTAAAGCACAGATCCTAGAACTTGCCGATCAGAAGGTCGGTGGTTCAAATCCCCACAACAGGGTGAGCTCCCGTTGCTCGGTCCCTTCTGCCAACCTAGCAGTTCAAAAGCACGTCAAAGTGCAAGTAGATAAATAGGTACCACTCCGGCGGGAAGGTAAACGGTGTTTCCATGCGCTGCTCTGGTTCACCAGAAGCAGCTTAGTCATGCTGGCCACATGACCCGGAAGCTGTATGCTGGCTCCCTCAGCCAATAAAGCAAGACGAGCGCCGCAACCCCAGAGTCATCAGTGACTGGACTTAATGGTCAGGGGTCCCTTTACCTTTACGGAACCCGTGACCCCCTCAGATGATGTTGGACTATAACTCCCATCATCCTGGGCCATTGACTGTGCTGGCTGGAGCTGATGAGAGTCCCTCGCAGGACCACAGATTCCCCCTGCCCCCATCCTTGACTTGGGAGGCCGATTCTCATAACCACATCTGACACTGAAGGCACCTATGTCAGTGAAGTGCTGGTTCATGTCAGGCAGGCTGACTTTTAGCAGGTCCCTCTGTGCTTTAGGAGCACCTGGCGGTGTCCCCAAAAGCAGTGCGCGCCATCAGCCAGACGCATAAACTCTTCCCCATATGGCGCTGGCGGATGGAATTTAACATGCACTGTAGCCAACTCCAGCCCAAGACATTCTGTTTTCATTTTTAATATTTTCAAATTTATACATTTCGTTGGTTTTTTTACAATCCATTCAACATTTCAAAATTTGACTTCCTTCCCCCTCTTTCTGCAGTTCCTTAAATTCATTTTTTTCTATCTTCTGCATATCCAGATTCATTTAACTTACTCATTTCTTTAACTACTGTAGATATATACTCATATAAAACTGCAGGTTATTATATTAATCCTGCTAATGCATTTATCTGTTTACAACTTATCTGTAAATATTCAATAAACCATTTCCATTCCTTTATTAAAAGTTTGTTAGCTTGATTTCTTATTCTTCCGGTAAGCTTTGCCATTTCTGCACATTCCATGAGTTTTTGTATCCATTCTTCCTTTACTGGGACTTCTGCTTCTTTCCACTTAGGGGCAAGTAACATTCTTGCTGCTGTAGTAGCATACATAAATAAATTTCTATACAATTTAGGTAGTTCTGTCTCTATTATTCCCAAAAGAAATGCTTCTGTTTGTTTTTTTACAAATGTTATTTTAAACATCTTTTCCAATACATTATATATCATTTCCCAATAAGCTTTAACCTTACTACAAGACCACCACATATGATAAAAAGAACCTCCTTTCTCTACGTTTCCAGCCCTTGATTTAAATTTACACATTTTTGCCAATTTACTTGATGTTCAATACCATCGATACAGTACATCATTTTCACATAATTTTCTCTTAAGCCGTAACATGCTATAAATTTTATATCCGTATTCCACAATCTTTCCCATGCTTCCATACCAGCCAAAGAGATTTTGGCACCTGAGGCAAACCACAAAATGGCACCCCCACACCATCGTCACCAGGGAAGAAGGGGTGAGTGAAGCTCTACATCAGGAACAGGGGTGGAATAAAGATCTGCTGCCCCTGTAGATCCTGCTGCCCGAGGCAGTTGCCTGACCTTGCCTTATGGGTGGGCCGGCCCTGACTAGCTACCATTCCTGAGATTGTGATAAGAACTTGTCCTTGGACCTGCTCAGTTTCCATCAGGAGTCCCTCCGTAATTCTCCTTGTGAAATGGTAACATGAGCAATTAATGTCAGCAATGGCAATCCTTTTGCACACCACCAAAATACTTCCTAGGGTCCGAGTGTTCAAATCAGTATGTGGTTGTGCTTGCTGCTCATACATCATCAGAAGCACAGAGAGCATGTGAATGGACATTTAGGCACAAATCACCTTGCCAACAAAGGTCCGTATAGTTAAAGCCATGGTTTTCCCAGTAGTGATGTATGGAAGTGAGAGCTGGACCATAAAGAAGGCTGATTGTCGAATAATTGATGCTTTTGAATTATGGTGCTGGAGGAGACTCTTGAGAGTCCCATGGTCTGCAAGAAGATCAAACCTCTCCATTCTGAAGGAATCAGCCCTGAGTGCTCTCTGGAAGGACAGATCCTGAAGCTGAGGCTCCAATACTCTGGCCACCTCATGAGAAGAGAAGACTCCCTGGAAAAGACCCTGATGTTGGGAAAGATGGAGGGCACCAGGAGAAGGGGACGACAGAGGACGAGATGGCTGGACAGTGTTCTCGAAGCTACCAACATGAGTGACCAAACTGCGGGAGGCAGGAGTGCATGGCGTGCTCTGGTCCATGGGGTCACGAAGAGTCGGACACGACTAAATGACTAAACAACAACAAACCAGAATGGTTAAACAGGCAATTCTGAATGCCCTCTCTGGGGAAGAAACTCTGTTGAACTCAGTGGGACTCACTTCTGAATAAATATGGATAAGTCCGGGCTGCACATGTGCTTGAGGGGTGCTGCGCTGGGTACAAGAGGTGGGAATCGACCCATCATCCTATAACCTGGGGTGAACAGGCACCATCTGTCTTCTTCTTTGGCGATCACTCGTAGCTGAGTAATAATAATAATAATAATAATAATAATAATAATAATAATAAATTTATTATTTATACCCCGCTCATCTGGCTGGGTTTCCCCAGCCACGCTGGGTGGCTTCCAACCGAATATTAAAAACAATACAGCGTCAGACATTAGAAACCTCCCTAAACAGGGCCGCCTTCAGTTGTCTTTTAAAAGTAAAATAGTTGTTTATAGCCTTGACATCTGCTGGGAGGGCGTAAAATTGCCTTCCATAAACACAATTTTAACAGTGAGTACTGTCAGAGCTGCCTCTAGGTCCCAGCTCACAGAGGACCAACGCTAGGCTGTAGTAATGTACAAAAGTCTTTATTGAAGTTCAGTTTCCATTTCAAAGCCACAGCGTGCAGCCCTACGTCTTAAACCCTAGATCGGCGAAGTCCCGTCTGAGTCTCCTCCCCTATGACACCAGTTTAAGATCCTAGCCCTGCTCCACCTTTTACGCTGCTCTCTCCTCCTCTGGGTCCTCCTGCCCGCTGGGGCATTGCCCTTTCTGGACTCTTCCGACGCTGAGTCGCTTAGCTCCTCCCCCTGCCTCCGGCAGGCTTTAGGACCCGGTTCCCAATCCTCATTCTCTGCTGTCCCGCGCTCCTGTACATTTGAACTTGCCTCTCGCGCCAACCCAGTGACCTTTCTCCTAACCATTACAGTACTTCGGTCACTGCTTCCCTCTTCCGGGACACTGGCCGGATCTGACCTCTCCTCCGTTGTCCGACTTTCTGATGGAGGCGTGGTCAGCCCTGCCTTATCTTCTCTCCCTGGTGGGGAATGCACTGGCCCCGATCCTTGGGACTCTTCCCCCCCACTCTGCTCTGGTGGGGAAGCTGGTCCTGATTTCCAGCTACTGCTCTGGGAGTCCCTGCTGCCCCCTTGCTCCTGGGGCGTTCCCCTTGGGAACCCCCTACCCCTGGCCACTGGCGCCCCCTTCTGTGAATCTTCCGATTCGCTGGAGAGGCTCATGGAATCCCTCGGTCCACTGTCCTCTTCTCCTACGCTCCCCTCGGATTCTTCCCCTTCGCTCTCCATCTCCTCTCTTCCCTGTGCCTCTGCTCCTGAGCCCCTGACAAGTACGTAAGTGATTGTGGGCCAATTCTGGATCCACAAGTCCTGCCACAGTGGGGACATTGGTTTCCGGGCAGGAGTTGATCACGGTGTGGATTTGCCATGTGTGCCTTCCTCTTAGCACATTTCTCCCTTGCATCCTGAGTTCGAGTGTCTTCAAAGCCTTTGGTAAAGGCTGTTCTCCAATTGGAGCACTCGCAGGCCAGTGTTTCCCAATCGTTGGTGTTTATACTACATTTTTTTAGATTTGCCTCGAGGCAGTCTTTAAACCTCTTTTGTTGATCACCAGCATTACGCTTTCCATTTTTAAGTTCAGAATAGAGTAATTGCTTTGGAAGGCGATAATCAGGTATCTGCACAACATGTCCAGTCCAACGAAATTGATGTTGAGGAATCATTGCTTCGACACTGGTGATCTTTTCTTCTTCCAGTATACTGGTATTAGTTCGCCTGTCTTCCCAAGTGATGTGTAAATTTTTTTGGAGACAGCGTTGATGGGTCATGTGACCAGTATGACGAAGCCGCTTCTGGCGAACCAGAGCAGCGCACGGAAACGCCGTTTACCTTCCCGCCAGAGTGGTACCTATTTATCTACTTGCACTTTGACATGCTTTTGAACTGCTAGGTTGGCAGGGACAGGGACTGAGCAATGGGAGCTCACCCTGTGGCGGGGATGGATTCAAACCGCTGACCTTCTCAACGGCAAGTCCTAGGCTTTGTGGTTTAACCCACAGTGCCACCCGCGTCCCATGCTGAGAGCTGTTAGGAGACTCTTAATCCCCTCCCAAAGATGCAAAGCTCAGAGTTGCTTAACAGTCCATCTCTTTCCACGGAACCTCCCTGACTTGGGCTCACTTGCAGCGACTCAGATCAGTTTCTTTGCCCTTTGAAGCGAAAGGTAACACAGCAGCATTTAATACTAATGAGCCACATAATTAAAACCTTGTTTGTTATTGTGATAAGGACATGCATTGATTCACTGCTGCCCTGGGGGTCCTTTGGGAGGATTGCTAGGATATAAATTTAATAAATAACTTACTGTTGCATGAGCTCTCTCTCTCTCTCTCTCTCTCTCTCTGTGTGTGTGTGTGTGTGCTTAAACATATGCTTGGGGAAGAAAAGGATACCTTTGCCAAGCCAAGGTTTGGGTTGGCTCTCAGTGGAACAATATAAAACGATACCATTAATCTGAAGGAAAAAGGAATGCAGCTAACTCAGACAGAAAGAAATACGGGTAGAGGAGGGTGAAATAGAAATGTGAGAGAAACTCTCCTTTAATTTTTTATGGTGATATGGTATTCCAAAGATAGACAGCTTGTACCTACCAAGTATTTTTAAACTGTGTGGGTGCATGTGTACATTTCACAAGTTCACACAGAGACCCAGGGCTAACAGATTGGAAAACACTTCAGCTTCCCCTCTGAATACCGAAGCGAGACTTGCGGGTTCCAAGCAGCCTTGCTGTAACAGACAGACATAAATACTGAGATTGTGTACACGCTATGCCTTAACAGCACATTCAAAGCACGTCTCTTCCTAATTCTAGGCCCTGTAGTTTACTTCTCGCATAGTTACCATTGTGAGTCGAAGACCCTCTATCCGTATAGGATTATAATAATAATAATAACAATAATAATAAACACAGAGATAATAATAATAATAATAATAATAATAATAATAATAAATTATTTATACCCCGCCCATCTGGCAGAGTTTCCCCAGCCACTCTGGGCGGCTCCCAATCAAGTGTTAAAAACAGTACAGCATTACATATTAAAAACTTCCCTGAACAGGGCTGCCTTCAGATGTCTTCTGAATGTCAGGTAGTTGTTTTTCTCTTTGACATCTGGTGGGAGGGCGTTCCACAGGGCGGGCGCCACTACCGAGAAGGCCCTCTGTCTGGTTCCCTGTAACCTCACTTCTCACAATGAGGGAACCGCCAGAAGGCCCTCGGCGCTGGATCTCAGTGTCCAGGCAGAACGATGGGGGTGGAGACGCTCCTTCAGGTATACAGGACCAAGGCCGTTTAGGGCTTTAAAGGTCAGCACCAACACTTTGAATTGTGCTCGGAAACGTACTGGGAGCCAATGTAGATCTCTCATAACCGGTGTTATGTGGTCCCGGCGGCCACTCCCAGTCACCAGTCTAGCTGCCGCATTCTGGATTAATTGCAGTTTCCGGGTCACCTTCAAAGGTAGCCGCACGTAGAGCGCGTTGCAGTAGTCCAAGTGGGACAGACACATTATTTTAGGTTAATGGGCAAAATTAGGCCACAACTTTTATTGGTTAAAGCATGTGAGTAGCATTGGCTTAGGCATTGGATGAAACAGCAATACCAGATTCCACCCAGCACAGCCGGGAGTCATATCAGGGTTAACAACCAATGGGAGGAGCTTATTGATGCAAATACAACTGGAAGTTCCCCCATGACGTCACCGGGGGTCATGCCATGGCCCTAGCCACCAGCAGGGCATCGGACAGGATCCATGACCGCTGGATTCCTTTAACGGAATACCCAAAAGAGGAGGGGTAGATGATGGTGCGTACCCAATCCTCCAACACAGCACACATATTCCAATGCCTGACCGCCAATACCACAAAGTTGTGACGAATTGCTATGAGGTAGGCAAAAAAACGAAGAGGCTGGATAATGGATAAAAAAGTCCTACCAGGCCCCTTGGGCAACCAAGGCAACCAACCGAAGTCCATAGCAAGGTCAATACGTAAAAAGAAGCTGACCTAAGAGGGAGGGAGGGAGATCCGAAGAAAGCAGGAACAGACTGGGTGCAGAGCGCTGCCGCGGTTGTTTAGATGCATTTAGCCCCGCCCACCAGCCGGCCCATTTGGTTGGCTGGGAGACTTGGCCATGGCAGCAGAAGCAATCAGGAGCAGGGAGCTGAATACGCCCTGCTTTCCGCTCTGGGAGGAGGAGAGGCCTTCCCAGCAACCCGTAACAAGCTACGGTGCCCAAAGGGTAGGCATGAGCTTCGAATTTGCTCTACTGTGAAGACCAGCAGATATAGTTGGAACTGTTGTCTAAAGGGGACTGTGCAGCCTTCCCTAGTTGCGAATAAAGGCAAGATACCTGGATTTGTCCCCAAATGTCCACCTGATGGATCGAACCATGTCAATCCTTGATAGGGAAGCTCCAGAGAATAAAAAATGTGTGTGCGCACACACCCCCTACCGGGTTACTACTTCTGAAAGAATGTTGTTGTTGTTGTTTAGTCGTTTAGGCATGTCTGCCTCTTCATGACCCCCTGGACCACAGCACGCCAGGCACTCCTGTCTTCCACTGCCTCCCGCAGTTTGGTCAAACTCATGCTAGTAGCTTCGAGAACACTGTCCAACCATCTCGTCCTCTGTCGTCCCCTTCTCCTTGTGCCCTCCATCTTTCCCAACATCAGGGTCTTTTCCAGGGAGTCTTCTCTTCTCATGAGGTGGCCAAAGTATTGGAGTTTCAGCTTCAGGATCTGTCCTTCCAGTGAGCACTCAGGGCTGAATTCCTTCAGAATGGATCGGTTTGATCTTCTTGCAGTCCATGGGACTCTCAAGAGTCTCCTCCAACACCATAATTCAAAATCTGAAAGAATAGGTAGGGCGTTTATATTCTGCGCATCAAATTTTAATTTTCCCCTCCCCAGAAGCACTTGCACCTGATTTTAATTCCAGCATCATTGTTTTAGGCTGTAAAGGTGGAAGAGAATGGATTGCTCCTCCTCACCCGTCTTCCCTCTTTCAGGGACAACCTGTAAAACATGCTCTTCCAAGGAGAATATGATTCTCCGCTGTTCCCTCCACAGTCTTCATCACAGTCAAGCCCTCACTTCTCCCCCACCTTCCCTTATCTTTGATCATAGACCATACGCCTAAAAATGGGGGTGATAAAGATTTCTAAGATAATGTGTGTGAAGTGCTTTGTTCACTTAGGAAAAGCACGGTACCAATATCAACATCTGGCACTGCAAGGCAGGTAAGGCAGCTGTTAGAGCTCCCCTCCTTGTTTTAGAAGCAGGTAGTCTTCTCGGGACATGGGTGGCACTGCGGGTTAAACCACAGAGCCTAGGACTTGCCGATCAGAAGGTTGGCGGTTCGAATCCCCACGACGGGGTGAGCTCCCATTGCTCGGTCCCTGCTCCTGCCAACCTAGCAGTTCAAAAGCATGTCAAAGTGCAAGTAGATAAATAGGTACCACTCCGGTGGGAAGGTAAACGGCGTTTCCGTGTGCTGCTCTGGTTCGCCAGAAGCGGCTTAGTCATGCTGGCCACATGACCCGGAAGCTGTACGCCGGCTCCCTCGGCCAATAAAGTGAGATGAGCGCCGCAACTCCAGAGTCAGTCACGACTGGACCTAATGGTCAGGGGTCCCTTTACCTTTACCTAGTCTTCTCAGGAAAGTTGTTATTTTGAATTCCACAACTGTAGGGCTCTGGCCTTTGTCTGGTGCTTCTTCCTTTACGAGGACACTTTCAGATCTCTCAGTGGTAATTACTAATTGCACTGGATGTTATCATCATACACACACACACACAAACACACACACACCTCCGGGAAAGAGCCAAGAGTGAATGTTTGTGCTGATAAAAGCAAAGCTCTTGGTATTCCTGAATTTATTTTTATTTATTTTTAATCACTGGAAGTTCAGATATACTGCCCACCTCCCTCGAGCATACAGTGGACTTAGTGCCGGATTTACGTATAAGCTAAACAAGCTTTATAGCTTAGGGCCCCACTCTATTGGGGGCCCCAAAGAATTTAAAGGAAAAAAACCACCTGCATGTAAATTTTCAAAATATAAGATAAAAAAAACAAATAAAACAAAACAAAACCTACATACAGCAACAGTGTTTTGTGTTGTGTATTACTTTGATAAAATACAGTTTTTGTTATGTGCAAATGGTCCATAAACTACCATATAGCATATATTCAACACAAAAAACAACCAGCGACAATTTGTTGTTGACAAAGGACGGCTGGACATATAAAGGGCCCCATTACTTTCAGTAGCTTAGGGCCTCATCAGACCTAAATCTGGCCCTGAGTGGACCCAGCTCCCCTCTCCTCCTGCCAGTTTCATCTCCTTTCCTGCCTCTCTCCTCAAATCCCACGCAGCCATTTTCTTCTCACTCAAAACTTGTTAGGCTGTTTTTCTAGACGTACCATCTGGGGTGCAATGGGTCTGCAGCCTGTAGCAGGAGATATACTTAGGCCGCCTGTTTGAATTAGTATGCCGGGGGAGAACCGTAGCTCATTGGCGGAGCATCTCCATTGCACACAGGGTCCCAGGGTCGGATCCTGGCAACTCCAGGTAGGAGGCTTGGAAAAGCTCCTGCCTGAAACCCTGCAAACCTCTGCTGCCTGCCAGTGCAGAGAAGGCTGGCTTCGATGGACCAAGGCTGTAAGGTAGCTGTAGGAAGCCAATGTACTACCAACACGGGCTGGTGCACAATAGCAGCTAAAACTATGAATTAAGAGGTCTTCAGTTTCACAGCCAAAGAATCAGTAGCATGGGCAGCCCACTCTTCTCGAAGCCACTGCCCTCCCTGAGTGCAAGAAAGGAAATCAACAATAGAGGCCGACTACTTACTGGGATAAGGGACACGGGTGGTGCTGTGGGTTAAACCACAGAGCCTAGGACTTGCCGATCAGAAGGTCGGCGGTTTGAATCCCCACGACGGGGTGAGCTCCCGTTGCTCGGTCCCTGCTCCTGCCAACCTAGCAGTTCAAAAGCACAAGTGCAAGTAGATAAATAGGTACCGTTCCAGCAGGAAGGTAAACGGCGTATCTGTGCACTGCTCTGGTTCGCCAGAAGCAGCTTAGTCATGCTGGCCACATGACCCGGAAGCTGTATGCCGGCTCCCTTGGCCGATAAAGCGAGATGAGCGCTGCAACCCCAGAGTCGGCTACGACTGCACCTAATGGTCAGGGGTCCCTTTACCTTTACGTTATTTACTGGGATAATATAACATTTGAAATCGGTAGGAATATATCAGAAAGAGTGTTGCAGTAACAACACTTAGCATTTATACAGCACTGTAGAGTATTTAAAGTGCTCGCTCACACTGAAACCAGCTCCAGGCACAATATAATGAACGAGATGTTATAGGCATGGGATCTCTTACCTAAACATCTTATGAAGAATCCTATGGCAACTTAAAAGCACCAGATTGATGGTGTCACAATAAAGCTTATGTTGCAATAAGGCTGCAATCCTATAACGCATACTTGGGAGTAAGTCTCATTGAGCTTAATGAGTAAACATGGACAGGGTCACACTGTCCTTTTTTTTATCTTTAAGATGCCACAGTAAACTTTATGTTTGTGGGCACAGACTGGCATGGCTACCTCTTTGAGATATTCATGAGATCACTGGGGATCAGTTCAGCTTCTCTGCAAGTTGAGAAAAATCACGTTGTAAGCATAGCTGTCAACGCTTTCCTTTTCTACAGGGAAATTCCCTTATTCTGAATAGGATTCCTTGCAAGAAAAGGGAAAAGTTGACAGCTATGGCTGTAAGAGGTGAGGTCAGCTGAACACGAACGTGAATTAAATTAGTGCCTGCGTTTTTTTAAAAAATCTGTGACCAAATTTAGTTGCCAGCGCAATCCCCATGAGTCCAGTGACATTTACTCATAGGTAAGTGTGTCTAGAATCTCTGCCCGGGTCTCTTGCAGTTGGTTCAAGCAGTGAGAGTTTGGTAGGCAATTTCTAAGTCTGGTGGCAGCATGGATAGCTCAGTTGGTTAGACCATGGTGCTGATAACACCAAGGTTGCAGGTTCGATCCCTGTATGGACCAGCTGCATATTCCTGCGTTGCCGGGGGTTGGACTAGATGATCCTCAGGGTCCCTTCCAACTCTACAGTTCTATGATTCTATGATTCTACTTTGGGACTTGCATCTAGGCAGAAAGAGTACAGGCCTTTGCACAGAATAACTTTCCAGTGGATTGGGCCCATTGTCAGTAGAGTTATTTGTTGCAAGTATTTCCCTAAAGTATAACATCTGATAGGGCATATTTTTGTCTTCATTACAATCAACACCTGCTCACATTTTTTAAAAAACTGGAAACTTTATTTAGTCGGTCACAGATGTCTAAGGATAATTTTTAATACATCGCAATGCCCAATTTTGTTCTCATTCTGAAAACCAGGAAGAACTGGAGAATGTCGGGGACACGGAGAAAGTTTCTCAGCCATTAATATAACAAAATACACTGTGTCTCAAGATGGGTCACATGCTACTTTTTGCCCACGAGTAGCAAGAAGTCTGAGAGACCTGGAAGCTCTGTGGTGATGTGGATCCAAATCATGGATTCCTTGGTGGTTGAGATATTTTTAGTTCCTTTCGGGGGGGGGCGGCTGTGGTCCTCCAGATGTTGCTGGACTTCAGCTCCAAGCCAGTAGGGTCAGGCATGATGGGAGTTGTAGTCTAACAACACATGGTAGGCCATAGGTTAGCTACCCCTGTCTCAAAGACTGTTCACAACCAGGTATGGTGCACCTGGAAAGAGGAGAGTCAACCACCTTACAATTTTTGTGTGCCAAGGTGGAGACCCCCCGGCCCCGAGAGACCACCAGAAGGAATAACAACTTGTGACAACGTGTTATGGATTTAAAAATTAAAAAGGTAAAGGGACCCCTGACCATTAGGTCCAGTCGCGGACGACTCTGGGGTTGCGGCGCTCATCTCACTTTATTGGCCAAGGGAGCTGGCGTACAGCTTCTGGGTCATGTGGCCAACATGACTCAGCCACTTCTGGCGAACCAGAGCAGTGCATGGAAACACCGTTTACCTTCCCACCGGAGCGGTACCTATTTATCTACTTGCACTGGTGTGCTTTCGAACTGCTAGGTTGGCAGGAGCAGAGACCGCGCAACGGGAGCTCACAACTTTATTAAATTTTTCAGATGTAGGAAGACCTTGGCTTAGGCATTGGGCGTGTACTCCTCCCAACCCCCCAGCCAGGGGAACTGTGGCTCCTCAGGGTGAATGGAATATGGGAGGGTGCACAGCAAGACAATTCGTGTAAGCTGGCAGCCCACCCCATATCCCCGCAACACAGGGGAGTTCGCTGACAATCTTTCCGTGTATGGTCAGTGACTCCCATTTTACAAACCCCTTTAAGAGGGGACCCTGGAATCGCCGCCCTGGGGGTGGTGGTAAATCACCATTTCACACCCCCCCCCCCCATATAGGTAAGAAAAGACTAAAGGATTCCACCCAAGGCCATAACCGCCAAAGTTGTGGCGAATTGCTACGGGGAAGACAAAACCTGCCAATGCAAGGAAATTCATTCCCGGTTCTTCAACGGCAATCATCAAAAGACCGTAGCAGCGCCCACTAAACAGAAGAAAACATGGTTAACCTGCAAAAAAAGCATTAAACAAAGGGAGGGTTGGGTGAATGGGTGAAGCTCTGAAGCTGACCGCATGGTTGCTGCTGGCTCCGCCTCCTATTTAAGCAGCTGGCCCCACCTCCCTGCAGGGCTGATTGGTTAACTTAGGTTTGTCGGGAACCTCCAAAGACGAACACAGGGAGGGAGGGAGGCCAGCCCAGCCAGTTGGGTCCCAAGGGGCCATGGTGCTGTGTGCAATCCTGCAAAGGTCACCCACATGGAATGTGTGAGTGCTCATGCTCTACAAAGTAGCTTCAGAAATACATGCCTAGACTAAAGTTATCGGCATTCGTTTGGATTGATGGACATAGGTTGTAAATTTTGTTGGTTTATTTAAGCTAATAATATCCAGGTATTGCCATGAGCCACCATAAACAGAGAGTATCTTTCTGTTTCCAACATATAGGCTTTGCCTCATGTTGAAATCAAGGGATTGCTTAGGCCCAATTTGTGAGATAATTATAATTTTTAACTTGGCTCAGTGGTATTTTTCTACTCTGATTCCTACAGACGCTTCAGTCTGCGGCTGTTTCACCAGCCACCTGTAGCAGTCATTAATAAAATTTGGAGCATAATCAGGTCCTTTATTCACCAAATTTTCAGGATGGAAACGTGTGACTTTTTAATGGCTAGCTTATGGCTAAACAACTATCAAACTAGTCAAGAGGCTGGTTTATTTTAGTATATAAATCACTCCTGGAAACCATAACAGAGCTGCTTGTGTGTTCTATAAGTTCTATATAATTGCACAACCTTCGAAATCCCTATTTGGATACAGATGTGCTGGCGAAAAGAGAACGTGGGACTAAAATGAAGGGAATCGAGTCTGAAACATATTGGCATGATCTCCAAGTATTTCCAACAGGCTGGCAAAATAGATACCTCAACTGCAATGGGAGCGTTACTATGTGATTAGAAAGGCACGTACATAAATTTAGCTAGAGCAACATGATGCATTTGCTAAAGCAGGTAATCAGTAGCTAAAACAGAAGTTATTAGCTGATATCCAGTGTTCTCCTCTAGTTGGTAGCTGTTCTTGGAAACTATGGTTAGACAGAAGCATGCACCATGTCACTGGTGTTAACAAAACACATATAGAACACATATGTTCTGCCAAGGCTGAAACAATGTTCCTTTAAAAAAAACAAACAATTGTAGCTTCTTCATTTGTTTTTATAATTGTACATTATATTGTTGTAGCATGCCCTGGGACTTTTTTTGGCAAAGGGCAAGTAAGAAACCTCATAAATAAAAGTAAATGAATATATTTCAGGGCCCTCCAGATGTTGTTGGACCCCCAACTCTCAAGAGCCCCAGCCAGCAAGGCCAGTGGCCACTGATGAACATAGAATTGTAGAGTTGCAGGAGACCAAAAGGCAGGTTCCTCACTCCTACAATATATCAACAGCTCACCATTGGTGGCAGCCATGAAACAACTGGATTTTAATGAGCCACAATGCAGCCATTTGTTCCTTTAAATTGACCATGTGCTAATGAGAACTATTCATATCAATGCTGCCTCCGACCAAGTTAGAGCGTTGGTCTATCCAGCTCAGTATTGTCTACTTTAAAAAGCAGAGACATCACCTTGCCAACAAAGGTCCGTATAGTAAAAGCTATGGTTTTCCCAGTAGTGATGCATGGAAGGGAGAGCTGGACCATAAAGAAGGCTGATCACCGAAGAATTGATGCTTTTGAATTATGGTGCTGGAGGAGACTCTTGAGAGTCCCATGGACTGCAAGAAGATCAAACCTCTCCATTCTGAAGGAAATCAGCTCTGAGTGCTCACTGGAAGGACAGATCGTGAAGCTGAGGCTCCAATACTTTGGCCACCTCATGAGAAGAGAAGACTCCCTGGAAAAGACCCGATGTTGGGAAAGATGGAGGGCACCAGGAGAAGGGGACGACAGAGGACGAGATGGTTGGACAATGTTCTCGAAGCTACCAGCATGTGTTTGACTAAACTGTGGGAGGCAGTGGAAGACAGAAGTGCCTGGCGTGCTCTGGTCTATGGGGTCACGAAGAGTCGGACATGACTAAACGACTAAATAACAACAACATTGTCTACTCCAGAGATGTCCAACTTCCAAGAGACTACTCCCACCAAACCAAACCTGGCAGTGATCTACCCATTGTCTTGAGCTTTTTGGGGGGCAGGAAAACTCAAAGCTGTCGACCACAATCTACCCGGGACGCTCCGCAATCAGACTAGTAGATCTGACTGCCAGTGGCTCTCTATTAGATTTCTCACTGCAGCTGACTGCACATATATACCGTATTTTTGCTCTATAAGACTCACTTTTTCCCTCCTAAAAAGTAAGGGGAGATGTGTGTGCGTCTTATGGGGCGAATGCAGGCTGCGCAGCTATCCCAGAAGCCAGAACAGCAAGAGGGATTGCTGCTTTCACTGCGCAGCGATCCCTCTTGCTTTTCTGGCTTCTGAGATTCAGAATATTTTTTCCCTTGTTTTCCTCCTCCAAAAACTAGGTGCGTCTTGTGGTCTGGTGCGTCTTATAGAGCGAAAAATACGGTAACTCAAGTGATTTCCCCCCCCCCATACAATTAAAGAAATGTTTTCCGTTCAACAACCAAAACCCTTCAACAACCATTTGTACTTAGGTGTGCTTTTTATTTTTATTTTATTTTAAAAACCAACCACCTTATTCCCCCCCCCCCTTTGGCAGAATTTAGGGGGCAGGAAGCCTGGAATGCCACAGTGGTGGCTGAAGGCATCTACTGCTGGAGGTGTGGGGTAGGAACAGATTGGCAGGTCCTCTAAGTGGCGGCTGGTAGCCATACTGATACTCTGTTTCTCCCCCAATGTTACAGCTGCCAGCATTTCTCCCTCTCCCCCCCCCCAGCACCCTCCCAGATATCTCTCTCTCCACAACCATGAGAATCTTAAAGTTGTCTTTAATGAATGAGAATTGAGATCCTCTGGAATCTCACTTCTGTGCCAGATCCCACATGGGATTCCATGCAAGAGGAGCCACAGAAAAAGGAACAGCTGTTCCTGTAGGACATTATCTACAGAAGAGATCTCTATCTGCGTTAGGCATGTATCTGGTTTACTTTCCCTTTGTTGGCTGCGCAGAGCTAAAGACCCTTTGCTGGCTTCCAGTAGGTACCAGCTTTGCCTTGGAATCAACGGCTATGGATGTATCAAATGGAATCCAGCTGTGGAGGTGGCTGCTCAGGGCAACCAGTCTTAATCTGGTCCCAGATTCTGCTTTTCCACTGACTTCAGCAAGAGCTCCGCTTACAAAGGCTAGAGGAGTTCTAGCCCCTTCATGTTATTTCCACTGGAATGCAGAGGCTCAGCAAATGTTATCAGCGCACTATTGGAAGCCGAAGTCTGCCTTCTGCAACCCGTCCCCTTCTCAGTATATGAGAAACATTCACAAAACCTCACTGAAAATAGGACAATCTGTAATTTAATTGCTCTTTAATAGTTTGTTTACTTCGCCATCTGCATTAAATTTGGTTGGAAGAATTTCACAGATGAAGTGCTGGCTGCAGTTTGCATGGGATGGAATTTCCTCTCACTGGAGGGGTGGGGGCAGCGGCAAGGCTTCTTCAAGTATGGAACCTATTTTCCCCCATTATTCTCTATTCCTGTCCTGAGAGAAAGGATTTCCTCTTCCAGCATCTCACCTTTCCTTTCTTCCTGTCTCTTAAGAAGTTGCGGTGAGAAAGTTTTCTCTCTGAATGGTGCCATGCCACTCTGTGACCTCACTTGATAGAAGACAGAAAAATTGCATTCATAGAAACTGGCTCCGGGACTTATATTTTGTGTCTATATGGCTAAAACAGAGATTGGGAACCTCTGGCTCTCCAGATGTTGTCAGACTCCTGTTCTCAGCACAGCCAATGGTAGGTGCATATCATGGGATATGCAGTCGAACATCTGGGAAGCTGTCACTTTCATATACCCAACCTAAAACAGGCTGGTTACCCTATGGAATTGCCAAGAGATGGACTTTGCTGTAAACTGTCCATATCAGTGTAGGATCCAAGCAAGACAGACAGTGTCCGTGTCAGTATGGGACACAAGTCTTCCCTCCCATGCTCAGTCTATGTGGCTGTCGTGATCCAGGCAATAAAGGCTACATTGCCTGCCACCACATGGGACATGTTCCTTACAGAAGGCCTTTGCTCCCAAATAATCCCTTGACATCGCAATGGTGGCAAACAGCAGCTTGGGAGAAGGTTCTGGGAAATGCAGTGTGGGGTATATTGCCCCAGAACACCCCTAAGGGGAGTGGCAATGGTTTCACTGCCTGCTTGCCTGCCCAAACAGGCAGTGGCATAGCGTGGGTTGCCAGAGCCCAGGGCTGTGCAGAGGAAGGGAAATGGACAGAGTACACATGTGTATTCAGGAGATTGCAGCTGCAGAGATAAGAAAAGAAGAGTCTTTCTGTTGTCTGGAGAGGTCACTTCCTGGTTCGCATGGAGAAGCCATTTTCAACGGAGTGCAGCAACGGAAGCACACAGCTGTATTGAGGCAGTGTCGGGTGTTGAATTTTTGTGACCCTAACAATTTTGCAGGGGACACGGGTGGCGCTGTGGGTTAAACCACAGAGCCTAGGACTTGCTGATCAGAAGATCTCCCGTTGCTCAGTCCCAGCTCCTGCCAACCTAGCAGTTTGAAAGCACGTCAAAGTGCAAGTAGATAAATACCGTATTTTTCGCCCCAAAGGGCGCACCGGCCCATAGGGCGCACCTAGTTGTTTTGGGGGGAAATAAAGAAAAAAAATTTATTTCCCCCCCAGGCGTGGGGCTGGGGCGGGGGAAGCTCGGGCTTCCCCCGACCCCAGCCCCCAGAACAGGCTGCTTTCCACAAGACCCCCTATGCGCACCAACCCCTCTCGCTCTCCAGGCTTCAGCGAAAGCCTGCATTCGCCCCATAGGACGCACACACATTTCCCCTTCAGTTTTGGAGGGGAAAAAGTGCGTCCTATAGGGCGAAAAATACGGTAGGTACCGCTCCGGCGGGAAGGTAAACAGCGTTTCCATGTGCTGCTTTGGTTTGCCAGAAGTGGCTTAGTCATGCTGGCCACATGACCCGGAAGCTGTACGCCGGCTCCCTCGGCCAATAAAGCGAGATGAGCGCCGCAACCCGAGTCGGTCACGACTGGACCTAATGGTCAGGGGTCCCTTTACCTAACAATTTTGCACCCGGGGCAACTGCCCCTGTGCTTCCCCCCCCCACAACGCCACTGCAAACAGAGACCCTGCGGGGAGGGAAAGAGTTGGCTTGGAAGTATAGAGCGGTTTTCCCCAAACCTGGTTCCCTCCCAGTGTTGGTATCCAGAGACTCCCATCAGTCACAGCCAGCATGGAAGGGAGTGGGGGATGATGGGAGCTGTAGTTTAGTAACATCTGGAGGGTGCCAAGTTGAAGAATTCTGGGATGGGACAAGGAACTGAAACTTGTGGGGAAACTTGCATTCTTATGTTTGTTATTTTGATATCCTGACATTTCTCTGTGGATATCAGAATTGCTTGAAGCCTCACATGCAAAATAAGTTCCTTATAGCAATCAGAACTACGCCATGCTTTCGAGGCCACGGAGCCCAGATAAGCCGCTGTTATGTCACACCACATCTTGTTTCTATCACAGACCCTTGACACCATTCCAAAGAAGCAAACAAAATGGCAGGGCTGAGATTAGCGCGACCGAAAGCCAAACACAAGATTCGCTTGGCCACAAAAATGTGCAGAGCTGAAACTTCTCCCTCTGGCAAGGAACCAGAAGCAACGTAGCAGCGAGAGCACAAGGCAAGGAGCCAATGGCAAAATTATGGGTTTCAAGTCATCATCTAACCTTGAGTCCATTATGTGAGCTTAAGTATCAACAGCCTCAGCTTTTGAAACCAGATCTAAGGGAACCAAGTTCCCCCTCTAAGACTGTATACGGTACATCATAATGCAGTGTTGCTGGAAGAACTCAAAGTATCATAGCAGAAAAGTAAGACACCAGTACACAGACCCACAAACATATACCAACACAAACACACCAAATAAGGACTGAAAATGCTTATCAATGCTGCCTGGCCAGGTGGTAAACTGCAAGGCAAATGGAAATCTTCCAACGAAGAGTTGTGCGCAATTTTAAAATACAGCACTCTTTACAACAACTAGTAACACACCAAATTTTCTGAAATGCGGCTTGGGGGAGTCAGGGTTAAGGGAAGTGCCTGGCATGACTGGCATTGTTAGGATACAACTGGGGCCCAGAGCCGTTGCCAATTTGTAACAGGCTCGTTTTTAAAAAAGAAATTAATTTCGGGTGCTCAGCAGGTGACCTCTTAATTAAGCTCGGTTTAAATGGGCCAATTATAAATCAGGCTCAGGGAAGGCTGCCCGATACTGTTCACCCTCTGTGGCTGATCCAGTTGGAAGGCTAAACATTAGTTATTTGGAATTACCATCGGCTGCTGATGTGGTTTGAGGTGGTTAGAGCTGGTGGAATAGGACTGGGAAGACCCAAGTTCAAACAGCCACATGATCATGAAACTCTCGGTTGCTCTCTCTCAGCCTAACGTACTTCACAGGGTTGTTGTGAGGGCACAAGGGAAGGGGGGGCGATGTGAGTCACCGTGAGTTCTTTGAAGAATGTAAATTTCATAAGGAGAACCCTGAGGGTCATCTAGTCCAGTGTTTCCCAACCTTGGGCTTCCAGCTGTTTTCGGACTACAATTCCCATCATCCCTGACCACTGGTCTTGCTAGCTAAGGATGATGGGAGTTGTACTCCAAAAACAGCTGGAGGCCCAAGGTTGGGAAACGCTGATCTAGTCCAACCCCCCCCTGCAATACTGCAATCTTTTGTCCAACGTGGGACTCAAACCCACAACCTTAAGATTAAGAGTCTCACGCTCTAGCAACTATCCCTGGATCTGTGGGACTATGGGCAAGTGATGATAGATAACAAGCTGTTTTCCTGGCCAATTGCACAGCCATGTTGAAAGTTAAAATGACAGATCACCTCCATCAAATTCCTATTTAAACCGGGCCTGATTTCTTGGGGAAATGTGAATACAGCGGTACCTTGGGTTAAGTACTTAATTCGTTCCGGAGGGCCGTTCTTAACCTGAAACTGTTCTTAACCTGAAGCACCACTTTAGCTAATGGGGCCTCCCGCTGTTGCCACGCCGCCAGAGCACGATTTCGGTTCTCATCCTGAAGCAAAGTTCTTAACCCGAGGTAATATTTCTGGGTTAGCGGAGTCTGTAACCTGAAGCGTATGTAACCTGAAGCATATGTAACCCGAGGTACCACTGTATAAAGATAGATGCATACACACACAGAATGTTGCTCAGAACCTTGTTCTGACTTGCTTTCCTCCTAAACTTGAGAACTGTTGTTAACTTAATTAGCCATTGTTCCAGTGTGAAATCAATAGCTTCGAGGCTGGAGTAAGGGGAACAAGAGCGGTGAGATGAGAAGGATAGAGGGGAAATGACTTTTTTAGTCCTTCTGAGTGGGCCAAACCAATAGTCACTGTAGTCTTTACTCCTACACTGTTTGCAGAGATGTCAGTCAAAGGTCACAGTTGGGCATAGCTGTCAACGTTTCCCGTTTTTTAAGGGAAATTCCCTTATTCCGAATAGGATTTCCCTTAAAAAGTTGACAGTTATGCAGTTGGGGCAGGGCTGCTTTGGAGGGACAGAGATCCCTTTTACTTTGCATGCCAGCGAGTTGGGACAGCTTTTCATTTCATCGCCCTTGATTGTGCTTCTCCAGGATAAACCCATTTGAGACTATTATTTCAGGGGCAGTGTAATTCAGTTGTTCATTTAAGGGGTCAGCAAACTTTTTCAGCAGGGAGCCGGTCCACTGTCCCTCAGACCTTGTGGGGGCCGGACTATATTTTGAAGGAGAAAAAAAAATAATGAACGAATTCCTATGCCCCACAAATAACCCAGAGATGCATTTTAAATAAATGGACACATTCTACTCATGTAAAAACACGCTGATTCCCGGACTGCCTGTGGACCGGATTTAAAAGGCGATTGGGCCAGATCCAGCCCCCGGTCCTTAGTTTGCCTACCCATGCTATGGTTGGTAACTGACAGTTTGATTTAGATCACATATAGCACTATGGGATCCTTTAAAAATTTTTGAGGCTTATTTCATTGCGGCATAGTTCACTAAAAACACCTATTTTCTTTATCTGTTAGGTCATTAATAGAGTACGTACTGATTTGTAGGAAGCACTTTGAACGAATTGCCTTCTTGCAATCCTTACAACCTTTCTGTCAGTTTGGCCAATATTATTACATTGACATTGCAGAAAGCCACCTGGTGCTGCAAGAATGATCTCCTCCTTAACCAGCGTGCTGCCTCCAGTCTTCACTTTGCAGCGGACTAGGAACTTCGACTCGCATTTATCATGCTAGTTAATTCTGACTTATTGGGTTCTGGGTGCCCAGAAAACCTCTGGCTCCTGGAAGTCACATCAGGTCAGGTGTGTTTTCACTTTCTTTCTTTATAGTAATGTTTGCAATGAAAGAAAACAACTTTTTTTTCAAGTGCAATGCTCCCTACCTCCAGTTCAGACGAATTAGCATTATTAGAAGTCCATATTAAATATAGTTTCTTGTTTTTCTCTCCCGCCCCCCAATTCCAGAGCTTTGAAGCTGTAATGTGCCCAGGAACCATTAGGGGGCAGCTGTGACCAGAAAAGAGCACAGCCAGAGTAATGGAGTGGGGGGGGGGGAAGGGAATAAGTAAGAAAAAAGAGGACAGAATGAAGTATTAAAAGAGAGAAACATTGGATAACGTTATATATATTAAAAGTACAGGGAATATCTACAGAAAGAGGAGATGGAGAAGGAAAGGGAAAAGTGAGACATGAATGGCATAAATACAACGAAATGAAAAAAAAACAACAACAAATTAATAAGAGGCAAATTGGGGGGGGGAACCCTCTGAATTAATCAGGATGAAATATGCAATCATATTAGAGGAAAGGAATTGAGCACAGCTGAACTGGGGAGGCTTAAGTCTTTCGAAAAGGGTGGAGTGGGGAGTTAATAATAATAATAAAAGCTTCCTGCCCTTAGCAAGCTGGCTCAATAGGGCTGAATAAGAAAGCTGCCTGTGTAATTTCTCTCAATACCTCAGCAGTTTAAAAGCAGGCGATGGATCTTTCTTTTCTTTTCTTTTCCCTTTCTTTCCTTTTTTTTTTCTTTTTCAAGGCAGCTTCTGTATAATCTGAAGCTTTCAAAATGTACTTCATCCCAAGCCCTCTCTTGGTTCCAGCAGGTTAACTTCATTAAAGGCTCCCTTCAGCCGCTTTCATGTTTATGGGGATTCCCTACTGGGTGGCTACATTAGGCAGAGAAAAACCCTCTGTGGGATGATTGTAAACGGATGTTTTACACCGGGGAAATGGAACGCATGGGCGGGTTTGGAGGGCTGGAGGCAGAGAGAAAAGGGGTCTTGGAGGACAGGAGATTGTGGGAATGTTCAGGGGTGCAGGAGAGGATATATTGTGAGATTATATCCTAATCCAACTTGTGCTAACAAGTTCCCAAAATATCAGCAGAGTTTATGACATTCCCCTTTTAGTTCGCAACGGTAACGTCTGCACAGGTTCGCTAGAACCTCTATAATAATTACTCTGGTAATTTCCCCTTTGTTCCTTCTTAAAATACAAGACACAACACAGTCTAAAAGAGTTTACTCACGTTCTGTTCACAGTATGATCCCAGAAGGCAGACAGCTTAAAAAAGGTAAAATACACTCAGAATCTATCTTATAGGAAGATAGTACTGTCCTCTCTTGGGATGCAGGTGGCGCTGTGGGTTAAAGCCTCAGCGCCTAGGACTTGCCGATCGAAAGGTCGGCGGTTCGAATCCCTGCGGCGGGGTGCGCTCCCGCTGCTCGGTCCCAGCGCCTGCCAACCTAGCAGTTCGAAAGCACCTCCGGGTGCAAGTAGATAAATAGGGACCGCTTACCAGCGGGAAGGTAAACGGCGTTTCCGTGTGCGGCTCTGGCTCGCCAGAGCAGCGATGTCACGCTGGCCACGTGACCCGGAAGTGTCTCCGGACAGCGCTGGCCCCTGGCCTCTTAAGTGAGATGGGCGCACAACCCCAGAGTCTGTCAAGACTGGCCCGTACGGGCAGGGGTACCTTTACCTTTTACTGTCCTCTCTTGGCTGAGACCCAAGAGGGCATGTTGCTCCTTCAGAAGATGAAGATGAGAGAGAGAGATATGGCTGCCTGCCCTGTGCTTTTATCATCTACCTGCACAGGTGAGGCCACACCCACCTCTGGTCACATGCGGAGGAAGTCCGTCCCCAGGAAGTTTACCTGCTTGCTGGACAGACATCCCTCCCCATGTTCTAACATGTACACTCTAGGAATGTTGTCATTGACTGCTCCTGTGTTTACATCCCACAGAGATGGGATCCTCCAGGAGCTATTAATTATAGTCCGCAAAACAAGGCCCCAGACCCTTTGCAAGACGCAGCCCTGGGGATTGGAGATGTAACTGAACGGGAGAATCTTTAAAAAACTGGATTCTATAGAAGGAAGAGACTCGCTGGGCAGTCTGCCACTGATCTCTTTGTGATAAGGAATCTCAATGGATGGTATTTCCCTTCCAGTTCCACTTATTATTATTATTATGCAGCAGCTGCCGCCTCAAAGCTTTATCTCACTGGGCTTCCTCGACTTTCTTCTCGCAGAGATTGGGAGAGAAGGTGCGGGTTTTCCTCTTGTGCGAAAAACTCACTGCATTCCTCGGAGGAGGGCCTGAAATCTAAAGGATTGGCGGGACGAGCAAATTAGTCCCCTCGCATTTCTAGCCACCTAATCATGTAGAGACGCGGGTGGCGCTGTGGGTTAAACCAATGTTTCCCAACCTTGGGCCTCCAGATGCTTTTGGCCTACAACTCCCATCATCCCTAGCTAGCAAGACCAGTGGTCAGGGATGATGGGAATTGTAGTTCAAAAACAGCTGGAGGCCCAAGGTTGGGAAACACTGGGTTAAACCACAGAGCCTAGGACTTGCCGATCAGAAGGTTGGTGGTTCGAATCCCCGCAACGGGGTGAGCTCCCGTTGCTCGGTCCCTGCTCCTGCCAACCTAGCAGTTTGAAAGCACATCAAAATGCAAGTAGATAAATAGGTACTGCTCCGGCGGGAAGGTAAACGGCATTTCTGTGCGCTGCTCTGGTTCGCCATGCTGGCCACATGACCTGGAAGTTGTACGCCGGCTCCCTCCATCAATAAAGCGAGATGAAGCAGAATGGGGGTGTTACAAATTGGTACCTAAATTAATCACTTAAATCTTTATTCTTGTTGACTAGAATAGGAAGAAAACTACACTGTATAAATGCTTTGACATCCAGTGCACCTTTAATGAGACTTTGGGTTTGACATCTTTGTCACCAGCACTCAGCAGGGTTTACCAAATCTGCAACCATAGGTTTTTTTTTTTAAAAAAAATAGTAATTAAAAATACAACAACTTCTAATTGCAAAGGCGATTGGTAAAAGGTAAAGGACCCCATGACAATTAAGTCCAGCCAAAGGCAACTATAGGGTTGCAGTGCTCATCTCGCTTTCAGGCTGAGGGAGCTGGTGTTTGTCCACAGACAGCTTTCCGGGTCATGTGGCCAGCATGACTAAACTGCTACTGGTGCAATGGGACACCGTGACGGAAACCAGAGCACACAGAAATACCGTTTACCTCCCTGCCAAAGCGGTACCTACTTATCTACTTGCACTGGTATGCTTTTGAACTGCTTGGTTGGCAGGAGCTGGGACAGAGCAACAGGAACTCATCCCGTTGCGTGGATTCGAACTGCCGACCATCTGATCGGCAAGCCCAAGAAGCTCAGTGGTTTACTGCGAGCATTGCCCGGTACGGAACCTGCTTTTCTTCTATATATGTCCTGCAGGCTGCCTTGCCATCAATACTGACCAGAGCGAGGGCCCCATCACGCAGAGTTCCCATCAACAGGGAATTCCAGCTACACAGTCAAAAAGGAGAAGTATTGCTCAGGACGTGAACATGTGGCTGCCGTTGTGATACGTTATGAAAACACTGTGGAACAGGAAGTAATCTATGATTGTATGTAACATTAAAACCCTTTAAAAATATGTCACAGAATAGAAACCAGAGGCCTTTCTCCTGGGCATGGTTGGCCAATTGGTGCCAAAGAAGGACAGAATTTTTTTCATGTATGCGACAACAGCAGCAAGAATACTCATTGCAAAATATTGGAAGACACAAGATCTACCCACCCGGGAAGAATGGCAGATGAAGATGATGGACTATATGGGAATGGCAGAAATGACCGGCAGAATCCGAGACCAGGGAAAAGAGTCGGCGGAAGAAGATTGGAAGAAGTTTAAAGACTATTTGCAGAAATATTGTAAAATTAATGAATGTTAGAATGATGTTGGACAGAAATTAAGTGGTTTCCAGCTGTAATGCTTCAAGAGATAGGGAAAATAAGGTCTTGAAATAAGTAAAAACTAATGGTGAGGATTTGCTGAATTTATAAAATTTGAATTGGAATATAAGAAAGGGAGGTATGAGGAGGTCCGGAAAATAAGTTAAAAGAAAATAGGTAAAGGGAAATTTTATGTGTTTTTAGTTGTTGTTTTCTTTTTTGGATTTTTGTATTTTTGTTGTTTCTGTTTTGTTGTTTTATAATGTATTCTTCTGGAAAATTTCAATAAATATCTTATAAAAAAATAAAAATATGTCACAGAATCATAGAGTTGGAAGGGACCCAGGGGTCATCCACTCCAACCCTCTGCAACGCAGGAATCTCACCTAAAGCATCCATGACAGATGGCCATCCAATCTCTGCTTAGAGACCTCCAAGGAAGGAGAGTCCACCATCTCTCTTAAGAGTCCATTCTTCCTGATGTTTAGCTGGAATCTCCTTTCTTGAAAGTTGAAGTCGTTGCTTTGGGTCCTACCCTCCAGAGCAGGAGAAAACAAGCTTGCTCCATCCTTCGTGTGACAGCCCATAAGATATTTGAAAATGGCTGTCTCGGTCCCCTCTTTTCCAAGCTAAACATCTGCATTAATAGGGAACTTCTCGACCACTGAGTGTGGTCAATGGCCATGTGAACATCCACTGGACTCATTTTGAGGTATTATTATTATTACAGTGGTGTCCCGCAAGACGAATGCCTCGCAAGGTGAAAAACCCGCTAGACGAAAGGGTTTTCCGTTTTTCGAGGTGCTTCACAAGACGAATTTCCCTATGGGCTTGCTTCGCAAGACGAAAACGTCTTGCGAGTCTTGCGAGTTTTTTCCCTTCCCCCCCCCCTTTTTCTAATCCGCTAAGCCGCTAATAGGGGTGCTTCGCAAGACGAAAAAACCGCAAGACGAAGAGACTCGCAGAATGAATTAATTTCGTCTTGCGAGGCACCACTGTATTATTATTATTATTATTATTATTATTATTATTATTATTAAATTTGTATACCAACCTTCATCCAAGGATCCCAGGCAGTTCACAACAGAAAAATACAAAATCCGGCAAAAACAAGCCAATATCCACCTTCCCTTTGTATAAAACTCCTTTTAAAAAGTATGGGCCCTGGGAATGATCTGGGTGGGATGAAGATGGACAGACAGACAGGAAGCTGTGGTTGAGTGAAGACCTGTCAGGTGGTTGAATGAATGATACCTAAACTGTTTGTGCTCCACACTCCTGAAGGCAGGGAATACAGAAATTCAAGCAGAAAGCAGTACAGGCACAGAAACAAAGGCAGTAGCTGTAAAGATTCTTTTTTCAAAAAAAAACAAAAAAAAAAACACACACACCATATTCACTTTTATAAATAGCTTTCATTTTCTGCAGCAGTTCCTGCTACTGTTCTTAGAAGGAACCGGCTGCCTTTGATTTAACTGCGCTCCTAGCTGCATTTCACGTTTCACTGTCTCTTCGCGGCATTCCAGGAGGCCACCCTCCTCATTTCAGAGTCCAGGGGCAGAGAACTAAGTGCCAGAAGGTCTGCGCAGTATTTTATTTTTTATTTATTTTTCTGCCAGCAGCCCTGTTATAAACACTGCCATAAAAAAAAACAGATCCCTAAACCAAATTATCAGAGGGATATTTCATCTCCCTCCTGTCTGAAACTTAGCAAATAAATTACCGGGCCAGAAGTGATTCCCCTCCCCTACTCCCCCCATCTTTCTTCTCCTCCATCCCCCCCCCACCCCTGCTTTTTAAAAAAGTGTGATTTGCAGTGTTCTGACTCTCCATTTGATGGACCCTGGCAATAATATCTACATATATTTCAACGACCTTCTCTTCATCTCTCTCCCCCCCCCACCTCATTCCAATTTTGCTATGTTTTCGTTTGCGCCCCTCATCTCCCCAATATTTGCACACATTTTGGAATATATTTCCATCCTACCACACTCAGATAATGCATGGTCATTAGTAGAAATTAACCCCATTCATGTTACTCCATTCGTATTGCATCTAGATCAAGGGAAGTAATAGTGCCACTGTATTCTGCTCTGGCCAGACCTCACCTGGAGTACTGTGTCCAGTTCTGGGCACCACAGTTCAAGAAGGACACTGACAAACTGGAACGTGTCCAGAGGAGGGCAACCAAAATGGTCAAAGGCCTGGAAACGATGCCTTATGAAGAACGGCTAAGGGAGCTGGGCATGTTTAGTCTGGAGAAGAGGAGGTTAAGGGGTGATATGATAGCCATGTTCAAATATATAAAAGGATGTCACATAGAGGAGGGAGAAAGGTTGTTTTCTGCTGCTCCAGAGAAGCGGACACGGAGCAATGGTTCCAAACTACAAGAAAGAAGATTCCACCTAAACATTAGGAAGAACTTCCTGACAGTAAGAGCTGTTCGACTGTGGAATTTGCTGCCAAGGAGTGTGGTGGAGTCTCCTTCTTTGGAGGTCTTTAAGCAGAGGCTTGACAACCATATGTCAGGAGTGCTCTGATGGTGTTTCCTGCTTGGCAGGGGGTTGGACTCGATGGCCCTTGTGGTCTCTTCCAACTCTATGATTCTATGATTCTAAGAGGCTGTGAAACACTTTTCCCAGTTTCAGGGCACAAGGCTCTCAGCTTCTTCCACCAGTAAGGGCCATTGGATTTGGATTTGATATCCCGCTTTATCACTACCCTAAGGAGTCTCAAAGCGGCTAACAATCTCCTTTTCCCTTCCTCCCCCACAACAAACACTCATACAAGATGGGTGACACCTGGCTTGAGAGCAGTACATGTGAAAAGGATCTAGGAGTCTTGGTTGACCACAAACTTGACATGAGCCAACAGTGTGACGCGGCAGCTAAAAAAAGCCAATGCAATTCTGGGCTGCATCAATAGGAGTATAGCATCTAGATCAAGGGAAGTAATAGTGCCACAGTATTCTGCTCTGGTCAGACCTCACCTGGAGTACTGTGTCCAGTTCTGGGCACCACAGTTCAAGAAGGACACTGACAAACTGGGACGTGTCCAGAGGAGGGCAACCAAAATGGTCAAAGGCCTGGAAACGATGCCTTATGAGGAACAGCTAAGGGAGCTGGGCATGTTTAGCCTGGAGAAGAGGAGGTTAAGGGGTGATATGATAGCCATGTTCAAATATATAAAAGGATGTCACATAGAGGAGGGAGAAAGGTTGTTTTCTGCTGCTCCAGAGAAGCGGACACGGAGCAATGGTTCCAAACTACAAGAAAGAAGATTCCACCTAAACATTAGGAAGAACTTCCTGACAGTAAGAGCTGTTCGACAGTGGAATTTGCTGCCAAGAAGTGTGGTGGAGTCTCCTTCTTTGGAGGTCTTTAAGCAGAGGCTTGACAACCATATGTCAGGAGTGCTCTGATGGTGTTTCCTGCTTGGCAGGGGGTTGGACTCGATGGCCCTTGTGGTCTCTTCCAACTCTATGATTCTATGATTCTAGGTGAGTGGGGCTGAGAGACTTCAGAGAAGTGTGACTAGCCCAAGGTCACCCAGCAGCTGCATGTGGAGGAGCGGGGAAGCGAACCCAGTTCACCAGATTACGAGTCTGCCGCTCTTAACCACTACACCACACTGGCTGCATTACCTAAGCAAGAACAATTCCCCGATCTGAAATGCCACCCCTGCTTGTTATCTTTGGGGGAAGGCAGGATGCTAAGTGACATCTTCACTTTCACAGTTACTCAGATAATACATTTAAGGATTTCTTGATCCATCTTGTTTGGAGGCAATTTCTCAGCATTAAACACAATTTCACAAACTAAGTGTGAAAAGAGGGGAAGAAAGCAAAGGGTCCCCGGAGGGAGCTGTTCAAATTCAAGAAAACACCGAAGAAGCTATAGATATTTATGCTTGAAAACAGAAAGGGTCATCACACACACATACGCTAAAATACGTTACAAACAAATGTGCTTGTTTTGCAGTACGCTAACAGGAGGTCTGTTGTATGCTTCTGAACAAAACAAATTAGCTACCTCTGTGGGATGCCATACCAAAGTTGGCCAAATCAACGTTGAAACACTAACCTCCAAATCCATATTGCTCAAGCCAAGGGGGAAATTGTCACATTCGGATCTTGAAATGGTGTGTGTGTTTTCTGAAAATTGTTGTGTCTCCGTCCATGTGTGTCTGTGTGTGAACTGGACCCATAGTTTAGTTTGGACTGTGCACCTGAAATATACTCGAATGGTCAGGGGTCCCTTTACCTTTACCTTTACCTTTACCTATGTGCCTATTCTGCATCTTTCCAAACCGGGTGAACATGCAGGTTCTCTGGATGACCCTGGGCTCTAGAGAAAGAAATGAGAGAGAAAGAGAAACTCCTCTCTAGCCCCCCCCCCCAGCCTTACTCACCATTTTTCTGTACTAAAAAAGTCCCTTGACTCACAGGGGAATTCTAGTCCCATGGTTGGTTCCGGTTGCCCTTTTCTGAAACTTTTCCAGCTCTACAATAACCTTTTTGGAGCTGTGATGATCTCAGCTGAAAACAGCATTTCAACACTGGTCTGAGCATAGGTTTGTATAACAGCAGGGCTTTCTCCACCCCCAGTTCCTTTCTCACATGCAGTGCACCTTTTTCTCAGCTGCCACACACTGGGCAGACATTTCACTATCCACCACAACTCCAATATCTCTTTCCTTGTCAGCCACCACCCAGTTCAGAACTGATGCATATGGGATGCTAGCTTATTTATTTATTTCCACCACAGCTGCATCACCTTATTCTTGTTTACATTGACGGTATACCCTCCAACATTTCCTCTGATGAAAATAGGGACGTCCTATTCCATACCTTTCAACATTTCTCTGATGTAAACAGGAAAATCACATTCTGGGTAGAATAAGAGAACAAGAAGGACATACATTTAAAGAAGATTGGAAAATGTTTATTGAATATAGGGAAATAATTGTGTACAGTTGAAAACGCTGGCAGCATTAAGATAAATTCAACAGTGCGAAGAAGTTTTGATGGATGCAATAATGCAATAATGAATGGTATAGGGTTTTTTTTTTGTAAAATATGCAGGGGTTTATGTTATGTAGAATGAACCATGGGAACAGAAGAAGGGAAGTCACTGATATCTTAAGGATGTAAAATCTTAAACTGTAAAACAGAAAATTCAATAAAAATTATAATCACATTGATTTCTGATCAAATCAGAACCCGGAATGGCTTCTGTAAATCCAGGACCATCCCTGGAAAATAGGGACACGTAGAGGGTCTGCACTGAGTCACATTTACCATTTTAATACCTATCCCACCCACCCCAATCCCATGCCACCCAGTCGAGAGAGATCGTTTTTGGAGCTCCTCTAATCCAGTTCAGTTATAGAGTATACCACATTTCCAGCAGAGTGGTGCTGAAAATGGTTTGCCAAAAATGACACTCTAAAATGCAATGATACAACAACCGTGATATGTAATTCAGTTTAGTATTTTACTTTCACTGCAGTTCAACAATTAACAAGCCATTTAAAATATATAAAAGAAAATTAAGTGAGCATGAAGCTTACCAACAGGCCAATTAATATCCCAAAGGAACTCTAAAGCTAGTGACAGTATTAACTAGCAACTCCATACCCTCGAACATTTATCCGATGAAAATAAGGACATCCTATTCCATAATCACCACCATCATAATTGTATTATTTATACCCCGTCCGTCAGACTGGGTTGCCTCACCACTCTGGGTGGCTTCCACCATATATAAAAGCATGATAAAACATTAAACTTTAAACAACTTCCCTATACAGTACAGGGCTGCCTTCAGATGTCTTCTAAAGGTTTTAAAGTTCCTTATCTCCTTGGCCCAGGGGTTGCATGACTCCATGGATTTCTCTGATGAAAATAGAAACGTCCTAAGGAAAAGCGGGACATTGTTGTTGTTTTTACTTTTTATTAAATACAGTTGTACAAGAGCAACTATTTATTCATTTTCCTCACTGTGCAGTCTGGCATTTGGATTGGTGCCTTTGATAGCAAGCTGAGCTGCTCTCTTTCCACAATTACCTTCCGATTCTTGGATGAAACATTGTGAGCAATCTCTGCACAATGCCATCATCAGCACCTCCAGCTCTTTGATGTTGTGGACAAGGAACTTTCTGAATCCTGAAGGCAACATGTGCGGTGTCTTCTTACTGCATCAAGATTTGGCCCTTGAACCTTCTGCGGACTCTGTTGTCAATACCTCTAGGCTTCTGCCAGTTACGCTTAATTTTGACATAGCGATCAGATTGATGGCGGATGAACTTCTTGGTCCTCTTCTTGAGGATCTTAGGCTTGCTGAGGGCTCTGAGTGTTAAGTTGTGGGTGAACCTATCAGACGACACAGCGATTCTTCAAACAGCTCTTGTTTATTCACAGGCCCAGAACAGAACTGGACTGAAGGGTTCAGCCAACCTGCTTATATAGAGCTCCACTACAAAGCAACAGTAACAACTTTCTGTAACTATCCAATCACTGCACGTCACTTTCAATTCCTTATTTGCATATGTGGACCTGAGTGAAAACTATCTACAGTACCCCCTGCTGGCCCAGGGTGAGAACTTCAGTACATAACACTGAGGGCTGGCGTAGTGTCTGCTGGAGTATGGCAGCACCCACGCAGCACCCACGCAGCACCCACGCAGGGAGGGAGCGCGGAGAGAAAGAGCCAAAAAGCGGGACATTCTGAGATCAAATCAGAAACCAGGACAGCTTCTGTAAATCTGGGACTGTCCTTGGCATAGCTGTCAAGTGTCCCTTATTTGAAGGGACAGTCCCTTATTCCAGCGCCATGTCCCGCTGCTGTCCCTTATTGATGGATGTCCCTTAAATTTCAAAAGAAGCAGCTCCTCTCCCCCCTCCCTGCCACCGAGGGAGGAGGGAGGCTCTAACTGTGTTGCTTGGCTGTGTTGCTCACCCAATAAGAAGTCTAAGAACAACTGGGGATGGAGCTTGCATGCCTTGTGTGTGGCTAGTTAATGCAAGCTGAGGATTTTTTTGAATGCTGGACACCATTTTGTTGCACGTGCTGCTGCAAACTTTGCAGTGCAAAGCCAGGCTGGGGAGCCATCTTAAGTTGAGGCTGCATAGGCCTTGTGGTGCATGTGATTCAGATTCTATTCAGTTGAACCTCTGGTTACAAAGTTGGTTGGACAGTATTCTCGAAGCTACCAGCATGAGTTTGACCAGACTGTAGGAGGACAGGAAGACTGGAGTGCCTGGAACAGGTGAGGCTGCAGGTCCCTTATTTTGGCTGCTGGTCCCTTATTTTCAAGGCTGCAAGTTGACAGCTATGGTCCTTGGAGGGTTTGCAACTTGCAGCCCCATGACACTTTTATACGATGAACTCAGAATGTCAGAAACCTCCCTTACAGTTATTTGGGCAGCTCTGTCTTTCCAAAGGCTCCTGAGGGCATGGCTGGTGAAAACAGCCATCCCAGGAATGAAAAACACAGCCTCTTTTCCCTCCCTCTCTTCCCTCACCCACCTGCTGAAGTGGGTTGAGCGACGCCTGCTGTGGAGCCTCGTTGTGGGCAACTGGCCGAGTGGCCACTTAGCCGTGGACTGAAAGCTAGTCACTATCACTACCCGGTGCCTGGGAAGCCCCATCGCCCCACCGCAGAAATGTTTCATGAATCAGCTTGAAAGGAAAACTAAGATGAAACACTTTGCTTCTGCCAGCCTAAGGGGAATCAGGAGGTTGCTCTTTCAAATTACGTTTAGAGGAAAGAGCTCAATTCAGACCCCAATTTAAACACCTCTGAGGGTTGTGGAAAGCTTTAGTATGCAGTCGGTCTTCAATATAATACATTAACCATCCTATTAGCTCGTCTTGGGGAGGGGCCATGGTTCAGTGGTAGAGTGCAGGCATGCACCGCATACAGAACGGCCCGGCTTTGCTTCCAGTTAAACGGCTCTCAGGAGGCAGAGGCTCCTTTCTCAGCCGGAGATCTGGGAGGGTCCCTGCCACTACAGGTAGAGCAAAATGGTCTCAGTCAACTGTTACCACTGGTCTCCGGAAGGGTAGCTGTGTTAGCCCCCAGCAGTCTGTTGGCACTGTGAAGACTGGCGACTTGTTGCGGCATGAGCTTTTTGTGTGAACTTTATAAGATGCATGAAGGGTTTTTTTTTTTAAAAAAAAAAAAAATATTTATTCAAATTTTAAAGATTACAAAGAGAAAATTAGAAAAAAATAAAAAATACAGAAAATACAATTCAAAAATACAAACAATTCGAAAAAAGAAAAAAAGAGAAAAAAACAGCTCAAACTTTTACATAACTTTCTTTCCTTTGCTTATTTCCTTGACCTCCTCACACCTCCCTTTTTTGTATTCTAGTTCAATTAGATATTTCAGCAAATCCTTTCCAGCTTTGTTTTTATCCTAATAATTTATCTTAATATACTGTAATTTTACATTCTCGTCTTTCTCCAATTAAAAAATCAATTTTTACCTAATCCTTTATATCATTTCTGCTAAAACCACATTACTTCATTCCAACATCCTTCTAACATTCCTTAATTTTGCAATGTTTCTGTAAATAAACTTTAAATTTTTTTCCAATCTTCTTCCACCAACTCATCAACTTGGTCTCGGATTCTGCCAGTCATTTCCGTCAGTTCCATATAGTCCATCACTTTCATCTGCCATTCTTCCCGGGTGGATAAATCTTGTGTCTTCCAATACTTTGCGATGAGTATTCTTGCTGCTGTTGTTGCATACATAAAAAAAAGTTCTATCCTTCTTTGGCACCAATTGGCTGACCATGCCCAGGAGAAAGGCCTCTGGTTTCTTCAGAAAGGTATATTTAAATACCTTTATCATTTCATTATAGATCATCTCCCAGAAGGTCTTAATCCTTGGGCACGTCCACCAAAGATGAAAGAATGTACCTTCAAAACAAAATAAAAAAATTCCTTCCAGTAGCACCTTAAAGACCAACTAAGTTAGTTCTAGGTATGAGCTTTCGTGTGCATGCACACTTCTTCAGATACACTGAAACATACCTAGCTCATACCTAGAACTAACTTAGTTGGTCTTTAAGGTGCTACTGGAAGGAATTTTTTTATTTTGTTTTGACTATGGCAGACCAACACGGCTACCCATCTGTGAATGTACCTTCAGTCTCTTTACATTTCCAACATTTATTATCAGGCAAATGATAGATTTTTGCAAGCTTGACTGGTGTTATGTACCACCTGTATATCATTTTCATTATATTCTCTCTTAAGGCATTACATGCCGTGAACTTAATACCTGTGGTCCATAACTGTTCCCAGTCAGCTATCATAATGTTATGTCCAACATCTTGTGCCCATTTTATCATAGCAGATTTCACCATTTCATCTTGAGTATTCCATTTCAACAGCAAGTTATACATTCTTGACAAGTTCTTAGTTTTAGGATCTAACAATTCTGTTTCAAATTTTGATTTCTCCAACTGAAAACCAATTTTCTTATCCAAGTTATAAGCCTCTATTATTTGATAATAATGAAGCCAATCCCGTACTTTGTTTTTTAGTTTTTCAAAACTCTGCAGCTTTAATCTGTCTCCTTCTTGTTCCAATATTTCGGCCAATTGGCCTCCATATTGAGCTTTTTCAGAGCCTTTGCTTCCATTGGTGACAACCACCTTGGAGTTTTGTTTTCAAGCAAATCCTTATATCTTATCCAGACATTAAACAATGCTTTTCTGACAATATGGTTTTTAAACGCTTTGTGTGCTTTGGCCTTATCATACCACAAGTATGCATGCCAACCAAATACATTATTAAACCCTTCCAAATCCAATACGTCAGTGTTTTCAAGAAGTAGCCATTCCTTCAGCCAACAAAATGCGGCTGACTCATAATAAAGCTTAAGGTCTGGCAGGGCAAATCCACCTCTTTCGTTAGCATCAGTTAGTATTTTAAATTTTATTCGGGGAAGATGCATGAAGGGTTAGCCTGAGTTACAAGGGGCGTGGAGAGGGGATTGGGAAGGAAGGAAAGGAAATGCAGAAAAGCACAAATAGTGTAGTGTTGCCATGTGTCCGGAATTTCCTGGACATAGTCAGGATTCGGTTGTCAGAAAGTGTCCGGGTGGAAATCGCTGAAATGTTCAGGAAAGTCCAGACGAATCACAATAGATTTTGGCGAATTTCCTTAGAAATAGCTCAAAGTTTTCTTTTTTGAGATTTTTGAGCTCAACTACTGCACCAAAAAGGGATGCGGGTGGCGCTGTGGGTTAAACCACAGAGCCTAGGACTTGCCGATCAGAAGGTCGGTGGTTCGAATCCCCGTGATGGGGTGAGCTCCCGTTGCTCGGTCCCTGCTCCTGCCAACCTAGCAGTTCGAAAGCACGTCAAAGTGCAAGTAGATAAATAGGTACCACTCTGGTGGGAAGGTAAACAGTGTTTTCGTGTGCTGCTCTGGTTCACCAGAAGTGGCTTAGTCATGCTGGCCACATGACCCGGAAGCTGTACGCCGGCTCCCTCGGCCAATAAAGCGAGATGAGCGCCGCAACCCCAGAGTCGGCCACAACTGGACCTAATAGTCAGGGGCCCCTTTACCTTTACCTTACTGTGCCAAGAAAAAAGAAGTCCAACAACTTTTGCGTCCGGATAGCAACCCTATGATATGGCACCCACTCATTCCACTTGTGTTGATAATGCAGGCATTCTGGCATTGGTAAACCAAAATGGTCAAAGGCCTGGAAACGATGCCTTATGAGGAACGGCTAAGGGAGCTGGGCATGTTTAGCCTGGAGAAGAGGAGGTTAAGGGGTGATATGATAGCCATGTTCAAATATATAAAAAGATGTCACATAGAGGAGGGAGAAAGGTTGTTTTCTGCTCCAGAGAAGCGGACACGGAGCAATGGTTCCAAACTACAAGAAAGAAGATTCCACCTAAACATTAGGAAGAACCTCCTGACAGTAAGAGCTGTTTGACAGTGGAATTTGCTGCCAAGGAGTGTGGTGGAGTCTCCTTCTTTGGAGGTCTTTAAGCAGAGGCTTGACAACCATATGTCAGGAGTGCTCTGATGGTGTTTCCTGCTTGGCAGGGGGTTGGACTCGATGGCCCTTGTGGTCTCTTCCAACTCTATGATTCTATGATTCTATGATTCTATGATTCTATGATTCTATGATTCTAACACTTGTAGGGTGAGATTCAACTTATGGGTACCACTAGCAGAAGCCAGTGCAGGGGCTCCAGCTAGTGCAACAAAGGGTTCCCCTCTCTCTTCCTTCTGCACCCCATGTCCCCCCTCTGTTGGCTCTGGGGTGGCACAGAACAGTGTGTGGTAGGACGAGAGCTGGCCGTGAAGATGCTCACCTCCTGTGGAGTAATGCCCCTGATCTGAAGATACATGTTCTCTCCCCAAAGCTGAAGCAATTGCAGATGATTAAGAAGTGGTGGAGTTTGGCAGCTAAATTCGCAGGCAGCACAATCAGGGGTGATATTCTGGGTGGCCTACAGTTCACCTTTTTGAGGAATGGTGGGACAAAGGGCCTCAAAACTCAAAATAACCAGGATGGTGTTTTGTGGGAGGTTGTCAGTGGAGTTTCCTCAGAAAGTCAGTGGAATCCCGTAAGTAACTTGGGAGTACCTGTGGCATATGATCTGACGACGGGGGACACTCTAGGTGACTCGATGGGCCTCTTTGGGGGGTCCCTGACTGCTTGGACAAAGAGTCCTAACCTTTCACAATCCGCCAGCCTCATACGACAGGAAGGAAAAGGTCCTGGTAGCAGCAGGTACATTAGGGTTCAGTTGCCAATGACTGAGAAAATTGATACCAGGTTAAGGTTTAACACCCCCTCCAAAAAAGCAGGCCTACTGTGCCTTTCTTTACCTGTTTCCATGCCAGGCAGAAGTTCAAGAGGTGAAGCCTGTCCCCATACCTCCATTCCGGGAAAATCTCTACCACTTGAATCCCTGCAAGTCACAAAGCTGTTAAACACACAGTAGCCTTACCAGGAACAGAGGTTCCAACTACCAAGGGATGCATTTGTAGAAGGAAGTGCAGGAAATAGTCATTTGGGAACGAGAGTTTATGAGGCCTTGTCCAACCCAGGGAAAGGAAACCCACACGCCCAAGTGGCTAGTTGCCAGAGGACTGCGCATCAGGCTTAGGAGCCGATTCAAATGCTGTTGGCTGCCAAACCAAGGCAGCTAAAATGCTTCCATCTGGCAAGTTCTTCGTGGGGAGCAGAGGGGAGGCTGCGACAAGCGAAAGCTGCTCATTATGTGTGGGTCGCCCTAATCTCAGTGACAGCCACAATCGCATGGTAAATGATGTGGAGACTCTAACTCAGGGGTGGACCCACAATTCCTACCATCGCTGGCCATTGGCCATGCTGTCTGGGGCTGGTGGTGGTTGGAGTTCAGCAGCAATCTGGGAGGCCAACCCTGCTCTAAGTGGGAGAATTCCTATGGGCAGCAGGTTTCAAACACGAGGGCCGTTTTCGTTGGCAGCAAGTGGCCCTTGGCATGATCAATGGCCACAACCTGATTGCCTTTAGCATCAGGAGTGCCCATTTCTGACAGTCCTGGTGCCATCTTTCTTGGGCAAGGCTTACAGCCAATCTTACGGTGCCCAAAGGAAAGCACTCAGCTCTCACCCGTGGCTCCTAGAAGCTGTCAGCATGCGACAGCATCCACACTTTGACTGGCCAGCGAAACCAGGTGAGGGTAGCTAATGGGTCTCGAGCCCTCAGGGAGTTAGGGACTTGCCCTGCATGCGAAGACAGGCTCCAGCAGACTGAGTAAATGAGACCAATATTGGGTCCAACGGTCAAGAAAGCAGTTTCTGCATGTGAGGGACAGATGGGACTCGTCAACTTGGGAAGGTAGCCCATCTAGGAGGAGAAGAAGAGGAAGAGGAAGAGGAAGAGGAAGAGGAAGAGGAAGAGGAAGAGGAGGAGGAGGAGGAGGAGGAGGAGGAGGAGGAGGAGGAGAAGAAGAAGAAGAAGAAGAAGAAGAAGAAGAAGAAGAAGAAGAAGAAATTTTATTTATACCCCGCCCTCCCCAGCCAAGACTGGGCTCAGGGCGGCTAACACCCAATATTAAAAACAAATTGATTGAAATACAACTTAAAAACAAGATTAAAATACAACATGAAAACATTAAAATACAGCCTCATTTCAATGGAAACTCAAATCAAAAACTTTTTGGGGGAATGTCTTCAACAAGGCTAACTTTCCAGATTGGTCCTACATGGGCCAGAAAAAAGCCAGGGAAGTCCCCAAATAGGAGTTCCATCACAGGAAGAGAAAGGAAAAGAAAGAGGGGGAGGGAATTAAATTGATTCCAAGCTGAAGGCCAGGCAGAACAACTCTGTCTTACAGGCCCTGCGGAAAGAAATCAGATCCCGCAGGGGCCTGGTCTCATGAGACAGAGCGTTCCACCAGGTGGGAGTCAGTATTGAAAAGGCCCTGGCTCTGGTTGAGGCTAATCTGACTTCCTTAGGGTTCGGCACCTCTAGAGTGTTGATATGTATGGACCTTAAGGTCCTCCGTGGGGCATACCGGGAGAGGCGGTCCCGTAGGTACGAGGGTCCTAGGCCGTGAAGGGCCTAGGAAACTCTGATCCTAAATCTCTGCTGCCTTGCAGGATATCTTCAGGAGAAGAAAAGAATAAGGAGTAAAGCCTACACAAATCTGGAGTGGAGTCCCTAAGATGGTTGGATGGCTCTTGTACAACTCCTTCTGGCAACTCCTGCAGCCAAGCTGGTAAAAACAGGTTACTCTGCTTTCCTTTGGACTGCATCAGCAAGGCCGAGGGGGGGGGGGCTTGTCATCTGGGCAGCCCAGGACTTCCAGCCCAGGCTTGCACCCTGAGGAGGTCACTTTGGTCACTCGCAGAGGTCTGGCTTCACCCCAGGAGAAGAAGAAGAAGAAGAGGAGAAGAAGAAGAAGAAGAGTTTCCCCAGGAGAAGAAGAAGAAGAAGAGTTTGGATTTGATATCCCACCTTTCACTACCCTTTAAGGAGTCTCAAAGCGGCTAACATTCTCCTTTCCCTTCCTCCCCCACAACAAACACTCTGTGAAGTGAGTTGGGCTGAGAGACTTCCGAGAAGTGTGACTAACCCAAGGTCACCCAGCAGCTGCATGTGGAGGTGCGGAGATGCGAACCCGGTTCCCCAGATTACGAGTCTATCGCTCCTAACCACTACACCACACTGGCTCTTGTGCACTCCATTGTATCTTGAGATGGAGAGGTCCCAACAACATAGGAAAGGAGGTCCGTTTCATTTTTGTGCTTCATTACTTCAACATATCCAGCAGGAGAATGCAAAGCATTCTGCTTTCTTGTCAAAGCGTTGCCTTAGTGGGATCCAGCCATCAATATTTCACCAGGCAAAGTTGGTATAAGATCTGAAGTTTTTGTGTGTGTGTGTGTGTGTGTGCGCGCTGGTTCAATTGTAAGCCGGAGGATCATTACCATTAAAGAGACTGTGGAATGGCAGCTTTTAGTAAAACAAACGAAAAGCTGTATTTAGTGTCTTTTGCCACATTGTGAGAGGAATGAATAAAACACTTTATAATATATTTTACAGCTGCCATTTCTTAGGGTTTTCTGCTTCACAATAGTGAAAGCAGCTCTGGCTGGGGAGTAGCTGTAAAAACATTTTGTTGTTCTACTGCTCTATTGAAAGAATGCATATTAATTGCCTCATCATTCCTGAAACTGTTGTTGTGGAGAGTTTGGGACCAGGGGTTTAGACGGAGGCAGCAGCTGCAGCTGGGAAGGAGAGGCTGGGCGAAGGAGGGTAAGTTCAAGGTAGTGTCATGGGTGACTGGCAGAAGCAAGGAAGCAGAGAAAACAGTGACTGGCCACTGCCAAAACAAAGAGAGAGAAATTTAGATAGATTGCTCTGAGCCACAGGGATCCCGAAGTACCAAGGAGCTGGGAAAGAAGGAGGATTTCAGGGAGGTGTGTGGAGAACAAATGAGATAAGGTGTGGGGAGCGAAGGGAAACCAGGGGAGAAAACCTGACAGGAAAGATTAGGAAGGCGACATTTTTGGAGGGCCATCCTTCCACACCCTGTGTTTCAGACCATAAGACACATGTGTGAAAAGTGGGGGTTTGTGTGAGGAGACCAAACAGGGGGGAGAGAAAAACTGAAGGAGGCAGGAATTGATGGCGTTGGGCCCTTGTTTAATCTTCCTGGAAAAGTGTGAAGGACTAAAATGGCCACCTTCTCCAAAGCAGCTTGGGTAGTGGCAGTGGCATAGCAAGGTCAGGTGGTACCCGGAGCGGAAAATTTCTTGTCATGCCCCCCCCCCATGGAAATTTATTTATTTATTTATTATGATTTTGCCTGCAAAAATGGTTTGACTTTATTTCATATTTTTGGGGGGAGCTAGAGTTTTTGAAAGCTCAACATCAAAAAAGCTAAGATCATGGCCACTGGTCCCATCACCTCCTGGCAAATAGAAGGGGAAGAAATGTAGGCAGTGAGAGATTTTACTTTCTTGGGCTCCATGATCACTGCAGATGGTGACAGCAGTCACGAAATTAAAAGACGCCTGCTTCTTAGGAGAAAAGCAATGACAAATCTAGACAGCATCTTAAAGAGCAGAGACATCACCTTGCTGACAAATGTCCGTATGGTTAAAGCTATGATCTTCCCAGTAGTGATGGAAGTGAGAGCTGGATCATAAAAAAGGCTGATCACTGAAGAATTGATGCTTTTGAATTATGGTGCTGGAGGAGACTCTTGAAAATCCCATGGACTGCAAGAAGATCAAACCTCTCCATTCTGAAGGAAATGAGCCCTGAGTGCTCACTGGAAGGACAGATCCTGAAGCTGAGGCTCCAATACTTTGGCCACCTCACGAGAAGAGAAGACTCCCTGGAAAAGACCCTGACGTTGGGAAAGATGGAGGGCACAAGAAGAAGGGGATGACAGAGGATGAGATGGTTGGATAGTGTCTTTGAAGCTAGCAGCATGAGTTTGGCCAAACTGTGGGAGGCAGTGGAAGACAGGAGTGCCTGGCGTGCTCTGGTCCAGGGGGTCACAAAAAGTCGAACATGACTAAACGACTAAACAACAACAATTGTGACCTTAAATTCTTATTACAGTATTGAAATGTCCTGGCTCTAGGCTTGAGGCAGGCTTTGCATAACCTGATATGCAAAGTTGGGGCCGGTGAGGCAGCCCATTCTATAGAGCAGTGTTTCCCAACCTTGGGTCTCTAGCTGCTTTTGGACTACAACTCCCATCATCCCTAGCTAGCAGTACCAGTGGTCAGGGATGGTGGGAAATGTAGTCCGAAAACAGCTAGAGACCAAAGGTTGGGAAACACTGCAGTGGAAGAGGGAATCGTTGGACATCCAAGTCCTTCACTATTTATTTCCATGGTCGAAAGGCAGCTAAAGATTTTTCTTTCTGAATCACTGCTATTAAATGAGGGAATTTTCTGAGCATCTGTCATTGGTTGCCAGTGCAGACTGTTGTTGCGGGGTCATTGACCAGCTGAACATTACTGTTTAGCCTATTAGTATTTTCATTAAAAAATACCACTCGGAATAACTCAACCTATTCTTAGGGCACAAGAAACATGCAATCTGTCTCTGCAATTACAGTTGCTAAGGAATTGGAATGGAAGCTGCCGTCATATTACTGTAACTCATTACGGCTACTAATTGGACACTCATCTGACAAGTGCCTTATTGCTTTACTAGGGAGAAAAAGACAATTAGAGACAAAACAAAATTAAAAATCTCTTTATGGCTGTAGGTACAATCAGGTTGCTGTTGTGTGTTTTCCCCCTGCATGGTTACATACTTGTACATTAAGAAGCAACAGCTAATCAGATCTTGTTTCGGCTTTTTGTCTTCGATGCTTGAATCTGATTCCCTCCCACTGTTGTGTCACATCGCCAGAGATAAAGCAACAATGACTTTCAAAGGTGCTGATTGCATCAAAGAACCGTGGACTCCATCAGGAATGGCTGGTTCCCAGCACATCTGAAAACCAGCCTAGAAAGCCTTTGAAGAGTTTGCACAACAAATATGTGCCATCATTTTTTCTTGGCTTAGGATGCCATCCCCTTGCTAGGAAGAAAAACTAAAGGAAAAAATAAAAGGCTTGTTTTTTTTCCCTTTTCTGCAGTAAATCACAAAATATCCCACACCAGCCTTACCAGAATTCAATTTTAGTTCTAAGGCACGTGTCCCTGGCTGTGCAAAACACATAAACAGCTGTCATTCCAATAGATATTAATTTATATTGTTTTTCATTCTAGCCCTCGGTGCACCAGCTCACAAAGCGAACAGGGTGGCACTGTGAGCTTTACATAAAGACATCTGCTTGAAAGGCTCACAGTCGCTGCAATGGGAAAACTGCACCTGGACTTCTGCTTCTGTTGTTATTTATTTATTTTCAAACACGGCAACGGAATTGCTTCTTGGCTCTCTGCTTTGCAATCCACCTCAGCTCTCAGTCCTTCTGTACCGCTCCCTGCTACCCCCCCCCCACCCCCACCCCCACCCCCCAATTTCTTTTCCATCAGTCAGAAGGAAATTAAATTCCAGAACGCGTTCTGGTGCCACGTATAAAGGGAAGCCAGGATTTCGGTGCCATGTGGATTTGATTCAAAACAACCCCCCCCCCAAAAAAGAGGCAAGTGGGGGGGGGGAGAGAGAGAGGAGGAGGGGGAAGAGGGAACACAGCTGGTTGTCTGGAAACCGGTAGCACCCACCCAACTTTTTTAAAAGGCTTTCTGACAAGTAAGTGCTTGAAAATTCCCAGGTGTGATGGTGACCAGATCAGCAGCCTGACCAGCTGTTTCATATTTCAGGGAAAGCATCTCTCCTTGAACCCTCCCTCCCTCTCTCCTTTTCTTTGGGTTTAGGATTTTCATGGGCCAAAGGAAATCTTGCTGTCTTGTCAAACTACAGCAGGAAATAGGAAGGGGAGTTTAAGCACAGCTGATCAGGTTGGTGGGAGGACCTGCTCTGAGCTATTGACTTCAGGTGTGGAGACAGGGAAGCTGTAAAAACAGGAAAGGAAACCCCTTTGGCTTCTGGAGATTTGGGCAGCTCCAGATCCTTCACTCTTTGGGGACCCCAGCAAGAGAACCCTTAAAATGGCACAGAAAGAAGAGTCTAGGTGATCAAGGTAGGGTTTTCCCTGGTGCAGTGGTGCCATTGTGGGACATAGAATGTTTCATTGTGTGTTGGTAGCCGCCCAGAGTGGCTGGGGCAACCCAGCCTGGTGGGGTAATAATAATAATAATAATAATAATAATAATAATAATAATAGGCCTAAGAGCAGGTGGTTTAACCCCACTCCAGAGTCAATGAAATCATTCACATTGCCATCTGAAAGGTTGTTTCTCATGAGACGATTAGGACTTTAAAAAAAAATTAAAGTTTTTTATTATTAAAATAATTCAGCATTAATACACACATATTGCGAATATACAAGCGTACAAACATACATTTCATACAGTCCTTAAAAGTGTTCAAACATACCTACACTCAATCCCACAGATAATTCCTTCTCCCATCACCATCCACCACCCCTCACCCTACCTTTGTGTTAGACTTCCAATCTACTCAATTGCAGTTTCTTTCCACTTCTATTACTTTCTTTCACACACCTTTAACCTAATTTCATGCTCCTTTTTTCTATTACACATTGTTATCCATCTTATTTAGTATTTTAGTATTTAAAACAGAACTTGTTTATTCTAATAGGAGTTCTGATTTTTCAATATGGTTTTGCAAGTATCCTTTAAACAACTTCCAGTCCCTGTCTATCTTCTCTTTTGAGATCCTTCCCATTTCTCCCATTGTTTTGGATATATTGTAATACTCCAATAATTTGGCAAGCCCCTGTGTTTTTGTCGGTATAATACCACTTTTCCAATTTTTCGCAATCAATAGCCTTGCGGTTACTGTTGTGTATAAATATAATGTCTTGTCTTCTTCCTTTAGACTTCCTGGTACTATTCCCAACAGAAAACCTTCTGGTGTTTTCCTAAATGAATATCTGAACATTTTTTTCATTTCGTTATATATCGTTTCCCAAAATTGTTTGATGTTTAAACAGTTCCACCATATATGCATCATAGTACCTTTTCCAGTGTTGCATCGATGCAACAATGCAAGACGACTTTCAAACTATCCAAGAGTCAGCGTGCTCCAGCACCGAGGAGGGGGGCGGAGAGCAGGTGGGGGTGGGGCTGGCGTGCGTCCTGGGGGCATGGCATGCCACCTATGGGGGTGTGGCACCAGCGCGGGCAGGGAAGAGCCGCGATGGCACCCCACTGGGATCACGCAGTGCTCCCTCCACACTCCTCTTTGTCTGCCACTGCCAAGAGTGCCACCAGGGGTAATAGGGAGACCACAGGGTCAAAGTTCTAATAGCTGTGACCTGCTTGCCAACCCCAAATGCAAGTTTTTGTTGTTGCTGTTTTTTGCGGACCAAGATGAGATGATGTGATGCTGGCAATCAATTTAGGGTGGAAATGGGACCCCTCTCGCTCTCCAGGCTTCAGCGAAAGCCTGCATTCGCTCCATAGGACGCACACACATTTCCCCTTCATTTTTGGAGGGGAAAAAGTGCGTCCTATAGGGCAAAAAATATGGTAATTGGCAGCCAGTGTAGTTTGTGCGGTACTTTTAAGCAATGGTGTGCAGGCATGAAGCCATAAGCCTTCAGGCAAGTTGTCAGCTTGGCAGCAATGGGGACTAAGGGGAGCAAAGCAGGAACAACTCACCTGCCTATGAGTAAGAGGGTGGTCAGCACCCATGAGGTGGACTGAAAGCGCCCACAACCCTAAAGCCAGCCTTGCCCCATCTCGAACTGCTCTCCTGTTGGCCAGGTTTGCCTACCTAACTATTTAGATTTTCTGTCCTGTATCTAAAGCCAATCTCTGGCTGAAATTTTGGCAGCAACTCGTGGAATGGCTCTTGCACATGAAAGTGCCACAAGGAAAGGCCTAAATCAGTGATGTCCAAACTTTTTTCAAAGAGGGCCAGATTCAATGAAGTGAAGGGCCGTGAGGGCCGACCAAAGGGCTGACCAAAGTTGATGACCCTTTTTTAGGATTGAAATTCTTGAGCTTTTTTTTAGGATTTTACCCCCTTAGTTGAGCTTTTTTTAGGACTGAAGTTGTTGAGCTTTTATTTTTTGGGTTGGAGTTGTTGAGCTTCTTTTAGGATTGAAGTTGTTGAGGTTTTTAGGATTTTACCCCAGGAAATGTATTGCCACAGGGGCAGGATTAAACCAACTGGCAGAAGAAGAAGAGAAGAAGAGTTTGGATTTGATATCCCGCTTTATCACTACCCGAAGGCGTCTCAAAGCGGCTAACATTCTCCTTTCCCTTCCTCCCCCACAACAAACACTCTGTGAGGTGAGTGGGGCTGAGAGACTTCAGAGAAGTGTGACTGGCCCAAGGTCACCCAGCAGCTGCATGTGGAGGAGCGGAGAACCCGGTTCCCCAGATTATGAGACTACCGCTCTTAACCACTACACCACACTGGCTCTCTGGCTCTCTCTCTCCAGCAGGCCGGATTAGGCCCCCGAAATGGACTTTGGACATGCCTAATATAAATGGATAACAAACAGTGGCACAGGATAGCTGAGAGCTGCTTAGGAAAACAACAGGTTTGTTATTGCAGGAGGGTCTTGGTCAAAGTTCACCCTGGCCGCAGAGAAGAAATGTTTCAGTGGCAGTTCCCAGTGCTTCTGTCCTTTTGATTCCTAACTTTCCAACCCATATTTTCCCCATGTGAGATTGGGGAGTGGGGATCATCTGCAGGGGAGAAGTGCAAGCATGAAGGGGCTTAACCCCCACCTCCACCAATTCACCCCTGCAACTGGCTCCCAATTTGGGAGCCAGCGTGTGTGGTGGTGGTTGTTGTTGTTGGACTAGGGAGGTAAAGGTAAAGGGACCCCTGACCATTAGGTCCAGTCGTGACAGACTCTGGGGTTGCGGCGCTCATCTCGCTTTAATGGCCGAGGGAGCCGGCGTACAGCTTCTAGGTCATGTGGCCAGCATGACTAAGCCGCTTCTGGTGAACCAGAGCAGCACACGGAAACGCTGTTTACCTTCCCACCATAGTGGTACCTATTTATCTACTTGCACTTTGATGTGCTTTCGAACTGCTAGGTTGGCAGGAGCAGGGACCAAGCAACAGGAGCTCACCTCGTCGCAGGGATTCAAACCACTGATCTTCTGATCGGCAAGCCCTAGGCTCTGTGGTTTAACCCACAGTGCCACCTGCGTCCCTATTCTGGACTAGGGAGGCCCACATTCAAATCCATGCTCAGTCATGGAGCTCACCAGGTGACTTGAGTCAGCCATACCTCAGAAGGTCGTTTTAGAACAAAACACAGCAGACCACCAGGTATGCTGTGCTGAGCAACTTGGATATCAATGCAAAAGAAAACAGGTGCATTTTAAGTCTTTTTCCCAGCCAGGCTCTTAAACCAGCTTTTTGATGGGGAGGGCAATAATGGGGGGGGGGATGGATAAGCGTTTGTCCCCCGCATTTCTGTTGTCTTGGCAAAGGAAATTTGGGGGAAAGGGTTGTTTTTCTTAAGGCAGCATATACATAGTTCTACCCAGATGATTTCCTGCATGCTTGTTTTGTCTTGTTAATTTATTCCAATGGCAGGATTTGGGTCCCTTTAAAAGAATTTTGCCTCAGGCTCATGATAGTAGATTTGACACCAAAGGGCTTTTATGCTCCCATAGCCCTTTCCAGCCTAGGCCTCAACTCTGTTAATTATTGCTCCAATTAATGGAGGTGAACAGCGGAGGCCGGTTGTTAACAAAGTGGACCTCTGCAGAGATTCTTGGAGGAATAGTTGGAAATGGGCTGCTGGCAGGAGGATTGTCACTAGACCAAGATGGAGTGATGGAGGGGGGGATTCAACCTTTGTTGTTTTTGCGTGGGGGCAGGCAGGAGGGGGGCTTGAATGAGAAGGAACCAAAAAATCAGAAAGAAAACACCAGACTGTGTCTTGCGATGAACAGATGACTGAAACCCTCTCGGAGGTGGGAGAGAAGGCATCCTCCGCTCTGCTTTTGCCTTGCCTCCAATCTGGTAGCAAATTAGAATCAAACTTGGCCGGGCCACTTTGAAGTCTCCCTGTTTGAGGTTATTACGGTAAAGGGATAATGAGTGGATGAAAGGAGCCTCTTTAGCCGAGCTTGTTTTCATGGAGACATAGATGAATTAACTTCAGAAGCAGGGAGAGCACTTTGCAATGCCCTGGAAACAGAGGGCACCCAGCTGGCGTTTGCCTGCAGCAGTGGATTAGAGGGAGCAACGCCCCCCTTCCCTCCCCCCCCCCCGGCCGCCAGGAAGGAACTTCACAGGGGATGCTTCACTGTCAGATGCTGGAAAGCCAAAAGCTGCATCTGTGGGATATTTCAGAAAGGGGACGTGCAGGCGGTTCAGTGGGGAGCTGGGCAGACAAAGTGTAGCTGTATTGCAAAACTGTATTATTGTCAAATCTGCAGGCATGTGAAGCAGGGTATAATGGCTGTTAAAGCTTCTGTGAAGCATCTCTACTTCTCGTTCCAGCTTTCACCCAGTGGTATGTTCCCATCTTGGGGACTCCACCCACCCACCCTTTTATCAAGCGTAAATGTTGCCTTTCCTTGAAGCATTTGAGTGGGAACCCGAGTCTCTTGGTTCTGTTTTACGTTGCAGGTGACTGGGAAATCTTCCCCCCTCCCAATATTGCCACCCCCACCAATATATCGGGATGTTGTTGTTGTTGTTTAGTCGTTTAGTTGTGTCTGACTCTTCGTGACCCCATGGACCAGAGCACGCCAGGCACTCCTGTCTTCCACTGCCTCCCACAGTTTGGTCAAACTCATGCTGGTAGCTTCGAGAATACTGCCCCGCCATCTCGTCCTCTGTCGTCCCCCTTCTCCTTGTGCTCTCCATCTTCCCCAACATCAGGGTCTTTTCCAGGGAGTCTTCTCTTCTCATGAGGTGGCCAAAGTATTGGGGCCTCAGCTTCAGGATCTGCCCATCCAGTGAGCACTCAGGGCTGATTTCCTTCAGAATGGAGAGGTTTGATCTTCTTGCAGTCCATGGGACTCTCAAGAGTCTCCTCCAGCACCAGAATTCAAATGCATCAATTCTTCAGCCAACAGCCTTCTTTATGGTCCAGCTCTCACTTCCATACATCACTACTGGGAAAACCATAGCTTTTACTATACGGACCTTTGTTGGCAAGGTGATGTCTCTAAATATATGGGGTATTGTTCAGCTATTAAGTTCCGATTTTTAAGGTGGGATTCAATTACCAGCAAATTTGGATTGCACATCTGAAGTAGTTTTGTTGCTGGTGTGCAACAAACCTGCTTTTATTATTGTTGTTATTTTTTAAAAAAAGACAACCCCAAATTTCTGCAGTCGGGAAAGCGTGAGCTAACAACGGATTGACGTGACCTTGTATATCCTCCCTGCAAACAAATCAGAATGAATGCAGAATAAACAGCCAAGCTGTGCAAACTAATCATGGTGAATGTTAAATAAAACAAGTAGTCTGGAAGTAAGATGTGAGAGGACAAAGGAGGGTGTGCATTTGTGGTGCTATTCCTGGCTCTTCCTTTTTTCTTTGTCCTCCTCCTTTTTCCTTTTAGCATACATCCTGATCTGCTTACCCAGTGGTTTGACTATGTCTGATTTTTATTGAGCACTCATTGTGATTTGTTTATGGGGTGGTTGCATGGCAATGATAGTTCATTCTGATTTGCTTGTGTACAGGTCTTACTGTTATTAATTTGTTTCCCCAAAAAATTTCCTTGTCACTTTCTTAAACAGCAAAAAGTTCATTTATTTTTTTTAAAGTGGATTTGTTGCAGTAGGGCAACCGAGTGCTTGTAATTGAGCAAGCCTAAAGTTCTGGAAAGGGACGCTGGTGGCGCTGTGGGTTAAACCACAGAGCCTTGGGCTTGCCGATCAGAAGGTCGGCGGTTCGAATCCCTGCGACGGGGTGAGCTCCCGTTGCTCGGTCCCACCTCCTGCCAACCTAGCAGTTTGAAAGCACATCAAAGTGCAAGTAGATAAATAAGTACCGTTCTGGCGGGAAGGTAAACGGCGTTTCCGTGCACTGCTCTGGTTCGCCAGAAGCGGCTTGGTCTTGCTGGCCACATGACCCAGAAGCTGTACGCCGGCTCCCTCAGCCAATAAAGGAAGATGAGCACCGCAACCCCAGAGTCAGCCACAACTGGACCTAATGGTCAGGGGTCGCCTTACCCTTTACCTTTAAAGTTCTGGAGTGTGATTGAGTCCCTCCCACAAAATAGTGACTGTCTGGAGCCACCCTAAGCATGAGATCATCTTGTCAATGCATGAATTATGTGAAAAAGGAGACGCATGGGTTGGCCAGCATCTACCCATTTGGATTCATGGCCAACCAGAATGGCCAGGTACATTGCAGAGACAAGTTTAGCTTGAAATTCTCAGCCGGAGGAAGAGTTCTGTATGGCTCCGAATAGATAATCAAAGCATTTTAAGCAGTGATTGATTCAAAGACAAATGTCTTCCAAGGGTGTGTGCCTATGCAAGGGAGTGAATGGGTTGAGCTTTCTGTCTGCCTGTAACTGATACAGCAGAGTTCCTGGGAGAGATGTGTGAACTCCTTTCTGCTTCCAAGGCATGCCCATCCATTCCTGATAGCTTAATTTTGACATTACACCATCTGTGCCAAAAGACGAAGCACAGGTCACCCTTGCTTCTCATCCAAGTTACGTGCAAGAGCCCACCTTGCTTCTCTTGGGTTTCAAGTCCTGCAGGAACTTCGCAGCTGCAAAAAAAAATGCATTGCATTCCAAAACTACCTACTGGGGAGTCAGAAATGGAGAAGCAGCTGCCCCTGGGGTAAGTCAAACACCCCACAACCCCTCTAGTCTGGACTGAAAAACCTTTGAACTGACACTGGCATTGCTCTGTGCTCTGAGATATTTGGCTGAAGTTCTTCTTTTTCTCCTTCTGTATTGAAGGAGCAGCACTTTTCCTGTTCTCTGCTGAGGAGGGTTGCAAGATCAGCAGCTGCTGGGGAAAAACAACAGCAGCAGCAGCAGCCTCCCCCAGAAAGCATTGTAGTCACAAAGGATCCCACTGTGAGCCCCCTAGTATTGATTTAAGATAAGACTTATGTCCAAACCTTCCTATTGTTTTTCTGTCGTCTTCCCTGCTGAGATTTGGCAGGCAGTTGTGGGATGGGAAGGAATATGCAGGTGGTACAATCTGATATAATAATAATAAATCATGTCCTCCCTAAAAGAGGGCACGTGTTGCGGTAAGACCTGGAGACTGACCTCCTGGTTGTGGGTGGGTCTATTGGATGGCCACAACTCCCAATTGGTAGGTCCCTCGTTGCTGGGTTTGATCTGGCCAATGGGGTGCAGTCTAAACAGATCGAGGGACCTATATAAACCCATGCACGTGACCCAGAGCTTCCTCTTTTGGCTTGTGCATCGGAACATTGCCCACCTCTCCCTAATTTTAGAGCCTTTTCTGGTTGACCTTGCTATGCCATCGTGTGTCATCTGTTGTTGGGACAGGGGGCAGGAATTCCCCCACTTGGCTGATTGGCTGTGGCCATTTGGGTTTCACCTGCCGCGTAGCAATTTGTCACAACTTGTAAGGTTGCGGATAGGCACTGGTTCATATGATAGGGATGGGAGAACGCTCTCGCCATCCCTATGTGAAGGGTATTCCGTAAAGGAATTCAGGGACTCAACTTGGTTTGGTCAACCCTCAAGAGGGGGTTGTGCCTGTGCCTGAGTCCAGGGGAGCATCTGGGGAGTGAACAGAGTCTGTTCCCAGGCTTTTCACCTGCTTCAGGTGTTCACCCTTGGCTGACCTATGATAGAGCTCTGGGTCAGCGCTACCTGCAAGGGTGTAGGGGACTAGTCGAACCAGAGCCTATGCAACCACTCACTTTTCTGTAATCGATAAAGTTGTGGCCTAAATTCTGCCAAAAACCAAAACTAAAATTTGAGTCAAATGTGTCTTTATTTAGGGGGGAGGTCTCTGGGTCTGAACATGCAATACCCTGAAAGCAGTTAGCCACTTCAAGGCAACGCAAAGGAACAATGCTTAGACTACCTTGCTTCAAGTTCTCCCAGTCCTCTGTTGGGAAGCTGTTCTCCACCCCAGCAAGATGTTCCCCCAAAAGGGAGGGCAAAGAAGGTGCAGCCCTACCCTATAAGCTAGTTCATTTACAGTCGTACCTTGGTTTTCAAACGCCTTGGGAGTCGAATGTTTTCGCTCCCAAACAATTGAAAACCGGAAGTGATTGTTCCAGTTTCCTGCAGCCAATTGGAAGCTGCACCTTGGTTTCTGAACGTTTTGGAAGTCGAACAGACTTCCGGAATGGATTCTGTTTGACTTCCAAGGCACCACTGTATTTATTAATTCACCTTCCAGGCAAGTCTCAAGGCAATGTACAGGTACAGAATGCAATGAGGAAAAAAAGGGGTTTAAAATTATACAGAAAATTGCAGCAGTTAAAAGTACAATTATCAAGTAGACACCCACATCAGAGACCTATTCATCCAGCTGAGGAGGCTTCTTAGAGTAAAAATAATAATCCAGAAAATTTCCAAAAAGTGCAGATAGAGGGGGCCTGTTGTGTCCCAACAGTAATGCTGTACCACAGAACAGGGGCAGCCACACAAAAATCCTTGCTCCGAGTTACTTATTCTCCCTTCCAGTTGAGGTAGGCATGTTGGCCTATGAAAAGATAAACTGAGATTCATATTAGGGTGATATTTTTATTAGGGGAAAACAAAACGTTGCAGAATAGGAGTGTGCAAGCTTAGGGTCCTCCAAAACTCTTTGTTAGGCTAAATGGTAAACACAGCAAGTGGATCGGGCAGCTGGTGGCCAGGAAATCATTGGAAGTCGTCATGAAGTAGAGAGGGATTGTCATCTGTGTGGCTCGCTATGAAATTGTTTCAGGGGGTGCATTCCGTTCCAGAGTTCCTTTTGTTGTTTTAAAATGTGAAGTCGTAAATGGTAAACTGCTCTCGCTCCTTAGGGGGCAGCAGGAATGCAATGCAAGAGACAAGCCCAAGGTCTTGCCTACTGAGTAAAAAATTTCCAGGCAGAATACATTTATTTATTTCTTGTATTTCCTGTCTGCCATTCCCCGCCCCTTCAAAAAATCAGCAGTAGGAAAAGTTCTGCCTCCCAGAGAAGAGAATCACACAGCCATCAGATGAATACATTTTTAAAAAATAATAGTAAAAGTTGTGGAAAGCTCACAAAATGGCAGGGCACATGAGTGGAACAATCATCTTTATAGCTGTTTGTGTGTTAAAAGACTAGTGGCTCGTTCTCTCAATAAAACAGAGCAAAAGAGAATTGTACTTAAAATGCTGTTCACAAACTAGTGGGGGCAAAGGGGGAAGGAATTTGTGTCACTAGTCCTTGGTGGTGGTGGAGGTGATAATACAGCACTACATTCCACAGATTTTTATAATTAATAAATGCAATGAATAAACATGCACGGATGACAAATAATTTTTGACCTGGCAATATATCGTAAATCATGGTGTGTGTGTGTGCGCTATGCAGAAATCACAATGTGGGAAAAAGTGCGAAGCCAGCCAATTCTTCTCCTCGATAACTGTTACCTCTGCTGGCTCAGCTTTTCCCTTTCCTCTTGCAGGGGGCAGCGAATCACAAGAGCAGGCGCTGACAAAAATCACAGTGTGGGAAAAACCATGAAGCCAGCTGTCAGGGAACTGACATCGGAGCCAGAGGTGGAGGCAAGGCTCTCAAGCGATGCTGGAGAGGGGCCCAGCAGGGAGAGAGGGAGCTCATCGGCTGGGGAAGGAAATCAGCGTAACACCAGGGATAGAGGAGGGCAGATGGGAGAATCGGTGAGGGGGCTCCAAGACTCTTCGCTGGAGACCAGCGGGGAGAGCACGGGTCCTCCGCTACCCACACCCACCCTGCGCAGAAGACTTCCGCGCAGGGAAAGTAGGCGTAGACTTGGCGTCAAAGAACTTCTTTGCTGGAAGAAGTTCAAGAAACGCCCACTGATGGATTCTGCTAGCGACTGAACAGCCACGAAGTGAAGGGCTGTCCAGCCAGAACAGGTTTAACCAGGCTACCTAGCCAGGAGTGGCGGTAACTTACGCACGAGCAACCCCTTATAACCATTACACCAGCCAATGGCTTTGTGTAGCTCCATCCTTATTTCAGACCTTGCGATATATTGGTACACCACAATGTTCAGCTGGGCTTCATGAGGAATCACATTTCCCCATTAATACCAGCCGTTAAGGGCTGTGTGCTACCGCTGAATACCAGCTCGTGGGAATCGGAGGAGAGAATAGTGCTGTTGCATCCATGTTTTCATAGCCATCTGGTTGACCAGTGGGAGAACAGGAGGCTGGGCTAGATGGGACACTGGCCAGATTGCTCCCCCCATAATTTCTTTATAAGTAAGGGTGAAACAAGAATATTGAGGGGTCCCTTCAAGAGGTTCAGCTTGTTAAGGAAGACTGGACCTTCGGAGAGAACGTACCTTTTAAGGATCAAACCGGTCAGGAAATGAACAGAGACCAGACCAGGATATACAAAAGCCTGATCTTTATTAATTGTTGCAACAGGGTGCTCAGTATCACACGGAGAAGGCAGAAGGGACCCCGGGCAAAGGTTTGCAAGCCCTTATATAGACTTTTGAACTGCCCACCCTGGAGCCCTAGACCACTCCTCCATACATCATACATACATCACAGAAGGGGTTTAGCCCACGACTACCCTCTAATACATCATCCGTACATCAGAGAAGGGGCGGACTACAACAGAAATCTGAGTGTGTTGTTTTTATCCTGCCTGCCACGTTACCTGATTGGATTACCTGGGCATCCTGGCCACTCTTTTGCTATGATAACTACTCAATTCCTGAATCCAGGTCACAGGTCACAGGCTCAGCCTATTCATATCTTAACTGTGCCCTTGAAACAGGATTTGTGAGCAAAGAGACAATGAGGAAGCTCCCCATTTCCTTCGACCTTGCAGAGAAATATTTGAGGTCAATTTGGAAGAGACAAATGGTTTCAGGACTTTTTCTGTGGGTCTCAGTCATGTGGTCTATACATTTATGAACATTTACTTTATATATATATAAGACCTTAAAATTCTTATAACAAAGGAGCTGAGAATAACATCTTCAACCTGAGCGACCTCTATCTCCCCCTCTGCTTTTCTCTGCAGTCTTATAAACCTTTCCCCAGATAAATACAGAGTTTTTAAAGCAATAATAATTCAACATGGCTCGTTAGCACAGCATACTTTGAGCCCACAAGCCAAACATTTATCTTCTGAACTCATACTTGTTTTGTTTCCAGTGAATTTAGCATTGCCTTATCTGGAACTGTATGGCTTTGCACCCTGAGTTTTCAGTTCCCAGATTGCCCAGTGACATTTTAAATGGTTTTAATATGCACGTGCCTAAAGATTTATAAGACTATATCCTGTTAGGAACAAAAATGTCCTGGCAAAAACAGCACCATCCTGAATTCATTTCTGTCTTGAACTTTTCCTGTGTTTACAGTCCCACAATGTGATGTTTATGCGCTGGATGATAAGGACAACACAAAATCTCTTGGTTTGAGAAAGCTGGCGGGAGGGAATCTCACACCCAAGTGAGCCATCAAAGCAACACAAACACACACAAATGTGTTGCAACAAACAACAAAGGCAGTTGGAGAAAAGTCTCGTATGTTGTTCCCAATTCAAAATGCCCAATATATGCACATCCATGCCCTAACATGCTTTGAAACATTTCTTATATTAAAGAAAATGCTGGTCTTTTAGTTATTCTGCAAATGCATTTCATAGCTTTTGGAGAGGCCAGGGGAATGGAGTACAAAATTTGTTCGAGGAACACAGCATGGGTGTTAGAGCTCCCTGTGCCTGGAGAGAGGGGGGAGGACTGGGCTGGGGGTGCACATTGCATTCAGCTAAAGGAAGCGGGCTCTAGCTGCATCCAATAATAGCACTTGCCACAGGAGGTGTCAAAATGGGAGAGGAGAAAGGCAAAAGTTTGGAAGCGATGAAGAAGGAAAAGTTGAAGAGGCAGCTCAGGATATTCTGTGACTCCAAGCAGAACTCCCAAAGGGATTGATGCTCCCCCCAACTATGAAATCTGTTGCCTCAAGGACAATGCCTTGTCCTACCTAACAAATGGGGATGCGGGTGGCGCTGCGGGTTAAACCACAGAGCCTAGGGCTTGCCGATCAGAAGGTCGGCGGTTCGAATCCCCACGATGGGGTGAGCTCCCGTTGCTCGGTCCCTGCTCCTGCCAACCTAGCAGTTCGAAAGCACAAGTGCAAGTAGATAAATAGGTACCGCTCCAGCGGGAAGGTAAACGGTGTTTCCGTGTGCTGCTCTGGTTTGCCAAAAGTGGCTTAGTCATGCTGGCCAAATGACTCGGAAGCTGTACGCCGGCTCCCTCGGCTAATAAAGCGAGATGAGCGCCGCAACCCCAGAGTCGGTCACGACTGGACCTCATGGTCAGGGGTCCCCTTTACCTAACAAATGAGACCAGCGCAACAGGTAGAACAGGGAGCAGCAGCATAGAGATGGTGAGCACACAGGACTTTGGCTGCAGCCTCTGCCCTCAGCATACACATTTGAAAGCCCCTGCATTCAAAAACACAGCTTGATTGTTGCCTCTTTTCATTGAAATGCAATTACAGTGGTACCTCGGGTTAAGTACTTAATTTGTTCCGTAGGTCCGTTCTTAAGCTGAAACTGTTCTTAACCTGAAGCACCACTTTAGCTAATGGGGCCTCCCACTGCTGCCGCGCCGCTGGAGCATGATTTCTGTTCTCATCCTGAAGCAAAGTTCTTAACCTAAAGCACTATTTCTGTGTTAGCGGGGTCTGTAACCTGAAGCGTATGTAACCAGAGGTACCACTGTACTAATGTTAGAAATGTCTGTCATGTCTTTGATTTGTTTTGGATGTATCAGGTAGCCACGTATGTTGCCTAGATAAGGAAGGGGGGAAAAAACCATTGCGGCAAAGCCTGAGAGCCCCGAAGCTGGTAGAAGAGACTTACTTTGTTTGCTGTTGTCTAACCCGTATCGCTGTTGTCTAACCTGAGCCTGTAACATACAGTTTCAAATTAAGTCTGTAAATGTGCTTGGACTTGCCGATCAGAAGGTTGGCGGTTCGAATCCTCGTGACGGGGTGAGCTCCCGTTGCTGGGTCCCTGCTCCTGCCAACCTAGCAGTTCGAAAGCACAAGTGCAAGTAGATAAATAGGTACCACTCCGGCAGGAAGGTAAATGGTGTTTCCGTGTGCTGCTCTGGTTTGCCAGAAGTGGTTTAGTCATGCTGGCCACATGACCCAGAAGCTGTACGCCGGCTCCCTTGGCCAATAAAGCAAGATGAGCGCCGCAACCCCAGAGTTGGTCACGACTGGACCTAATGGTCAGGGGTCCCTTTAACCTGAGCCTGTGACATACAGTTTCAAATTAAGTCCGTAAATGTGCTTGGACTTTCCCTGTGGCAGTTGGGATAGCCATTGCTACTAGCAGCGCCCCCAGAGCAGTCAGTTCCTAGCCATGCTGTCATGGAAACAATTTTGTGGTTGCGCTCACATGCCTTGGGATGAATCTAACCCAATAGCTACCAATATTTTGTCTGTATAAAATGAGAATGGGACGGCATTTTTATTTTTTATTAATAGAAAAGTTACCTTACTTTTCCGTCTATAAGACGACCCCATGTATAAGATGACCCCTATTTTGGGGGACTCAAATGTAAGAAAATAGGGGGCGATGGCACAGTGTTGTTGAGTTTTTTTTTAGGGGGGATTGCCGAAAATTACTGACCCGTATGTGTCACAAATAGGGACATGGGTGTCGCTGTGGGTTAAACCACAGAGCCTAGGACTTGCTGATCAGAAGGTCGGTGGTTCGAATCCTCACAACGGCGTGAGCTCCCGTTGCTCGGTCCCTGCTCCTGCCAACCTAGCAGTTCAAAAGCACGTCAAAGTGCAAGTAGATAAATAGGTACCGCTCCAGCGGGAAGGTAAACGGCATTTCCGTGCGCTGCTCTGGTTCGCCAGAAGCGGCTTAGTCATGCTGGCCACATGACCCGGAAGCACTATGCCGGCTCCCTCGGCCAATAAAGCGAGATGAGCGCCGCAACCCCAGAGTTGGCCATGACTGGACCTAATGGTCAGGGGTCCTTTTACCTTTACCTTTACCTTTATGTGTCACTAAACCCACCTCCCATCTGTCCCATCGCCACCAGAAGCTGCCAATCGCCTGCCCAACTGCCACAGCATCAGCCAATCAACATCACCCATTGACGCAGCAACCAATAACACACACAATAGCCGCTGACAGCCTCAGCAACAGCCAATCAAACGTCCACCCCATGTATAAGACGACCCCTACTTTTTAAAGGAAAAAACATAGTCTTATACACAGAAAAGTATGGTATCTCCAAGGAAACAGTGACTTCAGGTCAGAAGCTTCAGTGGTCATCGTGCAAAGTTCAAGTTGTCTGCTCCAGCATTGTTAATATTTCCTTCCTTCAAGAAAAGAACTTGACTGTGAACTGCAGAACTTTCTGGGAGCGTTTTGAGGGTTGCTGTTGCACTAACCATTTTAAGAACCACCAAGCATACAGAAAAAGTGGAGAAGGCAGTATAGCACCAGTACCCAGTAACAAACAATATTCATGCAATCCGGAGAGTAACAGTATGTAACCATCAGAATCACAGCAGGGGAGAGGGGGCTTAACCCTTTCCTCCCCTGCTGTGCTCCTGTGGAATACTTTTCCTCTATGGGGGGCGGGTTTCCTTTCCATGCAAATAGTGCATTCAGAGGACATCACATAGCAAGTTTGCTGCTTTATGCCAGGGCTGTAGAAAAGGTAGATCTGGGTCTTCTGATAGGTCTCTGGGTGATTTGCAGTAGATTGGCAAGGTCAATAGCATCTTTAACAATAGATCTTTAACAATAGGAACAATAACTAGGTCTCTACCTCAGTAGGACTGCTGAAATGAAGAAAGGCAGAGGTAACCAGGAATGGATTTTTGTTGACACAGTGTAACACAGAAATAAATCTCCATGTGCAGCAGCAACATACACACAAATACAAGATGGGTGACACCTGGCTTGAGAGCAGTACATGTGAAAAGGATCTAGGAGTCTTGGTTGACCACAAACTTGACATGAGCCAACAGTGTGACACGGCAGCTAAAAAAGCCAATGCAAATCTAGGCTGCATCAATAGGAGTATAGCATCTAGATCAAGGGAAGTAATAGTACCACTGTATTCTGCTCTGGTCAGACCTCACCTGGAGTACTGTGTCCAGTTCTGGGCACCACAGTTCAAGAAGGACACTGACAAACTGGAACGTGTCCAGAGGAGGGCAACCAAAATGGTCAAAGGCCTGGAAACGATGCCTTATGAAGAACGGCTAGGGGAGCTGGGCATGTTTAGCCTGGAGAAGAGGAGGTTAAGGGGTGATATGATAGCCATGTTCAAATATATAAAAGGATGTCACATACAGGAGGGAGAAAGGTTGTTTTCTGCTGCTCCAGAGAAGCGGACATGGAGCAATGGTTCCAAACTACAAGAAAGAAGATTCCACCTAAACATTAGGAAGAACTTCTTGACAGTAAGAGCTGTTCGACAGTGGAATTTGCTGCCAAGGAGTGTGGTGGAGTCTCCTTCTTTGGAGATCTTTAAGCAGAGGCTTGACAACCATATGTCAGGAGTGCTCTGATGGTGTTTCCTGCTTGGCAGGGGGTTGGACTCGATGGCCCTTGTGGTCTCTTCCAACTCTATGATTCTATGTTTCTATGTTGTTTCATAATTCTGTCCTTTGCACTTGGTTGTGACTGGTGGATCTCAGGGTTTTGTTAAAACACAAAATCAGATGGCACAAGCCTGAAATCTTTTCCTCCACCAACCCACTCTATGCCAGTTACAGAGGCAGGTACTTCTTAAAGGCCTCTTTTCAGATTAGAAGCTACCACAGGGGATATCCATACATTGGCTCCCAGTACGTTTCCGAGCACAATTCAAAGTGTTGGTGCTGACCTTTAAAGCCCTAAACGGCCTCGGTCCAGTATACCTGAAGGAGTGTCTCCACCCCCATCATTCTGCCCGGATGCTGAGGTCCTGCGCCGAGGGCCTTCTGGCGGTTCCCTCGCTGCGAGAAGCCAAGTTACAGGGAACTAGGCAGAGGGCCTTCTCGGTAGTGGCTCCCTCCCTGTGGAACGCCCTCCCACCAGATGTCAAAGAGAACAACAACTACCAGACTTTTAGAAGACATCTGAAGGCAGCCCTGTTTAGGGAAGCTTTTAATGTTTGATGGATTACTGTATTTTAATATTTTGTTGGAAGCCGCCAAGAGTGGCTGGGGAAGCCCAGCCAGATGGGCGGGGTATAAATAAATTTGATGATGATGATTTTATCACAAGGAGCTCAGGGCAGAGGACATGGGGTTATCGCCCCTTCGCTCTAAGTTTATCCCAATAACCTGGTGGTGCAGGTTTGGCTGGGAGGTAGAGACTGGACCAAGGTCACCAAGCGAGATACACGACAGAGTGGAGTTTGCCCTTTGATGTTCCCAGTTCATTTTTTCGCCCATTATAAAGCATCTCCTGGGCCCCTGATAGCCCTGCACCAGTCAGGTCCATTACAGCTAGTTATGGACATTAAAGATGTGTAATATGGGATCTGTACTGAGACCGAACATATAATTTGCTAACAAGTCCATTTCCCTCCCCCCCCCTTGCGTCAGTACTTTGAGCTATAATAAAACCAAGAGATAAAGGGAGAGTCGCTGATGGAAATTGTTTCACTATCTTAGGTTTTACATCTCTACGGCCACTTTGTGCTGGGGCTGAAAATGAAGCCGTAATGCTTTATGATATCAGAGTCATTTTTATTGCGGTAGACGGTGGGGGAATTGCTGGAGAAAGGTTAACCATATGCCACTTTTTTAATTAGAAGTCACCTCCAAGTAACTGAGGACTGTACCGGGATATCTGTCTATTTTTACTAGTGTGTTCTTCCAGGTTCCTTAGAAAACTCAGGCTCTGGCAATGAGGGCCACTCCCTCTGCAAGTGGGTACAAAAGACCTTTGTTTTGAGCTGGTTAATTCAGGAGTGAAGAGAAACTCCGTAATGTCTTCAAAGGAAGTCAGGGGATTAAGGAGGACTCTTGTTATCATCTCTCCTATGACAGGTAGGAAAGGCAAGCCTAGAGAAAGGCCTTCTCATTATTGAGGCTCCAGGAGCTAAGCTCATTTCAAGAGTCCTTGTTGCTTTACAGAAGAAATTAAGCGTGTTCCTGTCATTAGAGCCCCACAGAGACTTCCTTTTTTGCCATTGAAATTAATGGGGCTTGTTGTCAGGGTGAGGCTGCCTCCGGTTTGCGATGACATCCCGCCAGCAGGAAATGCAGCCCACATATTATTTATTTATTATTATTAATTTAAAGAAGGCTGATCACAGAAGAATTGATGCTTTTGAATTATGGTGCTGGAGGAGACACCTGAGAGTCCCATGGACTCCAAGAAGATCAAATCTATCCATTCTGAAGGAAATCAGCCCTGAGTGCTCACTGGAAGGACAGATCCTGAAGCTGAGGCTCCAATACTTTGGCCACCTCATGAGAAGAGAAGACTCCCTGGAAAAGACCCTGATGTTGGGAAAGATGGAGGGCACAAGGAGAAGGGGACGACAGAGGACGAGATGGTTGGACAGTGTTCTCGAAGCTTCCAGCATGAGTTTGACCAAAGTGCGGGAGGCAATGGAAGACAGGAGGGCCTGGCGTGCTCTGGTCCATGGGGTCACGAAGAGTCGGACACGACTAAACGACTAAACAACAACAATTAATGCACCTGCCCTTTGCCCTAAGGTCCCTGGGTGGTTTCCAACATGAAAACACAATATTAAAAACAGTTTTAAACCACGTATATGCGATTTTCCCGAAGTGACTCTCTCCAAGATGGCTGCATGGGGAAGGAGGCACGTGGTCCCCAGCAAGGCCAGCGGGAGGGAGAGGGTCACCTTTTCTGCCACTGACTGTTACGTCGTTTGCAAAATCTACAATGGCAAGAATGCTGTGGACCTGTTTGAGTGGAAGCTGGAGCAGGCCTTGGAGGCTCAGTACAAATACATTGTGATTGAGCCCATGCGTATTGGGGACGAGACTGCCTGTTGGATCACAGCTGGGCACTGGCTGCACAAGGTGGCTGTGCTAGCCAGCACAGCCTGCCTTTTCACCCCCCTGGCTGTTCCCGTCGATTACTCCCATTACATCTCTTTGCCAGTGTAGTGTAGTGGTTAAGAGCGGTAGTCTCGTAATCTGGGGAACCGGGTTCGCCTCCCCGCTCCTCCACATGCAGCTGCTGGGTGACCTTGGGCTAGTCACACTTCTCTGAAGTCTCTCAGCCCCACTCACCTCACAGAGTGTTTGTTGTGGGGGAGGAAGGGAAAGGAGATTGTTAGCCACTTTGAAACTCCTTAAACGGAGTGACAGGCGGGATATCAAATCCAAACTACTACTACTACTACTACTCTTCTTCTTCTTCTTCTTCTTCTTCTTCTTCTTCTTCTTCTTCTTCTTCTTCTTCTGGCGTCCTCAGCAAAGCCTCCAGCTGTTTTGGGACTACAATTCCCATCATCCCTGTCCACTGGTCCTGTTAGGTAAGGATGATGGGAGTTGTAGTCCCAAAACATCTGGAGGGCTGAGTTTGCCTATGCCTGCTCTATGAGATCCCTTGGCAATTTGACCCTTGCTGCAAGTACCAAGTGGAGTATGATGCCTATAAAGTCTTTGGCCTGCTCCTGCACACACTCGCCTCCTTCACTCCTGTGGTTTTGTTGAGGAAGGACAACATGCACAAAAAAGATGGCATAACACGATAGCACTCGCTGCTCTGTTGTACTGCATAAAGAAGATTTATGAACTTTATGTCGTATGATTGCGGCAGAGGAAGAAGAAATCCGCAAAGACCCCCCCCCCAAGGGGGTGTGTATTAAGACTCCTACAGTGACATTCAACTTCTCTTCTTGAAGTGGTGCCTGGGAAGCAGTTTGGTTTATCCATATATATGTATATTTTGTTAATTTTAGAACAAAGGTAACATGACGAGGGAATTTTCAGTTTTCTTGCACCTCAGACATGGATCTGCAGTGAAAAGGAAGTCAATAATGGAATGTCAATGAATGGAAAGAAACCTAAGAGAGAAGAAACCTTTAAGTATATTGTTTAATTGTATTCTACAGAACCAGCTCAAAGTTATCACTGACCGTTCATTAAAGGATGAGAATTTCAAACAAACAAACAAACAACCACTTGTGTCTGTGTGAGAGCCTTTTGGTAGTGCCTAGGTTGGGGCTGATTGAATCTTGCCCTGAGCATGGTGCTGAGCCTAGGGGGTCCCAAATATTATTATTATTATTATTATTATTATTATTATTATTATTATTATTATTATTAATTTTATTATTAATTAATACCTATATTGATATGGGTACCTACTGAGAAGATCCATAAAAAAGCAAATGAATTATTGCAAAAATAAGAAATATTGGGAGGTGGGCACCAAATCACCATATTACTAAAGCCCACCCAAAAAACTGCAAAACTTAGGCACGGGTTTGGCGAGGATCCCGAATTTGGGAGTTTGTAGTTAATGGTTCTGGTATCTGTGAGGAAAGAAGGCACTACAATTTGTGTGGTTTTTTTGGGTGTGTACTGGCCACAGCAGACCCTTTCAGTTACCTGCAAATGAAGCAGTAGTTACCATTTTCACTAGTCAAGAGCTTACCTTTTTACCACTGAAATTCCACAGCAGGGTATTATGAAGGGGCAGGTTTCCCCCCCCCCCTTTATTGTTTATATGCCATACCCTCCAACATTTATCTGATGAAAATAGGGACATTAGAAAGATTCCCCCGCTTTTGATCTCGCCACACACATTTGATATGCACATTTGCCAGTCACTTTGAGTCAATTGCAACCTCTCCACTGAACCTACCTCACAGGATTGTTGTAAAAAAAATTGTGAGGAAAGGGATTGTGTAGAATACTATCCACACATAAATAGAATGAAATAGAAATTTAGCTGTAAGCTGCCTTGAGTCCCTGTCAGGGAAGAAGGTACAATATAATAATAATAATAATAATAATAATAATAATAATAATGATAATAATAATAATAATATCTGTGACAATGCTCAGGGACATACAGTAGTAGAGTGTAAATTTTATTGAACTCAGTGGGACTTACTTCTGAGTAAAATGCTTAAAATTGCAGCATAAGGCTGCCCAGTTACCTGGGAGTAAGCTCCACTGAATACCATGGGACTTACTTCTGAGTAGACAGTGACGCTGTGGTCTAAACCACTGAGCCTCTTGGCCTTGCCAAGGTCAGCAGTTCAAATCCCCGTGAGTTGGTGAGCTCCCGTTGCTCAGTCCCAGCTCCTGCCAACCTAGTAGTTCGAAAGCACGTCAAAGTGCAAGTAGATAAATAGATACCACTCTGGCAGGAAGGTAAACGGAGTTTCCGTGCACTGCTCTGGTTTCGCCAGAAGCTGCTTAGTCATGCTGGCCACATGACCCGGAAGCTGTCTGCGGACAAACGCCGGCTCCCTCGGCCTATAGAGCGAGATGAGTACCGCAACCCCAGAGTCGTCTGCGACTGGACTTAACTGTCAGCAGTCCTTTACCTTTTTTAGATAGTGTAAAGCTCCATTTACAATAAAAGAATCGACACTCCCTGCATTTCCTAAGAAATGGCTGGCTGCTGAAGCATTTCAGTTAAAGAATTTAAAGTATATTGGTATATATTATATATTATTTCCTTCACAATGATAGGAAGGGCTTCGTATGCCAGCATCGCCATTTCTTTCATTTGGTGCAGGTATCTTATTTTCTAGTGATGTATGGAAGTGAGAGCTGGACCATAAAGAAGGCTGATCGCCGAAGAATTGATGCTTTTGAATTATGGTGCTGGAGGAGACTCTTGAGAGTCCCATGGACTGCAAGAAGATCAAACCTCTCCATTCTGAAGGAAATCAGCCCTGAGTGCTCACTGGAAGGACAGATTGTGAAGCTGAGGCTCCAGTACTTTGGCCACCTCATGAGAAGAGAAGACTCCCTGGAGAAGACCCTGATGTTGGGAAAGATGGAGGGCACAAGGAGAAGGGGGCGACAGAGGACGAGATGGTTGGATAGTGTTTTCGAGGTTACCAGCATGAGTCTGACCAAGCTGCGGGGGGCAGTGGAGGACAGGAGTGCCTGGCGTTCTCTGGTCCATGGGGTCACGAAGAGTCGGACACGACTAAACGACTAAACAACAACAACAAATCTTATTTTCAGGATAAAGAGGACTCCATTTTTTTCATCTACCCACATTGTTGCTTCTTGGTTGGGCCATACTTGAAATAAAAGATGCCTTCTATCCCCCTATTCTTCTGTTAAGAGCCCTTTTGCTGAGAAACTGGGGACTGTTACTTCTCTGAGGTCTGGGCAGGGTATCCCCCATCCCATAGGTGCTGACCTGATGTTGTTGGGCTCCAGTTCCCATCCTGACCATCTGCCAAGCTGGTTGAGGTTGATGGGAGCTGGGAGCCCAACGAGATCTGGAAGGCAACAGGCCAGTGGCGTAGCGTGGGGGGTGCAGGGGATGCCAGCCGCACCGGGCGCAACATTTGGGGGGGCGCACTCGCAGCTCTCTGCCCCTACCTGGCTCACTCACTCTCTCTCACAGTGCTGGCTGTGCGAATCCGATCCGAGCTGCCGGGTCGCCGCCCACTGTGTGGAGCGGAGAGAGAGCGAGAGAGGGACTATCTGGGGGAGGGACAGTGCAGCGGCCGCCCAGCGCAGCACTGAGCGCGGGAGAGAAACACACCAGACCAGCCCAGGCAGCAGCAAGAAGAAGCTGGCAGCGGCGGCAGGTTAGGGGTTAGGGGCGCAAATTACTTGCCTTGCCCCGGGTGCTGACAACCCACGCTACGCCGCTGCAACAGGCAGCGAATTACAAAAGTAATTCTTCGGCCCCACATTTTGCAACAGACCAGGGTGGCAAACACTTCTGCAATGAATACAATTTAAATATAAAGTAAAAAAACCATTATTGAAACATTTAAAAACTGTTTAAAGCATCTAAAAACAACAAAATGTCTAAAACAGATTTAAGAACAGGTGTAACAACAACAACAACAACAACAACAACAACAACAACAACAACAAGTGTCTGGACAGGCACACCAAAACAGACAGGTATCAATAGTGATAGTGCTTGCCTAATTGCCAATTTGACATTCCTGGACATGTTTGTGGATTGGCACCCAGCTATCGGTTGGATTAAGCATTTCTCCGGATTTCGAGATGCTAGTTTGGTCCCAAAAATGTGCCCAAAGAGGTGTATTTTAAGTTAAAAATGTGTGCAAAAAACCCCCCTGCTATAGGGGTGAAATGCATGGAAACACCTGAAAACTGCTATTTTGTAGGAAGAGTGCATACAATTTAGATAATTGTGTGTAAGTGTGTGCACGCGTATTCTTTTTGAAAAGTCTTCAGGGGAAAAACCCCGTTGGAATGGACCTATGGTGGCCATGGAACAGATTTCAACTGGTCTGGTCTTCCCTAGCTTGTAAAGGTGGTTCTTTGCTTGGGTTTTGAGGATGTTCATGCCGGAAAAATGGATCCCCTGCGCTTCACAGCAGGCCATAAACCAGGCAAATTACATCACTTTCCCACTTACTCAATATGGTAGAAATTACATCAGTGCTAAACAGGATGCTCTGATTCAGTGAGAAAAGGAGTCGCTACCGCTCTCGCCTGCTTCTGCCCCACTTGTTCTGCCTGGATAAGCCAACAATTAAGGCTCCGAGTGAGAAATATGCAGTGAGAATTTTATTTCTCTTATTATTTTCAAAGCCATCTTTTCAAATCACTTTCCTGTTTCTAGAGGAGGAGAAATACCCTCTGGGGGCTGCTATGAAACAGAAGAAGCTCCAGATTTTGCAGCATTTCTGGGTAGATTATCACTTGACGCAGGTGAAGCTTGGCAGGAATACCACCTTGTTGTTGTTGTTTAGTCATGTCCGACTCTTCGTGACCCCCTGGACCAGAGCACGCCAGGCACTCCTGTCCTCCACTGCCTCCCACAGTTTGGTCAAACTCATGCTGGTAGCTTCGAGAACACTATCCAACCATCTCGTCCTCTGTCGTCCCTTTCTCCTTGTGCCCTCCATCTTTCCCAACCGCAGGGTCTTTTCCAGGGAGTCTTCTCTTCTCATGAGGTGGCCAAAGTATTGGAGCCCCAGCTTCACGATCTGTCCTTCCAGTGAGCACTCAGGGCTGATTTTCTTAAGAATGGATAGGTTTGATCTTCTTGCAGTCCATGGGACTCTCAAGAGTCTCCTCCAGCACCATAATTCAAAAGTATCAATTCTTCGGCGATCAGACCACCTCGCTCTCCCCTAAAAACAAGTGCGGAAAGTTTTCAAAGAGTGGAGCGGATCTTAGTGCAAGTTTACTTCCCCCTTTTCCTAATGAATTTTCATGGCGGCGTTTGCCCCAGCCGCCGCAATTCATAAGAGAAAATTAAAAACCTGCCTTGAAACCTGGATGACAATGCCGCTAACATCATGCAGTTGCTGGCATTATCCTTTGAGAACCTTTCAGCTCCATTTCTATGCCTCATTGTTTTCCCTCACAAAAACATATTTTAAATATGAAACATTGAATGTTCATTGCTTCTTTATATCATTTTTTTATTATTATTCATTGTGTGTTGGAGGCAAAGGGCATGGTTTTATATAGAATCTACCCTGAGTGTCTGATTTTGCATTTTCATTTGACGGCGCAGATTCCCTAAGAAATTTATTTCCTTTCAGATGCAGATGTTCTCCTGGGAATGGGAGTTATAAGTTTCTACGGAGGGTTACCAGGTCCCTGGAGACTCTGAGAGAAGAGGGCGGGGCACTGCGGCAGGTTAAGGAGGCAGAGCCAATGGCAAGAGCTCTCTCTCCCTTCAGCCTGCTGTTGACTTGCTCTTATAAGCCCCATGTCAGATGGAACTTGCTGGTTGACATCCCTCTTTCTTGAGAGACAATGGAGGAGTTCTATCAGTGCACATGCACCCCGACATTTCTTCTCTCTCTACTCCTCCCTGACTACCCGTCTCCACACACCGCGGTAATCTGCAAGGGATTCTCACACAGTGGGGTTGATGTTGCCAGACTTCATGTCACATGTCAAAGAGCAAGCCAGCAGTAAACCACACCATTCAAAGTTGGCTTTGCATGTACTTTGCATGCCCTCTACAATGTATGTTTGCAATAGGTGGGCACAGTTATACCTTGGATCCCGAACGCCTTGCGAGTTGAACGTTTTGGCTCCCAAATGTCGCAAACCCAGAAGTGAGTGTTCTGGTTTCCGAACGTTCTCTGGAACCCTGAGAGCCAGTGTGGTGTAGTGGTTAAGAGCGGTAGTCTCGTAATCTGGTGAACCGGGTTCGCGTCTCCGCTCCTCCACATGCAGCTGCTGGGTGACCTTGGGCCAGTCACACTTCTTTGAAGTCTCTCAGCCCCACTCACCTCACAGAGTGTTTGTTGTGGGGGAGGAAGGGAAAGGAGAATGTTAGCTGCTTTGAGACTCCTTCAGGTAGTGATAAAGCAGGATATCAAATCCAAACTCCTCCTCCTGAGGTGCAAGCCTGGGCAGTGTGTATGGAGGTCTTGGGTTGTCCAGATGACAAGATCGCCCTCTCAGCCTCACTGGTGTGGTCCAAAGGAAAGCAGAGCAATACGCTTGGCTGCAGGAGTTGCCGTAAGGAGGCCTACAAGGCACCATCCGACCACCTTAGGGACTGTATTCCAGATTTGTGTAGGGTTTACTCCTTAGCCTTTTCTAGAGCCAGTGTGGTGTAGTGGTTAAGAGTGCTGGACTCGTAATCTGGTGAACCGGGTTCGCGTCTCAGCTCCTCCAGTGTGGTGTAGTGGTTAAGAGTGGTAGACTCGTAATCTGGGGAACCAGGTTTGCATCTCCGCTCCTCCACATGCAGCTGCTGGGTGACCTTGGGCCAGTCACACTTCTTTGAAGTCTCTCAGCCCCACTCACCTCACAAAGTGTTTGTTGTGGGGGAGGAAGGGAAAGGAGAATGTTAGCCGCTTTGAGACTCCTTAAAGGGAGTGAAAGGCGGGATATCAAATCCAAACTCTTCTACTTTTCTTCTTCCAAACATCCGACGTGGCTTCCGCGGCTTTTGAACATTTTGGAAGCCGAACGGACTACCCGAACGGATTCCGTTTGACTTCCGAAATACTACTGTATTCTCTGTCTCCTGGATTTGGACCTTGTGTCTTTTGAAGAACAAAGGAACGCCAAAATGTGAATTCTATGTTTCTTCTTTCTTCTTTGGCGATCACTTGTAGCCGAGTAAGATTGTCTTCCATAACACAGTTTTAACAATGAGTCCATAAGTGACTGTGGAGGCCAATTCTGGATCCACACGTCCTTCCACAGTGGGGACAAGGGTTTCCGGGTGGGAGTTGATCATGGTGTGGATTTGCCAAGCGTGCCTTCCTCTTAGAAAGTTTCTCCCTTGCTTCTTGAGTTTAAGCATCTTCAAAGCCCATGACACCTTTGGTAAAGGCTGTTCTCCAAATGGAGCGCTCGTAGGCCACTGTTTCCCAGTTGTTGGTGCTTATACTACATTTTTAAAGATTTGCCTTGAGACAGTCTTTAAACCTGTTTTGTTGACCAGCAGCATTACGCTTTCCGTTTTTAAGTTCGGAATAGAGTAGTTGCTTTGGAAGGTGATAATCAGGCATCCGCACAACATGACCAGTCCAACGAAGTTGATGTTGAAGAATCATTGCTTCAACGCTGGTGTTCTTTGCTTCTTCCAGTAGCATTCTGTGTACCTCACTCATTGTATATGCATTTTGCCTTTTACTATGGTGCTCCCCTTCTCTCAATGTGTAGTTTTTAAAATTTTTTTACAGCAGGTAAGATTCTTGAATTCCTTTTCTGCTGGATTTCAAATCTGAAAGAGCATATGCCATACAATTGAACCTTTGGATCAGATCAGCTGGTGGCACACCCCATTCCACTAAAGGTAAAGGGACCCCTGACCATTAGGTCCAGTCGTGGCCGACTCTGGGGTTGCGGCACTCATCTCGCTTTATTGGCCGAGGGAGCCGGCGTACAGCTTCCGGGTCATGTGGCCAGCATGACTAAGCTGCTTCTGGTGAACCAGAGCAGCACATGGAAACGCCGTTTACCTTCCCACTGGAGCAGTACCTACTTTATCTACTTGCACTTTGACGTGCTTTTGAACTGCTAGGTTGGCAGGAGCAGGGACCGAGCAATGGGAGCTCACCCCGTTGTGGGGATTCGAACCATCGACCTTCTGATCGGCAAGTCCTAGGCTCTGTGGTTTAACCCACAGCGCCACCCGCGTCCCATTCCACTAAAGGGGGAAGTAAATCTAAGAGTCTCTACATTCTTACTCTTGATATATGGTTATACTGGAATACTTTGTATGTTTCTTTTTCTGATTCCACCCCACCCCTCCTGGACCCCCTTCCTATATCAGACATCAATCTCCACCAGGAGTTTGAACAGCAAAGGCATATACCATACTTTTCAAAGAATACGACAGGCCCTGCCTACAGGCTTACAGTCTAATTAATGACACAAGATGGAGGAAAGGGGAAAGGGAAGAACGGTTAGACAGGAACAGCCGATGGGGGGGGGGGAGAAAGAAAGGTGTCTTAGGGAAGTGTATGCATTTGATAACAGAGGAGGAAGGCGAATGTCCGGTAGTAAAGATATCCTGGTCTTTGGTTTAATTAACAAATTTGGTGCCACTGGAGTGGAGAGCCCAGGAAGAGAAGGGAAATACAGAATAAATGTACAGGAAGCTCAGACTGAAGATAAACAGAAAGAGGAAGCTGATTGAAAATCATTCTTCTCAGCTTTGCTGTTCCCCAAGCAGTGAGAAGTTCGGATGGAAGCACTGTTGCTTTGGGGTGTTTGGTTAATGAGAATAAAAGGAGAATTCCCTGGATGCCTAGATTCAGGTTTGGGGCAAGTACTTTTTGGTGAGAGTCCCAACAAAGATTTAAAATCACAAAATATGCAGCAAAGTAAAGCATGGGCATATAGACTGTTAGATCTTTAAAACACCCCCTTCTAAATTTCTTTCCAAATCTTTCCCTTCATTCCCTTTGTACCGAAAGAGACCAATGTTTGGTAAATGTTAATAGTGGTTTACTTACAAACTCTCAAAGTCATATTCATGTGCTTTTCCATACAACAGCAAGAAAACATAGGCAGCAAAACTTATGTTTCAAAATCGGTAAACACAAATATGACTTGCTAAAGCCACATGGTCTGGGCTTAGAGTGACCAGCCCAGACATCTTTTCTGGTTGGCTTCACATGGTGGAAGAGAGTGAACAAAGGCTTTTGACAAACATTTCTCCCAAACTGAGGGCTGTGCGACCTAGCTACATTTGGCAGAACTGCTTACTCTATGGTCTTAACTCTTTCATGCATTAACTAGTGCTAAGCATGCTGGTTATATGAGGTTGATATTTATCCCACAAGCACGATATGCGTTTGGTTTTCATTGGCTGAGAATGAACTGGAAGCTTATAGCATATCTGAAACATTTGCTTGACGATCTGCCTCAATATTTGAACGAATCCCAAGTCCCAAGGTGAAGTGGGATGCCTCTGAGGGATTTTTTGGCTTGTTTTAAGTGAAGCAGGATCAGTACAAGGGGGAAGTAGAAGTGGGGACTCCTGAAGCGGTTTGTGTGATCCTCAATGATCCAGATATTTTCAGCAAATGCTGGAGACAGTCATCAGCTGCAAACAAAAGCAGTGTCTTTAAGCTTACCATAACTGGGTGGGGTGATGGAGGAAGGGACAACAGACAATTTAGAGTGGTGAAAGGGAGAACTGCATGGTCCCTTTTAATCAGAATGATTTTATCTGGGAAGCAGATCCTTTCTCATTCTCCCCACCCTTCTTTACTTTGGCAGGATTCACCACCTTACAAATGGCAACCTTGCCATTGAATTTTATCCAAATACACCTAGTTTTTAATAATAAAGTTAAACAAGCCCCCCCCCCTTCTTTAAAATCAAACTGTAAAGATGTCTCGCATAAAAGGCCCTTGGCCTACAGTGGTACCTTGGTTCTCAAACGCCTTGGTACTCAAACAACTTTGACCCCAAACACTGCAAACTCAGAAGTAAGTGTTCCAGTTTGCAAACTCTTTTTGGAAGCTGAATGTGCTCCACTCCATGTGTTACGCTTCCAATTTGAGTGCCACACTTCTGTTTTGAGTGTTACGCTGAGATCTGTCTGTTTTTGCTATTTTTTTTTTTTTTTGCATTTTTGCTTCTTTTTTGTTTTGTTTTTGTGACTGTGTGGAACCCAGTTCAGCTACTGAATGATTGGTTGTGTGACTGCAGTACATTGTTTATCGCTTTCATTTTATGGATCAATGGTCTCGTTTGATAGTAAAATTCATGTTAAATTGCTGTTTTAGGGGTCGTTTTTAAAAGTCTGGAACGGATTAATCCATTTTGCATTACTTTTTATGGGAAACTGTGCCTTGGTTTTGGAATGCTTTGGTTTTGGCATGGACTTCCAGAACGGATTAAGTTTGAGAACCAAGGTTCCACTGTACTTGCTTGTAATTTGGCAGGCTTTGCCTACTTTGAAGGGGTACATATGCCTGCAAATTTCATCTGCTTCTGTCAAAATGGGATGGGGAAGTTACAGCCGTTTTAAAATCTCTTAAGAGTAAAGAGGGAGATTCTGAACTCAAATGAACCCCAAGCTGAATCAGGCAGCTTGCAGAGCACCTAATGCAGACTCTTTCCCAAAACACTGAACTTTGTGGCTGGTGTAGAGCCCTGAACAGTAGTTAAGTAGGACATCCGTGGATTCAAGCATTCCTCCCTTCAAGGCCCCCCAGAGAGCAAGCTGGGCAACCCTCCAGTCTGTGCCCCCAGGTCTCAACTAATTCCAGCTAAAAGCTCTCGGCTCTCTCCCTAAGGACATAGGAGATAAATGAGGAGCTATTTTGAGGTGGGTCCCTGTAGTTTTAGGTTGTTCATGACTGGACAAATTGTGGTCCATAGTCTGTTTCTGCTTGTTCAGAGGGTGTATAGTGGAATCCCTTCTAAAAATCACACCAATCTAGGTCTCGCTCTTTGATTTTAGTAGCGCAATCTAACACCTGCAGCAACTGCACAACAAAGTTGTAATTGTTCAGGCTTCTGGTCTCCTTATAATTGCCACCAGAGGTTTGTGCCTCTCCAGTTGTAGCTGTGTCCCACGGGCTGCAACTTTTTCAAGAAATTTGTATTTCTATGTTCGAGAACTGTTTCGAATTAAAGCCAACATTAATCTAGATTGTAGAAACTCTTCCGGCCACTGACACACACAATTCTGCCATGCCAAATAACTTTTTACAAAGTTCTGTGTCTATAGACTATAATTCAAATTAGTGTGCTCAGGATATAACAGGATAGGTAAACTTCGTTGATTTCCTTTTCTGGCTATTGGAACAAACTTTTTTATGGGTGAGCCCACTCTTGTCTTCTTCCAGGCCCCATGCATGTTGGCATTTTTCTTATAGCATGGGCCAAGGACTCAGTCAGAACAGTATTCTAGAAGTTGCTCACCTTTCTACCAATGGCATCTTGTTACAGTGGTGCCTCGCAAGACGAAATTAATTCGTTCCGCGAGTTTTTTCGTCTTGCGATTTTTTCGTCTTGTGAAGCACGGACTTTGGAAAAGCTTCAAAAATCACCAAAGTCTTCAAAAACCTCAAAAAAGGCTACCACACCACGTGCTATGAGTTGCTCCTCGAAGTGAATGCATGGTTTTAACAAAAAGGAAACAAACTTGCAAGACAAAGGAAACAAACTTGCAAGACGTTTCCGTCTTGCGAAGCAAGCCCATAGGGAAATCCGTCTTGCGAAGCAACTCAAAAAATGAAAAACTCTTTCGTTTTGCGAGTTTTTCGTCTTTCGAGGCATTCGTCTTGCGAGGTACCACTGTATATTTAAAACATAGGGCATAGATCATGGCCACTGGTCCCATCACCTCCTGGCAAATAGAAGGGGAAGAAATGGAGGCAGTGAGAGATTTTACTTTCTTGGGCTCCATGATCACTGCAGATGGTGACAGCAGCCACGAAATTAAAAGATGCCTGCTTCTTGGGAGAAAAGCAATGACCAACCTAGACAGCATCTTAAAGAGCAGAGACATCACCTTGCCAACAAAGGTCTGTATAGTAAAAGCTATGCTTTTCCCAGTAGTGATGTATGGAAGTGAGAGCTGGACCATAAAGAAAGCTGATCACCGAAGAATTGATGCTTTTGAATTATGGTGCTGGAGGAGACACTTGAGAGTCCCATGGACTGCAAGAAGATCAAACTGATCTGTCCTGAAGGAAATCAGCCCTGAGTACTCACTGGAAGGACAGATCCTGAAGCGGAGGCTCCAATACTTTGCCCACTTCATGAGAAGAGAAAACTCCCTGGAAAAGACCCTGATGCTGGGAAAGATGGAGGGCACAAGGAGAAGGGGACGACAGAGGACGAGATGGTTGGATAGTGTTCTCGAAGCTACCAGCATGAGTCTGACCAAACTGCGGGAGGCAGTGGAAGACAGGAGTGCCTGGCGTGCTCTGGTCCATGGGGTCACAAAGAGTCGGACACGACTAAACGACTAAACAACAACGAAGGCCAGTATATTAACATGATGGGGGAAAAACAACAACTCAGCCTCTCAGAAGCTGCATGTTGGCTGAGTCATCTGGGCTCATCTGTCAGCCTCTGTTTATCTCCATCTCCTCAAGTTCAATCCCACTTGTATTGTCCCTGCATTCTGGTATGAGAGAGCATCAGTCCACCTTCTGGTCTGCTTATATTACGCTCCCTCACCATGTAATTAAGGTGAGTTGGCAACGCACTATCTGTATAATGCCCAGGGAGATATGTTGCCTATCTCTTACTGAGTTTGCAAGTCCTGGGTCATACCATTTCAGACTGAATGTCTCACTAGATCCTTCTGTTTTTGGCTGCACAAGAGAGATTTTTCCAGCCAAACTTTGTGCACCATCACGTGTGAAAATGGCACGAGTGTCCACCGTGCAACAATTACACGGTGCACTGATTTGCTGTCATTTTTTTTTTTGCCTGGGATTCTTAACACAACCTTTAGCTTGCTGCTGAAACGAAGGCAATTTTCAAGGATTCTCTCTTTCCTTAGCATCCGCCATGCAGATTGTTCAAGGGGACACTTTGACCCCTGTGCAGGGGACAGGAACTTTTCTTCTCTCAAAGTCCTTGTTAACTTATCTCAGCATCCAAGCTCCTGTTTTTGTGTGTAGCGGCAGCATGGAGTACAGCAGATTTAAGAGCAGCTTAAAAAGAAAAAAAGCACAGTCACCAGGTTCTTTGTGCTTAAAAGACTTCTTTTGTTTCCTGTTCTCTTGATTCATCTGTTTATATCATTAGCGGGGGTGGGGTGGGGAGAAGGGGAATTAAAGCATTAGAGCTTTATCTACCTATGTAGATTTAGCTAAAAGTGCAACACACTTGACAGAAATCCCCTTCAAAATTGCTGTCTACACGGATTATCATTTAATATGTGCTAAAACCAACTTAATGTTGCCTGTGCCTTGGGTATAAATGTCAAACTCTGCATATATATGTCCTGGATTTTCTTGAGCACTGAATATGTTTTAATGAATCCAGTCACAACCTTGATAGATTTGAAGACCTTCTCATGTTCCAGGGTTGAGGTTTCACCATCCTTCAGTTTGTTCGCTGAATATCATAAAGGAAGAAAGGCTTTATTTAGTGTTGGAATAATCTCTTTAGTGACTGCTACAGAGGATTCCGTTTTCTTTTCTGCTTCTTTGAGGTGCTTTTGCCAGGCCGCAACATCTCAAATAGTGGCTCTAACTGTTCAAAGATGTGGACCTGTATTATATATTCCTTTGACATCTGTCTTGACTGCTTCTCTTTAGTGTGAAATCTGTCCCCTTTCCCCCCCAGTATCTACTTTTAAAACATCCACAACCTCGCTTGGTGGTTTTACTGATTACAAACCACAGAGCAGAAGCTTACAAGACCAGAAGGGAAGTAATCTATATGTAACTGAGACTTCATGAGGGATTTGGGCAGATAAAAAGCAATCCCAGGCTGGACGATGCCAGACCACATCTAAACTCCTGTAAAAAGTGACAGAGGCTTAGGGTAAGAGAGCTAAACTTGGCAGCCACTCATGTTAGAATGCAATGTCTCTGTCACATGATTGAGCCCATTCCATATTTCTAAAGAGTGAAGTGGTGGTTTGGAAATGATGGATGGTATTTTATGCAGAAGGAAAATGTATCTTCTGAACACTGAAAATAGTGACAGGCTCTTGTGCATTTCTGTCACCCTTTTTCTCTTTGCCTGATTACCCTCCCAACCCACTGAACTCCTATTGCACATTAAAGGTAAAGGGACCCCTGACCATTAGGTCCAGTCGTGACCGACTGTGGGGTTGCGGCGCTCATCTCGCTTTATTGGCCAAGGGAGCCGGCGTACAGCTTCCAGGTCATGTGGCCAGCATGACTAAGCCGCTTCTGGCGAACCAGAGCAGTGCACGGAAATGCCCTATACCTTCCCGCCAGAGCGGTACCTATTTATCTACTTGCACTTTAAGGTGCTTTCGAACTGCTAGGTTGGCAGGAGCAGGGACCGAGCAATGGGAGCTCACCCCGTCGCGGGGATTCAAACCGCGATCTTCTGATTGGCAAGTCCTAGGCTCCGTGGTTTAATTCACAGTGCCACCCGTGTCCCTATTGCACATTGCTTGCTGCTTATTCTGCAACTCTGATATCTGTAAATTGACCCTGATTTCACTTTTGTAAAAAACAAAACCCCTCCAATACTTAAAAACCTCTCTTTCCCCAATTTATCTGGTTGTCCTTAAAGAACAGAAGCAACTCGAACATATTCTGCAACGTTTACTGTTACATACGGTCAGTGCTTCCCCCCCCAAAAAAAATGTTTAGGGGTACTCTCATTTTCCCACTCTTATTGAAATACTGCCCCTCACAGAATGTTTAGGGGTATGTGTACCCCCAGAAAAAAAGCACAGCATATGGTGCTCTGTTTTCCATCCAACCTGCAATATTATGGGTCAGCCCAAGTAACATATTTGTAAAGGTAAAGGTAAAGGTAAAGGTAAAGGTAAAGGGACCCCTGACCATTAGGTCCAGTCGTGGCCGACTCTGGGGTTGCGGTGCTCATCTCGCTTTATTGGCCGAGGGAGCCGGCGTACAGCTTCCGGGTCATGTGGCCAGCATGACTAAGCTGCTTCTGACGAACCAGAGCAGCACACGGAAACACCATTTACCTTCCCACTGGAGTGATACCTATTTATCTACTTGCACTTTGATGTGCTTTCAAACTGCTAGGTTGGCAGGAGCAGGGACCGAGCAATGGGAGCTCACCCCGTCGCGGGGATTCGAACCACCGACCTTCTGATCAGCAAGTCCTAGGCTCTGTGGTTTAACCCACAGCGCCACCCGCGTCCCTTAACATATTTGTACATTTGGGCTAATGGTGCCATAGCAATTAATGTCCTGTGCTTAAGCCATTGTCCTACTTAAGCCATTTCTTGCACTTGTTTCTAGGAGGCTGGTATTCAGAGATACAGGGCCTATAATGCAGAAGTACCGGGTAGCTGTTTGCCCAGCTCCACAGAGGATAGTCATCTGTTCCAAGCCTGGATTGAAGAACCATCCTGGAACAGGGACAGTTGCTCATCAGGTTAGTCTTCTGCCCTATGCTGAGATGTACTCTATGTCTATTTAAATGGTAGCAATTAATTCAAATGGTAGCAATTGGAGAGCCAGTGTGGTGTAGTGGTTAAGAGCAGTGGACTCGTAATCTGGGGAACTGGGTTTGATTCCCCGCTTCTCCACATGCAGCTGCTGGGTGACCTTGGGCTAGTCACACTTCTCTGAAGTCTCTCAGCCCCACTCACCTCACAGAGTTTTTGTTGTGGTGGAGGAAGGGAAAAAGGAGATTGTTAGCCGCTTTGAGACTCCTTAGAATAGTGATAAAGTGGGATATCAAATCCAAACTTTTCTTCTTCTCTTCTTCTTCCTAAATTGGTGTTTATACATATACCAGGAACAGGGACAAGAAAATCCCTATAAATAAGGCACCACTGGCTTCAGTTGAATCTGGTATCCTTAGATTTGCTTGGTATCTGTGACATTCAGAAAAGCAGTTTTGAGCAGCTTTGTTAACGTGTGACAGGGTTGGATTTGGGGACCCCGATTTGTTGTGTCAGTTACTTGGTTTGGGGTCGTGGCGGCAAGAATTCAGGGTTCGCAGCACAAAAATGGTACTAAACTTTGGCATCAGGTTTTTATTTTTTTTTTGGGGGGGAGATCTGGAATTTTGGGGTCACACTTTAATGAAGCTGTTTTGAGCTAGTCCTGCCACTGAATGAATGGAGCCTGGAGGTTTGTGGTGTGCAAAACAATGGCAAGAAGGAAACTAGCCATTGTTGCAACCGCCTGTATCCCCCCCCCCATTATGTTTTTTCTCAAAGAGCGTCTCTGTTGAGGGCTGACCACAGTTGATGGGGATCAAAAGATCAGACAAAAAGAGCCCTTGGCAGTTGTTCTTAAAGCCTTTATTTTAATGCAAAATAAAACTGTTCAGCATTTATATTGTGATATGTAACCAAAAAAAGTGAAACAGTGGTACCAGATGATCTCTTAAATCCCCCCAATAAATTTCCCAGACTTTTAAACAATTTTTAAAAAGCACACACACACAAATATAGGCGCATATGCGCAACAACAAGAAAGAATTGAAAAGGACAGCAGTGTGCAAACGAGCAATTCCCATTACCGTTCGTGGGATTGCGCCAGAAATAATCTGAAGTTGATGTCTTGTGAATGAAGGCTTAAAAATACGTATGTATAAGAAAAAGGTTCTGGTTTCTGCACTGAGAGGCAAACGTCTCTCAAGTAAGTGCACAGATGGCTAGAATGCTCTTGCAAAAAGTTATACACGAGAGCCTGATCTGGGAAAGCTGTCCATGCATCTTAGCTCCCACAAGGGAGAGGATATGTTCACCCCAGAGCACATCTACCATGGAACGTCTAGTGTTTTTAAAAAGGCAGAAAGGAAGGAGGTAGCGTTTCAACAGTATACAATGATTAGGCAGCATGTGAAGCTTTATATCTGGCTAAGGGTAGCACTTGGAATGTTGGGGTTTTGAAGAGAATCTGGAAAGCCGACTTCCCAGGACCTCTCCTTGTTTTTTGGACTACTCGCCCTTTTCAGTTGCTGCAGTCAGAGTTGATCCTCCATCCCACGAGCTAATAATGTCAACAGATGGTTCAGGGAACTGTTGGGTGTCTGCACGGAGCACCCAGTCACTCAACAGTTAACGCGTCAAATCTAGTTTTCGTAACAAAAATAAAATAAAATTTAAAAATGCAACAGGAATTTGCTCCAAAGTACACTGATGTTTCCAGTAAGTTCAGCGGGCTTTCAGCCAGGCTTCTGTTCCAAACGCAATACCTAAGCCAGCTCAGCACTCGGGGAATAAATGTACAAAGCTGTATCTAGCCGTTTGGACTGCTTGCTCTGAAACCAGTGTTATGCAGCCCCCATCCCTTGTGCTGTC